>NC_143135.1:23490000-24178333 GCF_059928025.1 Delphinapterus leucas
TTATTATTACCACCACCACCACCACCACCACCACCATTATTACTACCACCACCACCACCACCACCACCACCACCATTATTATTACTACCACCACCACCACCACCACCACCATTATTACTACCACCACCACCACCACCACCACCACCACCATCATTATTACTACCATCACCACCATCACCATCACCACCATCATTATTACTACCACCACCACCACCACCACCACCACCATTATTACTACCATCACCACCACCACCACCACCACCATCATTATTACCACCACCACCACCACCACCACCACCATTATTACTACCATCACCACCATCACCATCACCACCATCATTATTACCACCACCATCACCACCACCACCACCATTATTACTACCATCACCACCACCACCACCACCCCAACCCCATTATCATAGACACGGCAGCTAACCGCCAGTGCTTAGTACACGCCAAACCTAATGCCATTTGATTGTCACCACAACCTTATAAAAAGTTCATTCCTATTTTACAGATAAGGAAACCGAGGCTCAGGAATGTCAGATGACTCATCCAAGGTCGCATCTTCATTTTACTTAAAGGAAATCTTTCTTGCCATTAAGAGATATAGAGATAGAAAATTTTGATCCCATTCTGATCTTGATCTAGCAAAAATACTAAGTCATTTGAGTCTTAATTAATTAGTTTTCACTCGATTTTATCTCAGTCAGTTTCTTTTAAGAAGGAAGATCTCCTTCAGAAGCTTTTGTTAGACCTGTGGAGGTAGAGAAGAAGTACCTAAGGTAAAAGGTGGAGAATGTTGATTCTCATAACTCACTGAAAAATTAGTCTTTTAGAATGAGGCAACTTTTTTGTTTTTAATTTTATTGAAGTACAGTTGATTTACAATGTTGTGTTAATTACTCCTGTACAGCAAAGTGACTCAGTTATTCATATACATATATTTTTTTTCATATTCTTTCCATTATGGTTTATCCCAGGTTATTGAATATAGCTCCCTGAGCTATACAGTAGGACCTCGTTGTTTAAGAATGAGTCAACTTTAAAACTCAGGTCTTGATTACTTACTAGAAAATTCTAGATTTGCATAGGACTATGACTTCATTCCTTAGAATATCATTGTGAGATAGCTGTATGTCCTTCCTGGAAATAAACACCATTCTCTATTTACAGCACCTGAAGGTTTATCCAGTGACCATAGTCCACACAAGCCACTTTTTGGTTTGCTGGCCCAACTCACAAGTTATAATTCTTTCTGTCAATATTGCATCTAGATCCTCAAAGGTTCCCATAATTTTACTATGTGACCCCTACCTCCCATGCCCATGACTGACTGGACCAGGTGCCAGACACCCGATGCAAGTTGGGCCAATCAGTGTCTTTTGTCTAGAAACTTGGGATTGGAGTATGGCTGAACCTGTAAAGCACATAGTTGGAAGCTGTGGGGTAGCCATGTACCTCCGTGTGGGTGAAGAAACAAAAGAAAGAAGAATAAGGCAAAAGCTGAGAGAAAGGCAGAAAAACTTCAGTTCTGACACTTTTTCGGTTCCTCGTTCTAGTTCATTCTTGACACCTGACTGTGTTCTTGCATGACTTGTGTGATGCACCCTGATGTCCTTTCATAAACCCCCTTTCTTCTGCCTGTGTTAGCTTTAGCTGGTTTCTGTTGCAACCAAAAAACTTGATGAATATAGGAGGGCATCTGTCTATTTTACAAAAGAGTAAACAGGGGCTTAAATGGCTGGGATGTGCCTCTTACCAGGTCTTCAATTCAGGACTTATGACTCTAAATCTCAGGGTTTCTGATTCTAAGTTCCATGCTCTTTTCACTACCTGGCCTCACCTACAACCCCTCCGCCCATCATCCAACTGTCCCGAGAGAATACAATTATTTCTTCTCACTGTTATAGACACTAGACATCTCTGATGATTTGCCTACAGTTGCATGGCAATCCAACTGAGTGGCAGGTCTTCTGAGTCCCGTCTTCCCAGGCCTTCTCCAAAAAGCCCCTTTCTGCCTGAACATGCCTCACAGTCTATTTCAAAGGCAAACCTTTCAGCTGGCAAATGGTAACAGCTGCCTCTCTTCAAAACACCCAAAGGGTGAAACTTCTGGGCTCCAACACACAGGCTCGAGGCTCCAGCCAAGTCTGGATGGGGCTTAGCGTCAGTTCCTACAGAAAAGGGAATAGGTACTGTGCTTGGATGTGAGGCCAGGCCCAAAACCATTTTAGGGCTGGATGCCGCTTCCCCACCACAGTAGACTGCTGTTTTGGAAGGCCTTGTGTGTGTGTGTGAGAAAGACACTTGAACTGAACTTCACTGGGAGAGGATGTGGTGAGAGAGGGGGGGAGAAGAGAGAAAAGAGGAGACCTCTTGAGTGAGTGTATGTGAGGTGGAAGGAAAAAAGGCACAGATATGAATCTACCATGATACAAAGGGAAATAAGAGCCTTCTAACACCAATCAATCAGAAATTTAAGGGTACCTTACTGGAGACATTACATGGACTCAGCACGGAGGAAAAGCCCCAAATGAGCCAGACCTGCTCTCTCTCCTCAAAACGATTATGCCCTATACTGGGGTTGGCAGATTAGTTGCCTTTATTATTTCCAGAAATATTTAGTAAGCACCTCCATGGACCAGGAACCACTCAGTAATGGGAATGCAACAGCGAAAAAAGACAGACTAGTGTTTTCTTATCATTGAGGAGGTGAGTCGAGGATGCAGGGTAAGTTCAATGAGGTGAACAGGAAGGTCTGCCTGAAGAGATGACATCTGAGCCAAACTTGCAAAAATATGAGAGAAAATCTTTCAGAAAAAAGTGGGCACAGCCCGTGTAAAGGTTTGAGATGAGAATATTCTCGGTGTGTTTGAGGAACAGAAAGGCCAGTGTGGCTGGAGTGGAGTGAGTGAGAAATAAGTGGTTAGGAAATGAGGTTGTAAAGGAGGGTAAGGTCTAGCTCTTGTGTGACCTGGCAGGCTATGGTAGGAAATTTGGATTTTATGCTGATTGCAGTAGGATGATTTTGGTAGGTTTCCCTTCATTTTCCAGCTTTAATTAACTAGTAGTGATGGCTTAGGTCACTGTGATGAGAAAGATTCTGAGGTCTTACAGATCAATGGGTAAGGGTTCAGTGACGGGTTGGTAGTATTTATCACATCTCCAGGATGGGGCAATGGTTATGCTAATGATCAATATTTACCATCTCTCATGAGGATGGAATATTAAGTTTATTAGGACAGTCTGGATTACACTGCAGTAACAGCATCACCAAAATGTCAATGGCTTAAATTTTTAAGAAACTTCTCACAAAGTTAGTACAAAACATAATTTTGAAATCCTTGAACTAGAGTAAGCAAGGTTGTCTAGACAACCTACAGACTGGGAGAAAATATTTGCAAATGATGTGATTGACAAAGGGTTAATTTCCAAAATACACAAACAGCTCATACAACTCAATAACAAAACAAAACAAAACAAAAAACCTAATCCAAAAATGGGCAAAAGACCTAAATAGATATTTCTCCAAAGAAGACATACAGATGGCCAAGAGGCACATGGAAAGATGCTCGACATGGCTAATTATTAGAGAAAGGCAAATCAAAACTACAATGAGATATCACCTCATGCCAGTCAGAATGGCCATCATTAAAAAGTCTACAAATGACCAGTTCTGGAGAGGGTGTGGAGAAAGGGGAACCCTCCTACACTGTTGGTGAGAATGTAAATTGGTGCAGCCAGTATGAAAAACAGTATGGAGGTTCCTTAAAAAGTAAAAATAGAGGTGCCATGTGATCCAGCAATCCCATCCTGGGTGTATATCCGGAGAAAACTATAATTCAAACAGATACATGCACCGCAATGTTCATAGCAGTACTATAGCCAAAATATGGAAGCATCCTAAATGTCCATCAACAGATGAACGGATAAAGGAGATGTGGTGTATATATACACAATGGAATACTACTCAGCCATAAAAAAGAATAAAATAATGCCATTTGCAGCAACATGAACGGACCTAGTGATTATCATACTAAGTGAAGTAAGTTAGAAAGGGAAACACAAATACCGTATGATATGACTTATATGTGGAATATAAAATGTGACACAAATGAACTTGTTTACAAAACAGAAAGAGACTCACAGACATAGAAAACAAATTTATGGTTACCAAAGGAGAAAGGGGGTGAGGGAGGGATAAATTAAGAGTTTGGGATTAGCAGATACAAACTACTATATATAAAATAGGTAAACAACTAGGTCCTACTGTATAGCACAGGGAACTATATTCAATATCCTGTAATAAACCATAATGGAAAAGAATATGAAAAAGAATCTATATATGTATAACTGAATTACTTTGCTGTACACCAGAAACTAACATAACATTGTAAATCAACTATACTTCAATAAAAAAAGAAATAGAGTGTGCAAATATTAATATTGACCAAATAAATAAGGTCTTATTTTCAACACATTGTTACAAATCCCAATAAAGTACAGTCTCTCTTTTTGTATATCTTTGTATTGAAAGAGGGCTGGAAGCATATGGGGTGAGATTATTGGTGATTTTTTTCCAAACAAGGCAATGAAGATTTAATGGAAGGATACATATGCACAAAAGGAAGGTAGAAATCTTTAAAAAAAACTTTTAATTATAGAAAATTTCAATCATAAATATAAATAAACAGATAGCGAATTCCCATGTACACATCACCCAGCTTCAACAATTATCAAGTCATGGTCTATTTTATCTGTCTGCACCTCCTACTTCCTTCCTCGTCACTGGATTATCTTGAAACAAATCCCAGACATCATGGCTTTTTATCTGTAAATATTTCAGAATGTGTCTCTAAAAGATAAAAGCTCTTTAAAATAACATAACCACAATATTATTATTACATTATGGGTGATTTAAAATTGTCTCGACTAGACGTTTGTATGCGCATTATAAATAAATATATATATATAACTTTTGAATCATAAAACGATCATATTTTAGAAACATATTAAGATGCAGTAAGCATAACTGGTGTCTTCAGGTGTGTGCACAAAGTTGCACACACACATGCTGAGTGGCTTCCCCTCATCTCTAGGGAAACGCCCTGGTCCCGAGGGCAGTCTCTACCACACGCTGGTTGGAGCTGTTCTGCCTGCAGTAGAACTGGAAGGGAAATCCTGCCCATCTTCATCCCAGTCTGTGAGAAATGGGGCTGAGGGTGATCTGGTCCGATCTTACAAGTGCTGTGAGTGGTCCGGACAGGCGGCCTCTGGAAAGGGATGCGCAGGAGGCTGTCAAACCTGAGAAGCAGGAGGCAGGACCACCAGGTGACATCCTGAGAGAAGGTCCAGTCAGCCTCTCTTCTGCCAGCCAGCTGATGCCCCAGCATCTGCCATCTAAACTTGTAAAGGCTTATCAGTCACTCTTGTTGCTCGGTCAATGAATTGAGAAGATCATTCTTCCCCAGCAAGTTTGGCTCAGGTGGATGTGGAGGAGGAAAATTCTCAGGAAAAACCAGAGGGAAAACCCAGAAAGAGGCTGTACCTAAGACCTCGTTGGCTTTTGTTCCAATTGTACCAAATCTGGCTTCTCAGTAGCAACCACTGCCCCTTTCCCAGGCCAGATGGGGCCATGCCAGTGACAGTTGGCACTGGCAAGACATGGCTTGCTCTTATTCAAGAGTGGAAAACTTTCTTTATTCCGGCCTAGTCTTGTGGAGGAGGGGAACCCCCAGAACAGGGGGTCATGTATCTCCACCGACAAATCAACCAACAGTGGCATATGCATTGCCTCATCTCATGGAGAAACTGCCCCATGTCCCATGACCGGAGCTTGCTCCCCTCTACGTTGTATTCATGGTGACCCTGTGCTAGGCAGAGGTGGGTGACGTCTGCGGGATGCACAGGAATGATGGGCATTCTATCGATTTCTCAGATACGTCTCATCTTTCTCACTCCCCGCTCTTTCTATCTTCTTTTAACTTCTGTTTTCCCCCTGACTTGTCTCCCTTTCACTTTCCCCCTTTCCTCCTCACATCCTCATTGTTCATCATCTCCCCAGTTTCCCTTCATTCCTACCTCTCAGCTGGCTTCCCCTCCCACCAGCCACATTTATGCCTTTTCTTGAAACTTCAGTCTCGCTCCCACCACCTTGGTCTGCCCGTCTGCCACCCTGTCAGCCGGGTTTTGTCCCTTTCTCTTTCCCCACCCACAGTGTTGGCCCCTGGCGGCCTGGTTTAGGTCTTTCATGTGTTTCCGTTCTCATCACACGCAATCTGGAAACTAACCTTCAGAGCAGAGGATGCTCTAGGGCACAGCCTGTTTTACGCTTCTCTCTTCCCTCAGGAAGCCAGGACAGGCTTCTCTGGTCCTTTGCTGGGGAGAAAGGCAGAATGACCGGAAGTTAGCTCATGGGATAAACACGGAGGGCACAGAATATACTATACAGTCCCCATCTCCGCGGGGAGAGAGATGGAAGACAAAGAAAGTCCCAGTTTTGTATAGAGCAGTCACTGGGCGAAGGGTGATTTCAGGATGTCTCAGTGACTTCCGTGCTGTAGGAATGGCTATTGCCACTTAGTGATAAAGAACCTGAGGATCAGAGAGGTTAAGTGTGGCCTGCCTATAGTCACACAGCGGTGGAGCCAGTGACGGAACCTTGTCTGATGCCAAAGCCCTTGTTCTTTCTACTGCAATGAGGGCCTCTGTGGACTGAGGAAACTGGGTTACTGGCCTGCCTTTTCCTGTCTTAACCATTCGAGAAAGTCACTTACCATCCAACACCTCAGCATTTGTTTCTCTCTTTCCTGCCCTTTACTCATTTGCATCTCATTTCCTCTAGAAAAGTTTATGGTGTAAATGTCTTCACCTTCTCTCCCATGCCTTTCTCCACCCACGACTCAGTGATGTCACCAGTACTTTGGGCAGTCTGCAAAACCTCCCTGCTACGTGGAGTTTCGGAATTCTAGCTGATTGGAGTCAGAATCAAAGTTTCCCTTCCCTGTGGGATGCTTATAGAAACCTGTGCTCAGGGTTTCAGCGTCTGCCTCAAGTTAAAAGGACACCTAGGATCAGGCTAATACATGCGAGTCGGATGGAGGCTCAGAAGTATCAAGCTCTCCCCAACATTCCCAGGGACGCTTCCCCCACCAACAAACTAGCTGATGGCACAAGCATGTAGTTCTGCCTACAGCACTCCATTCAGATCTGTTCTGCTTTTATTGACAAGGTAGTGCCTCTGCAACGCTGAAAATAATTTTGGTAAAAAGAAAAAAAGATTCATCTAAATCCCAATCTTTTTGTTATTAAAAGTTATTTTTGTTTTTGATATTTCTTTTTAGTTTTTGTTTGTTTGTTTTTGCAGTACGCGGGCCTCTCACTGTTGTGGCCTCTCCCGTTGCGGAGCACAGGCTCCGGACGCGCAGGCTCAGCGGCCATGGCTCACGGGCCCAGCCGCTCCGCGGCATGTGGGATCTTCCCGGACCGGGGCACGAACCCGTGTCCCCTGCATCGGCAGGCAGACTCCCAACCACTGCGCCACCAGGGAAGCCTATTTTTAGTTTTTGATCACACGTGCTCAGACTTTCTTTTTCCTACACTGTTTGCCATCACGGTGTACACACCATTTTCTCTTCTGCTTTGTTCCCTTAGCACTGAATTCTCTAGTGCTCATTTTTCAACGAGAGTTCCAGAATTACTCCTTTAAAATTATATCTAGCATTCCATTGATTGGATGTAGCATAATTTATTAAACTATTTCCTTGCTGATGTCCATGTAAGTTGCTTTGTCTGGTCACAATTATATCAAACATTCTAATGGAAATTCTTATGCATGTTGCTTTTTGCTTCCATCAAATTTTCCCTCAGAAAATTTATCAGGAATGGGAATTGGTACTTGCTAGCTGTGTGACCTTGGACAAACTAATTCATCTCTCTAAGCCCCAATTTCCTCAAATGTAAAACAAAGCTAATATAATGCTTAATCCATAGGGTTGTGGTGAGGACTGAATAAAATAATGGAATAAAATAAAATAACGTACATTCCATATATCTTAGCTGGTACTAGTACTACTGCTGCTGTAACTGCTACTGCTACTAACACTATTTTTTCTGTACCTTTAGACTCAGCTGACTCAACATCATGTGGTTGAAACCCAGAATATTTTCTTAGAGGCAAACACAGCCTGCTTTGCAATCATCCAACAGGTCAAATTATTTTAGAACTTCTTATTTCATACACACCTCTCAGCCCTGCCACCTGTTCCTTACACACATCTCCTGTCTGTCCTGAGTCTGAGACTTTAGTCAAATCTCTGTTCTTACTTGATTTTTTTCTTAACATCTTTATTGGAGTATAATTGCTTTACAATTGTGTGTTAGTTTCTGCTTTATAACAAAGTGAATCAGCTATACATATACATATATCCCCATATCCCCTCCCTCCCACCCTCCCTATCCCACCCCTCTAGGTGGTCACAAAGCACCAAGCTGATCTCCCTGTGCTATGCGGCTGCTTCCCACTAGCTATCTATTTTACATTTGGTAGTGTGTATATGTCCATGCCACTCTCTCACTTCGTCCCAGCTTACCCTTCCCCCTCCCCGTGTCCTCAAGTCCATTCTCCATGTCTGAGTCTTTATTCCTGTCCTGCCCCTAGGTTCTTCATAACCATTTTTTTTTGTTAGATTCCATATATATGTGTTAGCATATGGTATTTGTTTTTCTCTTTCTGACTTACTTCACTCTGCATGACAGTCTCTAAGTCCATCCACCTCACTACAAATAACTCAGTTTCGTTTCTTTTTAGGGCCAAGTAATATTACATAGTATATATGTGCCACATCTTCTTTAACCATTCATCTGTCGATGGACACTTAGGTTGCTTCCATGTCCTGGCTATTGTAAATAGAGCTGCAATGAACATCGTGGTACATGACTTTTTTTGAATTATGGTTTTCTCAGGGTATATGCCCAGTAGTGGGATTGCTGGGTCATATGGTAGTTCTATTTTTAGTTTTTTAAGGAACCTCCATACTGTTCTCCATAGTGGCTGTATCAATTTCCATTCCCACCAACAGTGCACCAGGGTACCCTTTTCTCCACACCCTCTCCATCCTTTATTGTTTGTAGGCTCTTTAAAGACCTTTGTGAGACCTTGGCCCTCTTAACTTTGGAAAGCATACTCCAGATCACAACAGGCATATTAAAACATTCCTGTCCCTCCATACCCTGCAGGAAATATAACATAGGAGCAGTAGACTAGTAGATGTAATGTGAGGTTTTGTATTAAATTAAATACTTAATAATTTTGATTTTGTGGCTTGGGTTAAGATTTAGGGGTCTAATGAATAATGTCTTTCATATTCCTTCCTGAGTTCAGAACAAAAGAAGAAATATATTCAGGAGACAGATAGATGGAGATCAAGATAGCAGCTTTATTACTAGGAAAAGCTGAAGAAAAGAATCTGTTTTAAATATGTGGTCAGAGAGAGCTTTCTAACACTGCCCTCTGAAGCAAACTTGCAGCATACCCTCCAAAAACCTTCAGGCTTCCTCCACTTGCCACAGAGTGGATGGAAACCCAGAATGGTCCCTCGCTGCAGGGTCTGAAAGAGGGGAAGAGGGAGGGGCTGAGTGGAGAATATTTGGTTTTTCTCCAAACTCACTGGCCAGAAAAGAGAGGGTAAAGGATGATTAGAGAGGCCAGGAGTATTTTTAGCTGAAATTCCTCCACATGAAAATATCGAGCCATTTGCAGCAACGTGGATGGACCTAGAGATTATCACACTATATGAAGGAAGTCAGAGAAAGACAAATACCATATGATATCACTTATATGTGGAATCCAAAATACAACACAAATGAACATATCTATAAAACAGAAACAGACTCACAGACATAGAAAACAAACTTATGGTTACCAAAGGGGAAGCAGGGGGAGGGATAAGTTAGGAATTTGGGATTAACAGATACAAGCTATGACACATAAAACAGATAAACAACAAGGACCTACTGTATAGCACAGGGAACTATATTCAATATTTTGTAATAGCTTATAATGGAAAAGAATGTGAAAAAGGACATATATGTGTATATATATATATATATATATGAATCACTTTGTTGTACACCTGAAACATTGTAAATCAACTACACTTCAATTTAAAAAAAAAAGAAAGAAAGTATTGGGCCAGGGAATGACAGGTTTCTTTCTGGACCCAATATTTGGGTCTCATTATGTCCAGCTGACCTTCTGGACATAATGAGAACAGGTTCCATCTCACCATTTGCACCTTGTGTTGTATGTCTCACATACAACATGTGGTTATGACCACATGGTTAGACCCACTCTCTCCTGCCTTCTCTCCTGACCTTCCCCTTAGCCCCTGGCCTAGTGCAGGCGCCCCTAACATGGGGATGCAGCTCTGACATTCATGGCTTTTGATTCATGTTTTCACTTTGCTTTCCTGTCAATGTGTAATTCTGTCCACCATAGAATAAGATTAGGTCAGAAGCAAAAACAACAAACAAACAAAAACAAAAAATAGAAAACCAAAAACAAACAAATAAACAAAACAAAACAATCCCAGTTCAAATTGGCCCAATTTACATTCGGGAAGCTTATTATTTCGCATTACAACAAGGGAAAATGCTAATGTGGTATTAACAATGACTCAGTGATATTGAAACAAGTTTCCTTCTGCTCTGTCATCCCAGAATTTAGGCTTCATCCTAAAATTGGTCCCACCTGTGTTCCTAAGATCGATGCTGAAATTCCAGGCATCCCGTCCAGGAACCACCGCATCGAGAAAAAGAGAAGAGACCAAGCTGTCCCTGCTTTACTATTTTAGATGAGAAATCTTTCCTAAAATCCCCCTCACACTGTATTGGCCACTGTGAAACCAATCTCTAAGCAAGAGGCTAGAACCACCATTACTGTTTTAGACCTACTCATGGAGTTACGACCAGATAAGGTAGATACCCCAACAAAATCGGGCTCTGACAAAAGGAAAAGGAGAGAACAGATGTTGGGTAGGCAGCCAGACATGTCTGTTGTGCATCACTAGACATTTGTTTCAGTGGTTATGATTTTAAAGAACCAGTTTCCTTCTATTTCTCTGTTCTCATCTCTGAACCTCAATTTCCTCGTCTGTCCTCTGCACCTTGCAAGGTTGCTGTGATAATCAAGTGAGATATCGTGTAAACTACAAAGTGCTGTGTAAACCTTGCTCCTGATGAGCATGGTGATCATGAATGTGAGCTTTTCCATCACCACTGAGATGCAACTCATCGCAGACTTGAGCTGTTGTTTGCCAAGTTGGGGTTAGTCCTTATAAGACTGAGAAGTGGAAACATCTCACCATTGGGAAGAAAGTTCCTCTTTGACCTCCAAATAGAATGAAAAAATGGAAATAAAAAGCTAAAGCAGGTTAAACAACAAACACATGAAAAGATGCTCCATGTCACTAACCGTTAGGGAAATGCAAATCAAAATCACAGTGAGACGTCACCTTAAACCCACTAGGATGGCTACTACAACAAGTGCTGGCAAGGATGTGGGGACTTTGCAACCCTCACACACTGTTGGTGGGAAGGTAAAATGATGCAGCCACGATGGAAAACGGTATGGTGATTCCTCAAAAAACTCAAAATAGAATTACCATATGACCTAGCCATTCCACTCCTGGTTGTATAAGTAAAAGACTTGAAAGCAAGATCTTGAAGAAATATTTGCATACCCATGTTCATAGCAGCACCATTCACAATAGCTAAAAGGTGGAAGCAACGCAAGTGTCCAATGGATGAATGGATAAGCAAAATGTGGTAGATGCATACAATGAAACATTTTTCCACCTTAAAAAGAAGGGAAGCTGTCACGTGCTGTGACGTGAATGAACTCTGAAACCATTAAGCTGAGTGGAATAAGCCAATCATGGAAAGACAAATACTGTATGCGTCCACTTACGTGAGGCACCTAGAGTCGTCAAACTCATAGAGGTAGAAAGTAGAATGGCGGTTGCCGGCGGGGTGGGGGGGGGAGGAGGGGGGAATGGGCACTTGTTGTTTAGTGGGTAAAGAGTTTAAGTTTGGCAAGATGGAAGAGTCCTGGAGATTGGCTATATAACAATGCAAAGACACTTAATGCCATTGAGCTGTCCATTTATAAAGGGTTAAGATGCTAAAATTCATGTTATGCGTTTTTTACCACAGTAAAAGTTTTTCAAAATTAAAGTTTCAGAATATGCAGTGCTGGATAGTACAGAGTGAAATAGGCACTCACCCCCAACCCATAAAGAGTTGATGGGACTTCAAATGGGCTTAGTTTTTGTGGATGGTGGTTTGGTAACATCTGTCAAAATGAAAGGCAGAAGAGGGAGGAGGTCTATGGGACCTAAAAGAAGGGCCATTATATAATAGGCCCAAGTGGCACCCCAAGAACAGGAGTAGAGTCAGTGTCCAGAGACTGCCCAGCCTCTGCCCAGCACATGCCATTCGCAGCCAACATTAGGAAACTGAGCTAACCATCCCTTCTCATTTGGGTGACCCATTCTACTGCAAAGGCCTCTACTTGCTATCCTTCTCCTGGTCATCAGGTAAAGGTTTTTTTAACCTGTCATTTGCTGATCATCTGGATAGAACTGTCATCTACCTATGCCCCAAGATTTTGCTAAACCCTGTCTTTATAATCCGTATTAGGCAGGGTTCACTAACCAACAAATAATCTCAACACTTTAGTGGTTTAACACAATAGGACTTTATTTTGTTCTTATACGAGGTTCAATGCAGATGCTCTTGGTGGAGCAGCATTCCCGGGCAGTTCTCCTTCAAACAGTGACTCAGATATCCAGGTTTCTTGCCTCTGGTGGCTTGGCCATGCCTTAAAGCCCTCACAGAGTCTTCCACTTGGGCCTCTGCATTCAGCCAGACAGCAGAAGCTGCAGGGGTCGTTTTAGGGGCCAGGCTTGAAAGTGGCAAACATCATTGCCACCCATATTCTCTTGCCAAGAGGCAGGCAGTCCAGAGCCAGGGGAACTCCAGAAGCAGTTTGACCAGGCTCCATGCTGTTTCTCTGTTCTTCTCTTGGTTCTCCTCTGCTCTGTGTTGACGCTGCCCTCTTCATGGCCGTTCTCATGGCTACAAGATGGCTGCCAGCTGCATCCAGGGAACAGGTTGTTCACGTTGAAAGGGAGAGAGGAAAAAGAAGTTTCTCTCTCCCAGAAGCCCTGAGCAAATCTCTCCTCACATCTCACTGATGTGAAGTGGCTTAGGGCCGCCCAATCCTGAACCAATCAATGACAGGTGAACTACTATGAAGGGTATAAAGTAATTGCATAATCTACATGCAAGGTAGAGAGTCAACAATAGTGACTCCTGGCAGGTTTGGGCCAGCCTGTGGAAAATATTGAATCTCAACCTCAGGAATCTGTATATAAAGTAAAAGACATGGGGAACCATTGATTGTTCTTCCAGGAGGGGAGCAGATAGAACTAAGTTCAGGGCATAATTATTTGCCTGTGTAGATCGGAAATAATCAAGCAGAGGGGAGTGGATGTGGAAGGGCCACGTGCCCGCTGCCACCATGTCTTCTTCTCCCCGCATCAATAATGGCTCCCAGAAGAAAAGCTGCATTCACATCAGGTAGAAATGACTGACGAGGTATGAAGCCAGTGGGAATGGAAAGGAGATCTTTGGTGGAAGAAACAATCCAGAAAGAATTGACAAGATGACAGTAGATGGGGAAAGAAAACTCTTCAGTGATTCTGAAGTTGTAAATTTGGATGATTTTAATGTGTAGTGCCATGGATAGAAATACGGTCATCTAGGAGAATCAGTGAGGGGATTTTGAATCTGTAAATCAGATGGATGACTAATAATAATGATAAAAATAAAATGATGCTAGTAATAAAGTAAAAATAATTAATAATAAAATTAGCATATATTGAGCAGTTAATATGTGTCAGTATTTCCTAAGGTACTTACTTAATATTTGCTAAGATGTCTCCTGTTGCTCTGATACATACGTATGCTTTCATTTACTCCTTACAACAATCCTATTATCACCCCCATTTCATAGAGGAAGAAACTGAGGAATATAGTGGCAAAAGTACACAATTCAAGGTCATATAACTGGTACGTGGATAAGGTAGGATCAAGCCCAGACTATCTGACTCAGGACCCTATTCTTTCAGTCATTATAACAATAGCTAATATTTATTAAGCACCTACTATATGATAGTACTCTACGTATAGTCTCTTTAATGCTTACGAGTCAACCTATAAAATCGGTTTCATAGATGAGGAAGCTGAGGTACGGCAAGGGTAAAAGACTTGCCCAGAGCAACCCAGCTAGTAAGTGGCAGAGGTGGAATTCAAACTGCAGTAGGCATAGCCCTAAAACACATGTTCTTTCCACGATGCGATGAAAAAGACAAATGCATCCTAGGACTGCAGGATCTATACCCTTTGTCTCATCAATGATGATTTAAACTTCTAGGTTGGGGACCAAGCCTCACATATCTGGGGTACACCCTTGGTGAGTACAGGACCTGGCACATAGATGTCCAGAACCAATAGAATTGTGAAGTCTCTGGAAATCTCTGCCTACAAAGAAAAAGCTGAAACTATGGTGGAAGGATTCTGACCAATGGAGGCATGAAATTCAAGGAGGTGGAAGAGCAGGGTCAGACAGTCCTGAGTCCAATTGCATTTGCTGGAGAGCCTTGGGCAAATTGCTTAACCTCTGAGCTTCCATGTCATCACCTGTAAAATGGGGATAATAATAGCGGTACCTCACTCTGGGGAGCAATCTAACGACGACTACCCATTATAAGAGGAAGCAAGTGAACATTTGGCTCCTAGCCCTAGTAAACGCTCATTACATGGTAGCAGTGTTGCTATGATTGTTGTCATTGTTATTATTTCTACAAGAGAATGTGCCAGGGAAACAGTCCATGCCTCCGGGAGAAGGATTCTGCAGCTCTTATTTTATAATGTTCCTGCCCCTTTGAAGCCTCCACACAGCAGTTGCCTTGGCCTCCAAAGTTTCGTGGCAGGATCTCTTCAAACCCAAACGACAAACGCCAGCTGCTGCTCCAGGAGCAAAGGAGGAAGGGAAGGGGGGAGGGCAGTGGTAGGAAAAGGGAGGTGGAGAAGGCCTGCGCACCCAAGGTGTCTTCCCTAGGTCCTTCCCGGATCCCACTAGCTCTGCAGTGTGGCCCCAGCACTGGCTGGCACTGGCTTCCTGCCGGGTCACGTGGCTTGTGTTTCAAGATGTAGCTAGGAGCTGCTGGCCGCTGGTTCTGGGTATTAACACCATGACCAAGAAGCGGTGGAGCTGGGAGGTCAGCGCTGGCACCGGAGCAGCTGCCGTCTCCCTGTCCACATGGGTGGGGAGTGAGCCAATGGGGAGGACCCAGCCCTGGGAACTATAGCACAGGGCATTGACTACCCCAGAGGGGCTTTCAGATCTTCCAGACGGAGACCCCCAGCTCGGCTCGCCTAGACCCAGACTCTGGCTTACTTACCAGGAAGAAGCAACTCCCCCTCAGCAGCCATCGCTCCCAGAGTTTTCTGGAATCCTATGAGTCTCCAGCTGCCTAGTCACGGCACTTTAGAGCTGGCAAAGCCCTTAAACCAACCATCCCGTTTTATAGGCAAAGAAACTGAGACCCAGAGGGGTGAAGTGACTCGTCTAAGATGGCCCATGAGTCAGGGCAGGGCTGGGCACGAACACTTGCTGCAAACAGCGAGCCTGGGGCTTTTCAATTACTCAAAACTACAGGGCCTGCCCTGGCACACTTAGCTCAAAAGGGCCGGATCCTGGGATCCAGTTGGGACCTGTGACCCAAACCAAGTGCTGAACACCTTTGAAAGAGGGCTTAGGGAAAACAAATAGTGAGGAAACATGTTGGCAAAGAAAAATGTGTTCTGACAGAGATACGTGCTCACCCCTACAGTGTGAAATGAAGAAGAATCGGATTCCCCAGGCACAATTCATCCTATGTTCTCATTTGAATAAGGAGCACGTCGTGCACGCGCATGTGGACACAGAAAAAAGACTGGAAGGAAAAGTAAACCAGACTTACTTCCGGAAGGCAGCATTATGGATGGTTTTCATGTCTCTTGTCATCCATATTTTCTAACTTTTCTATTTTGGGGGTGTTTACTTCTGTAACAACAATATTAAAAGGATACAAAATGAATAGACAAGTGCCCGGGTCCCCGGTCACCCACGCTCAATCAGGCTTGGCTTGTGGAAGATTCCAGAAGAGGCTGCACCGATTGCACAAGGAGGGGGCGTTTTCCTTTCTGGTGAAGCCTAAGCCAGCTCGGGCCTGAGGGCAGTAGTCACGGTGCGGCTTTGCTGCAGTCTGGGGCAGCAGCTCCGGCTTAGGGCCCCCCCGGGTCCCCCGTACGCACAAGGGAGGGAGGACCAGACAGCAGACCCCAGCCTCACAGCTGGCCCTGCAGAGCACGTGCCCACGGCCCGACGTGTGGAGAATGGGCAAGAGCCAGAAAAAGGCCACGTGGCCCTCTGGGAGCTCTCCAGTCTCAGCCACGCCGTCCGGGAAAGCTCACGGCCTAGTGCTGTCTTTCAAACACGTATATCTCACTCACATTTTTTTGCCACTTGCCTGCTACGGTGCCAATGTCCTCGAGACCAAGCCACCTTTCTGGGTTAGCCCATGAGGGCTGCCTGCCAGCTAGACCTCCCAACCTCCTTCTCGAGGAGTACAGCCCAGGGAATGGTGGGTCTTGTCCCCAGGGCCACGGAGCTCAGGGACAGTTTTGTTTAGACAGAACACTGCCCCTATGCCACATACCGTCAGGACTACAGTGCCTGCCCAGTTCCCTGGCTGGGGCCCCCTGTTTCTTAGACATTAGCTAATTTATGCTTCCCCAAAGGGCCCAAATACCACAGGAAATGCCATCATACGTCGAAGGGGCACCTCCATGAGGACAGCTTCTCTTGTCCCATAAAGGGTGGGTCTTACCACATCTTCACATGGTAGTGACAAATGCAGAGGGAGCCCAAACAATCAAGTCTGAGAGCACCATGGCTCTGCTCTCCTCTAGCCCATCTCCTGGGCCGGTTACCAAACATCCCAGGAGAAGTTGGAAGATCAAGTTACAGAGATTGGATCTTCATTCTGCCACCAACTGGCTGTGTGACCTGGGGAAAGTCACTTCACCTCTCTGAGCCTCACTTTTCCTCACCTATAAAACAGAATAATGATAACAGCTGATCCTTACATTACCCCTTGCCACGTGCCAGATGATGCTGCATGATGCCACATGTCACATCAGTCACTTATTTAGTCCTGACAGTTCTATGAGTAGGTCCTATCATCACCCCATTTATGGGCAAAGAGAGCTGAGGCAGTGGGAGGGCAGGAGAGCTGCCCAGGTTCTGTAGTCGGTCAGAAGTGGGATTCAGGCAGTCTGTGTACGAGTCAAACAGGCGCATCACTTGAGTGCCTCAGTAGCTACTGCGAGCCCTCAGGCTTTATAGCCAACGTGGGAGATTCAACTGAGATAGGGAATCTGAATGCTTTTCATGACAAGTTCTAAAATGACATGAACTCTTTTTATCTTGCAAGAACAGAAAGGGATAAGGTTTCCAAATCTCTCGCCAGTGGTGGCATTTCAGAGACTGTGGCAACACCTGAACGGAAGGAGACATTCGTGGGTAACAGCGAGCCCTGCCTGGGTGGTTCTATTTCCTAGTTCTGCCAGGAGAAAGCAACCAGCTCTGCTCCCAAAGCCAGAGTGCTGTGTTATTGAGAGCTGTTCCCAGCTCACCCTTGACTGATAAACAGGAGTCACCTTTCTCCTCGGGTGATGGGGACGCTCTGGCACCTTTCCCGCCCTGATGTGGGTCTCCACCCAGCCACTTCTCCCTGCCCCATCTTGTGGAGGAAGGGCCCCAGCTCCTCAGCCATGAGCGCTCTGCATCTTCCCAGGCTGCCAAGGACGCACCTGTTCTGTAGAGGTCTCCCCAGCTTCCCCTGCAGCCGGCCCTCAGCCCGCCCTTCTGCCTCTCACTCCCACATCGGCACAGGGATGAGCGGCAAGGGCTGGGAAGGCTGTGTCTTGTCTTTTTGTCTAATTAATACACATGAGGGCTCTTGCTTGGCTGGGAGGGTGGGGAGCTGGCACTAAAGATGCAGCACATGTGGTAAAGGGTTAACAGCCTGAGCTCCACAGTTGAAATTCCTCCACCACTTCCTGGCTGTGGGACCTTGAGTAAGTTACTTAACCTCTCTGTGCCTGTTTTCTAATGAGCAAAATGGAGGTTGTTGTAAGGATTCAGGGACCTGCAAAGAGCCTGTGATCATGCCTGGCATGTACTAAGTACTCAACAAACACGCACTGTGATTATTTCTTTCCCTCTCTGCAACTGTTTCAGCTTAAGATACCTCAAGAAGGTGACAAAAGATTTTCCCACATGCTTTCATAATATCCTGCACCATAATGCATCCTTGATTCATCCGGTATGTGTTGAGGGTCTACTAAGTGCCAGGCAATGTTTAGATCTAGAGAATGCAAGGATCTAACACTCAGGGGGAGGGAGGAAGAAGACATATACACAGATAGTACACTGGAGCAGGGTCGATGCTTTGAGACCCGTGGGCCCTGGGGAGGGAATCCTCCAACACTGGTGAGCCTGTGACAGTGGAGGGGACAGGGGCCAGGGAAGACCTGCCAAAGGAGATAAACTTGAACTGAATCCTGAGTCATGCATAGGCCTCGCAGGAGCTGGGAGAGCATTGCAGACTGTGGGAACGGTGATGAGAGGGACAGCTCAGCGCATCCTGTCCACACAGCTGTCTTCGTGAGCCTCCGTGGAGACCCAGCTTGGTGCCTGAGCTTAGGGCCCAGGCATGGTCCATGGGGGAAGTGTGAAAGTTCCTCTTAGCAACTAACATTGAGGCCATGGCTGCCAGGACTGGACAGGGTTGGGGAGACAGCCAGAGCCACGGCTGGGAGGGAAGGGAGAGAAAGTGAGAGTGCTGGGGGAAGGCCAGGGCCGTTCCATCCCAAGGCTGGCTCAGAGCGGCTCCGCCCTGAAGCCTGCTCACAGCCAAGGAGACTCCACAGGAATTGAGAGCAAGAAGGGACTGAAGAGAATAAGACCAACTTTCCCAGGTCTTCTGCGAAGGGAAAAGAACCAGCGGTGTTTGACTGGGAAAAGAGGGGGAACTTGTCCAGGGAGGTGCCATCCTAGCAGGCCAAGGATGGGAACACCTTCCCGAAGCTTATGACCATAAGGAAAGCCGCCACCATCTCCCCTGCAGGAACTGGAGGGGACCAGGGCAGTGGGGACCGATCAGCAATGCTGGTAGATACCATGGCTGACGGCTCCAATGCCTGCGGCCCCCAGCTCGTCCGTCCTCCTTCTCCAGTCCTCCTGCTTACCTGAGCCAGGCTTTCAGCTCAGCCCTGCTGAATGTGGGCAGCTCATAGGCATCCACACCAGGGCAGGAGCTGGCTCTGGACAGGAGAGAAGCGCAAGCCCAGCATCTTGGTCCAGTGTTTGCCCCTAATCTGCAGTGTGGCCCTGGGCAAGTCTCCACCCTTGCTGGCCTTCTGTTTCCTTATCCTTATAATGAGATCACATACTTGCTTTCCCTTCAAGTTTGCTGGGAGGAATTAATATAATGTGTAAAACCAGTGAAATGCTTAAAGTGGGAATGGTTGTGTTTTTGATGTCTTCACTGACTGCGGAGCCTCGGGGAAGGGGAATCTGTATGGTTCCCTGTTGCATCCAACATGGAGCACACCCAGCCTGCTTGCAGGTGGGTCTGCCCGAAATGGGGGGAATCGGGGGAAGTGATTTCAGGCTTCAGCAGGTCCCCGTACCTGCTCCTGCCTTGTGATCACCTGCAACTGCTAGAGCGGTGAGAGCTGCAAAAACAAAAGCAAAACCCATGGAGGCTACAACACAGTGGCGAGGAATACAGTGCCTGCTTCCTCTACATAACCTGGCCCCTGGGACAAGTGGTTGGAATAACCTTCACTGTAGCCACTTTGCCTTCTGCCTGATGAACGCAAGTCCACTTCAGCCTGACTTGGTGAAGTTTTGAGGCAAAAGCTACATTTCTCACCACCCTTGCATCTAGCGTAGCCATGGGACACAGCTGTGGCCAAAAAGATAAGAAGGTGCTGGATTGAGACTCTGGAAAACCTCCAACAGATTCATCTGGCATTTTGCCATCTGATCTTCCTCTTCTTACTACCTGGAATGCAGAATTGCTGCCTAGAACTTTAAAAGCCATTTTGCAACCATGAGGACACAATCCATATGCTAAGAATAACTGAGCAAAGGCTCTGATGGCATCTTTGAGCTGCCATATTACCCTGGACTCCCTGCTTCTGGAAATATAAACTTCTTAGTTGTTAAAGCCACTGTTCTTTCCCCCTCCCTGGGGAGAGGTCAAGGTGAGGGGATGGAGTCTGCTATTTGCAGTCAAGCACAATTATAACCAATACACCCTTTCCTCCAAAGACTAGGTCAGTGCCACCTTGGACATCCTCTAAGACTCCACAAAGGTCTTATCATACTGCACTATAAGAGCCAGTTGCTCATATACCATCCCTACCAGACGCAAGCTCAGGGAAAGCAGGGTGCACATTCTGTGTTGATCACTGGTGCATCCCCAGGACGTGACAGTTTCTGGCAAACATTAGCTTCTCTCTATACTTTTCTTGAATCAATGAATGAAAGAACACTTTAGATTGTAATTCCAGGAGATGTAGCTAACTTGCATTAGAGCCGGGAACCATCATTTCTGGCCAGTTTTGAAACCTCTGTTGATGCATCTTTGAAAAAGTCAGTTTTAGAATGGTTTGCCTAAAATACCTAAAGCTTTGTAAATAACTCTACCAGCCTCCCACAGAACCACTGCCTTTTCCTAACCACCCACAGCCCATCATGGCTGCCCTCAACTTGCCACTACATGACCCAGAAGGCAACTCACGCAAACCCTCCGGCAGATTCTGATGCCAAGTGATTATCATAGCTGAGAAACGGCACATCCCACGATACGTGGAGAGCTTGATTGAATAAACATAAATGTGTATAGGGAAACATTCACAGACATAGTTGTCAGATTGTCATCCTATCCAAATATCTCAGTTATTTTTAGACTTGTAAAACTACTTTCTTCGACACATCTGGAAGGTTCTAACAGTCTCCTCCTCCTCTTTCCTTTATTGTGACTTTATCCTCAAAACCTGCTGTTTTCACTGTACCCTCAAAATATTCACACTTTTTCCATATTCAAGTTATCCAACTTGGAGATCCAACTATATAACTTCTTCTTTTATTGTTTTTTAATATTTATTTATTTATTTGGTTGCACCAGGTCTTAGTTGCAGCAGGTGGGCTCCTTAGTTGCGGCTCCAAGGCTCCTTAGTTGCGGCTCGTCAGCTCCTTACTTGCAGGCTCCTTAGTTGTGGCATGCAAACTCTTAGTTGCGGCATGCATGTGGGATCTAGTTCCGTGACCAGGGATCAAACCCTGGCCCCTTGCATTGGGAGCATAGAGTCTTAATCACTGTGCCACCAGGGAAGTCCCTATATAGCTTCTTTATTTGCCTTCTTTTGGAAAAGCATGGGAAGTCCATATATAACTGATGGGAATGCAGAGTTCATGTGTTTCCTACAAACTTGCAGTTCATTTGTTCAAGATGTTTGATGGCAGTCCCTTGAGGAAAATCACAGATGATGCAACAGGGCTGCCTGCTAAAGCTCTCTCAAGTTCTTCTTCCTGGGTTCACACCTCCCATGAAGTTTGGTGAGGGCCATATATCCTGAGGTCCTTACTCTCCTTCCTTATCCACCTGCTGAATGGGGAGGACTCCAAGGACTTAGAGGAGGATGGAGCCACAAGATGGAAGGAGCTTGGGTCTCTGGAGCAGCTGCATGAAGCAGAGAGTTGCAGATCTTGCACTAGGCTGTTACAGGAGTAAAAGAAATAAATGTTATTGTACCAACGCTTTGGAAGTGTATCTGTTACAGCAACTAGCATTATTTCAGATTACTCCTTACTTATCTGTAGCCTGTTTTAGTATCTTTATTCTAAAATGCTGTCCCACTTTGCTTTGTATTAGAGCTCTTTACAGTCCATGACTATACTGAATGTGAGCCTTTAGATCATTGGTCCCCGACCTTGGCAGCTCAACAGAAGTAACTGAGGAGCTTCTGAAATCTCCCAGTGCTTAGGCCTTACCCCCAGAGGTTGTGATTCAATTGGTCAGTGGTGGGACCCAGCCTTTGCTATTTTGAAAGAGCATCCCAGGTGATACTAAGGGCAGCCAGAATTAAGAGCCGTTGTTCTAGAGCAAGTGTTCTCAAAATTGAGTGTGCACCAGAACACGTGAGAGACTTGTTCAAATACATATTTCTGGGACCCACCCCCAGAGTTTCTGATTCAGTAGGGTCTGGGGTACAGCCTGGGAATTTTCATTTGCAATACATTCCCAAATGAAGCTGATACTGCTGGTCCAGGGACCACACTCTGAGAGCCACTGGTCCAGACTTTTAAATCCCCCTTAACAATAACAACAGCAATCACTGGTGTCATCCCTAGAAAACACTAGCCACTCAACAACTGAGTATATAATTGAGTTGAAATGAAGGCACATAGGCCTTTATACTTGATGACTCTTACTTTGTTTTTCAATAGATTCAGATTGAGTTTGCTTAGTTGTGCAATCCAACCAAGACACTCTGTAGGAACAGGAAGAGGGGAGAATGTTTGGGTGAGGAAGAATTTAATACTTGGGTTTGAGCTGGCATGTGGAAGCAAATATTTATTTAATATCATGTATGGTCATGGCACTATGTTGACCTCTCCCTATTTTATCCTTTAGTGAAGGGAGATTTCCAGAAGAGAGAGGGACTTCCAGCCATCTGTGACTGAGTAGTAAAGCTCAATGAGATGGAGGCAGGAGGGTCTCCGTAGGAGGAATGACCTAAAATAATACACACACACACACACACACACACACACACACATTGGATTTATAGGGAAAGTGGGAGAATTGGATATGATATCTCAAAGAGGCACAAAATAAATGATGGAATGAAGTAAGGAAGTCTGAGGACCCAACCATTATCATCTTTGTGAGTCCTTTAACACTTGAAGTTCTTTTTTCTCCCAAAAAGGAGGACACACTCCCAATAGCGTGTGCTCTAAATAGAGCACCTTTCATAGCCTACAGTCTTCTTTCATACAGGCGGACCTCACTAATGCATAATTTTGTACTTGTGATATATATACACACACATACATATACATGTACACATTATACATACAGACACATATGATATAAATGATCACCCAGCAGGCAGGAAAGCTGTTTAAATTTAGTGGACCAGACAACTTTGCACTTAGAATTTCTAACACTGTTTATTTTACTCATTAATTCTACTACAAATTCCAATAATTATTTTTATAAAATACTATGTATCTATAAAAGGCTATTAATGAAACCTTCCTTCATATTTGAAGATACTTATTTACAAAATACAGAAATGGATTCTGGCTATTAAAGCAAAAAAAGGGAGGGAAGAGGGAGAATTTATTAAAAGGTATTGATTAGCTCAAAAAACTGCAAGGGCCAATGGACTAGGATTAGAACCTACACATCCATGGACAACATCACAAATCGAAAAACTGCAAGGGGCAATGAACCAAGGTTAGAACCTACACATCCATGGACAACATCTGAAATCAAAAAGCTGCAAAGGACAATGAACCAGGATTAGAATCTACACAGCTTTGGACAACATCCAAAATCATGCCCAGACTGGTCACAACCAGACACCTCTACTGCCAATGCTCGGCACCACTTGTGCTGCTTCTACCTCCAATTCTGAGCATGGAACGTTGCAGCTCTCATTGAAACACTGCTGCTTTGAAGAAACAGATGAAGCTGCTCCTGCTGCCACCATCTTTGCTACAAGGATTCCTGCCTCTTTGCCTCACTAACTCTCTCTCTGGTGGATGCCCCGTATGGGTGTGTCTGACTGGTGGAGCCTGAGTCACATGCAAATTTCCTTGTTGCAGAGGAGTCTGGGAAGTAGCCTCTCCCTTCTACTAAGAGTCTTAAGGTGGGAAATTCTCCATACATAGCAAAGAGGTTTATATCCTGGGCAGTCACACAGAATGATAGATGTCAATGTTGCTCGTTTCAGGGAATTAAACATTATATGATTTTCATCTCCTTAAAAAAAAACTTCTGTTCCTGAGATATTTCAAAGTCATACAGAAAAAAATTTTTAATAATAAATTTGCATGCTACCTCTAAAAGAAAGCATGTGTAAATACTAGCAAACAGATCCAACAACACATGAAAAGGATCATAAAACATGATCAAGTGGGGTTTATCCCAGGAATGCAAGGATTCTTCAATATATGCAAATCAACCAATGTGATAAAACATATTAACAAACTGAAGGATAAAAACCATATGATCATCTCAATAGATGCAGAAAAAGCTTTTGATAAAATTCAACACCCATTTATGATAAAAACCCTCCAGAAAGTGGCAAAAAGTGAACTTTCCTCAACATAATAAAGGCCATATATGACAGACCCACAGCCAACATCGTTCCCAATGGTAAAAAACTGAAACCATTTCCTCTAAGATCAGGAAAAAGACAAGGTCGTCCACTCTCACCACTATTATTCAACATAGTTTTGGAAGTTTTAGCCACAGCAATCAGAGAAGAAAAAGAAATAAGAGGAATCCAAACTGGAAAAGAAGAAATAAAGCCTGTCACTGTTTGCAGATGACATGATACTATACATAGAGAATGCTAAAGATGCTACCAGAAAACTACTAGAGCTAATCAATGAATTTGGTAAAGTAGCAGGATACAAAATTAATGCACAGAAATCTCTTGCATTCCTATACAGTAATGATGAAAAATCTGAAAGAGAAAGTAAGGAAAGACTCCCATTTACCATTGCAACAAAAAGAATAAAATACCTAGGAATAAACCTATCTAAGGAGCCAAAAAGCCTGTATGCAGAAAACTAGAAGACAATGATGAGAGAAATTAAAGATGATACAAACATGGAGAGATATACCATGTTCTCGGATTGGAAGAATCAACATTGTGAAAATGACTATACTACCCAAAGCAATCTGCAGATTCAGTGCAATCCCTGTCAAACTACCAATGGCATTTTTCACAGAACTAGAACAAAATATTTCACGATTTGTATGGAAACACAAAAGACCTCGAATAGCCAAAGCATTCTTGAGAAAGAAAAACGGAGCTGGAGGAATCAGGCTCCCTGACTTCAGACTATACTACAAAGCTACAGTAATCAAAAACAGAAATATAGATCAATGGAACAGTATAGAAAGCCCAGAGATAAACCCACGCACGTATGGTCACCTTATTTTTGATAAAGGAGGCAAGAATATACAATGGAGAAAAGAGCCTCTTCAATACATGGTGTTGGGAAAACTGGACAGCTACATGTAAAAGAATGAAATTAGAACACTCCCTAACACCATACACAAAAATAAACTCAAAATGGATTAAAGACCTAAATGTAAGGCCAGATACTATAAAACTCTTAGAGGAAAACATAGGCAGACACTCTATGACATAAATCACAGCAAGAGCCTTTTTGACCCATCTCCTAGAGAAATGGAAATAAAAATAAACAAATGGGATCTAATGAAACTTAAAAGCTTTTGTACAGCAAAGGAAAACATAAACAAGACAAAAAGACAACCTTCAGAATGGGAGAAAATATTTGCAAATGAAGCAACTGACAAAGAATTAATCTCCAAAATGTACAAGCATCTCATGCAGCTCAATATCAAAAAAACAAACAACCTAATCCAAAAATGGGCAGAAGACCTAAATAGACATTTCTCCAAAGATATACAGATTGCCAACAAACACATGGAAGGATGCTCAACATCACTAATCATTAGAGAAATGCAAATAAAAACTACAATGAGGTATCACCTCACACCAGTCAGAATGGCCATCATCAAAAAATCTACAAACGATAAATGCTGGAGAGGGTGTGGAGAAAAGGGAACCCTCTTGCACTGTTGGTGGGAATGTAACTTGATACAGCCACTATGGAGAACAGTATGGAGGTTCCTTAAAAAACTAAAAATAGAACTACCATATGACTCAGCAATCCCACTACTGGGCATATACCCTGAGAAAACCATAATTCAAAAAGAGTCATGTACCACAATGTTCATTGCAGCTATATTTACAATAGCCAGGACATGGAAGCAACCTAAGTATCCATCCACAGATGAATAGATAAAGAAGATGTGGCACATTTATCAGTGGATTATTACTCATCCATAAAAAGAAACGAAACTGAGTTATTTGTAGTGAGGTGGATGGACCTAGAGTCTGTCATACAGAGTGAAGTAAGTCAGAAAGAGAAAAACAAATACTGCATGCTAACACATGAATATGGAATCTAAAAAAAAATTGTTTTGAAAAACCTGGGAGCAGGACAGGAATAAAGACACAGATGTAGAGAATGGACTTGAGGACACAGGGAGGGGGAAGGGTAAGCTGGGATGAAGTGAGAGAGTGGCATGGACATATATACACTACCAAATGAAAAATAGATAGCTAGTGGGAAGCAGCCACATAACACAGGGAGATCAGCTCGGTGCTTTGTGACCACCTAGAAAGGTGGGATAGGGAGGATGGGAGGGAGGAGATACGGGGATATATGTATATGTATAGCTGATTCAATTTGTTATAAAGCAGAAACTAACACACCATTGTAAAGCAATTATACTCCAATAAAAATTAAAGAAAATAAAAGAAATCATGTGTTTCCTTGGCATGCAAAGTGCTTTCTCAAAGTCTCTGGATCTTGAGGAGCCAGAAAATTGATTCTGTGGCTCTGAAGATTTCAATAAGGAACAGATATGTGCATGGTGGGTGGCTGTAGAAATACTAGGCCTTGTTTAGACTAGCTGTCTGGATTTTAGCTCATTTTATGTTCACTTCTGGAGACTCATTCATTCTATCTGTTAGAATTTTGGCACAAAACAGATGGCCACTCCAAAGGATGATTGGAGAGGGTTCAAGGAGGGGTTATTTACCAAAGCATAGTGCTCATGAGTAGAAACAAACAAGGGATGATGAAGCACCCTAGGGCTAGTAAGGGCAAAAGCTGTTGTGATGATGGGTCTGAAGGGGCAAAGGGTCCTGTAGCCATGAGAGAGTGAGAAGACACTGTGACATATTCCATCATAGACCCTCAGTCCACCTGACTTTAGCACAACGTGGTGGACAGTCCCATGCATTTTGCCCACATCAAAGTCCCACATCAAGGGCAAAGAACTGAAAATAGAGATACCATATGATACAGCAATCACACTCCTGTGCATATATCTGGAGAAAACCATAATTTGAAAAGATACATGCACCCCAAAGTTCACTGTAACACTATTCACAACAGTCAGGACATGGAAGCACCTTAAATGTCCATCAACAGAGGAGTGGATAAAGAAGATGTGGTACATATATACAAATGGACTATTAGTCATAAAAAAAAAGAGAGAGAGAGAGATTGGTTCAAGATGGCGGAGTAGAAGGACATGTGTTCATTCCCTCTTGCGAGAGCACCAGAATCACAACTAACTGCTGAACAATCATTGACAGGAAGACACTGGAACTCACCAAAAAAGATATCCCACATCCAAAGACAAAGGAGAAGCTGCAATGAGATGGTAGGAGAGACACAATCACAATAAAATCAAATCCCATAACCACTGGGTGGGTGACTAACAAAATGGAGAACTATTATACCATAGAAGTCCACCCACTGGAGTGAAGGTTCTGAGCCCCACATCAGGCTTCCCAACCTGGGGGTCCGGCAATGGGAGGAGGAATTCCCAGACAATCAGACTTTGAAGCCTAGCTGGATTTGATTGCAGGACTTTGGCAGGACTGGGGGAAACAGAGACTCCACTCTTGGAGGTCACACACAAAGTAGTGTGCACATCAGGACCGAGGGGGAAGGAGCAGTGACCCGATAGGAGACTGAACCAGACCTACCTGGTAGTGTTGGTGGGTATCTGGCAGAGGCAGGGGGTGGTTCTGTTTCACCACGGGGACAAGGATGCTGGCAGCAGAAGTTCTGGGAAGTACTCCTTGGCATGAGCCCTCCCGGAGTCTGACATTAGCCCCACTAAAGAGCCTGTAGCCTCCAGTGCTAGGTCACCTCAGGCCAAAAAAACAACAAGGAGGGAACTCAACCTCACCCATCAGCAGACAAGTGGATTAAAGTTTTACTGAGCTCTACCCACCAGAGCAACACCCAGCTCTACACACGACCAGTCCCTCCCATCAAGAAGCTTGCACAAGCCTCTTAGATACCCTCATCCACCAGAAGGCAGACAGCAGAAATAAGAAGAACTACAATCCTGCAGCCTATGGAGCAAAAATCACATTCACAGAAAGACAAACAAAATGAAAAGACAGAGGACTATGTACCAGATGAAGAAACAAGATAAAACCCCAGAAAAACAACTAAATGAAGTGGACAAAGGCAAGCTTCCAGAAAAAGAATTCAGAATAATGATAGTAAAGATGATCCAGGACCTCAGAAAAAGAATGGAGGCAAAGATCAAGAAGATGCAAGAGGGCTTGCCTGGTGGCGCAGTGGTTGAGAGTCTGCCTGCCGATGCAGGGGACACAGGTTCATGCCCCGGTCTGGGAGGATCCCACATGCAGCGGAGCGGCTGGGCCCGTGAGCCATGGCCACTGAGCCTGCGCATCTGGAGCCTGTGCTCCGCAACGGGAGAGGCCACAACAGTGAGAGGTCTGCGTACCGCAAAAAAAAAAAAAAGAAGATGCAAGAAATGTTTAACAAAGACCTAGAAGAGTTAACGAACAAACACATAGAAGAATTAAGGAACAAACAGAGATGAACAATACAATACCTGAAATGAAAAATACACTAGAAGGAATCAATAGCAGTATAACTGTGGCAGAAGAATGGATAAGTGACCTTGAAGACAGAATGGTGGAGTTAACTGCCACGGAACAGAATAAAGAAAAAAGAATGAAAAGAATTGAAGACAGTGTGAGAGACCTCTGAGACAACATTAAATGCACCAACATTTGCATTATAGGGGTCTCAGAATGAGAAGAGAGAGAGGAAGGACCCGAGAAAATATTTGAAGAGATTATAGTCGAAAAATTCCCTAACATGGGAAAGGAAATAGCCATCCAGGTCCAGGAAATGCAGACAGTCCCAGGGAGGATAAACCCAAGGAGAAACACACCGAGACACATAGTAATCAAATTGACAAAAATCAAAGACAAAGAAAAATTATTAAAAGCAACAAGGGAAAAATGACAAATAACGTACAAGGGGACTCCCATAAGGTTAACAGTTGATTTCTCAGCAGAAACTCTACAAGCCAGAAGGGAGTGGCACAATATAGTTAAAGTGATGAAAGGGAAGAACGTACAATGAAGATTACTTCACCCAGCAAGGATCACATTCAGATTCAATGGAGAAATCAAAAGCTTTACAGACAAGCAAAAGCTAAGAGAATTCAGCACCACCAAACCAGCTCTACAACAAATGCTAAAGGAACTTCTCTAAGTGGGAAACACAAGAGAAGAAAATGACCTACAAAAATAAACCCATAACAATTAAGAAAATGGTAATAGGAACATACATATTGATAAGTACCTTAAATGTGAATGGATTAAATGCTCCAACAAAAAGACACAGGCTCACTGAATGGATACAAAAACAAGACCTATATATATGGTGTCATATATATATATATATATATATATATATATATATATATATATATATATATATATATATATATGCTGAGACCCACTTCAGACCTAGGGACACATACAGACTGAAAGTAAGGGGATAGAAAAAGATATTCCATGCAAATGCAGTGGAAAAATGCAAAAAAGATATTCCATGAAAATGTAAATCAAAAGAAAGCTGGAGTAGCAATTCTCATATCAAATAAAATAGACTTTAAAATAAAGAATGTTACAAGAGACAAGGAAGGACACTACATAATGATCAAGGGATCAATCCAAGCAGAAGATATAACAATTATAAATATATATGCACCCAATACAGGAGCACTTCAATACATAAGGCAAATGCCAACAGCTATAAAAGAGGAAATCGATAGTAACACAATAATAGTGGGGGACTTTAACACCTCACTTACACCAATGGACAGATCATCCAGACAGAATATTAGTAGGGAAACACAAGCTTTAAATGACACAATAGACCAGATAGATTTAATTGACATTCCATCTGAAAACAGATTACACTTTCTTCTCAAGTGCACACTGAACATTCTCCAGGATAGATCACATCTTGGGTCACAAATCAAGCCTTGGTAGATTTAAGAAACTTGAAATCATATCAAGCATCTTTTCTGACAACAACGTTATGAGATTAGAAATAAATTATAGGGAAAAAACACAAACACAGGGAGGCTAAACAACACATTACTAAATACCAAGAGATCACTGAAGAAATCAAAGAGGAAATCAAACAATACCTAGAGACAAATTACAATGAAAACACAACGATCCAAAACCTATGGGATGCAGCAAAAGCAGTTCTAAGAGGGAATTTTATAGCAATACAATCCTACCCCAAGAAACAAGAAAAATCTCAAATAAACAATCTAAACTTACACCTAAAGGAACTGGAGAAAGAAGAACAAACAAAACCCGAAATTTTAGAAGGAAATAAATCATAAATATCAGAGCAGAAATAAATGAAATAGCAACAAAGAAAACAATAACAATGATCAAGAAAACTAAAAGCTTGTTCTTTGAGAAGATAAATAAAATGGTGAACCTTTAGCCACACTTATCAAGAAAAAGAGGGAGAAGACTCAAATCAATAAAATTAGAAATGAAAAAGGAGAAGTTACAATGGGCACCACAGAAATACAAAGCATCATAAGAGACTATTACAAGCAACTCTATGCCAATAAAATGGACAACGTGGAAGAAATGGACAAATTCTTAGAAAGACTGAACCGGGAAGAAATAGAAAATATGAACAGACCAATCACAAGCAATGAAATTGAAGCTGTGATTAAAAATCTTCCAACAAACAGAAGTCCAGGACCAGATGGCTTCACAGATGAATTCTATCAAACATTTAGAGAAGAGCTAACACCCATCCTTCTCAAACTCTTCCAAAAAATTGCAGAGGAAGGAACACTCCCAAACTCATTCTATGATGCCAACATCACCCTGATACCAAACCAGACAAAGATACTACAAAAAAGGAAATTACAGATCAATATCACTGATGAATATAGATGCAAAAATCCTCAACAAAATACTAGCAAACAGAATCCAACAACACATTAAAAGGATCATACACCATGATCAAGTGGGATTTATCTCAGGGATGCAAGCATTCTTCAATATATGCAAATCAATCAATGTGATACACCATATTAATAAATTGAAGAATAAAAACAATATGATCATCTCATTACATGCAGAGAAACATTTTGACAAAATTCAACACCCATTTATGATAAAAAAAAAAACTCTCCAGAAAGTGGACATAGAGGGAAACTACCTCAACATAATTAAAGCCATATATGAAAAACCCACAGCAAACATCATTCTCAATGGTGAGAAACTGAAAGCATTTCCTCTAAGATCAGAAACAAGACAAGGATGTCCACTCTTGCCACAATTATTCAACATAGTTTTGGGAGTCCTAGCCACAGCAATCAGAGAAGAAAAAGAAATAAAACGAATACAAACTGGAAAAGAGGAAGTAAAACTGTCACTATTTGCAGATAACATGATACTATATATAGATAATCCTCAAGATGCCACCAGGAAACTACTAGAGCTAATCAATGAATTTGGTAAAGTTGCATGATACAAAATTAATGCACAGAAATCTCTTGCATTCCTATACACTTACAACGAAAGATCAGAAAGCGAAATTGAGGAAACAAACCCATTCACCAATGCAACAAAAAGAATAAAATACCTAGGAATAAACCTGCCTAAGGTGGTAAAAGACCTGTACTCAGAAAATTATAGGATGGTGATGAAAGAAATCAAAGATGACACAAACAGATGGAGAGATATACCATGTTCTTGGATTGGAAGAATGAATATTGTGAAAATGACTATACTACCCAAAGCAATCTACAGATTCAATGCAATCCCTATCAAATTACCAATGGCATTTTTTTAGAGAAGTAGGACAAAGAATCTTAAAATTTGTATGGAAACACAAAAGACCCCTAACAGCCAAAGCAATCTTGAGGGAAAAAAGGGAGCTGGAGGAATCAGACTCCTTGACTTCAAACTATACTACAAAGCTACAGTAATCAAGACAATATGGTACTGGCACAAAAACAGAAATATAAATCAATGGAACAGGATAGAAAACCCAGAGATAAACCCATGCACCTATGGTCAACTAATCTATGACAAAGGAGGCAAGGATATACAATGGAGAAAAGACAGCCTCTTCAATAAGTGGTACTGGGAAAACTGGACAGCTGCATGTAAAAGAATGAAATTAGAATACTCCCTAACCCTATACACAAAAATAAACTCAAAATGGATTAAAGACCCAAATGTAAGACTGGACACTATAAAACTCTTAGAGGAAAACATAGGAAGAACACTCTTTGACGTAAATCACAGCAAGATCATTTTGACCCACCTCCTAGAGTAATGGAAATAAAAACAAAAATAAACAAATGGGACCTAATGAAACTTAAAAGCTTTTGCACAGCAAAGGAAACTATAAACAAGATGAAAAGACAACCCTCAGAATGGGAGAAAATACTTGCAAAAAAATCAATGGACAAAGGATTAATCTCCAAATACATAAACAGCTCATGAAGCTCAATATTAAAAAAACAAACAACCCAATCCAAAAATGGGCAGAAGACCTAAATAGACATTTCTCCAAAGAAGACATACAAATGGCCAAGAAGCACATGAAAAGCTGCTCAACATCACTAATTATTAGAGAAATGCAAATCAAAACTACAATGAGGTATCACCTCACACCAGTTAGAATGGGCGTCATCAGAAAATCTACAAACAACAAATGCTGGAGAGGGTGTGGAGAAAAGGGAACCCTCTTGCACTGCTGGTGGGAATGTAAATTGATACAGCCACTATGGAGAACAGTATGGAGGTTCCTTAAAAAACTAAAAATAGAATAACCATAGACCCAGCAATCCCACTACTGGGCTTATACCCAGGGAAAATCGTAATTCAAAATGACACATGCACCCCAATGTTTATTGCAGCACTATTTACAGTAGTCAGGTCATGGAAGCAACCTAAATGCCCATTGACAGACAAATGGATAAAGAAGATGTGGTACATATATACAATGGAATATTACTCAGCCATAAAAAGGAATGAAATGGGGTCATTTGTAGAGACGTGGATGGACCTAGAGACTGTCATACAGAGTGAAGTAAGTCAGACAGAGAAAGAGAGACTGTTTAAGAAGTGTCTCTGCTTTGCTGCTTGGGGCTTTCTCCAAGGCTGCCGAAGGCCACTTAGCCAACATAGGTACAACACAGACAGTCATGGAGTTGGTATTTGCAGGAGCAATTTCAATCAATAGTGACTAGGAGTCAATGGATAAATGGCCAAACTTCTCAGTCTCCATGGAAATCTTTCTGGGACACAGGCTAACAGTTCCTCAGGGAATCCCCAAAGTGACTGAGCCCCAGTTGCCAAGGGCAATAACCAGATTATTAATAAACACTCTATTGTTCCTTCTGCCTCCTGAGATCAATTCCCAAGTAAAGTTCCAACACTCAGCTTCTCTTCTCAGGTGCTGCTTTCAAGGGCACTCAAAATTAAACACAGAAAACCAATCTTTGCCAGAGAAGCAGGGTCACTGCCAATCTGAGAACTGACCTGGCAGGAACTGGAGGAATAAATAACCCTACCTATCTCCTTCAACCCTGTGATGTCCTGCCAGGGCATCTCGGAAGCCAGAGGCAAGAAAAGCCAGTGATAGGGTCTCTAAAAGTCAGTCTCACAGGGAACAGAGAGGGAAAGATGAAGAAGGGCAGAGTGGATTGGGACAGGAAAATAGAAACTATTCACTTCAGCCCACACCTTCTGTCTCTCAGCAGTTTCCAAGTCCTTCAAATATTGCATCATTCCAGGGTGATGAATTCCATAACACTGTTGCCTGAAATCGAAAACGTTAGTCACCACCAGAGCTATTCTGATAAGGTAGTGAGGAAAACAGAGGCAAAGGAACAATTAACATCCTTCCTGCCCCCATTCTGTATCAGCACCCCACTCTTCCCTTAGAAAAAATAGTGACTATCTTCTCTGTTGGTTCATGTATACGAGGCACCCCTAATGATCAGCAGGAGGTTCAGCTTATAATTTATTAGAACCAAGGCTGTGGTCTCTGGGGAAAGCATTCTACCTTTGGGCCCTAGGACCTCCAAACACATTAAACTCAAAGACACAGGGAAGGGAGGAAAAAATTTTCTAAGTAGGTTATTTCTTGTAATAGTGAGAGGGGATACTTCTACCTCCGTCCCTGGTTTTCCAGACCTGTGAATCCTCTGGTGGGAGAAGTGGTACCACATGTTAGCTGTCAGTCATTTTTACAGACTGTAGGACAGCACCCTAGCCTACAGGACTATAAATGAGGCTTCAGCAGGCTGTCTTACTGCTATTTGCAGTGTAATAGGAAGGCTCTAAACTGGTTCCCAAAGATCACTGCTTCTAGGTACTCATATCCTTGTGTATTCCCCTCCCCTTGAACGTGAGCTGGACCTAGTCACTTGTTTCCAATGAATAGAATATAGCAAAAGTGATGGGATGTCACGTCTAAGATTAGATTGCAAAGACTCTGGCTTCTCTCTTGCTGGTTTTCTCTTGCTCTCTGTTTGTTTGCCCTGATGGAATCCAGCTGCTAAGCTGTAAGCTGCTCTTTGAGGAGGTCCACATGGCAAGAAACTGATATCTCCAGCCAATAGACAGCCAGGACCTGAAGCCTGCCAACAGCTGTGTGTGCGAGTGAGTGATTCCTCCCCTACTCAAGGCTTGAGAAGACCACATCCCTGGCCCATATCTTGCTAGAAGCTTTGTGAGCAACCCTAAGTCAGAGGTACCCAGTTAAACCATGCCTATATTCGTGACCCATCAAGAAACTGGGAGATAACGTTTGTTGTTTTAAAATGTGAAGTTTTGGGGTAATTTGCAGTAGATAGCTAATATATCCAGTCAGCTCTTTCTGGATGAGAGGGTATATGGAAACAGCAATGAATTCTGTAGTCATGAGCCCTATGCTATGCTTTTGTTGTTCTTAAAAAATGAGTTCCCTGTTTGGAGCCAATATTGTGTGGAACACCATGGTAATAGATAAAGCTCTTTATACATCCCTAAACAATAGAGCTGGCAAAAGCATTGTGGGTAAGGAAAGCAAATTCTATAAATGAAATGGGTATCTCTTCCCACTAGGACAAAACCTTGCCTTCTCCATAATAAACGGGGTCCAATGTAATTATTCTGCTACCAGGTGGCTGTCGGTTCCTTGGGTAATGGTGCCACATTAGAGGCTTATATCGGCTTCCTTTTTGACAGAATGGACTTGGCAGTGGTGATAGCTTGAGCAGCCTTGGTAAGGGCACATGTGTGTTGTTGGGCCCATGTATGGCACCCACCCCTACTGCCATGACCACTTTGCATATGGAGGGAGCACAGGGTCATCTGGAAAAAGGACTGACATCCCTCAGACAGATCATCTTGTCCATTTGATTGTTTGGAACCTCGTCTGCAGTTAATGCCCTTGGTGAGTATATTCACAGGACATATAGATGTCTTTACACTTTGTACCCACTCCTAGAGATCCATCTACATCCATCTCCCCAGACCTCCTTGTCGCCAGTCTTCTAATCCTGCAAGAGCCAAAGCCCTTGCACTGCCAAAAGTTCTACCCACTCAGACGATTTTCCATCACCACTATCTTTTAGGGCCACCCCTGAGTAGGTCCGTAAGTAGTGGCACCCACTTCTTGTTGGTGCAAGGATACTATGTAGATCCACCCATACACCTAGTCTGTTATTGTCTTTTCTTCTTCAACTAGCCATGAGAAACTTCCATGGAGCCATAGGTATGGCTGTAAGGAGAAAGTGTAAGTGCCATGGGGGTCTGAGCCACTTGCTTAGACAAGGCACTGTGCCTTCCAGACCACGGAGGCTTGCTGATTTCTATCTGCATTCTGAGTTGGATATTCAAAACTTTTAATTTCTTCTTTTCTCTGTGAATACTCTTTAGGGTCTCCAGAGGTAGCAGCCGGCACCACAATCTGAATAATCACTATTGTCATCAGAGTGACTAAGAAGCACAGCCACTGATCTCAAAACATGATACCCTCTGTGTGCATTGTTGCTGCAATAAAGCAAGAGGAAATAGAGCTAACTCCATCTGGGCTTCTGTTATTTATTGCCTCTGTGTCAGGCACTGTGCTAAGAAAGAATGAAACCACTCATATCAAGACAGATGAGTCCTTGGACTTGGATGGCACTTACATTCTAGTGGGGGGAGAAAAACAAAAAGCAAGGAAGCAGATTGATTCGTCAACTCAGATACTGATAGGTGCTGCGGATAAAGGAGGCTATGGGAAAAGCAGGGTTTGGCAAACTCTTCCTGAAGACAGTAAATAGCTTCAGCCTTATGGACCATATGGTCTCTGTTGCTGCTACACAGACATAGTCCTCAACTCTGCTGGTGTAACACGGAGGCAGCCATAGGCAACATGTGAATAAGTAGGTGTGGACAGATTTGACCCTTGGACCATAATTTGCCAAGCCCTGGGATAGGGCAAGCTTGGCGGGGGGTAGGGGAGTGTGTTAAACAAGGGTAGAAAGAGTATGAGGTGATGTCACCAAAATAGGATGCCACTGAGTCTGGAGTTTTTCTAATTATGACAGAAAGCCACTGGAGGGTTTTGAACAGAGCGATAAGCAGAGAGACCTGTTCTTGTCAGAGAGAGGAAAGAAAATAGCAATCCCTTATTTACAGAGCACCTGGCCACCACTTGGCTCATAGAGGTAGCTAATACCTCCCTGGGTATTGGTCGCTAAGGCATTGTGCCTCCAAAGGGTCACCAAATCCTAGAATAGAAGGGACTATAGAAACAAGGTAGCATGTCTCTCGTGTTTTACAGATAAGTGTATTGAAACCCAGAGAGGTTAGATGCTTTACCCAAGATCACTCAGCAAGTCGGCTGCAGAGCTGGTCTAGAACCCAGAGGAGCAAGAAGCTTGGCCTGATAACAAAGCAGTCATGGTGGGAAGGGCAGCATGATTCTGGATCCCGTATGGTGATGTCACTTGGCCATATCGGCACGTCCAGCCCCACAGGGACTCAATGTGAGAGTTCCTGGGAGAGACAAGTTATGAGAAAAACCTGAGCAGAAAAGATTTCCAGGTGCAAAGGGACCAAGCGGTGGCCTTGAGTGCACAGAGGAAGTCTTGGGCATGACCCTTCTCACCGTGGCTGTTGACTGAAGAATCACGGACATGGGACTCCCCTGCCAGAGGCCAGAGGGGGACAGGATGACAATGGCAGGCACCAAGTGCAAACGACAAGGGCTTTTTCTGAGAGCATCTGATAGAACCCCAAGAAAGCTCAGAAACCCTCGAGTGCCACTTTGAGAAAAGTTGAAGTGTGTGACAGCAATTGAGGCCAGTGAAACGTGATTTACTGCTGTCAGCGGCAACCCATTTTTGTCACCCAGTCTGGTGTGCTCCCAGGGAACACAAGTCACGCTCCAGAGTCACGTGAGAAGATGAGGACACCTATCCCAGTCCATTCAGCAAATACACGAGCACCACCTTAAATGTCTACCTACTACCTCCAACAGGTTGCTCTTTCTTGGAGCTGATACACCTACTATCAATGACCCCAGATCCGCGCCAAAGGCAAACTTTGGCAACCTAGCACACAGGTCTGGGCAGGATGGCGAGAGATGGACGGTCACTCCTTTCATGTGGAATATAGCATGGCTGGGCAGCAGGAGGGCTGAGCTCAGGATCTTGAGGTCATATCTCAGGAGACAGGGCTCCTGCTGAGCAGGGAAGCGAGTCTTACCAGGTCAAGACAAGGCAGCCTTCCTTTCCTTCCTGGGCTAGGGCTTCAGTCCTGCCTCTTGCACAGCAAAGCTACTTTTCTATTTTTAGGGGAAAAAACTGCTATGAAATGTACTTTCCAACTTTAGGGCTCTTTCCTGGACTCTATTTCTAGTGACCAACTGGGAAAATACCTCTCATTCTGCATTTTCATATTTGAAATCTGGCCAGTGGTTTCAGAGTCCACTCCCTGGAGAGGGTTTGCACAGTGAATCAGTTCCAAACAATGACAGGCCTTTGTCTTTAGGAGAATGTCGGCCTGCATTTTGCAGAGAAGATGTGAACCTCCATGGCGCCAACCCTGCTACCTTCAGCCACAGGGAGATTTGAATCATGTTTTATTTCAAAGATTCATTGATGGCCTTGGGGCTTTCTGCTAATGAAGGTGATGAGAGGTCGGGATGTATAAGTAAGAAAAGTCAAGGTTCTAAGAAAAAGAGGCACAGTCCTTTCATGGCTTTCTCCCAGTGGGTTCCATTCCCAATAGGAATTATGGTCCGGAATAGGGGAGGGGCTTGAGACATGGACATGAGATGGGCTGAGTGGGCCTGTTCACCTTCACCAGATAGGAGCCAAGGCTCCATGGGAAAGGTTGGAAGGAAACCAACATCAACTGAAACGTTAGTTGATCTTCACAGTGGGAATGGTGACCAACGCAGTGAAAGGAGGTCAGCTCCATTGGTCCAATATGACAGTGATGTAGCCAGCATTATTCAAATGTCTCGAACATGCTTCTGCTCCTAGGAGATAGGAACTGCGCTCTCTTTCTGGCAATGATGACTCTTTTTTTTTTTTGGTGGTATATGGGCCTCTCACTGTGTGGCCTCTCCCGTTGCAGAGCACAGGCTCCGGACGCGCAGGCTCAGCGGCCATGGCTCACGGACCCAGCCACTCCGCGGCATGTGGGATCTTCCCAGACCGGGGCACGAACCCCTGTCCCCTGCATCGGCAGGCGGACTCTCAACCACTGAGCCACCAGGGAAGCCCCAGTGATGACTCTTTAACCCCGGGTACACTTGATGAGGCTGGGGAATGCCTTTGGAGGGTCTAAGGCCTGGCTTTTTAGGCTGGAGCCCCTGTGCCCCTGAGACCATACACAAACTGTGACAGGTACACAAAGCTTAGGAAAACAGAGTGTATGTTTCTGGAACGTTCATTGCACTTGCTGACTGGTGGCTAAAACATAATGTTAAAGTAGGTAGTGTATAGGTGAGGTCTCTTATGACCACTTAGTGTGTTCTGAAAGCCCTTTCTCTGTTGGGAAAACGTCCCACGTGGTGGGTCCTGCCGGAACTGGCTCTTCCATCTTCTCTTTCAGCTGAACTATGGGCTGTGTCTTAGGCCAGGCTGTACAGACATTCACGTGAGACCTCAATCTGGCAGAAAGCCACTGAGGATGGGGCCTTGAGGAATCCAAGTGTTGGCAGCGTCGTGGCAGAAGCACCGATATCCATACGCAGCAGTGGCGGTGCCTCGGTATCCAGTCTCCAGTGGGCTCAGTGTGCACAGCTCCATCTGGCAGCTGTGGTGTTTGTGTTCAAGGCCAACCCCGCTGGGGATTCACGGGGGCAGCCCCTGAGGGGTGGTTTGGGCATGTTTCCTGTACAGGGAGGGCTCGGCTCTCTGGTTCCCCTACAAAATCTACAGTTGCCCTTCAATTCCTGTTCTGTCTGAGCTACTGAGAGCAGGCTCTGTTGTTTTCATCCAAGAACAACAGTGACTGTTACACATGGATAGATTATAGAGCCAAACACGAGAGTCACAGGAATCTTAACAATAAACATGAGATGCCAAAGAAATTTCACACTATAATAGGCACTTTAGGCTAAATCTTTTTCACCCTTTTTGGTTGTTAAGGGCATTTTGGTGGAAATGTTTGAAAATCCCTGGCCTCAGGGATAAGCCTGGTAAAAAGGAAATAAATGAAGACAGGAGGGAGGCAGAGCAAAGAAAAGAGAAGGCACAGAGAGAAGGACAAGTAAGCAAAAGAAATATTTGTGCACATAATTGCCTGCCTTAAAAAGGCTGAGACATACATGATCTCACGCGATCCTTGTGTCAACTTTGTGACGGTCCCTATTTTACAGATATGGAAATTGAGGCTGCGTGAGAGGTGATGAGGCTTGTCCAAGCACATGTGGGTGGAAGGTAGTAGGGGCAAGTGTTGAAGCCAAGCTGCCTTGTCAAGCCCCGTGCTCCTACCACTCTGTCCCACGTTGGACATGATGGGTATGTGCTTTATTTTCCTGTTGACCAAAGGTAACCGAAGCCCAGAGTGCAAGAACCAGAGGGTAATTTCCCCACTTCCCTATCCAGTGTCACTTCCTCTAAAACTTAGCCCCACCACCCTGTCCAGGTCAGGTGACCCAGCAGGGCAGTCTGACAGGGGTGGCTCTGCTGGGCCCTGTGGCTTCCGGTGTTGAAACCGTCCTCCTGGGTCCTGGGTAGCAGGCGCTGTCCGCGGCCGGGTGTAAACAGCCAGGAGCACTGCTGGCTTTCGCTCAGCGGCTTCATTTCTTCATCCACTGCGCAGCCCTCTCATTACTCAGTGTCACAATGGCTGGAGCCTCACATACACACCGGGCTTTGTCTGCAGAGACATAAGCCAAAGAGGCCTGAAAATGGAAGCTGAGCTGCTTAGAAAGCAGCATCTCCTTTGGGCATCAAGTGACCCCCACATGACTTCTGTTTGCAGGGTGGCTTGAGGCTGGGCCTGGGGAAAGAAGAGGGGAAACCCAGGCCCCCTGGGAGCCTGCACCCAGAGCTTCTGGCCACAGGGAGTTAGAGCCTACTACCGCTTGTGAGTAGAAAGGAGAAGGCAGAAAGGGGATGGGGTGTGGGTGATGCTCCCAAAGAGTCTAGAACTTAATTGCTAATAATCATGGCTGTCATTTATTGAGCACTTACTATATGCTGGGCATTCTATTGAGCGCTTTACATACTTGTTCTGTCTTCACAAAACCCCTGCAATAAGTACTATTTTTATCCCTTGTTTTTCAAATGAAGACACTGAGGGTTAAGGCATTTGCTCCAAGTCACACGAGTAGAGAAGGGCAGAGCAGACTTGAGAACAGGTCTTGCAGATGACAAAAGCCATATTTAATTAAATCCTTATTAAATACTCAGCCTTTTGAGTTCTAGATGGCTCACAAAATGAACAGACCTTCAGGAACAGGGCAGAGTGGTGAGTTTAAGATCTTTCACCTCCCCATGGTTGTCCAGTATTGCGCATCCAATCCAGCCTGGGGTCTCCAGAGGGGCTACTGAAAAGTCTCCATGATGTTCATTAAATGCCCGTTGGGAGCGCTGCCTGGCCCTCTCCAGGATCTGCAGGCTCGGCAAGGCTGTCAACAGATTAGCCACATTCATACTAGATAAATACAAGAAACGTGACTGGTTGGATCGTCTTTATTTCCTTGCCCATATGATGCCAAGTCAGGATGGCTTGGTACTATTTCAGTGCTTCTTTTCAAAGCTGGGTTATGGTCTTCTCACCCCCAAACCCTTTATCACTCTGCTGGAGGATGGTGGAGTCTTTTTTGTCACTGTACATAGGTTTTCCTCCATACTCCATTCTACCCCATCCCCATTCTGAGGACTGTGTTTCTGACTTATAGGGGAGGAGTAAGAAGACATACAGAGAAAATATCGTGCTCCTTTGTTTGTCAAAAAAGAATGCCAACTCAGAACCACCTTCCTTAGCATCAGCTCTTTGTCACTCAGCCAAGGCATGAAGAGATAGTGAGAGATGAATTTTACATATAATACATGCAAGAAGCTTAGTTTATGGATCTATGAGTAAACGGAGCCAGGACATAAAACTAGACCACCAGGATTACAACTATGTGACCAAAGCAGACATTGCTAGTCAATCACAGTACTCCTCTGAATTGGGATCTGGCCTCTCAAATGCCCCTCGAGTACTCTAGGCAGCCATTATCAATCAATCAGAGCACACAATATAAAACCTATTTTTAAATGTGAACTGGTCTGTGGGATCCTTACAGGCAGGGATCCCACCTTATGAAAACATTTGTCTCCCCTTAACATAACCTAACACAGTGTAATCTGGATAGCCCTCAATGTTTGTTGAACACATAAATGAATGAATTAATGTAGCTATTTAGACAGATGTGACTCAGTCCTCTTCTGGGTACCCTATCTTTGCCCTATCTTTGACTGAGGTGCTGGAATCTTCTGGGTACCAAATTGGTGCTTTGTTCACATGTTCCTCCAATGCTGCTTTAGCTTTACAGTTTTCTACACTTATCCCAAAGCTGGGGAGCTGTACCCTCAATCATAAAAGTCAAACAAGAATTCGCTGACCCTAAGTCAGAAGATGCATTAGAGTAACAGACACTGTGGTGGATTTTCTCAGTCTCTGATGACTAAGTCATTATTCCCAGACTAAGCTTCTCTGCTTGACTTGTTCATTCCTTGGGATGAATTCTCTCCTGGGAAGGCATCTCATGCAAATAGCCTTCTAACAGACCTGCCCCATCAGTTTCCTAGTCACAACTGAACTCCAGCACTGGACACAGCTTATGCCTAATCTATTACCCTTTCTCTTTACCCCTACATGAGGGAGACCATGTGTAGCAGCTAGCTATGGCCACATAACAAACCGCCCCAATGTTTAATGGCTTAAAATAACAAACATTCCTTATTTCTCACAAGTCTACAGTTCAGCTGGGTGGTTCTGCTGGTTTGTACTGGGCTTGGCTGATGGTGGTTGGGCTCACTCATGTGCCTATGACAAGTTTGTTAGGTGACTGGGATAGCTCAACTAGGATGGCCTTGGTTGGATGACCTGGCTCTCTTCCATGTGTCTCTGACTTACTTCCAGCAGACTAGCCTGGGCATATTCTCATGATGAGGGCCAGGGTCAAACAGGGAGAAACAAAAATGTAGTTTTGGACAAGAAGAGAATATAGCCTTCACTAGTGGGAAACATTTGAAACAGTGCCTGGGTGAGACCCTGAGCCCCTCATATGATGCGAAAAGCTTCAAATCAGTGACTTCATATTTCAGATGAATGTCTTGAGTACAAAGGCCTCAATAGAAATATTCTCTGGAAGTGAGCAGGCTTTGGCTCTATCTCTATCTGCCAGGTTTTCATTAAGGAACTCAGCAGATGAAACAAAAATGAAGGACTCCCTGGATAGTCACTTCTCCTCTTTTTCCTGAAAGTACTTCCTTTGTAGCCACAATGACACAGACAACTGGCTTCCTGTCATTTCCCATCTTTTGGCTCCCGTACCAAGCTTAGCTAGTTCAAGGTGAGCATTTCTCCACGTGCTTAGATTTCTACAGCAACTGTTGTCATCTGGTGGTTTTGATGTTATAGGTGTAAAGAGTGGGGGTGAGCAATACTCTGTAACGGCCTATATGGGAAAAGAATCTAAAAAAGAGTGGATATATGTATATGTATAGCTGATTCACTTTGCTGTACACCTGAAACTAACACAACATCGTAAACCAACTATACTCCAATAAAAATTAAAAAACAAAGAAACAAAAATCACAAACCTTCCCCTCCTACATTTTTTAAAAATTAAAAACAATTAAAAGCAAAAAAAAAAAGGAAGAAAACATTCACAAAGCCCAGACTGATCATGTCTTCCTAAAAGTTTAACTCCCTTCGCTCTCATATGGAATAGTTGAGTCCTATTGAAGACTAAACCATCTTCATGGGCTGGGCTGAAGGCCCTACAAGGATGATTAAATGCAGTGAGACTACAAATTGGCAATCACCTTTTGAATACCATCTCAGATGGAGAGATCTTAAAAAAAGCAGTCCTTCCTTCACTTTTTGGTGAGGTTTCTGCGTTAGGGATAAGTAGCGAGACTTTTAAATCTCCTGCTCCTTGAGTGAGCAGGCACATGACAAAACCCTATTCCTTAAATCCTGTACCCATGGAAATAAAAAATCTGAGCCAATTCTAGTCACCTTTCCCATTAATCCTTGATGTCAACTCACAACCCTCCTCAACACAGCGCTCCAGGTAATCACTACAATTGATCAGAGCTGATAATTAAGATGAAAAAGATTTACCAACTTGGATAAGGATGGACCAAAGATTCCAAGGTAGAAATTAGTAAAACAGGTTATTGTGGGTTGAATTTTGTCCCGCCCCCTCCCCAATTCATATGTTGAAGTCCTATCCCTCAGAATGTGAACTTCTTTGGCAATAGGGTTATTGCAAATGTAATTACTTAACATGAGATTACACAGTTAAAATGAGGTTATGCTGAGCTATATGACCTTATCTAGTACGACTGATGTCCTTATAAAAAAGAAATGTGGACATAAATGCACCTAGGAGAACACCAGATGAACATGAAGATAGAGTTGTATAAGCCAAGGGATGTCAAAGATTGCCAGCAGACCACAAGAAACTAAGGAAGAGACATAGAAAAGACTATCACAGCCCTCAGAAGGAATCAACCTGCTAACACCTTGATCTCAGACTCCAGCCTCCAGAACTGTGGGGCAATAAATTTCTGTTATTTAGACCACTCAGTTTGTGGTACTTTGTTACAGCAGACCTAGAAAACTAATACAAGTTCAGAAAGAATCTTGCCTATGGAGCACAGATTATTTCTAGGATGTTAAAAGACACAGGCAATTTTAAAACAGAAAGGCACCTTGGAGACCAAACAGACAACTCTTCTTCCCCCAGGCAGATTTTGCAAATAAAGAAACCAGAGCCCAGAGATGTTACAGGACGTGACTAAAGTCACAGAGCCAGCTGGTCAGAGCTGAGATTTCATATTAGGTCTTTTGACTGTCATTTCCCCATGCCCAATGTCCATGCACACTTTAGTCATTTGCTTACATCTGTATCTCTTCTAACTTACCATGACACCTTGAAAGCAGGGTCTATATGCCTGGAATCTGGCACAGTGTCTCACATATAACAAGCCCTCAATAATAATAATAGTTCATATTTCCAGGGTCTTCCACGGGGTAATCTTCATGTTGACCCAAGAAACGGTGCTTTTCCAAAAGCAATTCCTATGCTAGAGACAGAACAGAAAGCCAGGCTTCTCAATGTGTCAAGCTGTAGACAGCAACTCCCAATGGCCTGTAAGTGATCAAACCCTGTCCACAGTTAGTCTGGGCCAAGCAGCCTTCTGCCAACAATATGGTGCTCCGGGAGGGGTAAGCCATGAAGAAAGGCCTGCCAGCAGCCTGTGAGCTCTTAGCCAGCTCCCTTCAGCAGCTATAAATTTATATCTCTTCCCCAGCTGAGGGTCTTACTTGCTTCTTAGAGGCAGGGACCATCTTATTTATCTCTACATCCTCCATGTTGCCCAGGGCCCAGGGTTCAGCTCATATCATGGCAGATGCCCAATGAATGTGTGTCAGCTTGGATCAACTTCCTATGCCATCGCCTGGCAGCTGGGTACAAGGACAGGAAATTTTACAAGGTGTTATTTTGCTAAAAATATACCTGAGGGGAATCTCATGCCTTGTTATTTGTAACTCTTCCTTTCCAAAGCTGGACGAGCGTTGAAAGAAATCATCATCAAAATGACACTTTTCAACACTTAAAATGTCTGCCTGAGTTTAGAGAACAAAGCTTCAGTCAGTTCAGTCTCTGCAGGAACGTCCCCCACAAGACACATTTATGATGTAAACTTTAAATGGTTCTTGGTTTTCCATAACAAACAAATGCTTGCTAAAGCTTAAGGTGTGGGTCATATCTTAAAATAGTAAATTCTAAAGATCATGATTATTTTGCGTATATTAAATACATCAAATCTATTAAATACGCCTAGGAGGTGACTTCACAGTAATCACATCTCATTTCCATAATTTGGTATTTTTGTGGCTGACATGGGTTCTGAGGAACAGAATACAATTTGTTTTTCATTGAACTGACAGGAAAGCAGGATTGGCTTACACGAGCTTTGCTCATGACAGCTGTACGAAACCTGCTTGGATTGAAAGGAGAGAGTCGCTGGAGTCCATTTGGTCTGGCTACATAATTGTGGGCTTCAAGCACAAAATGAAAATGTAGCAGGGAAGTCCATCTCCCCTTCCCACTGCTTGCCATTGTGCCCCCCAAGGGATTACAACCTCCAGCACACACTGGGTACACCAATGGGTGTGGGTGAGAGACCCCCACCAAGTCAAATGCACTATGGCACTGACAGGCCAGGGCAGGGACAGCACTGTCATGCTGTTTCCCAAGACGCCATGGTGTACACACCCAACCACCAACCTTCCTGCATCGGCTCCCAGGTCTCCTACAGGGAGCAGAGGTAGAAGGGAGCTCCCCACATGCTGACAAGACCTGGTGGCCACCCTGGGTGGAGGGTGGCAGCGGTCATGGGATGGGGGTGGGAAAGAGAAGGTCGAGTTCTGGGACACCAGGGGCTGGAGATAGGCGGCAGCTCCACCAGTGAGCTGAGCTTCATTATCCCATCAGACTTCACTTATGAGACACAAATACGAAGATAAACTAAGAAATGTGAGACAGCAGTGACAGGACATTAAACCCCAAACAAGTCCTTCTGAGCATGAGTCTTGGTCAACAACACCAGTTGCTCGGCCATGAGTCCAGACCCCGCCAGGGACAATTGTGTAGGGGCTCAGTTTTTCATATAGGGCTTAACAGATGTGTTGGTGTCGTGCTGAGTGTGTAAAGCTGGGTTGAATGCTACATGAGAGCTTAGGTAAACTAGACTGTAAGATCTTTGGGGATCAGGAATTCTCTGATTCCTGCTTCTCCCAAAGCACTTGGAAGATTGTGACACATGATACACATGATACAACAGCACATAAATCACATATGACAAGTCACAAACTGAGATGTTGGAGATGAAATATTCTGGGGCACATACGGGGCACTGAATTATAGTTTTCATTGCAGCAATGTAGACTTCATTCCTGACCAAGGAGCCCATGGAGCATGTGACGTAGAAAGGGTAGAAGGCATCATTTCAAGGTGCAACATGGGAAAGGAGGCTGGGGAGGAAGGTTTATGAGAAAGACATTGTTTGCTGGCTCTGAGCCTTAGCTCACATCACTGATACATATGCATCATAAAGCAATATCGATTCTCCAGGGAGAATTAGGTAATGATGTGCACTTGGAAACTATAAGGAAAATGGAGCCATGTGTTAAATGCTGTGGTTAAAAGCTGGAAACCACAACTTCTCAGCTCCTTTCTATTGAGACTTCTGAATAACAAAATTCCTTCCTGACTCCGTGCTTAATTGCCTGGAAGAGGGAGCAGAAGATGAGGTCCCTCCATCCTGCAAGTTTCAGATGCCGATTGGTTTGATCCACGGGTTCCCTGTTGTTTGAAACCTTCCTGCCAACTGGCTGCTGGGAGAAGTCACAAAGCCGGTGGATGGAAATAGCCCTGCCCGCTGAGAGAAAGAGGATCTCTTCTCATCCTCTAACAAATACTGATGACGCATTTTTGCACCTCTGACGGTTGCTACGGAGACCGTGTGGGGAACACATGTAAATATTCCGCCTGTGTGAGACACGCTAAGGTCCTCCAGAGCAATGCATTTTCTCTTCTTGACTTTTCTCTTGCTGTCTGAGCGCTGCAGTTTGCAGCTACATCAGTAAGCCCTGTAGTTTCAGGCCTCAGACTCGTGAGGCTCCTGTTTCAGGAACTCCTCTACCAGGAACGAGTGGAAACACCCCACATGTGGGGTCATGAGATCTGGGTTTGAAATGCTTTCCTGCTACTTTTATGGTAGCAGAAAGTTCCTCCACCTCTACCTTCTCATCTGTAAAGTAGGGGAAATAAAGCCCCCTTCTCTAGGGGAGAAGGCGGAAAATGGACACAAGCTTTGTAAAGATGAAAGCATTAGGTGCGTTTAGTAGCATGATTATGGAATTACCGTAATTACCGGCTATTCCCAAAGGCTTGTCAAAAGCAAACATGGTCTTTTAGGCCTTGGCATGTACAAACGGGGCTGGCTCACCATCAGAGTTAGCCTTGTTCCTTCTCAAAGTTCGGTGTGGATGTCCCCATGCTATTACTTTGTCCTGCTAAAGGCAGGCGAGCTCGGATGAGGAATCCAGGCCTTGGGGCCTGGCTCCTGGCACCTCTCCTTCCAATTGTCCAGGGGCTCCGTGGTGATCAAGGGCCCCATCTCACAGCCTTCCATCCACACGAGAGCAGAACAGCTCAGCCACCAATCTCTTCCGACCCCTGAAAAAACCCAGGTGTTTTCTTACAACACAAATACATCCCCAAGGCTTGGAAAAGCCCGCAGATCCAGCAGCAAGACCCAAGCCCGCAGACCCTCTTGCTCAAAGGGGCACGAGGGCCAGAGAGTAGGTGTGTGCAAGCTCTGGTCTGCATTCTAAAGACAGCTCCTGAAACTCCAGCTCCTGTGTGGCTTCTTTCGGGGTGTGGGAGGAGAGGCGGAGCCAAGAATGAGGGCGTTGCCCTCACTGACAGTCAGCTGCCGCCCACGCTCCAGCGGAGAGCTTCTCACAGGTCTGTTTCTTTCTATCTCCTTGGTAACCCGACATGGTGCTGTGGTGACAACAAGAAACAGAGTAAACAGGATCAGTCAGCGGTGGGGAGCTAGGCCTGCTTCCCCTTCCACCTAGCTCGCTCTCCATTCCGGAGGTCTAGATATGTGTTCGTTATTTGTCATTCAGTCACACAGAACAGCCACGCCAAATTCTGGTCTTGAGAAGAAGCAGCCCGACACATGTGTTTCTTGTGCTCCCCACTCAGCCAGTGAGGGGATCCTGGAAATGCTGAGCCCGCGCGGGTTCCAACCATCCCAGCCCAAATGCTAAGGGCTGCTGGGGAGCAGAACTCAGCAGGCAGGAATGTGAGAGGAGGGTGGGGGCCAGGGGCGGAGGGAGGATGGAAGGGAGCTGGGAGAAGGGTAGAAGTCAGCCAGGTCAAGGATTCCCCAAATTCTTTTCCCTTGGCACTCCACACCCCAAATCTCCCATCTGAAAGGAAAATATAATGTGTGTGTATGTATCTAGATAGATAAAATGTATATATAAAACATAATGTATTTATAATATATATGTGTATATAAAATATATTTGATTATTAGAACTTCCATGAAGGTGAGAAGGGGTAACGAAGAGCATCTTGTGGGTTTTTTTGTTGTGTGTTTTGTTTGTATTCGTTTGTGTTTGCTTTGCCAGGAAAGGAAGGAGAATTAAAAGGGAGGCTGAGAAAGGAAAGATATGATACTGATAATAACATGTAGGAATAAGCCAAGAATTCAGTTATCCATTCAGTAAATACTGAGTGAGCATCCACTACTTACCAGGCCCTGTTTTAGATGTTGGAGATATGGCAGTAAACATAACAGGCAGAAATTCCTGACTTCATGTAGCTTACATTCAACGGAGAGGCAGGAAATAAAGATGACAAGTTTAGTTTTTCAAATGACAAAATGACAACAAAACATGATGAGCACATAAAACGTATTGAGTGCACACACAGACATAAAGCAAGATGGAGGTCAGGGAGCTGCGGTCCAGGAGAGGAGAACCAAAGGAGTCCTCACTACAGAAGTGGCTCTGAGTCAAGTTGTGGCAGGCGAGGACTTGAGCTGGGCTGCTTTCTGGGCAAAGAGCATCCCGAGACCAATCAGGAGGCTACCGTGGCTGAAGCAGCGTGAGCCAGAGGGGAGGAGAGAGGGTGAGGCTGGAGTGTGACGTGTCACATCAGGTAGGGCCTTGGGGGCCGCTAGAAAGATTCAGGCTTTTCCTCTGAATTAAATGAGGAGGCATGGGAGGGTCTTCAGCAGAGAAGTGGTGTGATTTGATTTCTGTTAAAGGATCATTGTGGCTGCTTCATGAAGAATAGATTGAGGGTGGAGGGGGGCTGATACTCTGAATCTGAAATCTGCTCTCACTTTGTTAGCAGGTGGAATTGGCAAGTTTGGGGGAGGGTAGAGACAGGCACCCAGACTTCCTCTTATGTGATCAGGAGGATGGAGAAAAACTGGAAATGGGATGTTTTGGGTGTGATTCAGTGTTAATGAAAGGTGTTTGCACACAACCTAAAATCATCTTGGCTATCACCAGTGGTTTATCTGCCACCCCTTGGAGAATGAGGTCTAGAGAGAAACCAAACATTCCCATACATGGATGCTATAATTTATCTGGCCCATGGAGGTTCTCAGCTCGAACCTGCTATTCAGATATGGCTTAGAGACACTAAGTCTGACCCTCCTTAACTCCACAGCTTGGACTAAAATTCAAAATGTAACGAGCAGTGGGGTCACCGAATGATTAACACACATTCAGACATGCCAACACATGCAGCTCCTTTGTTTTCCAGAACTGATCAAATCTTCCTTGTATCCCCTCAACCCTATGGAACATGTAGGAAAAGACTGAACGTACATGGTCAGCCGGTATATCCTGGCCTCTTCTCGTGTCCCTTGGTCTCCTGATGTTAGCACCTGGCTCTTTGGCTGGTGGGGGTGTGGCTACCATGTGGCTATGGGTGTGGAAACCAGCATGGTGACCTCTGGTCTTGAGGGGCATCCCTGCTGGGTGTTTGGGTCCTGTGCTGGTGTCCCATGAGTTACTCCCGGTCTAGTTTGTTCATTGGCATGCAATGGACAAACTTAGCCATAGGACATTGACACTGCTATTGCCTCTGGAAGTCAAACTACTTGATGTCAATGGCCTCCACTTTCCAACTTCAGGTCTCTGCATTTCCATTGATCCATCTTGAACCTCCCTGACCTTCACCAGGGCACCTGGGAATACAGGGATACATCTCATCATTTTCTACCAAGGTCCCTCCATTTGCTAATGCTGCACTGTCCCACCCAAGCCATGTTAGACATGGTACCAGATACATGCTGGGCTTCACCTAGTTGCTTTCAGCCTCTTCCAGGCTGTGCGTGGGAAAGTAGGTCACTTGCCCTAATATTTTTAGTCTCTCCATACCTTTCTGAATGTTTTCATAGTTCCCTCCCCAAAAAAAGGCTTGGCCTCAAGGAAGAGGCAAGGCAAGACTCTGATGTGTGAGGGTCTTAGCTTGCGTCCACCTCTTTTTTCATTCCTGTGCTCTGCTGGACAGGAATGAGTGTGCCCTTTCCCCCTCTTCCTTTCGGGTAAGAATGTATCCCTCAAGATATCTTTTTCCGGGCTTCCCTGGTGGCGCAGTGGTTGAGAGTCCGCCTGCCGATGCAGGGGACACGGGTTCGTGCCCCGGTCCGCGAAGATCCCACATGCCGTAGAGCTGCTGGGCCCGTGAATCATGGCCGCTGAGCCAGCGCGTCCGGAGCCTGTGCTCCGCAACGGGAGAGGCCACAACAGTGAGAGGCCCGCGTACCGCAAAAAAAAAAAAAAAAAGATATCTTTTTCCTTGCTAAAATGGTATCTGTTCCATCCACTTCCCTGGGGCCATCATGGTTGGGTCAAGTGTGCCCTCAGAGAAACAGACACTGAGGCAGAATTAAGATTGCAAGAGTTTTTTGGGGGAGTAACACTTGTGAAGATAAAAGAGGGAGAAAGTACAGTTGGACAGGGAAAGCCTCAGATCACGACGCAGATCTGAGTCATTTTGGCCAACCCAATGAGGGATTCCAGAACAAAGATTGCTCATCAGAGGAGTACCATGTTGAAGAATTGGCCAGGCTTAGTACCTACTCTGTGCTCAGTCACTGGCTGGGGGCTGCCCCAGGAAGAGCATGGCCCCTGCTCTAAAGGTGCGGTGGATCCTAAGGTACTGACAGCTGGAGGCTGTAAGCTAACTGCATCTTTTACTGCTGAACAGCAAGTTCTTTCTTGAAGGGAGACCCAAATGGGCACCTCTAATGCTGCTACAATGGGGGGAAGGTTGTTAGAGAAATGACTGATGGGGGAAATAATGCATATCACATCAGACTGGTATTTTCTACATGTTTTATATATTACCCAAGTCATCACTGAGCACAATCTCAGCCCACATCCTTTTCCCTGCAGGTGAGCTTTAATCCACTGTGACCGCAGCATAAAACGATTTGACTGTTCTTGAAACTTTCCTAAGAACATCTTCACAGAACACGGCGCTGGCGTAATGCTTTAAAACCATGAGCATGGCTTTTACAGAGCCCTCTGATTTTAATCTAAGAGGCTCTTTGTAAATTTAAAAAAATGTCCATTTTAATTCACCATTTGGAACCAGCAAGTGCCACGCCGTTTATCTAAACCCAAGTCCTCTACCAAGACAGTGATCTGTGTGCTGCTGGGGAAATTTCAGTGATTTGTTGATAGCAAACTAATGGTGATAGAGGACTACAGATCTCTAGCAAAGAAAGCTCCTGTGAATTAGGAGATTGGGATTGACATATATACACTAATATGTATAAAATAGGTAACTAAAAAGAACCTGCTGTATAAAAAGTAAATAAAATAAAATAAATCATGGTTGTTTAAAAAATCATCAATGGATGATAAAAGAAACAGGCAAAAGCATGATTAGATTAAAAAAAGAAAAAGAAAGCTCCTATGAGTCAGAAGCCAATCATCTAACTGTCTGTTCACCAGGTTTCCTTCCTGTGAGTCACTTTAAAAAGCTTCACTTCTTCTTTCTCAGTTTTCAGCCCTTTTCTGGTTTAATCAATGACAGTTGAAGCTATATTATAATTACTGGAAGTGTTGATAAATGCAATCGGTCCCCTCTCCTGGACAGCCCTTGGAAAGGAAGTGGTAGAGAAGAGATGGAAGGAGGTGGGAAAGAAGTCTGTATGTGGAGAAAGGGAGAAGCAAAAGAGACTAGAGGAGAAACCAAAAGACTAGAAATTTCTTGCTGTCCCAGGAGTCAAAATATTGCTTAGTTTAGTCATGATTTATCACAAAGATGGCCAGTTTCCTGGAAATAACATTGTCAGAAAAACTATAGGACTCAAGTTAAATTTGTTTGTTTGGTTTTTTTAATAAATTTATTTATTTATTTATTTGGCTGTGTTGGGTCTTCATTGCTGCGCATGGGCTTTCTCTAGTTGCGGTGAGCGGGAGCTACTCTTTTTTCTCCCGTTGCGGAGCACAGGCTCCGGACGCTCAGGCTCAGCGGCCATGGCTCACGGGCCCAGCCGCTCTGCGGCATGTGTGATCCTTCCGGACCGGGGCACGAACCCGTGTCCCCTGCATCGGCAGGCGGACCCTCAACCACTGTGCCACCAGGGAAGCCCAGGAGCTACTCTTCATTGCGGTGTGCAGGCTTCTCATTGTGGTGGCTTCTCTTGTTGCGGAGCACAGGCTCTAGGTGTGCGGGCTTCAGTAGTTGTGGCATGTGGGCTCTAGAGCGCAGGCTCAGTAGTTGTGACACACGGGATTAGTTGCTCCGCAGCATGTGGGATCTTCCTGGACCAGGGCTCGAACCCATGTCCCCAGCATTGGCAGGAGGATCCTTAACCACTGTGCCACCAGAGAAGTCTCTTAAATTTGAATTTCAAATAATGAGTCAATTTTTAGCATAAACATGTCCAATGAAATATTTCAGATATACTTTTATTCATTAAATTTTTTCTTTGTCTGAAATTCAAATTGAACTCGGCCTCCTGTATTTTTATTTGCTAAATATGGCAACCCAAGCCAGGAGACATTTCAATCTCATCACGCTGGGTTGGTGAGGGTGATAAGCTACATATTGAAGAGGAAATGGAGAGTATAACACCATACTCCTACTTTCTAGCAGAAAGAGCCAGGTTATTTGGACTTGAAAGTTCCTTCCTTCTGGTCAGCCTCTGCTTTCCCAGCTCTGCTCAACACTGAGCATTTCAAACTGACCATTGGTTCGAACCCATCAGCAGGTCACTGAAATTGGACTTGCTGTCCTAGACTTGGTATCTTCTATGACTAAAGGTAACTTGGATCCCTCAAGTTTACTGAGCCTTTTTCTTTCCTTAATCACCACCATGTTTGTCCAGTCAATAGGACCGAGCTTTTGCCTTGGTTTCTGCCTGTACCTGAGGTCCTGAACTCCAAACCATTCAGTTGTGGTTTTGACATCCTGCCTCGATCATGGGTTCCTCTCAGCCCATGCCTGGTGTATGTCTCCAAACCAAACATGTCACCTGGGACCACAATACTGATTCCAAGCCTCACCCTCTTGTAGAACAGGGGTTGCCAAACATTTTCTGTACAGGGCCAGATAGAAGATATTTTTGGCTTTGTAAACCCCAAGTCTCTGTCACTACTCAATTCTGCCATTGTAGCATGAACAGACGTGTGTTCCCATAAAACTTTATTTACAAAAACAGGTCATGGGCCAGATTTGGCATACGGATCATAGTTTGCTGACCCCTGTTCTAGAAAATCCTATGATATTGCTCTTCCTGCCCAAAAGTTTCCACTTAAATGTGGATGCTGACCTATTAGCTCATGGGAGCCTTTTCTACTACACAGGATTTTGATGGAGGCTCCATGCCCCATTGGGGGCCAGTCCTATTTTACAATCTTGGTGCGCTCGTCTTGGACCTGGCAGTTCCCAGCTTTGTTATCTTGCCCTCTGTCAGCCACTGAGGTCCCAGCATGTCTAGAGAATGAGTACACGTAAGTAAGCCAACATCTGCTTTTGTTTCCACACTGCAGCCAGGATTCACTCTCCTTCTTTCCATAAACACTATCTTAGTTCAAGATTTTGTTGCCAACACTTTGGACTGGTCTGTCTTCTCTTTGGACGTCTGCCTGAGAAATCTTCTCTGTGCATCACTGTTGCATAAAAGTCAATGGGACCACCCTGCCAGTGCTAGGAAGGGTTTGTCTTATAATACCTATGGATTTAGAGAAAACCCTTCTCTCTTAGATGATTAAAAAACCCTGACAAAACCAGGTAAAGGCAGCCACAGTGCATGGCTTCAAGACTACACATTGAGTGCTTCAGGATGAAGAAAAACCAACATTATGAATAATATTGATGCTGTTATTAAAAGTAACACTATGACCTTAGAAAGACCTTACTATGGTATGAAAATGCAAAACAAACTTCACAAGCAATTCAATATGGATATGACTAAATCCACTTCTTCACAAGGGTAGGACTTTGGGAACTATTTCATAAATTTCAAAAATAAGATTTTAAATTAGAAAAAACCAACAGTTTTGAAACAACTCTACACAAGCCTTTTAAAATAATGTTAATTGACATAGGCTGCTGCTCTGGATCAGTCTGACCACCGTGTTCTACACATCTTTTTATTTTATGGGATAAGTATTTCTCTCAAAAGTTGAGTGAAATTGAAGACTTTATAAATCAAATTCTATTTTAAATAGAGAACTTATTCTTTAATTTTGGAGTCTTCCTTCCCTCATTTAAAAAAATGTTGTTTTCTATTTATTTTCTTTCATTATAATAAATTTTTAATAAGCATTATATCCCCAAATTGAAACTGTCTATACTTGCTTAGGAAGAATACTTTCTGAATTATCTGAACTCCTTCAAACCAGTCAACAATTGTAACTTAATTGTTATGACTTTGGAATAAATCTAAAACTATCAGATCTTCACATTATTGCTGTTTTGTGGTTTGACTAGAGCTGATTGCATGAAATGGGTGCTCAACAAATACTAACTGAGGTAAATGTTTCTGTAATAATTGTGATCAATGGTCAAAACTTTATTAGCATGAACTTTTTAATAGGTGTATTTTTGAGTAATTGTACAAAAACTGCACATATTTAAAGCATACAATTGGATGAATTTTGACATATGTATAAATTTGTCATGAAACTTCACTACCATCAGAATAATGAACATATTCCATTACCTCCAAATATTTCCTCATGCTCTTTTTTTTTTTTTTTTGCGGTATGCGGGCCTCTCACTGTTGTGGCCTCTCCCGTTGCGGAGCACAGGCTCCGGACGCGCAGGCTCAGCGGCCATGGCTCACGGGCCCAGCCGCTCCCCGGCATGTGGGATCTTCCCGGACCGGGGCACAAACCCGCGTCCCCCGCATCGGCAGGTGGACTCTCAACCACTGCGCCACCAGGGAAGCCCCTCATGCTCCTTTTAAATCTCTTCTTCCTACCTCTCCCCATATGTTCCCCTACTCCAATCCCTGAGTAACCTCTGATCTATTTTCTGTGTTTTCTAGAATTTTATATAAATTGAACCATGCACTATGCACTCTTTCTTGTCTGGCTTCTTTCATTCACCAAAATTATTTTTATATTGCTCCATGTTGAAATGTGCATCAACAATTCATTTATTTTCATCACTGAATAATATTCCAGTTTGTCTGAAAACAATTTGTTTATCCATTCACCTGTTGATGGACATCTGGGCTGTTTCCAGTTTGGGGCTGTTAAAAATAAAGCTGCTATGAACATTCATAAATAGGTCTTTATATGATTATATGCCTTCACTTACCATCGGTAAATACCTAGAAATAAAATGGCTAGATCATATGTTGGATCTGTCTAAACTTTTAAAAAACATTTCAACTGTTTTCCAAAGTGTTTTGGAAACTCCCGCCAGTCATATAGGAAAGTTCCAGTTTTCTGCATTCTTACCAACGCTTGGTATAGCCATTAAAAAAATTTTTTTTAGCCATTCTCATATGCATGTAGTAGTATTTCATTATGATTTAATTAGCATTTTCCTAATGGCGAATGACGTTGAGAACTTTTTATGTTCTTAACATTTGATATTTTTCAGATCTGAACCTTTTATTTGTTTATTTGACATCTGATATTTTCTTGGTGAAATGGCTGTTCAAAGAGTTTGCCCATTTTTTTTATTGTTTTTTTGTTTTGTTTTCTTATAATGAGTTTGAGAATTCTTTAAATATTTTGGATCCAAATCATATCACAAATATATAATTTACAAATATTTTCTTCCAGTCTTCATCTTTTTAACAAGGCTTTTCATGGTTAAAAAGGTTTTATTGTTTATAAAGTCCAATTTCTCAATTTTTCCTTTTATGGATAGTGCATTTGGTGTCAGAACTCTGCCTAGTTTTAGATCCCAAAGAATTTCTTTTATATTTTTTTCTAAAAGTTTTATAGTTTACATTTTACATTAAAAATCCACAATCCATTTAAATTGTCATATAAATTATGAGACTTGTTTCCTTTTTTTTTTTTTTTGCTTATGAATGTCTAATTGCTCCTTCCTCCCTGTTAAAAAAGCTACCCTTCCTTCACTGGATTGCTTTTGTACCTTTGTCAAAAATCAGCTGGGCATATATGTATTGGTCTACTTATGGGCTCTGTATTCTGTTTCATTAATCTCTATGTCTGCCCCTCTATCAATATCACACAGTCTTGATTACTATTGCTGTATAATGTCTTGAAATGGGGGTAGAACTACTCCTCCTGCTTATTCTTCTTTTAAAAAATTGCTTTTAACTATTTTAGTTCCTTTGCCTTTCCGTATAAATTTTAGAATAATCTTGTCTATATTTACAAAAAACCTTAGAAAAATTTTGACAGGACATGTGTTAAACCTTAATGTCAGTTTGCAGAGAATTAACATCTTAACTATGTTGAGTTTTCCAGTCCACAAACACAACATGCCTGTCAGTTATTTAGGTCTTCTTTGATTACTTTATCAACATTTTGTAGTTTTCAGCATACAAATCCTGTACATGGTTTGTCAAATTTACATCTAAGTGCTTAATTTTTTTGAGCAACTGTAAATGGTATTATATTCAAAAATTTAATATCCATGAGTTCAGTGTTAGTACATAGAAATGCAATTGACTTTTCTATGTTTATTTTGTACCTAGTGATCTTGCTGAACATACCAGGAAGTTTTTGTATATTCCTTGGTATCTTCTACATAGACATTTCCAACTTAGCTTTTTTTAAACATCACCCTATTTGTGAGGTGGGGGGTTGCAGTGTTAGGGGGCCTTGTTACAGTCTGGCGAAGGTGGAAATTTATGTTTCCCCCTAGGTCTTTGCTGGAATGAGTAAGAGTGAGGCCATAGCTTTCTCTGTGGTGTTTGGCTAGAGCAGAGCTGTTACTATCTCAAAGTTCTCTATCTTACTAGGCTACCCATTTCCTACAACTTTGGCTACAGAGAGCAGACTTTTGTTGTGACTTTTTTCATCTGTGCCTGTTGGCATTCCCAGGTTGCTGTCTTCATCAGCTCCAAGTCTGGGACATACGAGGCAGCAAGAAAACCCAGGGAACTCACCAGTTTTCAGTTCTGTGGGTCCCAATATCCCTAACCAATCTTCTTCTCTCCCCTTTCAGATGCTCCTTATACTTGTTTTATATGTAATATTCAGGGTTTCTCTCGCACTTAATGGAAGAACTGGGAAAAATTACATCTATTCTACCTTCCCATAAGTGGAATCACTCATTTGTTTTGTTGGAGTTATTCTCAAATTTTATTGTGAAAAATAATATGCTCCAGCAGATAATATTTTTGTTCCAGGTTTAAAAGAATTACACAGTACTCCCATTTTAAAAGCAGAAAGTCACTTAGTTTAGTAACTTTTTTCCTGATGAAATCTTTTAACTCGGTTTTCTTAAAGTGTTACTTACCAGAGCAGTGGCCAACATGGCAGAGTAGGAAGACCCTGAGCTCACCTCCTCCCATGGGCACATAAATATTACAACAATTTATAGAGCAACTACTGATAAGAAAGACCTAAAGACTAGCAGGGATTATCTTCTACAAATAAAGACATAAAGAAGGAACCACAACAAGACAGTAAGAGGGGAAGAAACTAGTCAGGACCCATATGTCCAGGTGGGTGACCCACAAACAGGAGGATAATTACAATTGCAGAGGTTCTCCCCAAGGAGTGAGGGATCCAAGCCTCACATTGGGCTCCCCAGCCCGGGGGTCCTACAATGGAAAGATGAGCCTCCAGAACATTCGGCTTTAAAGGCCAGTGGGGCTTAATTCTGGGAGAGCCAAAGGGCTGTAGGAAATAGAGAGCCCCCTTGAAAAGGCGCACACACAATCTCACATGCTCTGAGACCTAGGGCAGATGCAGTAAGTTGAAAGGGGCCTACTGATCAGACCCACCTGCTGATCTTGGAGAGCCTCCAGGAGAGGCAGGAGGCAACTGAAGCTCACCCTGGAGACATGGGCACTGGCAGCAGCCATTTTTCAGAGATCATTCTACCACAAGGATGCTGGTGGAAACAAGGAAGTTCTCAAATAAACAACCTAACCTTACACCTAAGGGAACTAGAAAAAGAAGAACAAACAGAACCCCAAAGTTAGTAGAAGGAGAGAAATAATAAAGATCAGAGAAGAAATAAATGAAATAGAGACAAAAATAGAAAAGATCAATAAAACTAAAAGCTGTTTTTTTTTAAAGATAAACAAAATTGATAAACTTTTAGCCAGACTCATCAAGAAAAAAAGGGAGAGGGCCCAAGTCAATAAAATTAGAAATGAAAAAAGAGAAGTTACAACTGACACCACAGAAGTACAAAGGATCATAAGAAATTACTATGAACAATTATATGCCAATAAAATGAACAACCTAGAGGAAATGGACAAGTTTCTAGAAATGTACAATCTCCCAAGACTGAACAAGAGGAAATAGAAAATATAAACAGACCAATTACCAGTAATAAAAATGGATCAGTAATTTAAAAAAACCCGAACAAACAAAAGTCTAGGACCAGAAGGCTTCACAGGTGAATTCTACCAAACATTTAGAGAAGAGTTAATACCAATCCTACTCAAACTATTCCAGAAAATTTCAGAGGAAGAAACATTTCTGCACTCATTCTACAAGGCCAGTATCACCCTGATACCAAAGCCAGACAAAGATATCACAAAAAAATAAAATTACAGGCCAATATCTCTGATGAACATAGATGCAAAAATCCTCAACAAAACAGTAGCAAACCAATTCAACAGTACATCAAAAGGATCATACACCATGATCAAGTGGGATTTATCCCAGGGATGACAGGATGGTTCAGTATCTGCAAATCCAATTACTGTGATGCACCACATTGACAAGTTGAAGAATAAACATCACATGATTATCTCAATAGATGTGGAACAAGCTTTTGACAAAATTCAACATCTGTTTATGATAATAAAAAAAAAAATTCTCAACAAAGTGGGTATAGAGGGAACATACCTCAACATAATACAGGCCATATATGAGAAGCCCACAGCTAACATTATGCTCAATGGTGAAGAGCTGAAAACATTTCCTCTAAGATAAAGAACAAGACAATGATGCCCATTCTCACCACTTTTATCCAACATAGTATTGGAGTCTTTGCCACAGCAATCAGACAAGAAAAAGAAATAAAAGGTATCCTAATTGCAAAGGATTAAGTAAAACTGTCATTGATACCTTACATAGAAAATCCTAAAGATGCCACCAAAAAACTACTAGAACTCAGCAATGAAATCAGTAAAGTTGTTGGATACAAAATTAATATACATAAATCTGTTGCATCTCTATACACTAACAACAAATTATCAGAAAGAGATTAAGAAAACAATCCCATTTACCATCACATCACAAAGAATAAAATACCCAGGAATAAATCTAACTAAGGAGATAGAAGTCTTGTACTTGGAAACTATAAGATGCTGATGAAAGAAATTGTAGATGACACAAACAGATGGAAAGATATACCATGCTCATGACCATACTACCCAAAGCAATCTATACATTCACTGTAATCCTATTGAAATACTGATGGCATTTTTCACAGAACTAGAACAAGTAATTCTAGAATTAGTATGGAAACACAAAAGACCCCAAATAACCAAAACAATCTTGAGAAAGAAAAAGAAAGCCAGAGGAATCATGCTCCCTGATTTCAAGCTATACTACAAAACTAGAGTAATCAAAACAGTATGGTCCTGGCACAAGAAATGGAAACATAGATCAATGGAACAGAATAGAGAGCCCAGAAATGAATCCACACTTATATGGGCTATTAATCTGTCTAAGAATATGCAATGGGGAAAAGGCAGCCTCTTCAGTTAAGGATGTCCAGGGAAACCTGCACAGCTACATGCAAAAAAGATCAAACTGGACTACTTTTTCAAGCCATGCACAAAAATAAATTCAAAATGGATTAAAGACTTAAATGTAAGACCTAAAATTATAAAAATTCTGGAAGAAAACATATGTAGTATGCTCTTTGACATTGTTCTTTGTAATATTTTTTTTTGGATCTGTCTCATCAGGCAAGGGAAAAAAAAGAAAAATAAACAAATGGAACTACATCAAACTAAAAAGCTTTTTCCCAGAGAAGGAAGCTATCAGCAAATTTAAAAGGTCGCCTACTGAATAGGAGAAGATATTTGCAAATGATATATCCAATAAGGAGTTAATATCCAAAATATACGAAGAACTCACACAACTCAACATGAAAAATACCAAACAACCTCATTAAAAAGTGGGCAAAGGATCTGAATAGGCGTTTTTCCAAAGAAGACATACAGATGGCCTACAGGCATATGAAAATGTGCTCAGCATCACTGACCATCAGGGAAATGCAACTCAAAACCACAATGAGATATCACCTTGCACCTGTCCGAATGACTATTATCAAAACGACAACAAATAACAAGTATTGGCAAGGATGTAGAGAAAAGGGAACCCTTGTGCACTGTTGGTGGAAATGTAAATTGGTACAACCACTGTGGAAAACAGTATGGAGATTCCTCAAAAAATTAAAAATAGAACTATCATATGATCCAGCAATTCCACTCCTGGATATATTTATCTAAAGAAAATGAAAACACTAATTAGAAAATATATACCCACCTCTATGTTCATTGCAGCATTATTTACAATTGCCAAGATATGGAAGCAACCTAAGTGCTCATCAATAGATGAATGCATTAAGATGTGGTAAATATGTATATGTATATACATACATACACACACACACACACACAATGGAATATTACTCAGCCATAAAAAATAATGAAATATTGCCATTTGTGACAACATGGATAGACCTAGAGGTATTATGCTAAGTGAAGTAAGTCAGATAGAGAATGACAAACCCAGTATTACTTCACTTATATGTGGAATCTAAAAACCAAAACAAATGAACAAATATAACAAAACAGAAACAGAGTCATAGATACAGAGAACAAATAGGTGGTCTCCAGAAGGGAGGGGTTTGGGGGGAGGGGAGAAATAGGTGAGGGGAATTAAGAGGTGCAAACTTCCTCTTGAAAAATAAATGTCATGAGTATGAAATGTACAGTGTGGGGAATATAGCCAATAATTAGGTAATATCTTTGTATGGTGATGGATTATAACTAGACTTATCATGGTAATCATTTTGAAATGAGAATTTAGGAACATCAAATCACTACATTGTATAACAGAAATTAACACAGTGTGGTAGGTCAATTATACTTCAAAAACAAACAGACAAAATCACAGAAAAGGAGATCAGATTTGTGGTTACCAGAGGCAGGGTTTGGGGGGAGGGAGAATTGGATGAAGACGGTCAAAAGGTACAAACTTCCAGCTGTAAGATACGTAAGTACTAGGGATGTAATGTACAACATGATTCATATAGCTAACACTGCTGTATGTTATATATGAAAGTTAAGAGCGTAAATCCTAAGAGTTCTCATCAAAAGGAAGGAAAATTTTTTCTATTTCTTTAATTTTGTATCTATATGAGATGATGGGTATTCACTAAACTTATTGTGACAATCGTTTCATGATGTATGTAAGTCAAATCATTATGCTGGACACCTCGAATTTATACAGTGTTGCAGGTCAATTATATCTCAATAAAACTAGAAGAAAAAAGTTTTACTTACACGTGTCCAGAAAAAAAAGTTCCTTCAATGACAGTGTACTCTAAGAGGTACTTTAATAGCTGCATAGTCACTCCCCAGAGATGATTCTTTACAGGACAGTTGTTCAGATGTGAGCTCATCCTTAGCAGTACTGTGGTTCAGCAGCAGATTCTAGATCAGGTTATAGTTGAGCAGGAAATATAAAGAGATGCTTCTATCCAAACACAAAATTACTCCACAGTGGAGAACCAGCCCCAGTGGCCTTTCCGGGTGAAGTGGCCACTGGCTGCCGTGTCATCTACAGCACTCAGTGGGCACTTTCTCATTTAGTTCAGCCACAGAGCTTATCAGCACAGCCCTATTCTAACCATTTCTATCGAGTTTTCACCAATAGAGTCAGGATTGTATACTGGTTAAATTTTGAAGTCAGAGAGATTCAAATTTGAATTATATAATTGTCCTCATTCCCACTCTTATAGCTAAAGGTGGACGAGACCCTGTAACTAAGCACCAACGGGGAGAGAGACAGAGACAGAGACAGAGGGGAGCAAGAAATGAGGAGTGTTTTCTCTCTAACAAAGGATGCTGAACAGCTAAACACAAAAGCCCACTGCACAAGGTCAGGAGGGAACATGCTAGTCTGAGTCTGAGATGCAGAGCTTGCAGGTTGAGGAGCAAGTTAGCTGGCAGAGAGGTTCCCAGGACAGGACTGGTAGGCAGCCAACACAGTAAGGAGACCACGGAGATATGGGGAGAAGTGGAAAGCCTGAAAACCAGTTCAGGTGTGAACTTTACAAGCATGACTCAACCACTGTGGCATCCCTCTTATGCTCAGCTCGGTGTGCGTGGTCTGGGAAAGCAACACCCATGTTAAGTTCACATCTAGCGGTGGTGTCATAGAAGAAAGGAAAGAGCTGAAACTGGTTAGCAAGTCCTGGGCTGATGGGGTTTGTGTCAAGCGGGGTCAAGTATAGAGCTCTCCCTAGAACTAAAGCAGGGGGCTCAAATAAGGGCAAGTAGAGTCATGGAAGAATAACAAAACTGGAGGGGCCAGAGAAGGACTAGAGACTGAACTTGTAGGGTCAGGTCTGATGGGATTCAAATAGAAGCAGGTTGAGAACAGTAAGACAGGGTCATGGTCAAGTTGTTCAAACATCACGGGGTGCTGCTTGTGAGGATCTAAGGACAAGAAGGCAGAGAGATGTGGTTTGAGCTGGTGGGACAGTTTTAAGGACCAGGAAAAGAGTAGAAAAAAGATACATCTTTTTGGATGGAGATAGAGGCCATCTCCCTACCTAACAGAGGGAAGCTTTAGTTTGGCTTTCTTACCCTGACTTACCATAGAATCATCTCCATCCTCTTTCCAGAAATGGGAAGGCTTGGGAAGGCAACCAGGTTTATGGGTTTCTGGAAAATAGGATTACTCATCCCCATCTACCAAGCAGAACTTCAGCTGTAAGCTACCAGAGAGTAGGAAAATTGCCACCTGGCCAGGTTGCCACAGAAGAGAATTGGTGGCTCTGGGTCCTTTTAAGAGGAGCTGAGAAAGCAGAGGGCTATGGTATAGATTTCATTCTCTAAGTCCAGGAAAGCAAGGTGAGAAGAGAAAGTATCAACCCACATCACTTCCTTTGGACCTTCATAACATCATCTCTCTCAAGGAGATGGCGTGATACACATTTCTCCCAAATAGGTGACCAGTAGTGAGTTTTAGACCATTCTCGCAGGGACAAGGTCACAAAGACCTCCCCACAAGATTATGGAAAAGGGGGCAGGCAAGTAGAGAACAGCCGTTCGGTAGACAACCAGTAGTGTCTGTGGCTGAGGCAGTTGGGTTGTTCCTTTGGTTTATTTCCCTCAAAGAGGCAAAGCCACATCATTTGAAGGCATTTTAGGAGCTGTAATCTGCCTTCATGAGATCATGGGTATTGCTGATGTCCTAGTTCCAGGGAAAGCAATTCCATTTTAAAATTCTGCTGTGACTCTCCAAAGAATATTTCCTAATTTACATGTAAAAGCAAGTCATTAAAAAATGCAACTTCCTTTTATTTCTATGTTTAGCCTGTAGTTCTTCGAACCTCACCCTCTGGGCTAGCAGCCCACAAAGATCTCATAGCACTTATTAAAATACGTAATTATTCAGATGTATCTGTTTATTTATTTGCCACTCCCATCACTTTTACTGTAAGACTTATCTACCTTGTTCTCCATTCTTTCTGAGGCACATAGCAGCCAGCCTGGGACACAGTAGTCATTCAATAAAAATATATTGAATGAATAAATGAGCAAATGAAAAATTTGGGTGAGGGAACTATGAGGGAGGCCTTTGGAATGGAAAAGGCACCTAGTATTATCAATGTCTTCACTAATTTTTGTTGAGCACAAAAGATTATTTTTAGTGCTTGCCTGATACCTATTCGGGAACATTATGGGGAAGAAGGGCAAGAAATGTACCCTTTCCATTGACTTCCATCAGTGTTTGTATGTGGATTGTAGCTACACCGAACACAGTTACTTTCTCACCACCTCCAAGAAGCAGAAAGTGACTTGTAATTCATTTTTGTGTTCTAGGATCCTGGTTGAAAGTAAGAGAAAGAGAGTTCCATCTTTCCAATTCTCCAGGGATCTCAAACTCCCCAGTTTTCACCGCTGTGTGCCACGTTCCAAGAGCTGACCCAGAGGGAGTCCCATCCTGAAACAGGTGGGCACAGCTGCGTAAACACCATCCTCATTTTCAGGTAAAGGGCTCCTTGGACCACTCTCCCTCTCAGGTGGAAAAGCGGAGAGTAGAGTCTCTAGTGACTGTGTGAGGAGAGGCAGGGTGGAAGGTCTTCAGAGAGGCACCAGCTGATGGAGACTTCAGGAGACCATAGAACAGCTATGTCTGTCCACTGCTCCTTTACCACAGAGAGAGGAAAAAGAAGGAAAAGATGGATCACGCAGCGAGTGGGAGGGAGTGGGTACGGAAATCAAGTTTATGTTAGAATCGTTCCAAAGGATGGTAATGGAAGTGGGGAAACAATGGGAGTCTCTGGAAGGTGAGATGGGACACTGGAAAGTTGAGGTCAATAAACACCATCCCTGCTGCTATTGGTTTTTTTCCAATTTTCCTCCTTTCTGTTGATGCTTTTCTTGGCTGGGACTTCCTCAGATGAGTCCTAGGGAGCCTGAACGGTGACAGTAAAGCCGAGGAAGGGAGAAAACTGAGAAGCATTTCAAAAGCTTCTTCCCCAACACTCTTCTTCATTTCCCTTGTAATCCAGTTTTAGGAATAAAGACCAGCCAGGGAAAGAGGTTCTGACTCGAGCCTGCCACGGCCCCAGTCAGCCATTTCTTCTCTTTGTTCAGACCTTAAAATCCTGTGAGGTTTTTATAAACTTTCTAGCAGAGGCCCTGCTGATCTGACGATTCATTAGAAGGGGAATGGAAAACGTTATGAGAGATTTTCAGCGAATGGGTAAAATGTGTAGGGCAGCTCCTCTCCAAGCCCCTGTTGCCTCGAAGGCCGCCTTCCTCCAGCCTGCAATCTCTGGCTCAGTGTGAAAGGAGGCTCTGCTTGCCCAGGGACCAAGCACTCTTCCAGGAGAGTAAAATGCCCTCAGCTGGACTAGCAGACAGACGAAGAGAATGCCAGAGGAGAAGGCCATGGGCACTTGGCAAACCAGGACTAGCATGGAGAAGTTTGCCTTCCAGGTCACTATTTTAAATCCCAACTGAGCTAGGGACAGGGAGAGGAGGGATGCTAAAGATGTTTGCTTGTTTCCCTCACACAATGTTTGGTCTCCATTGAGGACCAGTTTCTGGGTCACAGTGTTGCCCCATGTATCCTCACACCTGCAACACATCAGCCATCTGGAACCAGGCGAATGGGGGCCAATTCCTCCAACATGACGACATCCCCTTCCTACAGTGGAAGCAGGATTTGGGGCAGGACTGACCTCAGAGGGCCATTCCTCAGACCATGACTTCTCTTTTCTGGCGATATCCTCTCCCTAGGTGACCTCATCCAGTCTCATGGCTTGAAGCACCAACACCCACATTTACACCTCTAGTCCCAGCTTCTCCCTCGGGCTCTGGCTTCGTTATCTCCAGCTGCCTCCTTACAGCCTCCACTGGGATGTCTAGCAGACGTCTCCAACCAGAAGTGTGCAAACAGCACTTCAGAACCTTCCACCCACACCTGTTCCACCCACATGTCAGTTGACAGAAACTTTGTCCTTCCAGCTGCTGAGGCCAAAACCCTGACTCCTCTCTGTCTCACAACCCACTTCCAAACGCTGAACCCTGTTTGTCTCTGCCATGAAATACACCCAGTTCTCCCCATCTCCACTGGCCCTCCAAGGTGCTAAGGTCTCCCACCTGTATCCCTGTAACGACTTCCTGGTCTCCTTGTTTTCGCTCTTACCCCCACCTCCCCTTCTGTCTATTCTCCCCCTGCAGCCTGAGTGATTCTTAAAATCTAAGTCAGATCATGTCTCTCTTTCTACTCAAAACCCTCCAGTGGCTCCATCTCACACAGAGGGAAAGCCAAAGCCCTCACAATGGCCTGGGGGGCCCTAGTGGACTCTGTCTCTGTCTCCTGCTGCTCTGGTCCTTGTTCACTCCCCTCCTGTTGCACCGGCCTCCCGGCTGTTCCTCAAACGCAGAAACTGTTCCCACCTCAGGCTCCCTCAGCCTGGAACACTCTTCCCTGTCACCTGCATGGCCACCTCTCTTCTTTTTCAGGTCTCTCTCTTTTGGGTGTGGCCTTCTCTGACCACCTTCTACACAACAGCAAAACTTACCCCTGGCCCCCACTATCCCACGCCCCTTCACTTGTTTCTCTCCATGACATTTGCTCATTTGGGGGTTATATTTTAAGTTCCACGAGAACAAAGATCTTTTCTCTCATGTTGACTGCTGTGTCTGCTGCGCCGAGAATAATGCCTGGCATTTAGCAACTGCCTAATAAATATCAAATGAATTTCTGATCCACTTTCACGCTCTGGTCCCAGAATGACTATTGTTCTTGGATGTAGCATTTCAGTTTTCTTCACCATAAAGGGAGGGAGGATGAGGTGTGAGGGTTTTATTTAAAGGCAGAGGGTTTTTTTAATGACCTTACAAGGAAGACATTACACTTAAAAAAAACAATCTTTGGAAATCCATTAAATTTGTTCCATTATGATTGATTCATTTGGTGAGAACAAGTTCCCATGCAGTGGGGAACTTGGATGGGGGAGTGGTGTCAGAAACAGAGGGGAGAAACATTTTAATCATTTCTTAAAGTGAAGATCAGCCTTCCCATTTCATTTTTCAGATAAACTTTTTTTTGAGTAGAGCATACACACAGAAAAGCGCACAGACCTTAAATGAATTATTGATGAGTTATTGCAAAGTAAACACACCCATGTACTCCCCTCCCAGGTCAAGAAATAGAACATTACCAGCACCCAGAGCCCTCCTCCTACCCCTTCACACGACTACCTCCTGCTTGCTCCTTAAAGGGACCACTCTCCTGACTTGCAACATCCCAGGTGAATTTTGTTTGGTTTCAAACCCCGTATAAATGGAATCAGACAATATGCATTCTTCTGTAACTAGCTTCTTTCATTCCACATTATATTTGTGAGAGTCATCAATGTCGTGTGTAGCGGTGGTTAATTTATTTTCGTCGTGTACAGTATTCCACTCTATGAATATGTCACAGTGTATTTATCTGTTCTACTCTTGATGGACATGTGAGTTTTTCTGTCTTGAGGCTATTATGAATAATGTCGCGCTGAACATTTCTGTGCATGTCTTTGATGAACATAAGCCCTCATTTCTGTCAGATGTATACCCAGGAATAGACTTGACAGGTTTTGAACATATTATGTTTAGGTTTAGTAGATCTGCCAAACTTTCCCCAATGGCTGTATCGCTCTAAATTCCCACTGGTAATGTATGTGTCCTAGTTGCTCCGCACCCTCACAGCCACTTGGTATTGGTCTTCATTTTAATTATTTTCACTGTTGTGGGTGGTTAGGGATCTCTCAATGTAATTTTCATGTATATTTCCCTGATGACTAGTTGAGCACCTTTTCTTGTGTTCATTGGCCATTCTATTTTTGTGAGATGCTGATTTGTTTTTAATTGGATGATCTGTCTTTTATGAGTTCTTTATATATTCTGAATTGAGCCCTTTATCAGTTATATGTACTGTGAATATCTTTTCTCACTCTGTAATTTGACTCTTTTTTTTTTACTTTCTTAATGGTATCTTTTGATGAATCCAAGTTTTTAATTTTAATAAAGTTCAGTATGTAAATATTGTTCTTTATGGTTAGTACTTTTTGTGTCCTATTTAAGAATATTTGCCAACTCAAGTTAAAGAAGCTATTCTTGACCTGTGTTATCTTCTAAAAGCTTTCATATTTAAAATCTATGGACCACATAGAATTGATATTTTTTGCTCTGGTAAAAGGCAGGGGTAGGGTTTTATTCTTATTTTTCCATTTGGATATCTATTTGATCCAGCACCACTTATTGATAAGATTATTTTTTGATAAGTTTGTACCATTGCTCTGAGGTACCACCTTTTTCATAAAGCAAGTGCCTGTGGGTCTGTTTCTAGATTTTCTACACTGTTCCATTGCTTTATTTGCCTATTGCTGTGCTAATGCTACACTGCCTTAATTACTGTCACTTTATAATAAATCTTGGTATCTGGTTGAGTAAGCTCTCCAACTTAGTTCTTCTTTGAGGTGGTCTTGGCTATTCATGGCTCTTTGCATCCCTACCTTACTTTAATATGGACTAGAAAGCATCTTTCTAGCACTGGCTGGGGGGAGACAGACAAAGAATGAGGCTGAACAATGTTCATGGCCCAGTGCAGATGGATGTCTATTAGACATATCAAAATGAACATGACTAAACAGAACTCTCCATTTCTTTTTCCCAACCAACCGCATTCCCTCTTCCCACACAGTTTTTCTCATCTTGGAAAATGGCACCGTTGTCTCCACTGCTAAACCTTAGTTGAGGAAACCATCACCACAGGCATGGGCCACTGAAATGGCTGTGAACTCATTTTTCTTTCCTGTCAGTGTGTTCTTCATATCACAAGAGTGATTTTTGTAAAGGTAATGCAGCAATACTCTTCTCCCCAGCTCTGGGGCCCTGTTCCATCATTTACTCTCAGATCAAATTGTCCGCTATGAAAGCCTTTCCTTCACTCCCCTATTGAAAGAGGTTCCCCTCTCCTGACACTGTCCACATCCCCTTGTTTTATTGCACCCTTAGTTCTTACCACTCTCTAAAATCATCTTTTTATGTATGTGTTATATATTATCTGTCTTCCCCATTATAATATAAGCTCCATTCAGGTACAGAGTCTGTTATCTGTCTCCCTGTATCCACAATACCTAGAATAGTCTTTGATACATTGGAGGGGCACCATAAATGTTTGTTGAATGAATGAGTGATAAAATGAACAGTAGGTGGGCTGAGGGCCTAACTGTGTGTGGCAAGCAATGTATCTAACAATGTATCAATGTTTACCTAATTTTGCATCTGGTTACATCTTTCGACAACTAAAAATTCTTTTAGAGCAAGGAATGTGGGAAAGGTGAAGGGCATTACTTAGGTCCTGGTAGAGCTCAGGATGAATTTGGGGATCAGTTAACAGTCTTTATCCTGTCTCTATTTATTAAAATTAAACTTTTACTTTGAGATCATTGTAGACACGCATCCAGTTTTAAGAAATGATGCAGATACCCTTCCTTACCCAGTTTGCCCGCATGGTACATTGTAAAAACCATGGTACAATATCACAACCAGGATATTAACAATGATGCAGTCAAGATACAGAAGATCTCCGTCACCATAAGGATTCCTCATGGCATCTTTTTACAGCCTCAGCTACTTCTCTCCTGTTCCCACCACCTCCTTAACCCCTAGCAGCTCCTAACCTGTTCACCATTTCAACTGTTTGGTCATTTTAAGAATATCATATAAAGGGAATCATACAGTATATAATCTTTAGGGATTGGCTTTTTTCACTTAGCATAATTCTCTGGAGTTTCATCCAGGTTGTTGCTTATACGAATAATTCATAGTGCATTCCTTTTTTCTTGCCAAGTACTATTTCATGGTGTGGATGGACCACAGTTTGCTTAACCAGTCAGCCACTGAAGAATGCTTGGGTTGTTCCCAGTTTGGGGCTATTACCAATAAAACTGCTACACTTGAGTACAGGTTTTTGTGTGAACACTAAATTTTCATTTCACCTGGATAAATGGCCAAGAGTGTGATCTCTGGGTGGTGTGGTAGTTGGCGTATCTTTTTTTTTTTTAAGAAAGTGCCACAGTGTTTTCCAGAATAGTGGTACCATTTTGTACGCCTCCCAGCAATGTATGAGTGACCTAGTTTCTCTGCATCCTCACCACACTTGGAAAAATTGAGGGACAGTCTTCAGATGCTGCTAGAGTTCCAGGTGAGTTTGGGATTCACTAACATCCTTTCCGCTGCCCCATTTTTCAAAAAGGCTGATGCTCTGTCCCTAGTTTCGCTCAGATGGGAATTAATGATAAAAGCCAACAGCCATCTAGATGCAACAGTCCATGAAACATTTTCCTTGAAGAAAGGATGATAAGAAAGGAAACTTACACATTTCCTGGACTCCCCAGTCCATTTATAATAACGCCAGAAATGATGAACCATCCCTTGAGTCACTGGAGGAGCAGCCTGTGGCCGGATTTCAGTTGAGACCTTGGTAAGCCATAAGAAACCACATAGTTAGGCCAAATCAGATGGGTAGGGGACACCTTCACACGATCTTTATGAAGGCCAGGCAGAGAGATTCTGCCGACAGAAGCAGCAACAGCAGAAATGCATGTTTCTGTGCGTGTTACCTTGCGTGAGCCCAACATGGATTAAAGGCTGCTTCTAAGAAGGAAAAACTTAGATCTAGTATTTGGGGCTGGGGCCATTCTGGAAGTTTCTTTCCCTGGGGGCTTGACAAGACAAAACCAAAAAGCAGAAAAGCCTGTGTTTAGCTCTTCTCGTGATTGCCCACCGTGTCCTACTGTTTCTGCTTCCTCCAGAGGCCCAGCCCTCCTTCTCCTCCCTGACCTCATCCTTCTCTCCTCACCTTCTCAAAGCCATGTTTTCTAACACCTTAACTATTTGTATTTTATTTAACACATTCTTACACTATGGTTACTATTTCCCAGGCATTGTTTTATGATTTTATGTGTATTACCTCCATCAAAACTCATAACAACCCTATGAGGTAGGAATCATTAATGTCCCAATATCACAGATGAGGGAACTTAGCTACAGAGAAGTCAAGTAACTTGCCCAAAGTCACACAGCTCATAAGTGGCAGAGATAAGATTCAAACCCAGGCAGTCTGGCTCCAGAATCGATGCTCTTAATCACTACATTAGGAGGGCTTTCTATTATTGACAGATATGCCTTAAACTATTCTCTTTTCAAGGCCACTGGTATTTCAGTAAGGACAAAAAGCCTTCCACGGAAGGAATAAAGCATTTAAATGTGGGACTTTGGATAGAAAGTAACAGGGATATATCCTGTCACCCAGGCTAAGGTGTGTACAAGACCCTCACAAGGAGGGATTTATTGCATATGACAGCTCTATCTTGTGCAGGCTGTTTTTAAGTACTGCAACTAACATTTAGGAAATGGAATTACTATGTGCCAGAGACTGGGCTAGGAGCTGCACATACATTACGTCAACAAAAATGCATGATGGGCAATATTAATTCCCTTTTAAAGATTAAGAGGTTAAAGCATCCAGTGGCAGGTGGCTAGGTAATTTAAATTGTACAACTTGAAAATAGCAGTCCTAGGTCTGTCTGGTCTCCTTTTACTACACAAAAACGATTAAAGCATTAAGTTTCTAGCTTTGTTTTGTTTGCTTTTCTATCTTTGGTCAGTATGTCTATTTTGGCAAATGACAAGGTAAGAATAGAAACTTCCATTTTCCTACCCATGAATCAGTTACTCCTCCAGATTTCACATCATAAGTATATGGCACCACCACAGCCTAGGTGCTAAAATAGAAAAACACAGGACTTGGCTTTTATGTCTCCCTTACCCTGCCTCCTTTTTGCAATTTACCAGCAAGCTCTGTCAATTCTATCTCCAAAATGCATCCCAAGTCCATCTGCTTTGGTCCGTTTCCACCAGAGCCCCTGAGTCCAGGCCACCATCATCCACTGCCCCAGACACATTCACAGTTCATTCCTGTGCACACCCTACTTCCCCTGCAATCTATCTCCATATAGATGTGTATGTTCTTCTTAAGATATGAATTGGATCTTGTCCCTCTCTTATTAAATATTCTTCCAGCTATATTTGATGCCACTTTCCTGCCCTATTGCTAATCTCCATCCATGGCAGAATAGGTCATGCTCTCCCACACTTGGGACCCTTCACCCTTGCCAGCATCCTATCCCCCCACTCTTCCTGTGGCTGTCATCACCTCAAAAAGCCCACTGAACCTGCTGTATACATCCTCCCTCTGTTAGGTCTCTCTCTCAAAGTCTTAGACCAGTGGCTGACATACAGCAAGCATTCAGTTAATGATAGTTCTTGTTTTTGTTTTGATCATTGTTGTTCTAGTAAATACTCTAAATTTGCACGCCTAGGTGACTAGATAAATGGAGTAGGAAAGATGGACACTATTAATATTTGAGCCCCCAGAAGCTTCTAAGAGAGGAAGGTTAGATACTTCTAGAGGGAAAAGAAATGTGGGCTTGTAAATCCTCTTCTCTGCCTTTAAAGAAAAAAAGTTATTGCTATTATTGTCACACACACAATTACCATGTGCCTAACAGAAGCATGTTTTACCGTAGCAATATAAAATATATTTTGAAAAACTATAAGAGCAGTTCCCATATTTTTAAAGCAGTGTCTAGACCTGTCTGATGGATTTCCTAAGTAAGTTTCCCTCTGGCTCTTACAGTCCCCCAGGAAGTTTTTTCTATGACTTAGCAATAAGTACTTAAAGTTTGTCCTCTCTTTAATTTTCTAGTACCCTTGCTAACAATCTAGGAAATGACTTCCAGAAACATAAAAGGAGGGAAAAGAGTGAAGAATAATTAGGGTAGAATCACCTATGAACTGGATAATTAGACTTTGTCCAGTGAAGAGCTGCCTTTTAAGAGAAAAAAAAGTGACAGTATAAAAACCTCACACCCAAGAAGTTGTGAGGCTGGACTTTGACAAATGGTGGCCCCAGTTTAGGCACAAAAATACCCATTGCTTGTGACATTTCATGTGCAATGTCAAAGGCCTGCTTCGGCAAGTTATGGAGCAACCGCTTGGTGGAATATTATAAAGCCATTGAGAAAAAACTGGCAAAGAAATGTTCAAACATGGGGAAAACCTTATGTTATATTAAGTGGATAAAGGAGGCTTATGAATGTCATGCATGAAAACCTGTCAGCACACCAGCTACACTGATTAAACTTTTACTTGATTCCAGGCTTCATTCCCAAGTGAGAGCAGATATGACAGGCGTGGAAGCAAGTTGACCCCTAAGTTCATCCTCACAATCTAAAAGCCGGGATTGGAAACACACCAAAATATTAATATTGTACATTGTTGCAGGCTTTTCTTTGTTCCTCGATACTTTGAAAATGTTCTAACACTTTTTAAAAAAGTGTTGTTCTCTCTTAAAGTTTCCCTGGAAACTTCTAAAAGCCAGCTGCTGTGGGCTCACACTGTCTCCCCTTTCCCCCCGCAAATGTGTAAATTAAGAACAACCTCTATGTCTTTAATTTATAACAGGCTAAACTTTCCCCTGTAAGTTGATACTCTGACCAGAAGTCTGTGGGTTGGATGGGTGCTGTGTTTTTTTGGTCGTAGCTTCTTTTGGCTGATAAACTAGCACTTAAGTGTTTCCCTTTTCCAAACCCCCAAATGACAAGTGTCTCTGTGGTGAGGTGGCAGCCCAACTGTCATTGCCAACAAGAATGGTCCTGTGGACACTTATTTTTAGTTTGCTGCCTAAAGCAAGAACTAAGCTGGGTAACCAGGGCTCTTGGGGCACAAACTTCCAGAATCCAGAGCATGGAGCTATCAAAGGGAAGCCAGGTGAAGCAAGAGACGGCTTCAGGAAGCCCTAAGCACCTTTTCTCCAGGTGGACCACAAAGACAAGGCAGAGATCTTGTATTGAGTGAGAAGACTGTAGTCCACTTTTAACATGGTTTAATTTTTATCAAGGATGCTATAAAACAGAAACACATTAATTGCATTTACATGAATGTAAATTCAGGCAGCCTTGGGGAACTAATTATAGCAAAGAGGTTGATGATAAAAAGCAGACTGGTAGACATCTGCTCTACGGCCTGCTCAGCAGCCCATCCTCCCTTCTAACAGAGCCTGAAGCGAGGCGTCTCACCTTCTGCGGGTCAAGTAGTTGGCATGTCACCAAGCAAGGCCAGTTTACTCTCTCCAGGGAACAGAAATCCTGGGTGAAGGGACACAGGGATCCCTAACTAATGGAGAGTCCGTTAGTCTCTCCCACCTAGATCACCTAGTTTCCTGTCCCATACAAAGCCAGAATTTTTAGCTTTTTATTTGATTCTGTGAGCTGCTCTGTGGCCTTCTAACATGTATGTGTGCGTGCCATGATGTGTACGTGTGTGTATTTTTAGGTTTTTTTCTTTTTTTTGCTTAAATTAGCTAAAGTTGGTTTCTTTTGCTTGGAAGCAAAGAACTCCCCCTAAAATGAGAGCCCCAGTATATTTCACTGTATATGCAAAGCTCTGCCTGGCTCTGGCCAGAGGGCAATTTCTCCCCCCATCCCCCCACCTCCCATCCTGGCTCAAATATTTTCAACTTAGGGGAAAATGAGTCCTCCTCCTTAAACAGGAACTGTGACAGGCTGAGTTTTATGAAAGCATTGGTGATTGTTTTTTCCTTCCTTTTTCCACGAATGCAAGCTTCTTACTATTTCCCAACCAGGGGCAGCCAAGCAAATCCAGCCTCAAAAAGACTCTTTAGATGAGAGAGAGAGCAAGGGCCAGCCCACCGCCGGAGCCTGGTATATTGCTGCTGCAGGACTTCGCTTTGCTCATCCTGTGGTTTTCTGAACTGGAAGCCAGGCTCTGGCACTGACCTCTCAGAGACAGACAACTCCTAGCAGAAGCACCTCTGACTGCATGGATAGAAGTGTTGGGTGTCAGAAAACAATGCCCTCATATGCGTGCAAGTCCAGAGGGGTGGGACGGAGGTATGGGGTGGTGGTGGGAGGACCTTCCTTAGGAGGTAGGGCTCCGTATACTCAGAGTGGGTGAGGAGAAGGAATGCTGTGAAAAATATTAAGCAAGGTAAGAAATGCCCCTGACATGCTGTTAATTGACAAGAGCCTGTAAAAGCGCACCATCAGTACGATGCCTCTGTGTGTGTGTATGTGTGTGTCTGTGTGTGTGTGTGCACGTGCATACACATGTGTGTGCATGCACAGAGAACCAGAACCAGAAACAGAAGGGGAGGGCAGAGTGGGAGAGCACACAAGTCGTCGGGTCTCTTAGTAATGGGATTATGGGTGATTTTAATTGCCTTCTTTAAGCTTCTCCATATTTTTAAAATTTTCAATAATGATTATGTGTTACTTTCAAATTGGAAAAAATCCATAAATACTACTCGAAAATGAAAAAAAGAAAAAGAAAGCAACGCCCTCATCAGCACGAGGTTCTGTCAAAGCTGTGCAGTAAGAACTAGTCCCACCTACCCCAGCAAAACCCAACTCTTCAATCACAGCCACATGCAGAGATTGCATCAACCTAAGTGGCAACAGGATGGACAAAGACACTCGACAGCTACCACTGCCATCGCTGCTGTTACTTGCACAGCATGGACAAGATCTCCTGTCTCCATAGTATGTGTTTATTTTTCAAGGTATCTCTCACTTCATTTGATGCACCACATAATCCACTAAGGTAGGAAGGGCCAGCAACGTCAGTCCCACTTTATGGATGAGGAAACTGAAGTACCTGCCAGCATATCACATTAGACCTTGTAGTATTATTACTGACAATAACAACGGTGGTCTTAGATGTCAAATTATCACACTTCTCCCCCCAAATCTCTCTAAAGCACTACAAAACAATAATAGTTCATATTTATTGAGTGCCCCATGGCCTTCAAATTTATTGAAGTAGATGCAGTTGTCCTTATTTTAAAGTTTAAGAAAAGCTGGGGTGCATAAAGATTAAGTAATCTGTCTACAAACACATAATTAGTAAATGATTGAGTCAGCGTATGAGCCCAAGCAGACTGCCTCCAAAGTCATGAACTGGACTAGAAAGTCACATGTCTATTAGCCCATGTTTGAAGAAAAATTCCATTAGAGTAAATTGGCCAGACCCTTAGACTCTGTTCTATTCTAATCTGACCCTCATTTGTAACACGTCTTAGTCTGAGAGAAAACATCCCATATCCGCTAGGGACAGAAGTGGCTCTTCACTTTTTAATATTTTCAGCTTGAAGTGAAAATGCAGAAGATCTCAAAAAAGATGGTGTCCAAGTCCATTCCATAGGCCCAGATGGCTTAAAGAACTTAAGTAAACACTCAGCTCGAAGACTTCAAAGCTCCCAGTGGAGACCAGTGACCTCAGCCTGGTGAGCCAGGCCCATGGAAGTAGTAGCCTGGAAGATGGCAAGGAGTAATTCACGCTGAAACCAAGCTTGGCTTCCTTCTGCAGTGTCTCTCTGCCACTTTGGTCTCCCTAGCACAGCAGACACCAAAATGTGGCAGGAAGCCCAATAGTCTAGGTCAGCAAAGTTTTATTTTCAAAGCAGTGTTTGGCGGCCAGGGAGGGAAGGCAGACTGGAGACAAACATAATATCAAGAGTTTGATAAGACCTGGTATCATTCAAATACATCCACGGACATTCGCATGTTGCTTTGCTCACCTGAGCAGCCTGGGACAAAGTGTTGAACTCAAGGAAGCTGGTCACAGGCAGCCTCTACCACCTTTCAGTGCCCCGTCTGCCCTTAGAAAGTCTTCTCCTTCAGACACTCATTGCCCTCAACTACCATCCATCACCAGAGCTGGGGCCTCCCAAGTGTCTCCCACACAACTCTGTCTGGCCAGCCCAAACCCCTCAGCTGTCTTTTATTAAGAGAGGCTCTTAAAGTGTATTTCCACCACAGCTGTCCAGTTTTTCAAAGTATTAGTGACTAAACCTAAACTGATAAACTAATTTATGATGTATGCTATGGAGTGATAATGACTTAATAAATTATTATTCTCAGAGAACTTGTGAAATTTACCCTAAAAATAACTAATGAAATTTTTCTGGCACTCTGAGAGGCTGGTATGGTAGGGATGTTGAGTGCTTTTTTTTTTTTTAAACAACCTAGCCATTTTCTTCTCTGAGAATGCTCAAGGTGGTGATTTTTCTTAAAATTTATTTATTTTTGGCTGTGTGGGGTCTTCACTGCTGCCCACAGGCTTTCTCTAGTTGTGGCGAGCAGGAGATACTCTTTGTTGTGGTGCGTGGGCTTCTCATCGTGGTGGCTTCTCTTGTTGCGGAGCACAGGTTCTAGGCATGCAGGCTCAGTAGTTGTGGTTCGTGGGCTCTAGAGCGCAGGCTCAGTAGTTGTGGCGCAGGGGCTTCGTTGCTCTGTGGCATGTGGGATCCTCCCGGAGCAGGGCTCGAACCCGTGTCCCCTGCACTGGCACGTGGATTCTCAACCACTGTGCCACGAGGGAAGTCGAGTGCTTATTTTTATGCAGCTCTCCTCACCTTTTATTACAGATACGGTCTATCACCTGTGTCATGAGGGACGAAGGTGTTTAACTGCCAGTGAGAGATCTTGCAGCATGCTCTTCCTCTGTTGTGGCAACTGTGGAGCCATTTGTTGAAATGGAAGTGTCATAAGATCAGAGCAGCCTGGATCCCTGGGGCACAGGTGTCCTCGAGAACCATTCAGACCTACAATGGACTTCAGCTGAAACAGTAATAAACTTCCTTCATGTTAATCCACTAACATTTGGCATTATTTGTTATAGCAGCATAGTTGAGCACATCCTGACTGTTAGAGCTAATACATTTCACACCTCAAATCATAAGCCATAGTTTGGCTCCTATCTACTGTTAAGAGAGACATGTGCCACTTATTAGCTGTGGCTTTGGACAAGTTATTATATTTCCCCAGAATAAGTCTCAGCGTTCTCCTCTGAGAACAGGAAGGACAGGAAGGCTGGTCTCTTTCAGTTGTAAGATTCTACCTAAATAGTAATCCCAAATTACATGGTACCTGCTCCCTAAAGATGACTCTTGTATGCTAAGACAAGGCAATTTATCCCAAAACAAATAGAGATGTTGAACCCAAGTCAAACACTTTTTACCTAGTCATGTCTCTGAACAGGAAGGTCAGAACATAAGCACATTTTAGGAGATTTGATATCGTACCAAGAGGCCGCACGATATCTCATTACCCTTTAAAGTTGACCATTCTAGCACCCCTGAGCCATCAACATTTGTCAAATTACAGCTATTCCATCTGAGAATTACACAGCCTTTCCCAAAGTTTATCCGGAAATTACATTGGAAATTCCCAGTTCATGTCTGAAGACCAGAGGGCCGCATCAACTAACACAGTGGTTCTCAGCCCTTTTAACATGAAGACACCTCTTCAATGCAAAAAATTCCCCTGATGTGCATATGTGTATGTGTGTATAACTATTAGAGCCCACTGATCTAAAAATGCCCTATTTTAAAAAGCTATTTTAGTGAATTGTTATTTGAAAAATGGCACATATATTATTCAAAATACCTGGACATATTATGTATTCGGGCTATAGGCAATGTTGGGCACGTGGGTATATTTGCAGACCCCTTGCAATAACTCTGAGGTTCCCCAGGAGCTATTCACATCCACAGGCTGGGAATAGTAAACTCAAGGAATCTGGGAGAACATTGCAACCTGTATTTGGTTCTTGCTTCCTTCCCCTCCCCCTCAACCTCTAATTCTCCGGGAAGCAGACTGTAACACAGAATTAGGAAGCATGAGGTCTTGTGGGGAGTAACACCTGTGAAAGGAAATATGAGGTAGCAGGAATGGCCACGAGGAAGCCACTTGATTGTGGTACAGGCTCTGTTAGCCCCAAAGGTTGCTCCAGAGCAAGACTACCTGTTGGAGCGCATCCCCATCAGGTGGAAATGGCCATGACTTTATCCCATGGCCCTGCTCAGTTATGGGCTAGGGCCACTCTGAGCAGAGTGTGAATTTAGCTCAAAAGTTGCTAACAGGAGAGGCTGTCACCTCGTTATCCTCCTGGCAGCTGGGCAGTGAGTCCTTTCTGGAAAGGGGATCTGAGTATTTTATCTGCACCTGCTACACCGTACGTTTTCCCCTATTTCTATAGGCAATTTTCTCCCTCAAGGTTAAACATGAAGACAACATAACTTTATAAATGACAGTGTGAATTGCCCTTGGGAAATAGGCAATCTCTAAATAAAATCAGAAAGAGAGTTATAACCATGCATAAGCATCATTGCATTAGCTACAGGATGAGGTGCTCCTCGGATAGGGGGTTGCATTTAGTTTAAGCAGAATCTCCTTCTGCAGAGGGAGCTAATTGCAAGTCTGAAATAAGATCAGAGAAATGTTTGCTGCAGAAGTCTGATCATACTCTGCACTGAACATGACTCTTCATGAATACATTGGCTGTTTACTGTGGGGAAGTCACTATGTTAGGAAAAATGAAGTAGTAATTGCAAGGCAGGAAATTACCTGGGGAGGGGCCTTCTCTTAGGAGGAAGAAGGAGTCTATTTACGATGTCAGTCCCTTTGCTTAGCCTGGGCTGTGAGGGGGTGTTTGGCACGTGGCATGAAAGACAGACTGGGATGGACCCGGCTAGTGGGAAATATTTACAAGATCAAACCTGAGAATGGAACCATGTCCTGTTAGTCCAGTTTGAAACACTGAACCAGTTAATCTCCAAGGATGCATCTTTCAGGAGCTACCAAGGTGGTTTCCAAGTGGGAGTTTACACAGACCAAGGAGAGCAGAGGGGAGAACAAATGGAAGGGAAAGTTTGGAGGGTGGGACCATCCCCTACCCTTGCCTTCAGCCCCCCTTCAAAAGAGTGGTCCCAGCTTTATCCTTTACATGGTAGGATTTTATGTAAGGTTACCTTTAAGGAAAGGTTCCTTAATGAAAATAAATGAATCAGATAACTACAGTTTCCTAGGTCTTACCTGAAGCCTACTAAAATAGAATCTCACATGAATTTGACCTTCCAAAAATGCTGCTCAACGAACCTTGTGATAGAAGGATGGATAGATAGATGACAAATGAGAAAGAAAGATATTAGATGATAGATAACATACATCTACCAATATAGTAGTATGCAATGCATATTATAACATATACACAAAAAGAAAACATTTTAAAGGGTAAGATAAAAATGAATATAATAGAGGCTCTAGTATTTTCTTGCACCCAGGGGATCATCTTGATTTCCCCTGATGTAGGCAAATCTTACACTGGAGCATTCTCACAGTCTTACCTGTGATAGAAAGACTGTGTGGGAAATAAGGAGATGACCTACCACGACTTACAGATGTAAGTCCATCCCACTTTTTTTTAATGGACTCTGAGCCACTGAGATAGTGGTACTCTCCATCCCAGCCTATTCCTTCCTCTGTACCAGCGCTAGGGCCTGGGGGGATAATCAAACTACAGTGATTGTAGTTGATTACTACCAGGTGGGAAAAGGGTACACATTTTTTCCAGGCCAGATGGATTCTGCTTCCTCCTTCCCTTCAAGCACAGATGAAATCCAGTTTAAGCAAAGTTGAAATTTCAAAGCTGAGCTCTATTCCATCACCCATGTTTAGACCAGTGAGTGGAATTGCTGACACATTAGTCTATCAGAGGCCCTATAGCTCAACTCTGAAAGTCACCCATAAATATCTAGTCACTGACGTCTGGGAGAATAACTAGAGAAAGACCAGTGTAAGGGAGATCATCCCTGAGCCAGGTGTGCGGATATCAACAGAGAGGAGAATTGAAAACCTAAGCAAGTGAAGAGCAAACTCACCAGCACCCCTGGGAACTGGGAGGTCTGAGACAGGCACCAGATGTGTTTGTGTCACTTCTGTGACTCAGCTTCTATTTCAGCTACCGATAAATAAAGGACTGTTTCCAGGTATGCTATATTTGGTTAACCCCTAAACTTGGACATTAAGTATAGCCCTAAGGTGGCCAAGACAACATTGCTCTAAACAACAATAATTTCACACATGCTGGATTGAAAAGAAATTAAAATTAGAAGCATGAAGAAAAAATGAAATTAAGTCTGTGGGTTTCCCATACAACCTACAAATCTCCCTATACTGTCAGCACAACACAGGAGTTCTGTTTCTGTTTTGACAGCTCTTTCCGCTTGGAGTCCCACTTTCAGTACTATTCCCCCAATGTGTTTTTCCACTTTTTGTTCATTCACACTCTCTCTCCTCCCACTCCTTTCCCTCCAAATTCCCACCTGCCAATCTGCCTTTCCAACCCCACCCCCAGATAAATGTACAGGCTTTGCCCCAAAGCCTCCCCAGTGAGCAGTATCTTTTTCTGGGGATAGTAAGCCCTGACTCATCGATTCTTTATTACCACAGTTTCCAAAACACAGTCTTACTTCACCCTTGTCTCTACCCAGATCTCCGTAGGTCTGGGCCACCATGTGCGTAAACAGACTCTTAATGGGGGATTCCCTCCTCACCTTCCCAAAACCCTCTCACTCTCTATCCTTCTTCTGATGCCTACCCTCCAAAATTTCTGAAGGAAGCAGAGCTTAAGGAACTAGGACTCTTCAGGATCCATTGTTTCTTGTATCTCAGACTTTTTTTTTTTTTGATCAGCAAAGATAAACATACTTCTGCTGTTAAAATAAGACTCAGAGATCCTTAGAGAAATGGCACAGTAAAAATAGAGAGAACACGGTCAATTCCATCTTATAAGCTAAGTAATATAAGCTAAAGACAAGCCAAGGCTTCCCGTGAATTGGGTAGCTAAGTGAGTTTGACTCTATTCTCCCAGCCCCAGTGAGAAGCAGCAAGAGACCTAAATGTGGATACCTGAAGATGAAAGTTGTCAAATTTTTATGTTAAATAAGTGTACATGCTCTTTTATCAGATCCACACAAGGCAGCCCCTCTAAGACATGGATTCAAGAGTAGCATGTCGGTAGATGAGAAAGATGCTATCCAGCAAAATCAGTCAGGCTGTCCTCCTAACTATTCCCAGGTTCCTCTCGAAGCAGCTTGAACTGAGTGCTCCTACCTTCTGACACTCCCTTTTCTCTGGATTGATTCTTTAGATCCCTCCCCAGCTGAGAAGTCAACCTCCTGATGACTCAGAATTAGTTCAGCATACTCCCTCACACCCCTGCCTCTCTGATCAAGACCAAGCCTGTTCCCTAGTGATTCCAGCAGTGACCCCAGCATGCCCTCAGGTTCCGCCTCTCCCAGGATGTACCTGGCTCTTTGATTTGGGAAGTGGAGGAAAGCATGTGTAGCAGCCTGTGCCTTTAAAACTCCTCAGAGCTGATGAGTGGCTGTGCACCAGCCTTTGTGCAGGAATGTATTGAGAAATTCTTTAGCCCACCACACCTTCATTTTCCAGAAAAGGAAGTGCCTTCTTATATTCTGGAACTTCTTCATGTCTTGGCTTAGATTTTAGAGAAAATGCCATCTTTCGCCTTTAGTAAGGGATTCCCACACATGCCCATTACAAGGCCACTGAAATAAAACAAAACAAACAGAAAAGGAGGGTGTGTGAAACAGTCCCCTATGAACGAAATAAGACATTTCACCAGAAATGATGCTGGTGGGGTTATTTTTGGGGTACAGCCCCTGGAGGTAGCCTGCTTGCCTAGTCTCCAGGTCTCAAAGAAGAATTTGTATTCCATGTGGCTTCCAGATGGTACACTGCAGGTCATCTAATGTCCTTTTGGAAACATGTTCAATCATATTTAGGAATTAGCTTCCAACTCGGGAGAGTTTCCCAGGAGTACAGAAGCCTGTTTCAGGGTTGATCCATGAATGTGTCATAAGCCTGGTGCTAGATAATGACAATGATTCAAGTAAACATAGGCAAATCAATCCCTCTTCTGATGACTTACTTCTAGAACATATGAAAGAAGCAGAGCTTAAGGAATCAGGACTTCCAGGATCCAGTTGCCTTCTGCATCTCAAGACATTTATCAGATAAAGAGCATTTTTGCTGTAAAGTAAGACTCTGAGGCACTTATAAAGATACAGAGTGCCAGGTACAGTCATTCCCAACTGGGCAGGAAACTCAAATATGAGCCAAGTTTTCTCTGGAGACAGATTTCACTCATTTATTCATTCATTCAATTAATATTATGTTTGTAGTCACGTAGATCTGAGGATAAACTGTTATTGATGCCCACAATTCTCTTATCTCTTTGGAAAGCATAGATCATACAAGCACCTCTCTAGTACCGCCCCCCTTTTCCTTTTCTAAAACCAGTGACTTAAGTGTGCCTTTGAGAATTTCTAGTATTCCATAGAGAAGAGTTCTGGGGAGGGTGAATTCACCTCACTTGCATTGTACGATCCAAGGTCCTTAAGCACAAGCAACAGAAATCAACTCTGAATTAACAGAAGCAGAAGAGTTCAGGGAAGTTCACAGAATAGAAAGGAAGGCGAGAGAGTGAGGTTTGGAAAAAGGCAAAGACAAGAGCAGCTCCCGAGATTCAGGGAACAGTAAGCACTGTCAAGACCACGTCTGAGGAAGAACTCCTCTAAGACATGCTGTGTATACTGCCAGTGGTGCAGCTCTTGTCTCCTGCTGTGATAAACTTTTTCTACGTGTCCCCCCACCCCCAGCCTTGTGTCACACTCCATGTCCTACAGAGGAGCATCTGACTGCATAAGTATAGGTTACAAGCCCCAGTGGCAGAACTCAGAAGCTCCCTCTTTCAACTTCTATAGGAAGAGGTAGGGTACTGGGTTCTACCAACACAAACACATCAGGGTGGGAAAATGCCCCAAAATAGAGGGAGTGGAAAGGTGGAGAACCCAAAGAAACAAAAGGGTAAGTGTCCACCACATATTTCAATCTTCTCCAAAACAGCCAAAGCTACAGTTTATTCCTTATACAACAGTCTCTGCAGTTGGATCTTCTTATGATCTGATATTGTGCATATCAAAGGGCCCGTTCTGAGCTGTAGAGTATAGCCCTGATCTCTCACATTATTTGGTGCCCTTTAGCAAATTCTGGCACAATAAATAATTGTTTATGCTCACATCTATTATTCCCTTGGGCACCTCCGAGGAGGATTTGTGGCGGCTCACAAAATTTCACGCACTGTAAAACAGTTCAATGAAGAATGGAAACAAATCAGTTTGTACCTATGGAAAATGCCCTGTGCTCTGTATGGTGGCCTCTCTCTCTGTACTTCCAGGGAAGCAGGAGGCTGACAAGGAAGGGGGTGTCAGCCTGGGCTCTTGTGTTCCCTTGGTGATCAAGGGTCTGGGTTGATAGGTGTTTTTAGGAAAAGGGCTGATGGGTTGCGTCCAAAGTTGTTGCGTGTGACTAATACGTGCTCAGGATAAGCAAGAACTAGGCCAGATAAGGGGGCTGGAGTTGTGGCGGGGATTGGCCAGGTGGAGAAGGCAGGACCACTGACAACGGGCCAGAGGAGGAACCCCAGCAGGCCGGCTGGTGGTTGATAACTCATGGTTGAAACAAAGAAACCAACAGGGTAGGAGAGCAAGGGTTGGGCTGAGGTCAGAGAACAAGGCTGGGACTTCACCTAGAGACAGGCTCCTGCTGACAATGCCTCTGCCAAGGGCCATCTCTTAGAAGGGAAGCTGGAGGTGGTTCTTCTGAGGGTTAACTGAACCCAGAGCACTCGGAATCTTCCTCCACATGTTACTCTGTCATCAGAAAAAAATAACCAAATATTCTGTTTTGAAATGAGCCTTTCAGACAGTGAGATATGGTGGAAAGAGGCCTGACTTTTGTTTGACTCTAGCTTTTTCATTAACTAGGTGCAGGACATTAGACAAGTCAAATTTCTCAAGGCCTAAATTTCTTTCCATCAAATGAGAAGGTTATGCTACATGTGCCTAAAGATTCTTCTAGCTTTAGAAATGATGAGGCCACTTCTAGTATATGTGTATGCGCACATGTGTACACACACACACACCACACCAGGGATGATGGCGGGAGTGATGCGACAGTCCCAGAAGTCATAGAATACTATCCCTGCTGTGCATCTCCTCTCTTCTGAGGCTGGTTCTGGGAGAGGCGAACTTTCTCAAAAACCACAGCGGTTAAAACGGTCCCAAGGGAGTTACACTTGATTCCCGTTTCCTAACATCCTGAATGGGAGGCCCAGCAGAACTGATAATGGGGTACTTCCCCAAGTTACAAACCACAAACTGAAAGGGAAAAAACCATGCTACCCAAGGACTTAGCCAGTGGGTAACTGGGGCCAGAAATAACAAGCCTGACCTGGGACAGACCAGTGCTGGGGAATGCACAGTGGTGGCCCAGATAGGATTTCCTTTTTTCCAAGACAAACCATGTTGGTTCTGATGAAACTGGTTGTGGTTAAATTCCCCTCCTTTACTCGTAGCATTATTCCCAAATTGCACTGCGCTCCATCATCCGGGGTTTGGGGGAAGTCTTTGAAATTATTCAGTCATTCTAAGTGCCATGCATTTTATCAGTCTCTCCATTGAGTGCCTATTGTCTGTGTGTGGCAGGCCCTGTGCCAGGTGTCAGGAGCACCACAGTAAACAGGACTGGCAGGTCCTGTGCCTGCATGGGACTTCCAGACGGGTGTGGGGGACGGAAAGCATACATAACTACAGGGAGTGAAATAACGAAAGAAGCGGGGTGCAGTGCAGGGACGGGGAATAACGGGAGGGGCAATGGGAGCATGTTTTCATAGAGGAAATAGAGAAGGTCTCTCCATGAAGGTGACATTAAAGCGGAGACCTGAAGAATGACAAGGACCAATTTTTTTTTTTTTTTTTGCGGTCCGCGGGCCTCTCACTGCTGTGGCCTCTCCCGTTGAGGAGCACAGGCTCCAGACGCGCAGGCTCAGCGGCCATGGCTCACGGGCCCAGCCGCTCCGCGGCATGTGGGATCTTCCCGGACCGGGGCACGAACCCGTGTCCCATGCATCGGCAGGCAGACTCTCAACCACTGCGCCACCAGGGAAGCCCAACAACGACCAATTTTCTGAAACAGGACAGGGTAGGAGTGGTGTGCAGGAGGTGTGGTGTGTGTGGTATGTGTGGTGTGTATGGTGTTTGTGTGGTGTGTGTGTGGTGTGTGTGGTGTGTGTGGTATGTGTGGTGTGTGTGGTGTGTGTGGTATGTGTGGTGTGTGCGTGGTGCATGCATAGTGTGTGTGGTGTGTGTGGTGTGCGTGGTGTGTATGGTGTGTGTGGTGTGCGTGGTGTGTGTTTGGTGTGTGTGTGGTGTGCGTGGTGTGCGTGGTGTGCGTGTGGTGTCCGAGGTGTGTGTGGTGTGTGTGGTGTGTTTGTCATGTTTGTGGTGTGTGTGTGGTGTGTGCGGTGTGTGTGTGGTGTGTGTGTGATGTGTATGGTGTGTTTGGTGTGTGTGTGGTGTGTGTGTGGTGTGTGTGACGTGTGTGGTGTGCGTGGTGTGCGTGTGGTGTGCGTGGTGTGCGTGGTGTGTATGGCGTGTGTGGTGTGCGTGGTGTGTGTTTGGTGTGTGTGGTGTGTGTGGTGTGTGTGTGGTGTGTGTGGTGTGTGTGTGGTGTGTATGGTGTGTGTGTGCGGTTGTGTGTGGTGTGTGCAGTGTGTGTATGGTGGGTATGGTTTGTGCCATGTGCGTGGTGTGTGTGTGGTATGCGTGGTGTATGTGGTATGTGTGGTGTGTGTGGTGTGCATGTGGTGTGTGATGTGTGTGGTGTGCGTGGTGTGTATGGTGTGTGTGTGGTGTGTATGGTGTGTGTGTGGTGTGTGTGTGGTTGGTGTGGTGTTTGTATGGTGTGTGTGTGGTATATATGTTGTGTGTGTGGTGTGTGTACGGTGGGTGTGTGGTGAGAGAGGCAGCAGCTTTATTGGCAGATGGAAGAGCATGTTGGTAGAAAAGTCAACTGATTCAAGGAGCTGAAAGAAATCTTACGTGGCTGAAGCAAAGGGGAAGGTAATATAAAGTGAGACTGGTGAATTTGCAGAGGCCAGATCACACAAAGCCTTTGAAAAATGTGATAGTTTTCCTTAAACTTTTTTTTCCAAGTTCACTAGGAAACCATTAAGGAAACCATTAAGGCATTTTAGACAGAAGGATACTGTAACCTTATTTTCATTTGCTGTTTGTTTTTGTGGACAACAAAATAAAAATAGGAATAAAACTTGAAGCAAGAAGTCCAGGCAGAAGACTATTGTTGTAGTTTCAGTCAAGAAAAGGTGAGGACTTAGATTAAGTTAGTGGTCCTCAGTCCTCCAGGGACACTTGGCAATGTCTGGAGACATTTTTAATGGTCATGACTGGGGCTGGGGGCAGGGTCCGGTGCTGCTGGCATCTAGTGGGAGAGGCCAGGGATTCTGCAAAACATCTTACAAATGCACATGAGAGGTCCCCACCACAAGGATTTATCCAACCCCTAATGTAAATTGTCCCAAGGTAGACAAAACCTGGACTAGGTGATGGCAGGAGAAATGGGAAAATGTAATTGGATTCAAGATGTGTGTTTAACCTGAAATTACCAGGAATTCCAAAGAAATTATATGTGGAGAGTGAGAGAAAGAAATAATCCAAAGATGGCTTTCAGATTTCTGTCTTGTGTAACATGTCATGAAAACACATTGGATGGATAGGTACTAAAATTTCTGTCTAGTAGACAAAATCAATTGCTTAGTTTAAAATTCCAGATCTACGCTTTACAAATTGGGAGTGGCAAGATACACAAGCACCTGTGTCTCAGTTTCCCCATCTATAAGGTGAGGATCACAGTGGATCTACTTCAAAGCTATGTGATAAAGATCAACGATTCAATCATATAAGTGCTTCACACAGGGCTGGCATGTGGTCAACAGTCCAGTGTTAGTTACTTTTGTTGTTGTTACTGTAGTTAATATTATTGTTATTGTTAGAACCCGGAACTCACGCGAGCTATCAAAGTGGAGCATATGAATTCGGGAACCACCATCATAGAGATGGCTACGCCAACATAGATGACTCTTAAGGTCTTGACATGAGTGTGTAGACAGAAAATGTCTAGGACTGAACCTTTGGTCCTATCATTAGGATACTGAGGGAATGAGAAGGGTCAGGTGATGAGGTAAGGAAAGTCAGCAAAAGGAAGCATTCCAAGGAGCGGATGCTCAACTGGGTTGATAAAGAAGAGGCTAGAAAATTATCTCTTGAATTTCAAGGTCATCAGTAACTCTGATAAAACAATTTCATTTAAGAAGTGGGGATGGAAGCCAGAATGAGTTGAAGATGAAATAGAAGATACAGGACAGAGTATGTCAGAGCTTTTCAAGAATTTTGGCTAAGAAGAGCAGAACTGGTGGAGGACTGTTAAGTTAATGAAGGATGGGAGTTTTTCTCTTTGTTTTTTAAGGTAAATACTATTACATTATATCTATGTAGTGATGGGAATAACATGGTAGAAGAGAGATACATTAGAAATATAGAAAGGAGATGAGTAAAGTATCCTTGATAAAATGAGAGAAGACAGAAAGAGTGGCCCTTGGTTAGATGAGACTCTTTGTGCTCTGAAACAGGAGGTTTGGAGAAGAGGGACAGCATGTAGACAGGACTGTAGCTTTTATGTTATGTTAGGGAAATAAAGGTTGTGCATGTCTGGCCACTTTTATTAGTGAAGTTTGGGGGGAGGGACCCCAGAAATAAGGAAAGGAAGACAGTGTGTTTTGAATACTAAATAGTCACCTTGGAAACCGGGAAGGCCAGGCTTCTATTCGAAAAGTGGATTACTAGATATCTTTTAAAATTGTGATCATGAATTTATAGTGAAACCAGTGAACTGCATTCTTTGATTTTTCTCCTGCAATGTCCAATTGTTCACATATAAGCATAGAGAAGGCAGAAGATAGAAAGCTGGATTAGTTAAGGAGTTTGAGTTGTGTCAGGTGAATAGGACAAAGGATGAGACAAGGAAGTTTGAGAGTATTTGCAAGAGAGATTAAAATGGTGGGCCATGAAATCTAAGCTAGGATAAGATGGGATGTGAATAAAGGAAAGAGCTGTTGAGTAGGGAGGGGGTGGTAGGGAATAAAAGGTTTGTCTCTGAGATAAAGTATGATATCTCAGGTAGAGGAGGTGAGATGGAAGGTAAGAGGTGATGGTCAGAAAGAGTGATATTGACAGATTTCAGAGGTGGTATACTCCCTGGTGATGACAGTGAAAAGATGGGTGGGTGGCTGAGGTGGGATGGAGGGGTGGTCATTGGTCATGAGGGATTCAAGGAACCAAGGAACTAGGAACAGGGTAACTGTCCGCCTGAAAGTTGCGTCGCTGAGACTAAAAATGAGATTTGACTTAGAGAGGAAGGCAGAGGTTTACATCCTCAGAAAACAAGGCATGGCCAGCATTGAGGGCAGAAATACTGAGAGACAGACAGAGAGACAGAGAAAGGCAAAGAGAGAAAGAGAGGGACAGAGAGAGAGAAAATAGCACGACAGCATACATCTTAAAGGGACAGGTGGGAGGGCTTCCCTGGTGGCACAGTGGTTAAGAATCCAAAAAAAAAAAAAGAAAGAATCCGCCTCCCAATGCAGGGGACACGGGTTCGAGCCCTGTCCAGGAAGATCCCGCATGCCGCAGAGCAACTAAGCTTATGAGCCACAACTACTGAGCCCGCGTACCGCAACTACTGAAGGCCACTAACCTAGAGCCGGTGCTCCGCAGCAAGGGAAGCCACCACAATGAGAAGCCCGTGCACCACAATGAAGAGTAGCCCCTGCTCAACGCAACTAGAGAAAAGCCTGTGCGCAGCAACCAGGACCCAAGGCAGCCAAAAGTAAAATAAAAATTTTGAAAAAGGACAGGTGGGAACAACGGGATGCTTCCTTCCCTCTTTGACCTGAAGTATGAGGGGTGTAAGTGAACAAAATCTCTGGGCGAGAGACCTGGAGGTGAGTGGTGGACTCACAGACTACCAGTCCCAGTAGGGTAACAAGTGCTCAGAGGAAAGCTTGTGCCACCTTCAAGCCCCATCTGCACACAGCAAAACCTGTTTCACAATATGAGGTCCAGGCCTGCATGGTCAAAGCTTCTTCACTCCCATCTCCCCGGCCCCCTAATTCCAGTGCAGAGGGAGGATTTTCAAAAGTTTGAAGACTAAAGATAACCAGAGAGCAAGCCAATTAAATGTCACGACTGGTTTAAACAAAAACCCACACTTAGCACCAATGTGGATTAGGTGGAGGCTGCTTTTATGAAATCCACATTGTTTTAAGAGCATCCCCAAAACCCAACACCCCCGTCCAGCATTCAGGTTCAAAACATACTTTTAAGTTTTGTTTTAAATACTCTAGACTCAAAATGCCTTATAGGCATTGTCAGAAAAAGTGAAGTTGTCCAATTAACCTCATGTTCTTTGTGGCCTTTTATGTCTGATCCTCATCCTTACATATTATGAACACCCCAAACCTGTTCAGGGCAGTGGTCCAAGATAAGGGATAGCACTGTAATAACGGTTAACATTTAGTGAATGCTGCCTCCATCTCAGGCATTGTGCTAGGTAATATACTTTCATTATTGCATTTAATGTTCACAAAACCTTTATGGGTTTTTACTCCCATTTTACAAATGGGGAAAATAAGACACTGAAAAGGTAAGTGACTTGTCCAAGGTCACCAGCCATAAGGGGTAGAGATGAGAAAGTATGGAGAGTTCGCACTTTTAACCAGCTGGCTATACTCCCACATACTGGAAATACACTGTGCTTGACGTTCAGAGCAGACATCACTGGTCAATTACAGAACAATCCCACCAAGCTTGATCCCTAATCCATTGCTCTAGTAGCTCCTATCAGTTGATAAATGTTGGCAATCTCTCTGCTGAAGTGATAGGAAATCTCTCTGCTCTTCCCTCCATAGACCCTTCTCCTTTGCTCGCTCCTATTCCCTTTGAACCTTGTCTTTGCCTTGCTCCCAAGTTTGCATCGACTTTGACTTTGGTCCTTTGCACTTAGCATATGGTCTTGGTCTCTTTCAAGTCTGACTCAGGCTGAGACTTGCCCCCAGGTCCCTCTTGCCCTTTGTCTGGTTCCTCTTCATCCCCACCCCATAATGAGCTGTCTCAGCTATTTGGTCAGGGTTGGATGAGGCATCTGAGGGGCAATACGAATGACAGAAGAGGAGAAGTCTCAGTGCAGATTCATCCTCCAAATCCTGAGCTCTGAGCCCACTATAAAAATTTCTGCGTGAACCATATAGATACAGAGCTTTAGACATGGTGTCACATTCTGAAGATCCTACAGTTGGAAATATACCACTGAATTACACTGTCCATGTTTTTTTAAATGACCCCAACTTCCCCCCCACCCAGTTTTAGTCAACTGAATCAGAAACACAGAAAAATATTTTAATTTTGGAGGAAAAACTTAGATATTTGTTGTGCATCAAAAATGCTCATTGGGAGGACTTCCCTGATGGTCCAGCGGTTAAGACTCTGTGCTTCCACTGCAGGGGGTGCGGGCTCGATCCCTGATCGGGGAACTAAGATCCCACATGCCGCGCCGTGCAGCCAAAAAAACACACAATAAAACAAAAAACTAGTTGGGGGCTTGAAAAGTAGTGGCTCCTAACCAGCTGTGTAATGCTGGAAAATCATTTAGCCTTTGTGAGGTGTGTTTGATCTGTAAAGGGTGACAATTAAATGTTGGACCTCTCAGGTCCCTTTCAGACACAGCAGTGTGTGGCAATGTAGCCTGTGTTTCAGAGGCTGTTGCTGTCTGCTTTGCAGGGCTACTAACTGCTGGCAGTGTCTCCCCAGTTACTCCCAAAAGTCACCAGGAGGTGCCCCACAAGTACACGTTCTGTCAGTTTCCACAGGTCAGATGACACTCTTTCCTCTTCTGAACCTGCCCTCTATTCGCCCTCTCTAGTGCTATTGCCTCTGTTGTTCCCTGAGTTGCTGCATCTGTGGGGTGTAAAGTCTATCGCCCATCACCACCATCACAGCCATGGGGTATTAATGTCCTTGTGACGCCAAAGCTCTTTCAGGATTTGTACACTCCTGTGTTGAGACCTGAAGCAAGACTGCCAAACTCCACCACTGACATCTGAACCCTGGGAGCACTTGCTAAGAGGCATTGTCAAGTCACTGTGAAAACTTTGGAGACACCACTCAAATTCTGGACAGCGTGTCAGACTCTTCTCTATTTCCACAAAGAATATCACGAGTTGGTTGAACACCTAAGACCCACAAAATATAGGACTGATCTAATCCGTCCCTGGAAGCCATTGAGACAAACCCATTATCTGAGAAGCCATGACAAGTTATACTTAGAAGCCCAGTGAGTCACAGCTCATGGGAGTTAGCTCAGAAGCTCTCACTCATAAAATGACACACCAGTTTGACGTCTGCTGAGGCTCATCCCAGGTGTCAGAATTCAGCCTCATACAAGGACCAAGGGAATACATTAGAGACGAGTAATATTCATGGAGCACAAGGACTTCATGCTGGGCCCGGCCTCACTATGAAGACAGGGCATCAGACACAGGAAGTCCAAAAAAGTGATAACAATTTTTACTAGGAAAAAATTTCCCTTCACCACACAGTTTCTCTTTAATTTTTCTTAAGGTGGCACAGTTGCTAATTTCAGCCCTTTACATACTTTCCCAGCAGTGAATTTAATTTATGACTTTACTGTACATCCTTCCAGGCCCAGTGGACTCAGAAAGAATATGAACTTTAAAATCCCAGCTCCCTTACCTACTTGCTGGCTGTGTGACCATGAACAAGACTGTCAACTTTCTAAACCTTAATCCCCTTATTTATAAAATGAAGTTTTTAAGAGGATTAAAAAACAATACTTTTTAATGCAAAGCACCTGGCTCAGGATCCTACATATGATGGGTGCTCAATCAGTGTCACTTTCCTTCCTTCCCAGTAGAAGTTATCAGATGATACTAGCTTCAGGTCTTCTGCCAGGCACAGAACACACCCTTCAAAGTGTTAATGCCATTTCATTTCAGCAGACACCTTGTCTCAGGAAAGCCATTAGAAACCCCCAAAGTACTATATTTTTCTCCTGGTAAGTAGCTCACTTCCCACAACTTCCCACAACTTTATATTAAGTGAGCCCAACAAATGAGTCACACTAGTTACAGAAGCAAATTTGGGAGCCACACCCAAAACACAGGCATTTTGACTTTTCACAAGAAGCTGTCAGTACCACCGAAAAGAGGGCTCAGGGGACCCACAGTTAGGAAACCCCAAATTCCCAGGCTACTTCTGAATTCATATGCAAACCAAAACCCTTAGTTCCTCATTTTTTTTTTTTTTGGTGAATTTCTATCCACGGTATTTAATGACAGCTGAGAGTCACTGAACAATATTCAAATTTCTGCTGAATTTTCTGCTTTGTAGCGGGGTGGTGTGAGAGGTACAGGGGGATATATCAAGATGGCCCAATCACTTTTTAAATGAGCAATACCAAATTAATTTAAAACAACATCCTACTTACTGGGTCCTTATTTACGTTTTGGTAGAGTAGAAAGTGATTATTTACTTTTTGAAAACATCTACCATTGCATTTAAAGTATGATTTTGATATTCATGAAAAATTTCAAGAGTTTATCCATTGTGTGAAAGTATAATGATTTGTATAAAAGTAAAAAAAAGAAAAAGAAAAAAAAAGATAAAGGAAGCCTGTCATTTGTCAAGGACATAGGTGATGAATAAATTTGCACTTGAGATATAAATACTCCAAAACTGTAGAAAGCATGGGTATGGTGATTGGATTTAAACTACCTGTGTCTTGCAGAAATCCTATCCAAGGAATTAACATAAAATTGGTGTAGAACTATTGAAAGCCCTCTTCCAAAATCCAGAGTACATGGGCCTCCTGCTGAAGACAAGCTCACAACATCAAAAGCAGTAAAATGAAAAACTACGTGAGTAAATAAGCTACCATAGGAGTCATAAGGCACCATAAACAAAAAGTTAGCCTCCTAGGAGCTGGACCTAGTAGAACAATCTAAAAGAGACAACAAAGCAAGTATGTTTCAAACAATTAAGAAGTTTTAAGAAGTGCAGGGGAGGACGAACTATGATCCAAAGTGAAAGAAGAGGACAGTAAAATAAGATACATTGACAAAGAACAGAAAGGAAATGCAGTCAATAAAATAAAGAATTAATAGAAGGCTAGACAAAGCTGCTGAGAAAATTAGTGAATTGTGAGATAAAACCGAGGAAACTGCTTAGACTGTATCACAGAGAACAGGTGGCAAATACAAATGAACAGATAGAAAATATGGAGGGTAGGTTGAGAAAATCCAGCAGATATAAAATCGGGCTGCTGTGTTGTACAGTTCTAAAGGTTACTCTTCACAAGGTGTCCAACATAAATGGTGTTGCTTGAATTTTTACATGTCATCCTTTATTTGATAGGAATTCAAGAAGATAAGACTAGAGAATACAGGATAAAGTGATAATTTGAAAAAGATAATAAATAAGAAATTTCCAAAATTGAAGAAAATCACAAGTTCTCAGTTCTCAGACAGAACAAGTACAGAAGAGTCCTGGATAGTATAAATAAAAATAAATTCACACCTAAACAATTTGTGAGGAAAATGAAAAACACCAAAGACAATGAAAAACAACCAGAAATAAAAAAGATTACTTGAAAAGTAATGAACAATCAAAATGACAATACTTTTTATCAGCAACAATGCATGCCACAGAACAATGAAATCATTATCTTTAAAGTGCTGAGGCAACAGTTCTGTCATTTAAAAATTCTAAACCAAGATATGTTTTCATTCAACAATAAAGTATGATTTATTCACACAAAGGAAGCTCACAATGGAGAGAGCCTCATAATACATTCTTAAATAGAAAATAAACAAAAGCAAAAGGTGCTTTTGTGTTAGGAAGGAGGAAAAGTAAATATATACTTCAATTCATAGTAATGGTATATAAAACACTGGAACACTACCCAAGGAATAAATATAATTGGTTACCTGTGGAGGAATGTAGGAACTGAATTGATGAGGATAAAAGTGAGAGCAAACTTCTCACTGATTATACCACTGATTACCCCTTTAACATTTTTGTTTAATGGGCAAATTCCTAAAACACAAAGCCTACCAAGACTGAATCATGAAGAAATAGAAAATCTGAACAGACTTATAATAACTAGAAAGGAGACTGAATTCGTGACAAAAAACCTCTTAAAGAGAAGTCCAGGACCAGATGATTTCATTGGTAAATTCTACAAAACACTGAAAGAAGAATTAACATTAATCTTTCTCAAACTAGCTTCCAAAAACCATAAAAGGAGGAAACACTTTCAAACTCATTTGTGGACAGCATTATTCTGATATCAAAACTAGACAAATCACTATAAGAAAAGAAAACTACAGACCAATATCCCTAGTGAATACTGATATAAAAGGCCTCAACAAAATATGAGGAAACAGAATTCAACAGCATGTTACAAGGATTTTACACTAGGACCAGTGGGATTTATTTTTGGAGTGTAAAGGTGGTTCAACACATGAAAAACAATGAATGTAATCCATCACACCAACAGAATAAAGAAAAAAATCCACATGATCATTTCAAATGATGTATAGAAAACCTTTGACAAAATTCAGCACACTTTCATGATAAAGAAAACATTCTCAAGGAAGTAGGAACAGAAAAAAACTACTTCAACACAATAAGGGCCATATATAAAAATCCCACAGATAGCAACATACTAAATGGTGAAAGACTAAAAGTTTTTCTTGTAAGGTCTGCAACAAGACAAGGATGCCCACTTTTGCCACTTTTATTTGACATAATACTAGAAGTCCTGGCTAGAGCAATTGGACAAGAAAAAGAAATAAAAGGCATCCAAACTGGAAAGGAAGAAGTAAAATTATCTCTATTTGCAGATGACATGATCTTTTATGTAAAACCCCTGAAAATCACACACACACAGACACACAGACACACAACTGTTAGAACTAACAAACAAATTCAGCAAAGTTGCAGGATACAAAATCAACACACATCTCTGGTCACCAAGATGGCAGAGTAGGAAGACAGTGAGCTCACCTACTCCCATGGGCCCACCAAAATTACAACTATTTATAGAGCGCTATCTATGAAAATGACCTACAGAAAAAAAACTAGCAGAAAAGATCTTCCACAACTAAAAATATAAAAAGGAACAACAATGAGATGGGTAGGAGGGGCAGAGATGCAATACAGTCAAGACCCATACCCTCAGGTAGGCAAACCACAAATGAGAGGATAATTACAATTGCAGAGGTTCTCCTCAAGGAGTGAGGGGTCTGAGTCCCACGTTGGACTCCCCAGCCCAGGACTCATGCACCAGGAATATAAGATCCCAGAACATTTGGCTTTGAAGGCCAGTGGGAATTATTTTCAGTAGAGCCAGAGGGCTGTGGGAAACAGACTCCACTGTTAAAGGGCACACACAAAATCTGACATGCTCTGAAACCAAGGGCAGAAGTAATTTGAAAGGAGCCTTGGTCAGACTGACCTGCTGATCTTGGGGAGCCTCAAGAAGGGGTAGGAGGCAACTGGGACTCCCACTGGGGACATGGATGCTGGCAGCAGCCATTTTTGAGAGTTCATTTTGGTGAGAACACTAGTACTGGTAAGCACCATTTTGGAATCCTCCCTGTAGCTTATTAGCACTAGGACCTGGCCTTGCCCACCAGCCAGTAGGCACAAGTCCTGAGACACCCCAGGCCAAGCAGCTAGCCAGGCAGGGAAACAGTCCCATCCATGAGCAGGCCAGTTTCCATAGGACCCCTGAGCCCCCAACAACCCCGGGGACATGGCCTCACCAACCAGTGGGCTGACACCAGCTCCAGGATGCTCAGGACCCCACAGTCAGCATGTCAGGAATTGGCCCCGCATACCAGCAGGATGATACTAGCTTCAGGACCCCCAGACTTGCAGCCAGCTACCCCAGGACCTGGCTCTGCCTATCAGCGGGCCAGAACTAGCCCCAAGACCCCTAGTGCTCCACAGACCTGCCCAACAATGAGCGGCCTCAGGACCAGGACTCCCAGGGCCATGCAGCCAGCTGTGCCAGGACTTGGCCCAACCCATCAGAAGCAGGCAGCCTCTGCATTAGGCAGGGACTAGCAACCAGCCAGACCAGGGGCCAGTCACACCTACCAGCATGCCCACAGTAGTCAGTCCACCACAACAGAAGGGTCATGCAGTCCACTTAGAGGGCATTCTTAGTGCATATAGCTCTGGTGACCAAAGGGGAGCGCATGGATGGGTCCCATAAAATATCTTCTACATAAAGCCACTTCTCCAAGATTATGAAATGTAACCAACCTACCAAATACATAGAAATAAAAACAGAGAATTAGGCAAAATGAGGCAACAGCTGAACATGTTCCAAATCGAGGAACAAGATAAAATCACAGAAGGAGAACTAAGTGAAGTGGAGATAAGCAATCTTCCCAATAGAGTTCAAGGTAACAACCATAAAGATGCTTTACAAACTTGGGAGAAGAATGGATGAACCCAATGACAAGTTTAACAAAAAGAAAATATAAAGAAGAACAAAACAGAGCTGAAGCATACAGCAACAAATAAAAATACACTAGAAGGAATCAACAGTAGAATACAGAGGAACAAATCAGAAAACTGGAAGCGAGAGTAGTGGAAATCACTCAAGCTGAACAGCAAAAAGAAAAAAGAATTTTAAAAAATTTGAACAGTTTATGAGACCTCTGGGACAACATCAAGCATACTAACATTCACATTATAGGGGTCTCCAGAAGGATAAGAGAGAAAAAGGGAAGAGAACAAATTTGAAGACATAATAGTTGAAAAGTTCCCTCACCTGGGAAAGGAAACAGACATCCATGTCCAGGGAGCACAGAGAATCCCAAACAGGATCAACCCAAAGAGGACCACACCAAGATGCATTGTAATTAAAATGAGAAAAATGAAAGAGAGAATCTTAAAAGCAGCAAGGGAAAAGTAACTAGTTATGTATAAGGAAACTCCCATAACACTATCAGCTAGCTGGCTTTTCAGCAGAAACTCTGCAGGCCAGAAGGGAGTGGCACAATATATTTATAGTGATGAAAGGAAAAAAAACCTGCAACTAAAAATACTCTACCCGGCAAGGCTATCATTCAGATTTTATGGAAAGATCAAGTTTTACAGACAAGCAAAATTTAAAAGAGTTCAGCACCACCAAATCAGCTTTACAAGAAGTGTTAAAGGGATTTCTCTAAGAAGAAAAGAAAAAGCCACAACTAGATATATGAAAATTACAAAAGGAAAAATCTCATTGGTAAAGGCAAATATACAGTAAAGGTAGTAGACAAACCACTTATAAAGCTAGTAGGCAGGTTAAAAGGCAAAAGTAGTAAAATCATCTATATCCACAATAAGTAGTTAAGGGATACACACACACAAAATATGTAAAATATGATATCAAAAACATTACATGTGGGGGTGAGGGGAGTGAAAATGCAAGGTTGTTAAAATGTGTTCAAACTTAAGAAATCAACAACTTAAAACACACACACACACACACACACACACACCCCTCATGGTAACACAAATCAAAAATCTATAATAGATACACAGACAAAAAAGAGAAAGGAATCCAAACATAAAGCTAAAGATAGTAATCAAATCTAAAGGGAAGAGAGCAAAAGATGAAGAAACAGAAAAGAACTACAAAAACCACCTCAAAACAAATAACAAAATGGCAAGATAACTTTAAATGTAAATGAACTAAATGCTACAATAAAAAGGCATAGAGTGGCTGAATGGATACAAAACCAAGATCCATCTATATGTTGTCTGCAAGAGAGTCACTTCAGATCTAAAGACACACAAAGACTGAAAGTGAGGAAGGGGATGGAAAAAGGTATTCTATGCAAATGGCAACAAAAATAAAGATGAGATAGCAATACTTATCTCAGACAAAGTAGACTTTAAAACAAAGACTGTAACAAGAGACAAAGAAGGACATTTCATAATTATCAAGGGATCAATCCAAGAAGAAGAAATAACAATTGTAAATATATATGCACCCAACATAGAAACTTCTAAATACATAAAGCAAATATTTACAGACATAAAAGGAGAAACTGACAGTAACACAATATAATAAGGGACTTTAACGCCCCACTTATATCAATGGACAGATCATCCAGACATAAAATTAAACAACACATTAGAGCAGATGAACTTAATAGATACATATAGAACATTCCATCCCAAAGCAGCAGAATACACATTCTTTTCAAGTGCACATGGAACATTCTCCAGGATAGATCACGTGCTAGGACACAAAACAAGCCTCAGTAAATTTAAGAAAATTGAAATCATATCAAGCATCTTTTCTGAACACAAAACTGTGAGACTAGAAATCAACTACAGGAAAAAAACTTCAAAAACACAAACACATAGAAGCTAAACAAAGTGCTACTACTAAACAATCAATGGGTCACTGAATAAATCAAAGACAAAATAAAAAAATACTTGGAGACAAATGAAAATAAAAACACAATGATACAAAATCTGTGGGGCACAAGAAAAGTTCTAAAAGGGAAGTTTATAGTGATGCAAGCCTGGCTCAGGAAACAAGAAAAATGTCAAACAAAAGAAATGAGTGGAAGAAGAACAACAAGCAGGAAAAAATTAAGTGGGAAACAATGACTTAAAACAAATCATGATCTTGACACATCTGAGATCCCGTTTCAGAAGATGCTGCCAAAACATAGAGGTCAGAGAGGCTTTGTGCCAGTATAAGGGTGACTTGGAGCAAGAGGTTGAGGAGAGAATGGTCCAAGTAACAATCCTGCTGACCCAGAGAATGACCAACAGCCCATCCCCATCTGCAGGGTGACTTGACTGTACAGCATTTGAGGCTACACTGAGAGGGGTTTTGATTTTCCTTTTTTTTTTTCTAAGAAAAAATAATTTTCAGGAAAAGTATTCTTCTGATAACTTTCATCACTGAACTTAATAATTGACTTTAAAATTTCAAATAGAAGAAGTAATAAGGACTTCTAGGTTTGGGTGGAGAACCCATAATGTGAACTTACCATTAAAATAACCATGAAGAGAATAACACTCAGCAATTTCAGATTGGAGGTTACCTGGGATGGGATGGAGTGGGAAAGAACCTGTCTATACCTAAGACTCCAATTGACTCGGTTGTTATTTTTAAAGTGTTCTGTAAAAGGATGATCCTTCACACTTTTTTTGTTTGGAATATTTCATAAGTTTTTACTTTTTTGAGGATTAATTTATGTGCAGTAAAGAACAAAAATCTTAGCTGTCCAAATTGGTGAATTTTTATACTTCAGTGAAGTATACTTCAGTGTAATCCACTCATATCAAAATATAGAACATTTCCAACTCCAAAAAAAGGGGAAAAATACCCCCAAATCACTCACAAAAATCAGTTTCATTTCTATATACTAAAAAGGAATTTCAAAGGAAATGAAAACAATTCCATTTACAATAGCATCTAAAAGAATAAAATACTTAGGAATAAACTTAACCAAGGAGGCAAAAGATTTATACACTGAAAATTACAAAATGTTGCTGAAAGAAATAAAAAAACACCAAAAAGTGGAAAGACATTCAGCGTTCACAGATTAGAAGACTTAACATTGTTAAGATATAAATACTATCCAAAGTGATCTATAGGTGCAATGCAATCGCTCTCAAAATCCCAATGATGTATTTTCCAGAAATAGAAAAATCCACCTTAAAATTCATATGGAATCTCAAAGGACCCTGGAGAGCCGAAACAAACTTGAAAAAGAAGAACAATGCTGGAGGCCTCACAATTCCTGATTTCAAACTCAGTGATCAATAGTGTGGTTCAGGCATACAGACAGACATTTGACTAGTTTAGTAGAATAGAGAGCCCAGAAACACTCACATATATGGTCAAATGATTTTTGACAAGGGTGCCCAGACCATATAGGGGGAGAAGGACAGTGGTTTCAATCCATGGTGCTGGGAAAACTGGATTTCCACATGCAAAAGAATGAAGTTGGACCTTATCTTACACCACCTGCAAAAAAATAACTCAAAGACCTAAATATAAGAGCAAACTGTAAAACTCTTAGAACAAAACATAAAAGAAAAGCTTCCTGACATTGGATTTGGCCATGATTTCTTAGATATAACATTAAAGGCACAGACAACTAAGGAAAACATAAATAAATTGGACTACATCCAAATTTAAAACTTCTGTGCATCAAAGGATACAATCAGCAGAGAAGGCAACCCACTGAATGGGAGACAATATTTGAAAGTCATATATCTGATAAGGTGTTAAGATGCAGAATATACAAAAAACGTCCATGATTCAATAACAAAGAGACAAACAGTCCAATTAAAAGAATAGGCAGAGGACTTGAATAGACATTTCTCTAAAGAAGATATAAAAACTGCCAACAAGTACATGAAAAGATGCTCAAAATCACTAATCAAAAAAAAAAATCACTAATCATTGGGGAAATGCAAATCAAAACCACAATGAGATACCACTTCATATCCATTAGGATGCTGCTACAAAAACAAAACAAAACAGAAAAGAGCAACTGTTGGCAAGGATGTGGAGACATTGTAACCCTGTGTGCTTTTGGTGGGAATGTAAAATGGTGCAGTCACTATGGAAGCTGACATGGCAGTTCCTCAAAAAGTTAAAAACAGAATTACCATATGATCTAGCAATTTCACTTCTGGGTATATACCTAAAACAATTGAAAGCAGAGAATCAAGGAGATATTTGTACACCTATGTTCATAGCAACATTATTATCAACATTCAAAAGATGGAAGCAATGTGTCTATGGATGAATGAATTGATAATGAAAATGTGGTATATACATGCAATAGAATATTATTCAGTCTTAACAAGGAAGGAAATTCTGACACAGGCTACAACATGGATGAACCTTGAGGACATTATGCTAAGTGAAATAATCATACAGTCATAAAAGAACAAATACTGTATGATTCCAGTTATATGAGATACTTTGAGTACTCAGAATGTATTGAGACATAAAGCAGAATGGTGGTTGCAAAGGGCTGGAGGAAGGGGAGAATATGGAGTTGTTCAATCAGTACAGAGTTTCAGTTTTGCACAATGAAGAGCTCTGAAGATGGATGGTGGTGATAGTTGCACAACAATGAGAATGTACTTAATACCACGGAACAGTATGCTTAAAAATGGTTAAAACGGAAAATTTTATGCTATGTGTATTTTACCATCACTTGCAAAATTATCCAAGTATTCTCCACAGAAAAGTAATTCAAGAAGTAGAGATTAAACTAAAAGGTCAAAATAAAGTATTTATACACATATGGAAAAATTTTGTTTGCTTTTATTCAAAAGCATTTAATAAAGAACATCTTTGAAAATTTACAACATGGCACAGGAAATAGATGTTCCTTGTAGAAAATTCAAAAAATATGGGCAAACAAAAATGAGAAAATACATTAAAAAATTACCCATAGTGCCATCCAAAGGTAACTTAACTATGGCTAACATTTTGGTGTATATCCATTAAATATATATACACACACACACACGTCTGTGTGCATGCACACACACATATGTCATATACATATGTATATGCATACTATTGAGTAGGCAGCTGGTTCAGCATCTCCCGGGAGCCTTTGAAAATGCGGCTTTCTGCATTTTCTCCATCACTCATGGAGATTTGGGATCAGTGTTTGTTTAAAATATTCCAGGTGATTCCCACACTCTGGTTTGTAGGATCTACTTTAAGACAAACTTTTCTTTTCAGACAAGAAAACAGAGTCAATGGAACCAACCTTTTCTTTTTTTCTGCTGGGTGTTCTACATGACTACTGTCCTTCATCAAGTGTCTTGCTTCAGAAGTGCCCTGGTTATCCCATTGCCTTTGCTCCCTTTTGAGGACTGCTTTCAGGGTGCATAGTATTCTTTTAACTGCCCTCAAAAGTAGGATGACAACACACTTTAGAGAGGAGAAAGGAGTGTTAAAATAATTTGTTACACATATTTTTGAAATATTTATTGACTGAGAAAAGTTTTGTTATATTGGTAGAATGACAACTCCTGTTCAAAAATATTTTCAAAAATTATTTCTAATAAACTGAAAGTAACATGTACCCATGTATATTTATGCAAAAACTTTAAATGTCTAAATATTGATTATATGACCATTAAAAATAATAATTACAATAGTTATTCTTGGTACATATCCTTGTTCTTCAATCAGTTTCTTAGTGATATTTATCCTTTAAAATATATATTTTTTATTGAAGTACAGTTGATTTATATTATATTATTCTCAGGAGTATAACATAGTGATTTGATATTTTTATAGATTATACTCCATTTAAAATATTAAAATTATTATAAAATATTGGTTATATTCACTGTGCTGCACATTATATCTTTGTATTTTTTTTTTTTTTTTGTGGTACGCGGGCCTCTCACTGTTGTGGCCTCTCCCGTTGCAGAGCACAGGCTCCGGACGCGCAGGCCCAGCGGCCATGGCTCACGGGCCCAGCCACTCCGCGGCATGTGGGATCTTCCCGGACCGGGGCACGAACCCGTGTCCCCTGCATCGGCAGGCAGACTCTCAACCACTGCGCCACCAGGGAAGCCCCTATCTTTGTATTTTATTAATGTTTTATACCTAGAAGTTTGTACCTCTTGACCCCCTTCCTCTGTCTTGCCTCTCCCCCCAACTCCTCTCCCCTCTGGTAACCACTAGTTTGTTCTCTATCTGTGAGTGTTTCTGTTTTGTTATATTCATTCGTTCGTTTTACTTTTTAGATTTCACATATAAGTGAAAATACAGAGCATTTGTCTCTCTCTGTCTGGCTTATTTCACTAAGCATAATACCCTCCAGGTCCATTCATGTTGCTGCAGATGGCAAAATTTCGTTCTTTTTTATGGCTGAGTAATATTCACAGAAAAACTGAGCAGAAGGTGTAGAGACTGCCCTTATACCTCCTGCCCCCCGCCACATGCACACATCTCCCATTATCAACATCTCCCACCAGAGTGGTACATTTATTGCATTGACACATCGTTACCACCCAGAGTCTATAGTTTATATTAGGGTCCATTCTTGGAGGCATACATTCAATGAGTTTGGACAAATGTGTAATGACATGTATCCACCATCATAGTATCAGGCAGAGTATTTTCACTGCCCTAAAAATATTCTGTGCTCTGCTTACTCATTCTTAGCCATTTTAAACTCTAAAACGGTGTCACCGGTATTTTTCCGAAGAATTTTTTTCAGTATATTTCTTTTTTAAAATATTTATTTATTTATTTATTTATTTATTTTTGGCCGCTTCAGGTCTTAGTTGCGGCATGCAGGATATTCCCTTGCGGCGTGCAGGCTCTTCATTGATTTGTGGTACGTGGGCTTCTCGGGCTTCTCCCTAGATGTGGCGTGCAGGCTCCAGAGTGCATGGGCTCTGTAGTTGCGGCACGTGGGCTCTCTAGTTGTGGTACGCGAGCTCAGTAGTTGCCCTGCGGCATGTGGGATTTTAGTTCCCTGACCAGGGATCGAACCTGTGTCCCCTGCATTGGAAGGAGGCTTCTTAACCACTGGACCACCAGGGAAGTCCCTTCAGTATATTTCTATTTTTGCGCGGATTTTTTCATAAGATTTGTGAGATCTTCAAATTGTAATTTATGGTTAGTTTGAAATTCTTGACATATTCAGCTGAGTCATTTGTAGTAAAAAAATATTTTTAATTGAGAAAATAACTTATAGATGCTGGTAAGAGCAAGGTGATTTTTGCTGGATGAAGGATATTCTCAAAAATATTTTTCTATATTGAAAGAACTAAGTATTTCAGCCTAAATATTTCAGATACTATCTTTCAGCTTCCATTTGGAGTAACTTTCTTTGACAACTATTTTTAAAGACAAAATTTACTGTAAAGATTGCCTGTATTTATTATTATTTTTAATGCTTCATCAGATTTAAATGGTGAAAAATCATAGGTTTTTTTTAACTTTTACTTCATTCTGGCACAGAATACCAATTTATCTAATAAAAAAAATAGAAGCCCCATCAAATTATTCTTCCTACATGTTGAGACATTCCAAACTCAATTACCAATTTTCCAAATCAAATCTCATATACTGTTTGAGTGATCATTAGTTTATTTGTTTAGTTCCATCTTTGCTTTAATAAGAAAATATTTCAGGATCTTCTTGTTTGCAAGCTTTGCTTTTATTCATGGCAGTTCTCCAAAAGTTTCAAAAGTTGCACTTTGGGAGCTTTCCATTTATTGCATACTTTAAAGATTTCCAACTGATTTTAAATTGAGTTCAATCAAATTTTAGAGCTGTCATTTTTAAATAAACAAAAATTCAATACATTATAGGGCACAGGCTGATTTATAAAATAAAAATTCAAAGACTTAAAACTGTTTTAAATCTGATTGATTACGAGCAGCAAGGGGATAAAGCTCATATTACTGTGCCAACGTGTTGGAGTTTTTAAAATTTCAACATTAACCTTGTCACAAAACGTTTGGTAGTTTAGCTGTTGTGGGTGTGTACGTGTGTGCATAAAGTTTGACCATTACAGCTTTTTTTTTAATTGGTAAAATACTGTGACTTGTTTGTACAAAATTATGGCTTATGTGTTCACTCAACCAATTTTGAGTTCAATTTGGCTCCACAGGCTGTTTTCATTCAGTAAGAACAGTTTTTACTATATGGCTATGCTTCACCAAAATTTGCTTTTATATTATTAATGGAAAAGCAAATAAGTTTATCCTCGTTGTTAAGCATTTTAATTGAATTTGCAGTAACATTCAAAAAATCCTCAAGTGTTTCCCTTTGGACAGGATGAACTTCCAAAGCTTTCCTTGGACTCCATGAATTGGATTTTAAAAAGAAATCCAATATCAGAAAATAACTGAACTGATTTTCTATCTGAAGTATCAAGTGACAGTGGTAAAACTGGAATTACTTAACTGTTTGCAAAGTTCTCCATTTTTTTCCCTTCTCAGTTGCCCAATACTTTACTTTTCAAATGTGCACAAGAAACCTGAAAGTGAAAACAAGTAAAATTAATTCAGGAAAATATTCCATTGATCTAAGTGACAATGCTGTGCTTCGTAAAGTGACTTGTAAACGTACATTCTGTAGCTGCAGTCATACCTATGGGCACATTCTTTAAATATCCACTTAGCATTAAGCAGATGTTGATGCTTCTTCTGCAGCAGATTTGTGCCTTCTGGTTTTCAGGTGGTTGGTGATATGGCTATGACACCCTGATGAAAAGGGATCTTACCCTTGGTAGTGAGGGATTTCATATTAAATGCCAAGCATATTTTGTGCATGTTACTCTTCCATCATCATTTGTCTTGAGATACAGAAGCTTAGTATTTAATTGTTCACTAAATGTATACTTTTAGTTTAGTTATAGATAGCTAGTGGGAAGCAGCCGCATAGCACAGGGAAATGAGCTCGGTGCTTTGTGACCGCCTGGAGGGGCGGGATAGGGAGGGTGGGAGGGAGATGCAAGAGGGAGGAGATATGGGAACATATGTGTATGTATAGCTGATACACTTTGTTATACACCATTGTAAAGCAATTATACTCCAATAAAGATGTTCAAAAAAAAATCGGCTCATTGTTGCCCAGAAGATTTATTGCAAACTAAAAGTATTATCAAACAATAAGAGAGTTGCAGATTTGCACTCCCTGATTAATGACAAAAACCACTGCGCCAGACCGTTTTGACTCCTCCCTATGTACTCTCCAGTAGGATTGGGCAGTGTCTGTTTCCTGCACGCATTCCGTAAATGCCTAACTTAGGATTTCCATTTTCCTCTGATCCCAGTGAATGGTGGCCTGGCACCATCATCAGTTTCACAGCCTGTGGCAAGACCCACAACTATAGCTGCTGCATCAAGTGTCCAGCCGGGGTGGCAGTGGCAGCAAATGAGTGTCTCAGCACACTGGAGACCAGAAGGAAGTAAATTGTCCCTCCACTCTTCTATCTGAGCTCATTAGTAAGAGTGTTAGTTATGCTGAGTGGAAGCGTGATCCCACTTGCATAAAATTCTACAAAAGGCAAAACTAACCTATGGTAGAAAAAAGATGACAGCATTTGTTGCCCTGGGGAGTGAGGACAGGGGCGATGGGGAAGAGGCATGAGGAAACTTCCTGGGGTGATGGTAATATACACTGTAGCCTGGTAGGTTTGGATTAAACAGCTGTATGCATTTGTCAAATCTCAGTGAATGCCCACATAAGATTTGTGCATTTCATTGTATATAAATTTTACCTCAAAGTAACAAGTTAAAAATATGCATGATGTAATATTTAGGGTGATATGTATTGACATTTGTAATTTACAAAATAAGATGGATTGATGGATGGAGAGAAGAATAGATATACATGGGATAAACTAAGCCTAACAAAAAAGGTTAATGGTAGAACCTAGGTGGTGGATACAGAGTGTTCACTAGGAAATTATTTCAACTGTACTGTTTGTTTGAAAATGTTCATAACAAAATGAGGGGAAAACAGCCTACATGTGTGCAGTGGTCAAGAGGGTAGAAAGGGCCACTCTTTTCTGTTTAACCATACCTGTACCCACAGATAACAATTCTCATTGTTAATACTGTTTTTGAATATGTGTAGACATCAGTATAATTATAGGTAATATTACGGTGACTACAAGTACAGTGGCAGGACCAGTGTGGGCAGATAAGAACCTGTGATATCTTTTCATTTTGTAAATGAATATCTTATGGTAAATCAAGTTTTCGTTACCTCTGTGTGTGTAACACACACACACACACACATATATATATATATATATATATATATATATACATCTCTCTGCCTGTTCCTCCTGAAGCTTCCACTCCTCAAAGCCTTCCTTGGGGAAGAAGATTTGTTTAGACTCTTTCCATTGCAGAAGCTGCAGGACAGCCAGAAGTCACTCTTGGCCATCACAGTAGCTATTGTCACAGGTGCACTGTGTTCTTCATTTGCAAAGGGAGCAATGAAGCCTGAGACATTCCAGCACTAGAAACGGTCTAGCTGTCACATGTAGGGGCATATTTATATTTCTTTTTCTCTTGACACTTAAACATTTCTTGTATTTTTTCTCTTTTTAAACTAGTTATATAGGCTTGTTACAGGGAAATTTGAAAACACAGAAAAGTTAAATCAAATAAAAATCATCTAAAATATCACCTTCAAGAGAAAATGAGTCACTATGAACATTCTGGTTTGTATATTCTTCTAGCCTTAATTGCATTTATACACTTTTTTTTTAGACAAAGTGGAATTATAGTAAAGCTTTGATTTTGTAAAAATATCTTGAATGTGTACAAGAAGTGTTTCTCCAACTGCTCTTTCTGTTGTCACTTTTCCTAGAGATTAAAATCTCAAAGTAGATGTATTAATTTAGCAGAGGGAGAGTTGAGATGTCTCATTAAAACTTGGACGAACTCCCTCTGTCGTAGCTTATTTATCTAAGTAGCTTTCTTAAAATCAACAGCTCCCACTAACAAGACATGCACATTAATGCCCCACAGCCAAATACACTGAGAAGCGGCTACTCCTTCTTTATATTTTGCACGTACCACAAACATTGGCTGAGATGTGTCAGCTGCTCTGAAGGGCAAGATTAGAAAATTAAACTTCATTTATAACTTCCACGAACCAAAAGAAAACAATCAAAGCACAACCATCCGTGTTACATTGAACTTGGAAGGGAGCATAAATAAGATATGCCTTGCTTTTAACAAAAGCTGCTGGAATCTGGAAGAATCTTTCCTAGCCAAGGATCGTCTTTGAGGTTCACTCCAAACACCAGGCAACCACTAGGGACAGCTGGTCTCATAATTTTGCGTGTTTAAAGTGGAGCAATTCCAGTTCATGAGCGCTAAATATAATTTGTGAAAAAAATACATGCATCACTGGCATGATACTCAAAGCTTAACAAGATCTCTTTGCTCCCGGAGTGTATTGTTGGCTGATTGCTCTTAGTTATTAGGTCAGAAGAGACATACAGGGAGAATACTTTGGAGGAGTACACAGAACCAGGTGATTTAATTATTTCTAACATTTCTCTTTTCTTGGTAGCTAATTAGCAAACATTCCTTTCTCTTCCTTATCTCTCTTCAGGTCATATCAGCAATTACCTGCCCTCCAGTTTATGCAAAACTACCTGAATAACTCAATGCAGAAGAGCTTATCAGCTTTCTTCCATTTCCTTTTGCCCAAGAATGATTAGCCATGAAATATTTCAAACATACAGAAAAATAGAGAGGTAAATAAAGCCACCTGGATTTAACAGAGGTTAACACTCCACCGTACATACTTAATATATTTTTAATAAAACCCTTCAGTCATCACTGCCACATTTACAAGAATATTTGGTTTTTTGCTATAACATGTCTTAAGAACACATCTTTGGGTGTAAATCTCTGACATATCTCTCTGAAGTGGTTGCATAGCTGTCAGCTCCATGGTCTTTACTGTTCCACTGTGGTCCACTCCACAGGGCAGGGGTGAGACAAAGTGGTCTGGTGGTTGCAGCACGGCTTTGGGGCCATACAGATCCAAGTTCCAATCCCTGCCAACTAGCCGAGAGGATGTGGACAAGTGTCTGTACCTAGTCTCTCATTTGTAAAGTAGGAATAACAATGCCGACTTTGTAGAGATGTTGGGAGGTGATGTACTAAAGCCTTAGAAGAGTACCCAGCACACGGTAAGTAGCTGTTATCAGGTTATCTGTTGTATGTATCGAACAATCCTTATAAAGCTTGGGTCCATATCCAACTGAAACTGTATTTACCAGGAACCAGCCAACCACTATCCAGATAATTAACCACTCCTTATTTGGAGACTAATACATGTCACCTTGGTATGTGAGGCCAGATTTAGCCCAGTGAAATGGCAGTCTTTTTTTTTAATGGCTCGAGGTGACTTTTTCCCATGCTTTTGATTTCAAAAACATAATGGAATTTTATAGTTTTATAGCACTTACCTTTATGTAAAGTCAAATTACCCCACGAGATAAGGGAGCAGTTGGTTATAAAAGCAAGATGCCTTGTGACCACAGACATTATTTGGCTGTCTTTATTTCTGTAAGCATCTCCTTCTTTTTGTATCCTTAGGTTTATCTATTATTTGTCATTAAAGCAAATTGCCTTTAAAAAACCCCCCACATTTTTAAACTCAGTTTCTCAACCATGGCTGAGGCTCAAACTCACCTGTGTTTAATAAAATCAATCAGGCTTCCCCGGTGGCGCAGTGGTTGAGAGTCCGCCCGCTGATGCAGGGGACACGGGTTCATGCCCCGGTCCGGGAAGATCCCACATGCCTCGAAGCGGCTGGGCCTGTGAGCCATGGCCGCTGGGCCTGTGCGTCTGGAGCCTGTGCTCTGCAACAGGAGAGGCCTGCATACCGCAAAACAAACAAACAAACCAATCAATCAGCCTATCTATCTCTCTATGTATTTATCTATCTATCTATCTATCTACCTACCTACCTACCTATCTATCCCAAGGCCCCCACCCAAGACAGACTGGGACTCTCTGGAACTGGGAGTGATGGGGTTGGGCAGAATAAGGGTGGGCAGGATTAATGTTGCACTCAAGTGAGGTTGTTGTAGACCCAGAATTGAGAATCACACTGGGTTAACTTCTTGAAATGGTACCTATCTGAAGAGCAGTATTAGATTTTGAAATTAATCGGAAAGTTCTTCTTCTTTTTTTTCCCTCCAATAGCTTTGCAAGCAGGATGCTGCTATTCTGAGTCTTCTGTTGCAAATTATGTCTTCCATAGGAATGAAGCATACACACGGTCCATCCAAGCACAGTGTAAATCAAAACACATGTCTACCTCTGGAACAAAAGCATTTGGACCATCTAACTGGATTCCACTGGAATGAGTCTGTGCGACACCACGCTGAAGTAATTGAAAACCACCCCCCTAAAGAAAGTTACGTGAAGGATAGCCGAAATACAAAAAAAAATTGGATTTAACTCAATTAAAAAAATTTTTTTTAAATTGTACAATGCATGCACCACATCCTTTTGCAAACAAAACCACACCAAATGTCAGAAACTGGCCTAAGACTACACTGTTCTCCAGACATGAATGTATTACCTAGTCCTGCCAATACTCACCTTCCCTCTCCCCTTTCTTTATTCCCATGAGCTACATGCTCTGATGTAATCAGGCAGAAAAGTGCATCTGAAGATGAAGACCATTAAGAAATCACCCTTCTCTTTATTTATTACAGTTTCCATGGCAAGAGCAAAATAAAAGACAACTGTGTTTCAAAGCAACAACAATAAAGGAAGCAACATCTCTCTCAGGCAGGCAAATCTTTAAGTAAAAGTTATACTGTCCAGTGTGAGACGATGCCATGTGCCCTTCCCCAAACTAAGAGGCATGACTCCTCATGGCGCTGGCCACGTGTAGACACAAACTCCAGAGACCAAGAACCCACTGCTAGAAGGTGCTGACTTTTATATTTTCTTTCGGGATCCTGTTGCTAAGTTTCTCTTTCAACTGACTTCCAGATATCAGACGTGAAATCTCTGGGGCTTTCCAGGCCACCTAATTCAAAGTAATTAGGAACCTGAGTAGGGTCAGAATGCTGGCTGACCTCTTTCAACAAACAGGGACCTAGAATTTGGGCTACTGAGATATTTAGCCAGTTCTATCTCTCTGGACAGAGTCAGCAGGTAAAATGTTTTCTAGTGCTTGAGGCAGGCGACTCCAAATCTAGATGCCCTCTCCCTCTAAGAGATCGGGACCGCCAGACTCATTAGTAACCTAGTGGTATACTCCCTCACTGCAGCCTCATCCTTATTTTGTCACCTTGGCCTTGTATTCAAGCACCTTGGCCCATGTCAACTACAGCAAGTTGCTTTCCCCTTCAATAAAGGCTCCAAATATATGGTCATTAGTTTCCCCAACCATCTAACCCAATGACAGTATTCTCCTTGATTAGCTTCCAAGATCCCCCCCATCCTACCCCCCCACCCCACCCCAGAAGAAAGTGGAAAATTAGGCATAGAGAGAATGGTGAAAGCAGTAGTTTCTAATAGTTTGCTCTTTTTTTTTTTTTTTTTTAAAGGGAGGAAATTCCCTTTGTGGATTTACTTAGAGCAAAAATGGTATCTTGGCTTTGGACTTGCCCCTACATTCATTCATGTTGGTACTTTTTATTTAGTTTTGATAGTAGATAGGTTCCCCCTGCCTAAAAACCCAAAGGAAAAAAACCCAATTCTTTAATTTACTCACATCCTGCTGGGCTTTCTCAGGCTAATCATTTTCATACCAGCTTCACCTTCAACTGCAACATCCTAGTTTGAAGGAAAGGGGGAGAAGGTCTACTGGAGGTTGCCCCAACCTCAGAGGGAAAGAGGGAACCCTACATGCCTCTTCCTGGGAGCCAACACCAAGGCTGCCCTAGGCTATTTCAAAAGGTCAGCAGGCTCAGTTCCAGAAGAAAACACTACACTTACTTCCCAAGCTGCCAGGGCTCAGAGAGGCATAAAGAATTAATTAAGTAAATTAACGGACAAAATCTGGTAACTGCCAGCTCCTGAAAACCCGAGAGATAAACTAAGTTATCCTCACCCAGCAGGTGGATGAAGAGACTATCTTGATGCAACAAAAATAAAGGAATGCTGTGCTCTGCAGTCTTGGAGAGGAACTCTCCTCCTGTCCTTGGGGGTAACCCCTTGTCCCTGGCTCTGGGAGACCACTTGACCAGCAAGGTTGACAGCTCCCCACACACAAAAAAAGCATAACCCTTGTAACCACTTGCAACTTGGGCCTGTGGACTAGTTTTATTTAAAGGGGGATTTTTAATTCTTTTTTTCCTATCATGGCAGTTCGCACTGTGCCTCATCCTGCTCTTTATATTGAGGTTCAGTCACACTGAAATGGACACTAAGGGTGGTCAAGAAGCCACAAACGGGGGAAGGGGGAAGACGAGGCAGTAAAGAGGGCCATAATGCCTACGTTGTCTGATTGATAAGGATAGTCACGATCTTGGGAGATGGATGGTGAGGATTTTGTGTAGGTAATATGTGAGACAGGACTATAAAATAAAGACACTGAGTTTACTGCCTGGATGCCAAACTGAATATGTATATGGACCACAGGTCTTTTTATTTTAAGCCCCGGCTGGCAAATCCACTTCCCGCTCCTCCTATGCAGCCCACCTTGGTCCCTATGCAGCCATCAGTTCCTACCAAAGCAGAGTTCCAAGGCCCTCTAAGTATGGGAGTCCTGGCCACTGGCTGTTTGTAATTTTGCCCTCTGAAATCTTTGTGTCTCCTGAGTTTGCACCTTGACTCTGGCATTATATTCTTAAACTATAAAGTCCTCCCCTTTATGCCTATTCAGAAAGCCTAAGCAAACAAGACTAGTCTGAGAAATAGCCAGTTTACTCTATGGAAGTCTGATCCTCTCACTGCCCAAGTGCCATGGACCACTAAAAAGATGCCTCGGATGTCAGAGAGCCCAAATGCCAGTCCTCCCTCTATCCCTAACAGCCATTTGACTTTAGGAAAGGCCCGTCTTTTCTTTGGATTTAAGTTTTCTCCTTTATTAAAAAAGAGAAGCTGTCTAGACAATCAGCCCTATCTCTTTCAGCTATAAATTCTATGTTTTGCAATGGCAAGGCTAAAGATCTGAGAATCTGTGCCTGCCAGAAGGGCTTAAAAATAATAGTACCTAACATTCAAGTACTTTACATATATTAACTCATTTAATCCTCTTTAGAACCCTATGAGGAAGGTATTATAATGATGACCCCAATTTTTCAGATGGGGTAAAAGTCAGAGAGGTTGAGCAGCTTGCCCTGTGTTACACAGTAGTGGTGGAGTGGGGGTAGGAACTCGGGCAGTCTGGCTCTAAGGGAAGTGCTTATAACCATGGATACACGATAACCAGCAGATTGGAGGACTCAGCTTCCCTCTTCTTCGCTTGCTTAGGTGAGAAGGGAAGTGTGAGAATCACAGTTCACCTCAACAGCATGTACAAAGAGCCAGGACAAAAGGTAGACGGTGCCCTCTCTACCACCTGCTGGATTCCCCTGCATTATTTAGCGCACCCATTACCATAGACAAACACAAGCACTTCGTGGCAATGGTGTAAATTAGGGTGATTCTGGCAGCGAAGCCTAAAATTATTAAAAAGTAAACTGATCAGCCTGGGATCTCTTTGCCACCTACTGACCTATCAGTGCATTGACCTGGTTTGGGGGAAACAGTCAAATGATTAGATGAGGGAACACAAGAGGCCAGGCAAAGAGAGCTACTTTCCAGACTAGTTTAGAGAAAAGAGCTGTCTCCAGGGGCCTTCCAAACAAAGCCACTGAGGTCCTAACTGCCCTATTCTGGACTCCTAGCTTTAGCCTCCTCAAAGGCAAGTGCCTTTCACTGAGCCCAACACCAGTCCAGCAAGATCTTTGCCGAGGAAAAGACAACATGCTTGATCATTTTTAAAGTAGGTCCGCTAAGAACCGTAAGACTCTCTACCAGTAAGACTCTCTACCAGGAAAGTTCTTGCCAATTCACTGCAGAAAGGTAGTGATGAGGATTTATCCTATCTTGATTCTCAGCTCATAGTGTGAGGGCCCAAGATCCTGAATTGGGCCTCTTTTCAATGCTTAATTGCTATAGAACAGTTTCCTTAAATGGAGTGTTGTTTATTTCTGTGCCCTTGGGGTTTTTCCATAATTAATCCTTTTGGAGCAGGGTGGGGCTGGGCTGGGAACAACACAATATAACTCTGGTTGCAGCTGTCCTTATGCAACCCAGCACATCCACAAGTTAAACACTACCTTTTGGGGGAAACCAACACAACTATGCTGTTTTATGCAGCTTCAGGCTGCTAGTGGTCATTGATAGGTACTATCACCAACTTGGAAAAAGTCCTATATATTGATACTTTCTGTGACCTTATCAACCAAATGGCCATGCGGCATACATGCTATCATACTGAGTGAAATACCTTTCTTCTCCTGAGCTAAAAGTACACTGTAATAAGTAGCTGTAGGTTCTTTGCTACCATGTCATTGATTTACCTCCTGTACTTTGTCAACCCAGGAGAGCTATGAATCACTCTTCCCTTTCCAGCTAAGGAAACAGGTTCCTTTTGATACAATCTCTTCTTAATCTAGATTTATTTGTTCTGAATCCTGATGCATTCTTAGAGCATTACTTCTTATCAAAGGCGGCTCTCCCTCAGTGTTTAATGATAATTTTTATTTCAAGCTCTTCCCGACTAGTGTGTTTGCCCTTTCTCAGGGCTTTCTACTCCTAGGAGTACCTGAGTCACATGTTGTTACATTGCCAGCACTCGTTAATCACAGGCGGGGGTCACTCCCACGGCTCACTGAACAGTGTTAAAATTCTGATGTCTTTTAGGAGTTGGGCTCAGAGATAATCTCTTATCTTTATTCTTTCTTTCCTCTCTTCATATTCATTAATTTTAATTTCCAGGTACGCAACAGGACATTTATTCATTCAGCCACTAGTTGAGGAATTACCACGTGTCTGGCACTTCTGCCTGGGTGCTGGAGATAGTTAAAAAAAACATGGTCTGCTTTTAGGAAGCTCACAATATGGTGAATAAGAAAGGTCATGATTAGACAAAGCAAGAAGGGCTCTAAGGAAAGATCCACAAGGCATTTATAGGTGTGCAGAGGACTGTTTGACTCCACCTGGAAGATCCCAGAAGAATACATCCAAGAGCCAAGAAGTGATGCTTGCCTGAACTTTACTTTAAAAGGCAAGTAGTGGGGCTTTCCTGGTGGCACAGTGGTTGGGAGTCCGCCTGCCGGTGCAGGGGACACGGGTTCGTGCCCCGGTCCGGGAGGATCCCACATGCCGCGGAGTGGCTGGGCCCGTGAGCCATGGCCGCTGAGCCTGCGCGTCCGGAGCCTGTGCTCCGCAACGGGAGAGGCCACAGCAGTGAGAGGCCCGCGTACCGCAAAAAAAAAGGCAAGTAGTGGTCATTTCGGGGGAATGCAAAAAACGGATGGATCTATGTGGATGCAGCAGAGGGACATAATTAAGGGAGAAGCTGGAGAGTCATGGCCAGATCATGAAGGGCTTTGTCCCTTAGGCTAAGAAATTTTAACTTTATCTTAAAAAGGAGCCACGGAAGGAAAGGGACAGCAGGATTGTAATACACAATGGTATCATGAAAGGACAATGTCCCTGCTAAGTTCATGATAAGATTCTGTGTCCCCATTTGCTTCATCTGGCATTGCTTCTTGGCCCCAGGGACAGCATACAGAGCATGTGGAGACTAGTCAGGACTTACCACCAGTTCATGGCATCAGTCTACCTCTCCAAGAGACTTATAGCAATGACCTTCCTCAGGCTCTCAGGGAGAGCTGTGCTTGTTCCGTAGTCTGGTCTGCCGAGGATAACAGGATAGTGATTATCCTGGAAGCCTTCCTGGAACAAGATCTCTTTGTATAAGGTCATGAAATGAGGGATCCAGGTGGCAGAGAGCAGTTGTAGATGGGAAGACAGGGGATGCACAGAGGCAGAGACACAAGTCAGCAAGCCCCACGTGTGACATGTGAAATACAGAGGGGTAGGGAAAGAGGTAGGAAACGTGGTGAGAGGGATCAGATCTCTTGGTTCCCTTTGTCCCACGACCACACTGCTGCACAGAACATTACACATTTCCAAGTTGGAGCAGCTAAAGTAGAAGGAAATAGAGTAAATGGTCTCAGCACAAATGTGAGGCACTAACAAATCAGTAAAACCAATCACATAGTTTGCTTGCTTTTGTTTCCAATCTCTGTTCTCCATGCCCAAGAGCAGCCTGCCTGTCATTGTCAGGTTAGACATTCTCCCTTTGAAATTATGCATTCACAGATCTTAAGGAAGCTTTTAGATAGAAATGTCATTACTTAAAAAAAATGTAATGCCCTAATCATCTCCTATTTTCGCTTCTATCTGTAGCATAGCTCATGTGCACTAATGTACTTAAGGCTCACCAGAGGACTTGGGAACTGATGAGGAAGACAATTGGATTCCTGATGGTCCCGGACACATCACGCCCCCCACCCCTGGACACTGGCGTTTTAAATTGTCCATGAGAGGTTCTGGGTAAAGTGAATTAATAAATAACAGAATTATATGAGTACATGCAATTTTAGGTTTATCTGACTTCATGCACTGGCCTCCCTGCTCCACAACCCATAAACTTTTCCCTCATATATATGTTTTATGATGGATTTTTCAAGAATTTAAAAGAAAAGTTTAAAACTTTCACTCAAGCTAAGGTTCCTTAATTTTCATTAGTAATTTCATTGGCCAGGATGTGTTACAGGGACAAAAGCAGTTTCAAAATTGCTGGCTCAGTCTCATTGCCTGCGAATAACTCTCAGCCTAGCAAAGAAGAAGGTTTTGGTGTTGTGACTGTCTCCAAAGATACACTTATGCTAGTATGTAATTCCCCTATTCTCCCCCTTACCCCCACCCCGCCCCAATTGGACCATATTTTCTATTTCCCAGCTATAAGAAAACAGGTTCTGGATACTGTACAATGAACATAGGTTCAGTATGCTTAATGCTATAGTATTTCCACAAATATATACATTAGTGAGGATTTTGTAAGCACCGTTTAAAATTATCTGAAGGGTATTTTCTAGGTGACTTTCTCCTTTTCATAAAGCAAAAGCCCTTTTGAAACAATGACATCATTCCCTACTTCATGTGTTCTTATTTCAGGTTTTCATGAATTAATTTCAAAAAAGTGATGGAGGCCACGATTGTTTTACATTTGTTTGAGCAGGCTCCACGCCAGCACAAGAGCCAATCACGCTTTGCTGTTAAGCTTTACTAAACAAAGACATGAAAATGGGGGCTACTGAGACAGAACTTCCCCATGAGTCAGCAGCCAGCCAAAGATCTCATGGTTCCAACTAATGAGCCCACAGCCTTTCATATCTAGTTCTGCTTTTTGAGTATCTTTTAAGAGTCTAATTTCTGGTCAGGAACTGAGAAAGCGGGCTAGATTCTACTTCTGTAGGATCCGAAGTGGTGCTAGCCAAGATACCCCATGTTAACAGGGGAAGAAAAAGTGGCTGATCCCCAGAATCTCAAAAAAGAGAACTCGCTCTCCTCAGACCCCATTATCCTCTCTCCCCGCTGAGGTTCCAAAGGGAAACAATACATGAGCAGAGAGCAAGGCCAGGCAAAGAAAGACATACTGTTAACGGGACTCCTGACTCAAGACTCCCCTGGCAAGCTGGCTTGAACTATAAGCACTCTTGACAGAGGGACAGTTCTTAAATGTAGTCGCACATCAGTGTCACCCGGGGAGGTTTGGTTTTGTTCTGAACTGCAGTTTCAAGTCTCATCTCAGACTTATTTCCAGGGGTGGGGGCCAGGATTCTGTATTTTAAACAGCATGGCGTATTGGCATGTCTTCTCCTGCCCCATCACCACTGGCATTAGGGGGCCACTAATCTGAGTTGGAAGGTGTAAGGCCAGTAATGTGCTGAAACTGGCTTGTACCAGCTCACAAAAGCTGACTGTGGAATTTTCAGGAATTTTGCAAACCCTTATCAAAAGTTAATTATATAAGCTTACTATTAAATAAATTATATCAAAAACAAAGCTAATATGCAAAGCTCATCATGTCCTAATCACTTAACTACATTTTACTATTATCTATGTTCTTGAGGTGTTTACATCTGTTGTATATGCACTGGTGGGAAATGCTATATAATGGTGCATGGCCATGCATCTCTTCCCAACTCCATGTTCAGTGACAACACATTGGTAGCTTGAGATCAGAACATTTATATCCTGGAAATCGGCAAACGCTAAAAAACTGGGGCTCGATTTATTGTTGCCTATAGACTTAAAGTGATGGAAAAATATAAATAATGCAGATTAAACTTTAAAATATGTCATGCCTGTAGCTGGTACATTGTGAATAGCACAAAATTTAAGGAAATGTTCTTTAAATACTTGAAAACTGTCTGATTTTAGAAAGGATGCTACTCTCTTCATTAACAAACAAGCGAAAATCCAAAATATGACATCTTTGTTGTTTTAACTATCATCTCACTCTTTCATGTAAAGAAAAACATCAACCAGCATTCATGTCAGGAACCAGACTTGCTCATCAACTGCAATCATAGCTTGGCTGCAGATACAAGGCTTCCATAAAATCAATGAAAGCATTCTTTGAGAATTGGTGAGCTATAAAAAATTTACAATAGAGTATTGTACATTCTATTGTGTGTGAACTGTATATTTTATTGAATTCTTACTGTATTTATAATATACTGTTTAATAGTATTGTATATTCCATTAAATTTGCAAATTGTATAAATTATTTTTTGTATATCAGTAGAATTTCTAATAGACTTACATTTGATTATATATGTATATACATTTGTTTTCCAGAGAGCTGGTTGTTAAAACATTTACCAGCACACCACTGCCTAACCCAAGAACAAAAACAGGTTGAACAGCTTCTATGCCTTCTATCCTATAGGTCCACGCCCTTATCTCAGCTCTTCAGTTTACCATTCCCCTGTCAAGAAAAACACAAAGAATTGTACAAGAACACAAATCAAAAGGAAAAGAGATTTTCCTGAAGATGCAAAGCAGATAAGTGAATCCGCCTAATCCAGCCTTTCCTAAGGAGGCTGCCTTCCAAGTAGGGACGGCTTTAGGCTGATCTGACCACACATGCCATGTGGAAAGAATAAGAGAATCCTAACAGGTGGCAGGCAGTCTTGGCACCATAGCCTAATAAATGTCCTCCCCCTTGAATCCACATCAGTGGCTCCTTGGGAGCAGAGAGGTGGGTAGAGGTGTCAAAGTAGTGAACAAGGAGTTTGATCTTTTGTCAAATTTGGAACATGTTTGGGGTACATAAGGGTCAGTGAGCATCTCCACCTTTCACCAAGCAAAGTGTACACGAATATTGTCATTGCTTATGATTTAAACATATCTTTCTAAAGGTGAAATAAAATGCAATTACCAAACCAAGATGTATAGAAATTTTAAAAATTCTGTTGCGTGGTAATCTTGTTGTTTGAAACTTTAGGCCACTGCCAATAGCCAACACTAACTACTAAGGAGTTTCCTTCAGTGCTGGAAAAAAAAAATTGCAATGAAACGTTAAAGGTTTCTTTTAACAAAATTTGTCCCTAATCAAATCAGATCTCTGACTGTCCATGTTACTGGTGTGTCCTAGTCCATGAATCTATCCAATATTATGAGTACTTTTACATTTGTCACAGTCTTATCCCCCCTCCAACTTCTTAATTTTTCTTTAAAAACAAAAGAAGCAGAAGTCCACCGAGTATCTGTTATTTTTATCTGAGTACCATGTGGTAGAAACTTCTACTAAAGAGTCATCCTCCAATTAAAGTGTAATTTTTCAATTATGAAAAAATACAACTGATGCAGATAAGGAGTCTTCCGGTAAATTCCTTTTGAATGTCTTATGGTATTGCAAATATAAATGCACAAAAAGACTTCTCTAACCTCTTAATAAAAGGTGAGTCAATGCTACCGTCATAAAAATGTTCACATATTTACCCACCATAAAAGGGAAACTGGCCTCAGAACATCTTAGAGAAAACACAAGGTTATGGGCTAGTCCTGACAAATGCTAATACTTCTACTTAATCGGTATGTTCTTGAAACCTAGGCACAGAACTGCTCCAACAAGATTCCTCAGGTCCTTAAAAAAGGAATGTGTTTGGTGAAGGTTAAACTGACACATTTAGAAGCTGAGACAGATGAAGAGTGGGAGAAACCCAATCAGCTTGGCATCCTACAAGGTATGAGCCTTGTGTTATATTTTACAAACTAATAACTGCATTGGTGGTAGTAAGGATGAGGGTGGAGGAGCAATACACTTCAAAGAAAAACATATTCAAGACACTTGCAAAACAATCTGGGGAAAATCGAGGAGATATTTCTACTTACCAAGCTCTGGTATCTGTATAGAAAGAACATGTACTTTCAACCACAGAGACATTTATTAAATTAAAATTTATTAGACATTTCTTTTTCCATAGCTCGTTATCTCATAGCAAAACTAAAGAACTTTTTGGTCATCACCCAATAACTTGCCCTCTAAGTGAGAACACTGAGGTGTTTTCCTGTTGGACCCTTAATTATTAATCCACACCAGTTACCACCTCTTTGTGAATCGGAAGGTTAAAGGAATATATCATTCATTAATATTAAAATCTAGAGGACATTAAGATTTCTGAGGCTTTAGCTACGGACTTATTTCTGTAATATTCTTATTTCTATAGTCCTGTAGCAGGTGCTACCGAGAAGTTCAGCAAGGTGTTTTCACTACATTAATAGAGAGGCATTTCCCCAACTCGTAAGTCTTTTTAATGTGCTAACCTCCAGGATTTCCTTTTAAATTGATGTTTTTAAAAGAAGAATCTCTTGTGAGGCTCTGGGACCAACCTGCTTGTCTGAATCCTGTCATTGCCGCTTGTTAGCTGTGTAATCTTAGACAAGTTACTTAACATGTCTTTTGTGAAATGCTGATAATACTAATACCTATCTTACAAGGTTATGATGAAAACTTCTGAGTTAATAATACATATATAAAACATGGAGAACAGTGCCTGAAACACACTAAGTTAGCTATTACTATTGTATTATTATATTTTCATGGTCAGCATACGTACAGTTTGAAGAAAAGGTCTGTATCTACTTAGTGGGAATGAAGTTAACTAGGTAACTAGAAAATTATATTGAAATATCTACCTAGAAAATAAGAGTACTGTAGAGAATGTCTCAAATGATCCTTTTAAAACATTAATTTATTTTACCGGTTTTTCCATTTTTAAGGCTTTTTAGGAAGCTATTCCTCCCAATATTTTCCAAAGTTGTGATGACTCATTCAGGAAACAAAACATACAAAAGCCCCGTGACCCCACTGAATATTAAGTTTCCAATTTTGCCTAATTCATAGGCTCATATACTCTCACCTGCAAGGAATAATGACTTTAAGCATCCTCTGAAAAATGATTGAAATTTTAAAAGGACAGAGTTTGCTCTCAGGAACACTTACATCTATATATCTTAGCATCTATTTCCATTCTTCTAAAGTTGCATCAAAGCATAGGTATAAAGAGAATACCTGGAAACTCATCATGATGTTCTAATTAGTATTTAATTAACAGGTTGAGATGATACATTCTTATTAATTCATCAATAATTAATAGATGATTTGGCGTCAAAATGGAATGCCCACAAATTATTTACTAAGTAATGAAACCTAGTTAACGGTGGTGGCTGTGTAGCACGGCAAAAGCTACATGTGCTCACTGCTGAGTAAAGTTGGCTTCCACTTCACAAGCATTCGTTCTCAACTAATACATTTAAAGAACAAACTAGCTTGATATTTAGCATTAGAGATACCGAATGGTAAAAGTAAAACTTGATTTTTACCTGCTCCTATGTTTTTGCTCAGCTGGAGAACTCAAAAGATAGGATCCTGATTCTCTGAAAATAAATTCGACTGATGGTCCCTTGAGAAGCAAAACAATGGGCGTGAAGATTTACCTAAAGAAGTGGCTGTCCTGGCAGATGACTTATTCTATTAATAAAATGCGTTTGCACACACAAGACACCTTCAAAAAAGTCGGGCCTGGAGAAGAGGTAGGAGGAGTGGAGGCATGAAACACATTTCCATCATACAAAGCGTGACCGTTTCTTCCAAACTCAGCCTCTTTCTTTAGGCATGATGAGCTGGCAAAGAATATTTTCTTTGCGAGCAGTAGGGTGTAAAGCTCTCTCTGCCCATGCAACTTGCCACTAGGTAGCTTTCCTCCCAACTAAGTTTCTAAGCTTTGCTGGGATTAAAGTTATTATAGTAATAGGTACAGGTACTGAGTCAAGGTCATGGAAAATGAACTGCTGAGCTTGTATAACAAGTGCTAAATATTTGGTTACTAAAATTAGAGAAACCAGAAACCGTAAGGAGCTGGTCATAACCAGTAATGTAAAAACCTGGTTCAAATGTTACCTCCTCTGTGACACTGGCCTCTCAGCCCAGGTCCTATGCACAGACTCTGATTACTGCAACTCTGAATTGCATTTCATTTATCTGTAGTTTAAGCTGCTTGAGGGTAAGGGCCATTACTATGAATCCTCAGTGCCGACACACAGTAGATGCTCACCATTGTTGAATGAATAATATCTCAACATCTTCTTTTGTTTCACATTTTAATCAGTGTTTCACCTAACAGGGGAATTTATTTGAAATAACTCCTACCCACAAAGTAGATCTAACATAGACTGCTATCCCTTACTAAGATGTCTTATCATTTGGAGTTATTCCAAATTACAAGATCGCATTTTATTTCCCAGCCTATCTGATTGGGTTGTTGTGCCAGCCACTAATTAATTTCTCAGATTCAACTGTACCCTTCAATGCCTGCTCTGAACTTCTGCACTAATCGATGATTCTTCTAAGCATTTCTCCTTTACAGCAAGCACAGTTTCTCAGAAGGCGCCTGGGAGACACTGCCAAATTCTAGCTGCTGCCGGAATGCTCAGTGGGCGTAGAACACCCAGCGATGCTTTGCCCCTGCCTTGTGCCCAGAATGGCAGCCCCAGCTCAGCCTGATGACTACCTTCCCACATGGCTCTCCCACACAAAGAGCAGGTACTCCAGGCCTCCCACCCGCAGTGGCACTGTGACCCTCTCAGCTGAGGCTGACCCGCACCCTGGAGGGTGGCTTCATAGTTCCCTGGCGAGTGCAGACAGATCTGTCCTGGGCAATGCAATGAACTTCTCCAACACCCAGTGGGCTGCAAATACTGGATGCTGACTGATAAGGTGGTCAATATAGAAGGCTTGACCCTGAGATACAGTTGTCAATATAGAAGCCTGGAGCTTCCAAAATAAAAACTGAGGTAATTAATTACCTTTGGCTCTGAACTCAGACCAAAGATATTTATTAAAGTAAAATGTCCTATATCATGTTTTTTATCCTTAGAGAAACTAAGCCCCTAATTTTTTTTTAAGCTTCTATTTTCCTAAGCCTTCTATTTGGAGATAGAAGTTACAACCCTTAACTTCAGCATTGCAGGTTAATAGTTGTCCATAATGAAAACAAAAATTCCTCAGCACTTTCTGCATCAATCACCAGAAAGGCAGAAAGCGAACCACTACACTACAGAGAAATATGAATTAAGAGTGGCCATGTAGGGAGGGCTCCCCTGGTGGCGCAGTGGTTGAGGGTCCGCCTGCCAGTGCAGGGGACGCGGGTTCGTGCCCCGGTCCGGGAAGATCCCACATGCCGCGGAGCGGCTAGGCCCCGTGAGCCATGGCCGCTGAGCCTGCGCGTCCGGAGCCTGTGCTCCGCAACGGGAGAGGCCACAGCAGTGAGAGGCCCGCGGACCGCAAAAAAAAAAAAAAAAAAAAAGAGTGGCCATGTAGTAGACACATTTTATTATTGAAGAACAGGACCTTCCAATTACTGCAAGTAGAATATGCTATCTGTTAGTACAGAACTATACCTGCAGCAATAACACAACCTAGAAAGTTATATACTGCAGTGTGGTGAGCTTGAATTTTGGCACTTACAAAGACGTAGGTTCAAATCCCAGTTGTGGCGTTTCTGAGCTGTGTGCCTTTGGCCAAATAACATAATCCCTGAGTTTCTTTCCTTATCCTGTCTTGTGATGATGGTTATAAAGTAAGATATACCTACCTTATAAAATTGAGAAGATTAAACAAGGTAAGCAACCATTAGTGTGATTAATTTTCCCTCCTGTTTCCTCATTTTATAGGTGAGAGAATATTGAGGCACAGAGATAAAGTTTTCACCAAAAGCACAGTAGTTTACAGATAAAGTTGAAACCAGGCTTAAAATACTCTTGACTTAAGCATGCAAACTTGGGAAATGAAGTATGTACTAAAGACCAGTAGCTCCATTCGATAAGGATAGTAATTTATTAAGTAAATAATAAATTATAGCTGCCTGATAAATGCCATAAGTGTAGAACAAGTGCAATTTATGTGATTAAAAATTTAACATATTCATATAATACTTTATGCTTTATAAAGTGCTATGACTAATATAGTTTAATCTGACCACAGTAGCCTTATCTTTAAAAGACCTATTTTTTTAGTTATAGTAGTAATTTCACAGACTAAGAAATTTCAGAAAAAATAAATTACTTTAGGTGTGAATAAAGGAAAATCATGACTAATTAATGATTTTGCTATAATTTCTCAACTTTTAATAAAAGCCCAAGTTTCTCTTAACTGTATATATCATATATAGAAGAGGTTAAATTAGAGGTTTAAAAAGTAGTCACTTTGCTAGGAAGAATAAGGTTGCTTGGATTTGTTGCAAAAAATATAAGTAAGTAAATGTGAAAGTAAACTTTGTATGGTCAAAGAAATAAAAGACTGCCACTAACAGAGGCAAATGGTTTTTCAAAATACATCTTTGTACCCTACAATTTCAATTCAATGGTGTCTTCAATATTACAAGTCTAGACAAACTACACCTTCCTTCAGTCCTCCCCGGCCCCATCTCTTGAAATCAACAGACACTAGAAAATAAATTTTAAAAATCCACAAAACTATTTCAAATTATTTTATTAGAAAACTGTTGTGTTTCCCATTTACAAAAAGTTTAAATGTTTCCTGAAATATACCACTTGCTGTACATAACTTATCAGAATCTTAACCTTTTGTACACTGGTGATGGGGGCCATGGAGGGTGGTGTTTTGGACTGGGAAACTGCATCATTGTTGCTGCATTATCCGATAGCACACACCCACCCCACATATTCATAATATACACAGCAAATGAACATGTCGAATATTCTTAAGTTTCTCCCTTCTTTAAAGCCCCTGACTTGGTACAGAATCTAACCAATGGACACTTTCATTATAGCAAAAGCTTCCAGCTGGTCCTGCTGATGGCTGTCCTCTCCATTTTGACCTACCTTGCATATTGTGGCCAGATTAACCTGAAAGTAATTCTGCCCTGTTACTTCCTTTTTCAAAAGTCAACAAAAGTTTCCCATTAATAACGTCACCATTTAAAATAATGGTTAATTCTTACCAGCAAAACACTTGGTTCTTTCATTTCCTCACTTCACCTGAGAAAAAGTCCACCATGATGCAATGAGTAATAAGGACAAATTTTCCTTGAAAACTGAGAATTGTCAGTTTTATTTTTCTCCCACACTCTAACTACAATATATTAACTCACAGCACCATCTATCTTTCAATAAAAGGTTAGGAAACTAGTTTTACTTTTAGCATAATGCCCAAATATCTGGCCTGTACAATTTAGTGTGAAATTAAGTCTAAAATGCAGGAAGGAAAAAAAAAATCTGAAAATTAGAAGTTCCATCTGACATGTATATAAAACACTTATACCAGTATGTATCAATTTCTTAGTAATGTTTCAAACAAAGGAGTCTGGCCAGCAGTATACTGAAGATTTTAATCTGCCACAAAATAGACAGTGAACAAACTGTGCCTGAGGATGTTAACTCGAAGTCGCAATCAGGGAGAAGCAGGGCCGTTTTGACTTATAAATTCTAATATTCATTGATATTTTCATGCCCAAGCGTTAACTAGAATGTATGTTGCCTTTTCCTTAGAAGTCTTCCCAACATTTTGGTCATTTTCCTTGTTTAAATAAGAAAAAAAAAAAAAAAGGTATAAAATTTCATTTTCATATGCTCTCAGTGTGATCCCTATCAGTACTACAAGTAAGTATACATTTATAACGTGGAAGACAGCCTGCTCATACAGCACACCGTTCATCCTCTGTTTAAGGATCCCAGTCAAGACACCATACCCCTTTCTCAAATCAGTGTTATTCTCTGACCTCACGCTGCAACAGAACTATTTTTAGAAATGACGATTTTCTTACATAAACCTAAGCAGTATAGAAATATTCTAGAAAATATTTTTTGGTCAGAATGAACGGGCACTTGTACCAACAGCTGAGAAGTCAAACCATGAGAAGCAACTGATTATATGAAAAGCCTGGCTGCGATGTCCATGAAGAATTAAAATGTCTTGAATTTACAGAGCATTTCTCCTGTGCGGTCCATGTCAGCTCTGTAAGGCAGGCAGGGGCGGGTATCACCACCCATTTCACCTACAGGGAAACAGATGCACTACAGTTTAAGTGTGTCAGTCCATTGGAAAAACAGAACTCCAAGCCAAGGGTGATTTACAGCTGTCTCACGTTCTATTCCTCAGATTTAAAAATTAGAAAAAAAAATTAATAATTTCAGTTAAAACTGATTGAAAATAATGTAACTCATGAAAGTTATTTTGAAAACAGCATTTGGTTACAATTTTCAGTAATATGACAAAAGTTTTGAAGACTATTTTTAAAGAATAGCTTGTCAAAACTAATTGGATTAAGCAACTTCTTAGCAATTGATATACTGGGGCTCTAATTATTTTAGAAAGCTCTTTTGTTAGAGCGTAAGTAGTTCATCATGTCATAGCATACAAGTTGTACCACATAGTCTTCCTTCTGGTGATTCTCATCAGCAGAGAGTAACACGGCTCTGTGACTAGTTAATTAAATCATCATCCAATTCCAGTTACAGTTAGCTTGTCAGTCGTAGCAGAGTTGTTAAAAGAGAGAAATAAGCTCTTCTAACCTTTACAACAATTAGTCAAATTTTCATATTATCAATGGAATAAAAAGGATAGTTCTCACCTGCTTCACAGGCCTTCTATTCTTTCTGAAGTTTTACATTTCACATCCATTTTTTCCTAATGTCATATTACAGTTGACCCTTGAACAACGAGTTTGAACTGTGCATGTCCACTTACACGTGGAGTTTTTTCAGTAAATACCGAGTATAGTACTACCTGATCCCCGGTTGATTGAATCCCCAGATGCAGAACCATGGATATGAGAACCAACTGTAAACCTAAACGCAGATTTTCAACTGCTTGGGATCAGCTCCCCTCACCCTCACAAGGGTTGACTGTGATTTTAAATTCCTTCTCTCCTCCTGTAGAATCCCTTTTAAGTTATTCCAGGGAAATTACTAATATACGTCCAGGTACTAAACTTCTGTGTCATGACATTTAAAATACAATAGAAATTTTTATATTTTCTCATATTTTATTGCACAGTATAAACTTGATTAAAATGCACTAAGTAACAACATGTGTTTAGATCAACACTAACTTAAAATGTTAGGTAGGAAATAGCATAACTTACTTTAATATATCCCAACTCAGTATGAAGGTGAGCAGTTTATTTCTGAAGGTTTAGATATTTTCACTGTAGTTTATTATCAAAGCAAACAAAATATTTTGGTCTCTTTCTTCACCTTTGATTCTTTTCAATTCTTCTTCTTTAGTTCACAGTGTCATAGAAGTGTAAAATAAGACTGATAGAAACCACTCTAAAACATATGGCTTTATATACATAAAAAATTCAATAATGTTGCCACAACCCCTAATACAGAGTGATTCTTATTTATCTGCTAGTATCCAGAATAAACCTCTGTACATGCTAAATTGTTCAAGTATATCTAGAGCAGTGCTTATAAAAGTGACGTCCCACTGCTACATTAATGGGCATCTCTTTGAAGACCACTTCTAATTTCAACACAATTAAGGTAGAGTTCTAAAATTTTTTGCTTTTACAACTTATCATACATCCTCAAATATTCTAAAATGCTCCAATGAGCCAAATATCTAATTTAATTTACATCTAGCTGAACATCCCTTTTGTACAGCACCAGTGGTTAAATTAAAAATGCATCTGACTAACCAAATGTTCTCTTCCTTCCATTAGTTACAGTTTGTTATTTATTTATATAACTCTGAACCCAAACTGAAAGTGAAGACAACTCAGGTCAAACTCTTTCACCCTAAATAAACATTTCATTCACTTTACACTTAAATACCTAATTGTTTTCCTATAGTGTATGTTTCTCAGTAACAATGACACAATTAACTAAGCCAAAGACCAACTTCTCATCTTTGAGGATTAGGCAAGTCGGATAGGATTCTCCAGGTTTGCTTTAAAACTTTCCAGAAACCTGGTAGCCAGTTCATCATCTACCACTCGGCTGTCACTGGACATTGTGACCGTTATGAGCTGGTGTTGCTGCAGTTTGGCATTACCCTCTTCATCCTGAGTGAGCTTCAGCACAGGTCGGAATCTCCCAACAGCCAAAATGCAGGCCTGAGGAGGGTTGATCACTGCAGTAAATTCATCGATGCCAAACATCCCCAAATTGGAAATACTAGGGGAAAACAAAAAGCTCTGAAGATGGCATGTCCTTAATCAAAGAACCCTTTCCCTGAGTCATATATTTTTACTTTATTAAAAAACTGTGCCACAGAACCTTATTCCAAGTTACTCAAAGACCAAAGACAAAGAATACCATTTACAGTAGGATCAAAAAAACAAGTATCTACACACAAATACTGTATCTAATGTAAACATTTATTCAGCATTGAACTCGAAGTCCTAGGCAGAGGAATATGGCAAGGAAAAGAAATAGAAGGTATGAAGACTAGAAAAAAGAAATAAAACTTTATTATTCACAGATGAACTGATTGTGTACAAAGAAAATGTAAGCCTCTATAGATAAACTAGTAAGATTAATAAATGAATTTAGCGTAGTCACTAGATAATAAGTCAATATAAAAATTTATATCTATATACAAGTTGCTTTCATTAGAAAATAATACCACTTATAATAGTATACAAAATATCTAGGACTAAATCTAATGAAACATATATAAGACCTCCAAACAAAAAATTATAAAACACAACTGAAAGAAATCAAAGAACAAGTAAACGATGGTTTATACCACGCTCATTCACTGAAGACTCAACGCTATAAGGATGTCAATTCTCCTTAAACTTAAATTGATCAAACAATTCAATGCAATCCCAATAAAAATCTGAGCAAGATTAGTGTGTGTGTGTGTGTGTGTGTGTGTGTGTGTGTGTATGAAAAATGACAAGTTGATTCTAAAATTTATTAGGAAGTACAAAGCCAGGAAAGACAATCTTGATGGTGAACAAATTTGGAAGACTTTCATTATCATATATCAAAAGTGATAGTTTGCTGGTATTAAGCAAGGGAAGGACAAACAGGTCAATTGAAAAGGAGAGAGAATACAGAAAAGGACCAAACACACTTGGTTACCTTCTCAATGCTACAGAGAAGTAGTAATCTTTTCAATAATTGAGGCTTAGTCCACTAATTATCCACAAAGGGGAAAAAAAGAGAATCGTGACCTTTACTTCCATATCAAAGACAAAAATCTAATTTCAGATGAATTGCAACCTACATGTGAGAAGTTACAAAGCTTCTGAAGATAACACAGAAGAATAACTTCATGACTCTGGGATAGACAATAATTCCTAGCAGAAAACAAAGAGTACTAACTATAAAGAAAAATACCAATAAATAGGATTTTATTAAAATTCAGAACTTCTGTTCATTAAAAAACACCATCAAGAAAGTTTCAAAGGCAAGGTACAAAGTGGGAAAGGTATTTCAAATAATATATATCCTATAAAAGTCTGTGTATCAGGAAAGAGGAACTACTATAAAACATTTTTAAAAATAGACACAAGACTTCAACAGGTATTTTATCCGATGAGTTACCAGATACCCAAATGGCTGACAGATAAATGAAAACAGTATTCAACATCATTAATTTGCATTTCTCTGACCACAAAGAGTACCACTACACACACCAAGATTCATTAAAATTTAAAACCTAATAATATTAAGAGTTAACAAGAATATGAAGCAACGGGAATTCTTCATACACTGTTGATGGAAGAAAAAAATGGTAGAACCATTTTGGAAAACTATCTGGCAGGATCTACCAAAGCTATAAACCCAGCAATTCTACTTTCAGGTCTATACAACAAAAATATGTACATATAGTCACCATAAGACACTAACAAAAATGTTCACGAGCACCAAACTGTAAACAACACAAATGCCCAACAGTGAAATGGACACTAGCATATATACAGCATACTACAGAATACTATAACGCAGTAACAAATAAATGACTGTTTCACACAACAACATGCATGGTTCACCTCACAGACATTAATGTTGAGCGAAAGAAGTCAGACACTGAAAAATATGTATTTATGTAAAGATCAAAGTTGGCAAAACAAGAACTTCGGTGATAATTTTCAGAATCATGGTTACCCTCAAGGGGGTGAGAATTAGGAAGGGTAAAGGGAGGCTTATGGGATGCAGATAATGTTTATTATCTTGCTTTGGTTGGTTACACAGCTTCCTTCACTTTATAAAACATTGCAGCTACACTCTGTGTACTGTACTGTAAGTTATAAACAAAAATAGAGCTGATAATAACTCAAGAGTCTATGTGTTAATATTTTACCCCAAAGGACCTTAAAATAAATCACAAGTAGAAAAAAAATAGTTGTTGTAAATCTATTGTATGTCAGACCCTGAATGTCATTCTATGAACATCTAAATGGGTTAACTAGCTAACCCTAATGGCTTCCTACTAGCTTTGATTCATATCAAAGACTAACTGTCTGAACAACATTTTCACATATTCTCTTGTCTAAATAAAGTATGATATTTAGCTTAAATTTTTAAAGAAATCCTTCAGAAATGAAAACAGGTTAACAAGGACTTCATAAGTCTTATGTCTGATGCTACAAATAATTAAGTTTAAACTTTACCTAAAAGATCCTCCTTGGTATTCTTCAGGTAACAATTTTCCATCTCTAGCTTTCTTTGATAGAGCCTGAGAAAAATACAAACAGAGCATGACAACCAACACTACATTATATGGCTGATTTTGTCACTTAAAAATGTTTATAGGGTACACTCTCATCTTTGATATGCCTTGACCTGACTTTATAAGAGACTATATATACATACGTATGTGTATATATATATATATATATATTTTTAAAATTATATATATAAAATGTTCTCTAACACACTTAAAAAAATGAGTAAGTTAGAGCACAGATAATCCAAGAAGCTATACACATGTGAATCAGAACTCTAGAAAAATCATTTCCCTTTAAAAATTCTTCAAATATTGGAATTACCTTGTACACTATGCAGAATGTTTCAGTGGTTTTTATATGTACAGTGAAATTTTCCATTTTGCCTATAAAATTTTTTCTTGTAAGACAAGGTATTAGAAGAGCCTTTCTTGTTACTCTAGTAGCTTTTAAATAAATTATTCAACGGCAACAATCTCACAACCAACACATCGATTTTCATTTCAGTGTTTGCTTCTTTTTCACCCATAACATATATATAACTTCAAACAGTTGTTAAAAAAAACAGAGAATTTTATAGTTACTTTTCAGTATTATATGCATCTTCTGTATTGTTAGTCTTTGCAACTGATTTTTAAATGCCTGTTTAACATTCTAAATACTGCACCTGCCACAATTTAGTCATTTTCCTAGTGTTGTAATTTGGTTCATTTGTTTCTTTTGAATTCCTTCATATAAATTCTCAGAAATGGAATTACAAAGCCCTAGAAAATGAACTTTTTTTTTTGGTTCTTGATCCTATAGCTAAAACATTTCCTGTGAGCTAGTCTACCCTGCTACAAGGAATGTAAAAATGTAGTAATTTCATTACACCCTTGACAAAACTGATGTCTAGAAACTTAGAGGGAAAGACAGACAACACTCTGAGAGCTATATGAGGAAAAGTAGTTGAATTTCCCTCTACTTGCAATTAACCACACATCTTAATTTTTATTTTTCAATGCTTCAAAAGCAAGGGGACAGAGACTGAGTCTTTACATACGAAAAATTAATGAAGAATTACTTTATGAGGGGGACAATAGAGATAAGCTACTGTCATTGGGTAGGTGATATAAATCTGGGGTTTACTTAATATTCTATACTGTATAGCTAACAAAAGGTACAATTACAATCCCCACTGAAAACTACTTAATTTTGAACCATAGCTGATTTAATTTTTGAAAAATAAAACATTCTTTAAAAATCAAAAAATCGATCTCAACATATCACTGTGACTTACTGCCAAATGAATCAATTACAGATTTATATTATTTGGATATAGTTACTTACAAAACTATTTAGATCCAGAATGAAAAAAATAAGAGATGAATTTAGACTTGTATAGTCCTTGGAATATTAGAAGTAGAGAGGACAATCTACAAATGCATTTCTCCTGCCTTAAGCAATATAATAACTTCACATGATCTGAACAAGCACATATCACATGAACTTTAAAACGCATTTCTCTAAGGGCAGAGGATCATAACACATCCTGATGAGTTACCAGGCTACAACAAATAAAAAACATATTCATTAAAAAAAAAATAGATGATAAGCACACGTAATAAATACACTTTAAGAAAATCTCTATAGACCCAAAACATCAGCAGGATATTCCTGTCAACGAATTCCTAAGAGTGTGGAATAAGAATAGATTCTGATGAGGATCATTGGTTTTGAAAGTAACTAATTCTCACTGGTATTTCCTGGGAGTGTGAACGTAAAAATCAAAGCTCATGTTTCCTGAACCATCCAGTTGACAAGACATAATACAAGCTGACTAGCAAATACTTCTAAAATATATCACATGCCTTACTAATTTATTCAACAAATGTACTGGGTACTAAGGAGCTAAACTTTGCCTCTGCCTCTTAAAACTGTTGAAGCTGGCCTACTGCCTGCGCTCCGCCTATTCAATGTGATGTTTTTGGTGAGAGCTGACGCTTCCATATTGGACCCCAGGAAAAAGAAAGCGTTTTCGCTTCTGGAATACCAAGTACTTCTAGTGGTCTCGATTGTAGAGAGGAAATGAATAAACTTTTAAGAATAAAATGCTGTGAAAAGTGAGGTCTGTCCATTACCACTTTGATAGAGATATAGTTTCAGCTTTAATCTTAAAATTTATCTAAAATACCATCTCTAGAGTTGCATTATAGACTCTGGGAAACAAAGCAGCCAACTTGAACACAGCTGGCCTTAACTTGTATGCATGTTATTTCTGAATTTTTAAATGTTAAATGTTCTTAAAATGGGTTGTACCTGGATAAAAGCTTAAAAGTCTACATACGTAATTGATAAGCACTTGGAAATACCAAAAATATACATTACGTGCATGCACACACACCTATCTCACAGCATGGCAGAGTATGCTAACCTACCTTCACAGAGTCAGCAATCTCTGGCAGACCCTTAGCAGCAGCATCTTTGATGACTGGTGTAATTAACCCTTTATCTGTGGCCACAGCCACTGAAATGTCAATAAAGGGCAGTTGCTTTGGGCTCTCTCCATCCCAGCTTACATTAACACTCGGCATTTGCTAGAAAGCAGAAGTAGAGAAAAATGTTGCTAAAGAAGTAGCTTTAGACCAAGGTTGTTATGGAAAAATAACTAACATTATTATGTAGTTTTGAAAGGGAATATAGCTAGACTGAAGGAAATAAATAAAACTTCGATTTGAAAAAAGTGGTTTGGACCTCTAAATATCTTTTATGTTTGGGAAGAATAATTAAACATACCATCCTTTTTGAAGCAAGCCTGAGGAAATTCTGATGATGTACACATGTTTTGATCTCTTTATATCATGGTTAAGAAAAGGGCTTCCTTTGTTAAACCTAATTGCTAGGAAGTATTTAACGTTTGTTAACCTTCCTGTCTCATATGATGACCGACATGATCTTGAGGAGAAGAGGGGAGGGCAGAGGGGTACTGACATCCAACCACATTACTTCTATGGCATGAGGAAGCCTGACTTTCTAGTGCAGCCCTGGGAAATATGAGCAGGCTCTTAATAAATGACTTCCCTATTTAAGAGAGATTTCCTAGGCTTCATAAACATATGCTATATACTATATATGAGCATGTATATATTTAATATACATACGACTACACTGAGGATGAAAAAAACCGGGAGATGACTAAATGCCTGGAAACAGTGTGTATCGATAATGTTGCCAGACATCACTGGAGAAAATGATGCTGAAAAACAGATATCAGAAACTAATTTCTCTTCTCAAAAATTCATTGCTTTCTGCAGAGTAAGACCCAAGCCTCCCAGCATGTCATTTAAGCATGGCAATCCACAATTTGATTCCATCCAATCTAATTTTACTCCTGACCACTCCCCTAAGATGAATTTCCACTTTACTCAGGCTTCTCATTCTTATGCTACAATCATTTCTATTTCACCACTGTTCAACTGCAATTTTCACTTCTTCTTTCAAGGCTCAACTCTTTCATTCAACAATGCCACTGTGTCAAAATAATAAAGTCCCCATCTCCCAGAAGATTTTAAATTCTTCATGGACAATGAAGTAAAAGAAAAAAACAAAACAAAACAAACAAACCCTCACAAATGAAGAACGTCTGGCAAATAAATTTAATTAGAAAGTTATGTAACAAAAACCTCTAGGATAAAGCCTAAGTTGTATTCAAAGGAAAATTCATCTTAAACTTTCTTATTAATAAAAAATAATTATAATGAATTACACATTCAAGTTTTCTAACAAGATATTTCTAACCAAAATAAACCTAGGGAAAAGAAGGAGGGAACACATAATGAAACAATATAAAAGGAGTGATAAAGCAAATATGCAAGTGAGACAGAGTTCAGAATAAACCCAGGCATTGAGGACATTAAAATAATTATAAGAAACAAATTCAAATAACTCTAGGCTAATAAGTTTGGAAATCCAGGTGAGATGAATGATTTCCTGGGAATATGTAAATTTCTAAAACTGATTCAAGAAAAAGCTGAAAACCAAACAGCTTGATAATTATAGGGGGAAAAAATGGGAAAGCTGCCAAGGCCCCTTCCTCAAAATAGAACTAGGCTCTGATATTTTTACTGGTGAATTCTATAAAACTTCAAGGAATACAAATCTTTGTAATACTGAAACAAGCACAGAGAAAGGAAAGGGAAAAACACAACCAAATTCATTTTATGAAGCAAATGATTTAGAAAAAAGAAAAGTCTGAAAAAGCGAGCACACAATTTAAATTACAATTACTTATGGTTTCTGATACAAAATTATAAAATGAAATCTTAACAAATAGTTAATGGACCACTAGAGACTCACTTGAAGAAGGCAAGAATGATTCATAATTAGAAGATCGTTAATATAAATCAAAATATTATTTGGTCAAAAGAGAAAAAACATACGAACACTGAGATACCAAACGACTGAAAAGGCATGCCTTTAAAATTCTCTATAGTTGTACTCTCCAAGAACTAAAAATAAACTCCTTATAAAAATACTTTAAATACAGCACTTAGTAAGCAGTGATGCAGAAAATAGCGTAGTTATAGAAAGAATGCATGACAGCAAATGGTGCTGAGCAGGGATTCAGGAAGCCTGGGCTTTGGATTTACATCTCCAGTCGGACACCTCGCTGAACTGCAGGCTCTGACGTTCACCTGCCTTCCTGCCACCCCACTGGGACACTATGAGGTTTCCTGAAATTAATTTGTCCAAAACTGAAGTCTAAATTCCCTGCCTCAAACCTGCTCCTCTCCCAGTCTTAGCACAGGGGAAATTCCATTCCTCCCACTGCTTGGACCAAAACCCTTGTCCTTCTTTCTCTCACGTTCCACATCCAATCCACCAGCAAACCCTGGTGGTTCTGCCTTTGAAACGTAACCACTTCCACCCTTGCCTCTCCGCAAGCTGTGTTCCACACAACCGCCACAGCAGGCTCTCCTTTTTCTTTTTAAAGTTTTAAGTCAGATCATGTTAATCCTTCGCTCAAAACCCTACAAAGGCTTCCTTCTCATTTGTAATAAAATTCCTCCTCCTTCCCATGGTCACCAAGGCCTCGTGTACTTCGGGACCCCCTTAGCCCCTCTCCCTCTTCTTTTATGTTTAATCTCATCTCTTACCCTCCTACTCTCACTAATTCCACTCCAGGCACACTTCATCCCCAGCACCATGTCTCTGGGTGACACGATCCACTCCTCACAGCCTCTGTGTTTGCTGTTCCCTCTGCCTGGAGCATCTTCTACCACATCTCTAAATGGTTTTCTCCCTCTCTTTCCACAGGCCTTGTCTCAATTATCATCCTGCCAGAGAAGCCTTCCTTGGCTAACTTTTGAAAATAACACCTCTAGTTCTTCTGTTCCCTTAACCTGCTTTCTTTTTCTCCTCAGCACTTTCACTATCTGACATATATATTTGTTTGCCTCTCCCAACTAGAATATAAGCCTCATGAGAGCAGAAAATATGTAGGCTTTTGCTCACTACTATATCTCTAGTATTTAGCACATGCTAGGGGATCAATTAGTATTTGTGGAATAAATGGTCTTTATTCTGCTGTAATTAGTCGTAAGCCTTTGTGATTCTCAGTTTCTCCATCTGCAAAACTGAGTGAGATTAAATAACAGAATATTTTTAGCATTAAAATTGTAAAATTTTTGTCACTTAAAAATAAGAGTTCTATTTATTATATAAAATCCCAAGATGTGAGACTACTTTGGAAGCCAAAATTATTTGGGGTTTGCTGCTTACTTTAAGGGTAACAGCTGCTGCCTTGATGATAAAATCGTTTACTGATACTTTGATGTCATCTGAAAGAAAAACAAGTGTATTAAAATTAATGTTCATAATAAAACTTTTAAATTAACCATTATGATTTCAAACTTTTAAATTATGGACTGCACTGACAAACAACGATAAAAAATATTACAGGTTTTGTTCGCTTAGTCATGGTTCCTCTGAGTAGAAAAACTTGCATTATATGAGGTCCTGGATTAATATTAACCATGAATATAAAAGTTTTCTCCTGATCCTGATTTAAACTGCTCAGATAGCATACACAAGAACTTAAGACACATGACAACCATAATCAGAGAGAAAAGATCCAAGTCCCATGTCTCGAAAAAGACAAATGGTCTGTCCATGGCATATATAGTCAGGAAGTTTACAAGATGATTCATTTTTTTTCCACATCCTTTTCAAACGTCCGTATTCTGTGTATTCTTTATAATACATGGATTATATTAGAACAGTGGTAGCTGTAGTCCCTTTAAAGAAACAAATTTTAAATAGCGTTCAGAGTGGGGATGTTCAGAAATTCCTTTTTACTAACAAAGTGTACAACGAAAAAATTTAAGATCACTGCATTAAATAAGAGCTGCTTTTTAACTTAACAAAACAGGATATAGCAAATGCCAAAGATGAAGCAATGCTGGCGTGGGTCTTAATGCAATGAATAAAATGAGGTTCTCTGTCTAGTTTTACGGTGAATCCATTTAAATCAATTTCCTTCCAGTATAATGTTTTACGATAAAGCTGGGGTTCCCTCCCTTCCCAAAGAGCTGATCTTAATGAAAGCATTTGGTTTATACCTCTGCTTTTCCCAGTGAGTATGAAAGTGTTGAAAATGTAAACTACATTTGATTCTTTATTGCAACGGCTTCTATAAAAAGACTTTAAGATGGTATCTAGTCAGTTGATGGTATGTGGTAGGATACACAAATCCTGTTACTCTACTATGGTGGAATTTTACATGAATGATATCTCATTCCAAAGGCATGCTAAGATTTCAGAAAGGGATTAGATGTATTACCATAAACCTATATACTGTCAAACTGTCATGGTAACTGTCAGCTGCTCTTCTAATACACAGCTCTTACGATTCAGATTTCCAGAAACACAAAACATTTTTGTTTGTTTAAAACTCTTTTGGGAGCAGAAAAACAAACGGATTTCCAGTGCTTAGAGACTTAATGATACCCACATACAGAAAATTTGGTCTGCATAAATTCAAATATGCAGACAGAATATTTTATGAACACACTGTGCTTACCTCTCATGCCTCCCTCTGCCTCCTTCTCACTTTACCTACTATCCGTAGGTGTCCACAGTGAAGACTTCCCAAACCATTCACCAGCTGATGGTTTCCAAATCTACTGCCCAAGTCCATAGTCCTCACTTAAAATTCCCTGCCCTCATCATACTCCTACATTTGACCACTTTCTTCATCTTGAAACATGTTCTGTTTCTGACTTCTGTGTCACAGACTCTCCTGGTTTTATTCCACTCTCTGCTTACTTACTTTCAGTCCCTTTCTCTCAATGTTGACATCTCCCCAGGTGAGAACTTTCAGTTTGATACCATTTATATGATAATGATTCCTCCAAATTCTATCTTGAATCCTGGTGTATCTGGAGCTTCAGACTCATACACCCTCTTTCTCACATGACATTTTCTACTTACGTGTCTGATAGGCATCTCAAATCTAATATGGGCAAAGGAGATTTTTTTCAAGTTCCTTTATTTTAAAATAAAATTTAAAACATACAGAAAAGTTTTTTTTGCTTTTTTTTTTTTGTGGACATTTTCAAACATACAGAAAGACCATTGGTAACATTTATTAAGAAGAGAGTAGGAAATACATTGTGAGGGAATATCAAATATTCTCCTTTGCATACTGTTACAAAACAAAGTGCGGAACATACTTATAGAATGTTATATACTATAACCTTTAACGTGGGCCCTTTGAAGACTCATCAAAAAATCCCTAATTGAAAGGACATACCAAACCTGGTCCATGCAAAGATACTACACTAATCCATACCTCCAATGAAATAGTACTGTTTCCTGCCTCATGAGAGGAAGGAATCAGGAAAATTATTCCCACAATAACCTCTATATCATAACTAGCAAGTATGATTTGAAACCTGTAAGGGGAGCTTTCAGGGTTAACTTTTTGAACATTGATCACTCTGTCTAAAATAGCTTTCCATTTAGTTCCTTGGACTATTAAAATCTGTCAGGTTTGAAAGCCTGTACCTATACTGATTTTTCAGTTCTGCTTTCACTTAGGATGTAGAAAGCCACAAGAGAAAGTTGTGCCCATCCAAATAGGGTGGGAGGAAAAGTAACACAAACTACAAAATCATAACTTTCTTGAGCTTATTAGGGAGCTGAGGTTACATCTAAGCTTTACAATTATGTCTAACATTTATAATTAGAGTTCCAAGGAGAAAACACATGAAGCAGAAGATATAGTTAAAAATAACTGTATCTGGGAGTTTTCCAAAATTAATGAAAGACAACAAACCACAAATCCAAGAAGCTGAGAGAAACCCAGACAGGATAAATGCAATAGGGAAAAAACAAAAAATGTTAGGCATATAATAGTCAAGCTGCTATTGGAGAAAATCTCGAAGGCAACCAGAGAGAAAGAAAACATTATATACAGGGAAACACAGATTAAGAATGGCAGCAGATATTCTGCAAGTCAGAAGATAATGGAATGGTATCTTTAAGTAAAAATACTGGGGGAAAAAAACCTATTTACTCAAAATTCTATACCCAGCAAAAGTATCTTCCAAAAATGAAGAAGACACACCCATTAGAATGACTACTATCAAAATCACAGAAATAACAAGTGTTAGTGAGGATACAGAGCAACTGGGACCCTGATTTGCACTGATGGTAAGAATGTAAAATGATGCAGCCACAACAGAAAACAGTATGTGAGTTCCTCAAAAAGTTAGAGTTAGAATTACCATACGATTCAGCAGTAACACTTCTGGGGATACAACCACAAGATCTGAAAGTAGAGACGCAAAGAGATATCTGTATATCCATGTTCACAGAAGCATATTCATAAAAATCAAAAGATGGAAGCAACCAACTGTCCATTGACAGACAAATGAATACATAGAATGTGGTATATACATAAAATGGAATATCATTCAGTCTTAAAATGGATGAAAATTCTAACATATGCTCATTGTGAATGAACCTTGAGAACAATATGCTAAGTGAAATAAGCCTGTCACAAAAGGACAAGTACTGTATGAGTCCACTCAAATGAGATACAGAGTGGTCAAATTCACACAGACAGAGAGTAAAATAGTGGCTGCTAGAGGCTGAGGGGAAAGGGGAACAGGGAGTTACTGTTTAACAGGTGTAGTCTTCAGTTTTACACAATGAAGAGTTTTGTGAACATGCATGGTGGCAATGGCTGCACAACAGTATGAATGTACTTAATACCACAGAACTGTATACATAAAAATGGTTAAGATGGTAAATTTTATGTTATGTATATTTCACCGGAATTCATAATTCAAGGGATGGAAAAAAATGAAGGAGAAATAGACTTTTCCAGACAAAAACTGAAAGAATTTTTTGCCAGCCAACCTGTACCACAAGAAACATTAAGAAAGTTCTTCAGGCAGAAGTGTGATAGCAGATTGCTAGCACTCTGGTTCTGTACAAAGAAATGAAGAATGACGAAACTGGTAAAAATACATACAAGTATAAAAAGACATTTTTTCCCCTCATTTTTAAAACTTTAAAATATAGTTGATTTGCTAAAGTAAAAAAAAATTATACATATATTCTGCTGACATCATATGTAGAAGTAGAGCATACGAATAACAGCATAAAGGATGAAGGAGGGAATACAGGTATACTGTAAGGTGCTTACATTATACATGAGGTGGTGCAATAAAAATATGAAGGTAGATGTGATAAAGAATTATACTGTAAACCCTAAAGGAACCACAAAAATAAACAAACATGAATAAATAAATAATGAGAGGAGAGAGAGTAAAAAGAAATAAAATGGAATCATAAATAATCCAAAATGAGATAAGAAACAGGAAGAATGATGGGACAAAAACAAAGGACAATAAACGGTACAAAAGAAAATTTTACAAAGGAAAAACAAAGAACAAATCATTAAATGTGAATAGTTTAAATCTTAATAAAAAGAAACCACAGGATTGGATTAAAAAAGTGAGAACCAACTACGTGCTGTCTGCAAGGAGCCATCTAAACACAGGCACACCCCGTTTCATCGTGCTCTGCTTCACTGCCCTTTGCAGATATTGTAATGGGGTTTTTTTGTTTTTGTTCTTTTTAACAAATTGAAGGTTTGTGGCAACGCTGCTTCAAGGAAGTCTACTGGTGCCATTTTCCCAACAGCATTTGCTCGCTTCATGTCTCTGTCATATTTTGGTGATTCTCTCAAAATTTCCAACTTTTTCATTATTACTATATTTGTTATGGTGACCTGAGATCAGTGATCTTTGATGTTACTATTGTAATTGTTTTGGGGTGCCACGAACCACACACATAGAAGGTGAACTTAATCGATAAATATTTGCGTGTGTTCTGACTGCTCCATTGACTGGCTGTTCCCCTGTCTCTCTCCCTTTCCTCAGGTCTCTTTATTCCCTGAGATTCACAATGTTGAAATTAGGCCAATTAATAACCATACAATGGCCTCTAAGTGTTCAAGTGAAAGGAAGAGTCACACATCTCTCACTTTAAATCAAGAGCAAAAAGTGATCAAGCTTCGTGAGGAAGGCATGTTGAAAGACAAGGTAGGCCGAAAGCTAGGCCTCTAGTGCTGAACAATTAGCCAAGTTGCAAATGAATGCAAAGGAAAAGTTCTTGAAGGAAATTAAAAGTGCTGCTCCAGAGAACACATAAATGATAACAAAGCAAAACAGCCTTACTGCTGATAGGAAGAAAGTCTGAGTAGTCTGGATAGAACATCAAACCAGCCACAACATTCCCTTAAGCCAAAGCCCGATCGAGAGCGAGGCCCTAACTCTTCAATTCTGTGAAGGCTGAGAGAGGTGAGGAAGCTGCAGAGGAAAGTTTGAAGCCAGCAGAGGTTGGTTCATGAGGTTTAAGGAAAGAGCCATCTCTATAACATAAAAGTGCAGGGTGAAGCAGTAAGTGCTGATAAAGAAGCTGTAGCAAGTTATCCAGAGGATCTAGCTAAGAACATTAAGGAAGATGGCTACATTAAACCACAGATTTTCAGTGTAGATGAAACAGCCTTCTATTGAAAGATGTCATCTAGGACTTCATAGCTAGAGAAAGTCAGTGCTAGCCTCAAAACTTCAAAGGATAGGCTGACTCTCCAGTTAGGCAGCTGGTGACTTTAAGTTGAAGCCAGGGCTCATTCACCATTCCGAAAATCCTAGGGCCCTTAAGAATTATGCTAAATCTACTCTGTCTGTGCTCTATATATAAATGGAACAAAAAAGCCTGTATGACAGCATACAGTTTACATACTGTTTACAAAACAGTTTACTGAATATTTTAAGCTCCCGGTGGAGACTTACTGCTCAGAAAAAAAGATTCATCTTAAAATATGATTGCTCGCTGACAATGCACCACGTCACCCAAGAGCTCTGACGGAGATGTACAACAAGATTAATGTTGTTTTCATGCCTGCTAACAATCCATTATGCAGCCCGCGGATCAAACATAATTTCGACTTTCAAGTCCTTGTAAGAAACATTTCATAAGGCTACAGCTGCCATATATAGTGACTCCTCTGATGGACTTGGGCAAAGTAGGTTGAAAAACTTTGGAAAGGATTCACTATTCTAGCTGCCATTAAGAACATTTGTAATTCATGGGAAGAGGTCAAAATATCAACATTAGCAGGAGTTTGGAAGTTGATTCCAACCCTCATGAATGACTTTGAGGGGTTCAAGACTTCCGTGGAGGAAATAACTGCAGATGTGGAAGAAACAGCAAGAAAACTAGAATTAGAAGTAGAACCTGAAGATATGACTGAATTGCTGCAATTTCATGATAAAACTTGAACAGATGAGGAGTTGCTTCTTACTGATAAGGAAGGAAAGTGGTTTCTTGAGATGGAATCTACTGGTGAAGATGCTGTGAAGACTGTAGAAATGACAACAAAGGATTCAGAATATTACATAAACTTAGTTGATAAGCAGCAGCAGGGTTTGAGAAGATTGACTCCGCTTTTGAAAGAAGCTCCACTGTGGACAAAATGCTATCAAACAGCATCGCTGCTAAATAGAGTCGTTTGTGAGAGGAGAGTCAGTCAGTCAATGTAGCAAACTTCACTGCTGTCTTATTCTTTTAAAAATGCCCACAGCCACCCCACCCTTCAGCAACTCCCACCCTGATCAGTCCACAGCACTCAACATCAAGGCAAGACCCTCCACCAGCTGAAGGCTCAGATGGTGGTTAGCATTTTTAGCAATAAAGTATTGTTAGACATAATGCTACTGCACACTTAACAGACTATAGTATAGTGTAACATTACTTTTATATGCACGGGAAAACCCCCCCCAAAAAAGTGTGACTTGCTTTATTGAAATATTTGCTTTATTGTGGTGGTCTGGAACTGAACTCATGATATCTGTGAGGCATAAAGATACACATACATTCAGAGTAAAAAGATCTAAAAAGACATAATATAAAAACACTAATCAGAGAAATCTGGAATGCCTATACAAATATCAGGCAAAGGAGGTTTGAGGATAAGGAATATTATACCAGGAACAGACAGGACATAACATGGTGGGTCTATTCACCAAGAAAACATAAAAATCCTAAATGTGTATATGCCTAATAACAGACCTTCAAAATACATGAAGCAAAAACTGATAAAAACTAAGAGGGGAAACAGAGAAATTTACAATTATAATTAAGGATTTTAACGCTTGTCTTTCAAGAATTAATAAAACAAAGAGACAGGAAATCAGTAAGTTTACAGAAGGTAAGAACAATAGTATCAACCAACTTCACCTAACCAACATTCATAAAACACTCCTCAAAAGTAGGACACACATTCTTTTCAAGGACACTAACCTTTGTGCGCCACTGCCTGTGCTTAGTTGTGCTGGCTCTGCACCTTTGTAAAAGAATATTGCCTATAGCCTGAAATATACATAATAGCCCTTTCTCAATGCTCTGCAGGCAGAGGCTTGAACTTTAAAGGTGTAACACTTTTCCATTCACATAGAGATAAAAAGTTGCAGAGCGGAAAGCAATCGCCTTGTTGGAGGTTTACAGGAACATTGTGACCAGACCCACCCTGGCACTGTAAGAACAAAGGATTCCAGCACCAAAAAGACTGCATCAACCAGTCACATCCCCTACCCTTTTAGTATAAAAGAAGCCTGAATTCTAACTCGGGTAAGATGGTTCTTTGGGACACAGTCTGCCATCTTCTTGGTCTGCTGACTTTCTGAATAAAGTGCTATTACTTGCCCTAACATCTCGTCTCTCAATTTATTGGCCTGTTGTGCAGTGAGCAGTATGAGCTTGGACCAGGTCACATTATGACTATAAAATAAATCTCAACAAACTTAAAAAGATTTAAATCATACAAAGTGTCTTCTCTAAACACAGTGGAGTTAAACTAGAAATCATAAAAGAAAGCTGAAAAGTCCCTAAATATTTGGAAATTAAACTTATACTTCTAAATAACTGATTAATCAAAAAAGAAATCACAAGGGAAATTCGAAAACATCTTGAACTGAGTAGGAAGGAAAATAAAACATGCCAAAATTTATGGGATACAGCTGAAGCACTGCTTAAAGGGAACTTAAAATTAAAAGTATCATATGCTTACGTTAGAAATAAAGTTTATTATATTATACTGACATCGATTTTCACCTTAAGAAACTAGGGAAAAAAAGGGCAAATTAAACCCAAAGCAAATAGAAAAAATGAAATAATAAAGATGAGAGTAAAAATCAATAAAAACAAAATTATAGAAATAGAAAAAGTTAGTAAAATCAAATAACTGATTCTTTAAAGAGATCAATAAAATTGATCTCTAGCCAGACTGACCAAGAAAGTTAGAAGACAAATTACTAATATAAAAAATGGTAATCTCATCTCCTTTACAGTCATCCCTCCGTATCCGAGGGGAACTGGTTTCAGGACACCCCTTGGATACCAAAATCCGAGAATGTTCAAGTCCCTTGCATGAAATGGTGTAGTATTTGCATATAACCTACATGCATCCTCCCGTAAACTTTAAATCTCTAGAATACTAGTAATAGTTAATATGATGTAAATGCTATGTAAATAGTTACCAGTGCATGGCAAATTCAAGTTCTGCTTTTTGGAGCTTTCAGGAATTTTAAAAAAATATGGTTGGTTTAATTCACAGATGCAGAAGCTGTGAATATGAACGGCCAACTGTATACACAGATGTTAAAAGTATAATAAGGTAATATGATCAACTTAAGGCCAATAAATTTGATAACTTAGAAGACATAAACAAATTCCTTGAAAAACGCAAACTACCAAAGGTCATTCAGGAAAAAATAACTCTTAATCTATTTTAAAAGTTGAATTTGTAGTTAAAAATCCCCATAAAGAAAATGGCAGTCCTAAAAAGCTTCATTGGTAAATTCTACCGAACAATTAAAAAACAAGTAAAACCAATTCTACTCAAACTCTTCCAGAAAATAAAGGAGTAAGAAACATTTCCCAACTTATTCTGTGATAACAAACCCAGTAAAAAAAAAACTCAAAAGAAAAACGACAGACTAGTATTTCTCATGTGCACAGGTGTAAAGATTCTTAGCTAAATTTTAGAAAATGGGATCAAGCAATATATGAGAAACGTTTTAATGATTAAATGAATTTTAATCACACTCACTAATGAGGAATCACTCATGTAAACAAAGGTGATTCAACATTTGAAATCAACCAATGTAATTCATCATATTAACAAGGAAAGAAAAGATTACTTCAAAAGATACACAAAAAGTATTTGAAAAAACTTAACATCCATTCATGCTTAAAATTCTTGGCAAATTAGGAATACAAATTTCTTCAACATGAAGAAGGGAATCTTCCAAAAAAATCAACAACTAACATTAAAGACTGAATGCTTTCCCCCAAGATCAAGAACAAGGCAGGAATGTTTGCTTTTGTCACATACTGATCACTGTAACAGAGGTCCTAGACAGTGCAATAAGGCAAGAAAATGAAATAAAGCCATACAGATTGGAAAGAAAAAAATAAAACATCAGATCATTCTAAAAATTTATATGTCTCTCAGCAACCTTAGTTTTAATAGATTTGGAGAAGGAACATTACAAATTTAATAACATGAAAGTACATTTTGAAGAGGTACTAAAAGTTAAAATGTATAAAGAGTGATATCTAAGATATATTTACAACCTAAAACATTCTTAAATCAATTTTGGATTTTATACTTTCTAAAATGTTAAGAACTGCTTCTTCAGATATCGTACCAAAAAGTATGACGTATTTAATACTATGTAACCAATTTATTATAGGAAAAGAGAACCAATTCTCTTCTAGGGCTAAAATATGCCCAGATGATGAAACTGATGGAAAAAGCTACACAATGTGCATTTCATAAATAAAAGATCTCATAACAGTTAGTTTAGCATGTGTATTACCTTACATAAACTCAACTTTACTAACCTCTGACCAGATTTTGCCTAACTTTTAAAACAGCTCCAAGGTCACAGTCAGTAGTAGCATATGCATGAGGTACAGTACGTTTAGATTCAGTTAACCTCTTGGCAATAACTCTTCTAATGTTGCTAGTAGGGATTTCAGTGAACGTGCCCTGCAAAGAATAACATGTTCATTAAACCATAAATAGAATTGGAAAAAACAAGCAAACAAACTGTAACTGAAATCCAGTCTCAATGACCTAACTTATGAAAATAAAAATTAATACAGTAAAACTGTTATGAAAAATTCTTAGTATAAGAAGAAATATAAGAAATCTGAGTAATTTTAACTTTATAGTATATGACTGTAGAAAAAAAGCAGAAAAATTCATGTTTCAGTTGTGAATGGAACATCTATGTTACCATGTTTAAGATGATTAAAAAGAAATGTACCAAATCATGAATAAACCCCCCCATGGGTGTGCTTATTGAGATATCACCTACAAGCCTGTAAGTAGCTTCTGTTACAAACATCACTTCTTAATAAAACTCAAAGCAATCAATAAATCAACAACTACAGGCAATTTTTACTTATAAAAATGGCACACATGAGAAAAAGGTAATTCAAAATACTAGATAATCTGCCAAATTATTTCTATTTTGGTTTGTAATTAAAAAATCACATGAGCATCTTATTTCCAAGAAACTCATAAAGTATGAATGGGATAATAAAATCTTCCTGTAACTTTACTGTAGCTTTTCCATTCTGTTCCTTGAACCTCTTAACAAAAACATGATGGACCTTAAATTATGTCTAATTCCTTCTTTGTCCTTCACTCCATTCTGGGACTGGATTACAATCACTTAGGATAATACAAATCAGCCACAAGTACGGCTGACTTCTTTTTTTATAAATGCTTTCTGTGGGAATTAAACATCTTATGTTAGCAAAATACTTGATCAAATAAAATAAATGCTGTCTACATACTGTAAGAATTTTAAAGGTTTATCTTTCAAATTTGAATAACTTACTTTTTAAAGAAATAAGATTTTATTACTCATAAACTTTTGTGTATGTAGTCACGAATCATTAATGTACATTTAAAAAATCTGTTTCTCATGAAACTTGTACTGTTTTTAATTCTTTTAAAATACTATATTGGAATATATTTCTCCATCAGAAAAAGCAGTGTAGGTTTATTTATTTATTTTTTTCAGTGCCCATTCAGCTTTAAAAAACCTGATTATCTTGCATTTCTTCTGATGGGAAGCAAATGACATAAAAGGTACTAAGAAAGGGAGACAGAGAGGCAAAATGGAGTAATTTGAAAACAAAAAAGGGCTATTACATGTATCCAAGAAGTAAAGAATGATTAGCTATACAATCTCTATAGTTCTTCACAGTAAGACTATCAACTCCCTTAGTCAAAAAATAAAACGTATGCACAAAAGGGAGCTGGTATCAGCTACCAATTATTAGTATAACACCCAAGAAAAAAAAGACATGAAAAGTATCACGATTATAGAGCATATACATGGCACTGACATTGTGGAACTTGTGGCAAATTTAAATTGAATCATAATTCTATTTGGAAGTTATTAGCACTGTACAAACAAATCTGGTTTATGGAAATGTGCAAAACAAAACATTTAGAGAATTTTTGTCTTCATCACTTTGAGCTACTACTATAATGGACTGGTAAAAGAACTCATGAAACATAAGAGTAATGGTTCTTATTTTCTCTCTCGCTTAAATCTGAAAAATAAAAATCTACTCAGATGACATTACCGCTACATTAGGCTGTCCAGGAGTTGATACTGGAGGGATCATTGGCCGGGGATAAGATGGCCTGGCTGTGGCCTGTGGGGGTAAAGACGCTGTGGGAATGGTTGGCAGGGCTGGGGTGGGTCTGGATTCAGTGATCTTGCCCATCTGTTTCAACTGGACCAGTTTGAGAGCATCCCTGGAGATAAGAAGGGAGTTAGATAACCATGATTAGCAACCAGGAATATAAGAACGTTCAGAAAATGGAGGCCAGATGTGAAGGGAAAATAAAGAAATATACTGATGTCAAGGCTATAATGCAAAACGATTTGAGCTAGACAAGAAAATCTTGTCTCTTACCTGTTCTACTGATTCATATTTGTCCAATGGCTACAATATTTGCACATTTTAAAAATAAAACAACAAACAGATTTTATCAAAGTATTGGGTGTAGACAGTTATTTTTTAAAGGAAAATCAGTCTTTTTTTCTGGGGGCAGTGTCTTTTGGTAGATGAGCAATTCATAAATTAAGCTATACCCTCATTCATGGTATTTGTGAAATAATGTTCATATAGCATTCAGAAAGTGTCAAGCTTACTGTACCTATGACTTTCATTAGAATATTTACTAAAGCATTGTTTATCCTGGTGCAAATTAAGCTTGTTTATGGCCAGGAAATCATACCTCAAATGCTATCAGCACAATCTAATGTAATAAACCTAAGCCATAGCAGCATTTAGAATGAAAAATAACTAAACAAGTAACAGTCTTGCCTTTGTATTACTCTGCAAAACAAAGGTGTCTTTGTTTATTAAAAGGATATAATTAGACTACTATTCAAACTCTCAATCCATTCGAAGTTACAGTGGTATAAAGTCATGTACTTCCTTAAACAAAACAGCTTTTTCAAAAATTTTAATCTGACAATTCTAAAGTACTTAAAAATGTTTTAAATCTAAAAATTTTTTTAAATGAAAAAGGTTTTACATAGTCTAAAAACAACTTCAGGGTAACACAAATCTAAAGGCAAATTATATTTTTAAAATTTCTTAAACACAGTTAATGATTTGATATTATCACATACTAGGCAGAACTCTGAGATGGCCCCAATATTCCTGTTCCTGGTGTACATACCCCATATAATCTCTCTTGAGTGTGGGTGGGCCTGTGAATATGACAGATGTCACTGCCATGATTAGGTTACATTACATGACAAAGGTGATGGATTTTGTAGACATAATTAAGGTCCCAAAGCAGCTGACACTGAGTTAATCAAAAGGCAAACTATCCTGAAAGGGTCAGACATATCAGGTAAGTTCTTTAAAAGGAACAGGGAATTCCTAAAAGAAGAAATTTGAATGGCGATTCTCCTGCTTGCACTGGAGAAGCAAACAGGCATTTATGAACTGTCTATGGAGGTGACCTCGTGGCAAAGACCTGAAGGAGGCCTCCAGGAGGTGACAGCAATCCTTGGATGACAGCAAGCAAGAAAACAGGGCTCAGACTCCTACTACCCCAAGGAACTGAATTCTGCCAACAACCATGTGAACCTGGAAGAGGGCTCCAACCTTCAGATGAGACCCTAGCCCTGGCTGACACCTTGATTTCAGCCTTGTGAGACCATGAGCTGGAAACCCAGTCATGCTGGACCAGGACTTCTGACCCACAGCACTGTTAGATAATAAGTGGGTGTTGTTTTAAGCTACTAAGTTTGTTGCAATTTGTCATGCAGCAATAGAAAATGGACACAGGCAGGAATGCTCTAGCTTGGGGAGGCATCATGGGAGGGATCTCCCAATGTGTACTGGTACATTTTTAAGGAAGGAGAGTCTATGATTTTTATATCAGGTCCAGAAAGGGATACATGAACTTAACATTAAGTGCAAGTAGGTTACTTGTTTCAAAATTAAAGAGCTGACATTTAAGATAAGAGGTCAGACTGACAAAGAAATCTTAAAGGTTGTATCATCCTTGATCTTTAAGTACTGAAAGAGGGAATAGAAGTGGAAAAGTGAGACTCTTGTGTATGTACTGTGGTTATGTTAATGTAATCTTACACCAGCCATGTGAGGGAGGTATTATTACTCCCACTTTATAAATGAGTAAGTAGGTTCAAAGAGGTTAAATTCCATTTCTAAGTCAGTAGTTCTCAAGCACCTACTCTACTCTAGGTGTTGAAAATATAATGTTAAAACACTTCCCAACAAGGAGTGTTATTCTATAGGAGAGTCATACATTAAGCAAGTAAACAAATGAATAGATAGTGAAGAAAATAAAGCAGAGTAATGAGATTGAGAGTCATGAGTGAGAGGAGGTGTTACTTTAAAACAGGGCGGTCAGGGAAGGACTGAAGAAATACTATTTCTGTGGACGGACATGAAGGAGCAAGTCTCAAGAACAGCTGGGAAAAGCATGTTTCTAGGCAGAGAACAGCAAGTGTAAAGGCAGGGAAATTAGGGCTTCTAAGAACAGAAGGAAGCCCAGCGTAGAAGGAGGGCAGTGAACAAAGTGGAGGGGGTTTAAAGGTGAAGCTGAAGAGGTAGGCAGCTAGGAGCTGCCAGGGCTGGGACCAAACCTGGGTATGGCCAACTCCAAAGCCTGTGTATTTCCTACTACTTTTCTAATACCTGTGCAGAGTATGCCAATTAAACTAGGCAGAGTCGGAACAATTTTTTCTCAGAAGAAAAGGCTAGAATAGAAAGAATTAAATGGGCATATCTCAGATTAACAGCAACTCTGTGATTGAATGAAGAATAGTTATCTACCCAGTCTGAAGTAGCTAAAAGTAGGACCTCCAGACAAAGGCCCTTCACCTACCACACAAAAAGTAACAGCAACATAACTAGAGGCAAGCCTGGTTCTCCAAGGGTGAGGCACAAACCTGAAGGTAACGGCAGAAAGACTGAGTGTCCTGGGGAATGAGCTTATGTGCTCTTAAGGCTTTTTAACAGCAAGCTTACTCCTATTTGGAAGTTAATTTTAAATTTACTTATGATATTTATAACCCAAAGCACCATTTTTCCAGTTAATTGTTATAACATTTACATGTGAAGTAAATGACTGCCCTACAATTCCTGGGGATTTATGTCATGAGTCAAAACCTTGGCCACATAGATAAAAGTGTGAGCATTGATATAAGATAAGGCCTTTTGTTTTAGAAAAATGCCTTTAACAAAAGATATTTCGCGTTTAAGAGCTGTTACAAGCCACAGTCTAACATTACTAGTCCCCTTTCATCATATAAGGTAACTAAATACACCTCTCTAACAAAATCTATTATTAATCTGGGTTTTAAAGTTTAGCATCAGAATGGCATATACAAAACACATTGATTTCTTTATACAGGGATCACTAGTGTACCCGCAGTAATCGGTTAAAAACAAACAAACCAACAAACAACAACAGAAAACAATGAACATTTGAGGAGACTAAAAAAATCTAAAATAATGCCTGAATACATTCTACTTTAAAAAAGGTTGGTCACACTAAATAGACATATTCTTATTTCACTATCAGCATTACTATTACTTACTATTTTTATCAAGAAAAGGCAGTTTAGGTTCATCCCTAAAAGTAAGTAGGAGTCATCAATCATAAACAAGCAGAAAAGCAATTCTGGCCATGGGCTCACAGTAAACTTTTATTGCTGATTTTACACTTATAAACCTCATAAAGTATGAATGTTAATTATTGTTTAATAACAGCCAATAATTTAGTTTCTGTAATGCAGAGAAAGATTTTTAATGATTTCTGTCCATTAAGTAATTAATCAGTCTAAGCTTGAAGAATCAGGTAGATATTAAAAGCTATAAAAATTAGAGAAAAACTGATACACCATTCACTTCTGCTTTGGGCATTCACTTAAGGCAGAACCTTCTCTACCAGATCCCTTAAGTCATTTGGGTGTGCTACGAATTAGTTTTAAAAAGAAGTATCACTGAAAACATACTAGACATGACTGTCATGCCTACTATATTTGTGATGCTGTGATACGAACACAAACATTAGCTACAAGTATGACTTAAGACGTAGATATGCCAAAGAAGTTAGGCTATAGGCCAAGAACCTCCAACAGCGTCCCTGGCACTTGTTTTCCTAAAACAGTTACATGTACAGGCAAAGCACAGTCTACATGCTTTTGCACAACATATACTCTGAGCAATATGCTTGCTTTCATGCAACATTAAAATAGCAACCATGACACTTATGGTTTTCTTCATAAATACAATGGGTCAGAGACACCTCCTCAGCTCTTGCAACTGACTTTTCTCTTCTACTTGCACTTTTAGTTGACAAGGTAAGAAGGAAGGATGTCTCTCATTATTTCAAGAATGTGTGCTAAGGTATTTGGGGCACAGCTTATGCTGAAGGCTGCAATTTGTCAGTCTTACCAGAAGATGACATTTCTGTAGATGACATGAGGACAAATTTTTTTTTCCAAAGCTCACCTCAGTGTTTAACTTAAAACAAGGTATCTTTAGTAGTATACAGTAAATATTCTCAATAATGCATGCTTTAAGGATCCATTTTCCTCATGAAATCTTTTGTAATATGTCATATTTTAAAGACCGAAGGGTGACCCTCTTATAGTAGGGAGTTAAAGGGCAGGGAAAGGACTGGGTAATAGGCAGACAAAGATAGCAAAGATATCAAAATCATAACTCTGTAATAGTGCTTCCTTAGGGTATCCAACAAGATAACACCATTCTGTCCTCCTTAGGAGATGTCAGACTACTATGATAACTTTCAACTTGGGTTTAAAAAAGATACTTGTTCATCGTATATGTATTAAGCACATACGGAAAGAGAAGGGAAAGAAAAAACTCTACTTCTTTACCCCACTGCCGTCACACCACTGATTTGCCCTCTAAACGGTCACTAATCACCAACTTCAAGAGCCTTTTCTCAGAGCCCTTCCTCCTTGACTTATATCCATCTCCTAGATATCCTCCAACACAGAAATTTTTGCCTTCTAAAATGTTTACCTACTGATGATCTCAACTGTAACTATCACTTTATTATCTATCAAACCTACCTCTCTAGTACCAAACTATCTCCCAAGATGCATCTTCACCTCACTGACTCTAATATCTGGAATCTGGTTTGTCAGCACTGACAATAAGCTTCAAACCAAACACATTAGTTATTCCACCAAGACAAATACTTCTGCAAATCCCTTATTTCTATTTATGGGGCCAAAATGTCATCACCTGGAACAGAATCCCAAGTTCTTCCCTTGACTCATTGCTATCCTGGTCTGTGCTCTACATTCTATCCTTTACAGGCTTCTGGATTTTCTCCTTATAATGCTGTATCCATCAGTGATCTCTCTTTTAGGTTCCTACCCACATTTGAGTATTCATTCTCTCTTAGCTAGACTACTTTATGAGCCTGTTAATTTATCTCCTTACCTCAAGTCTTTTTCTGCTCCAATTTATCTTTCACAAATTTGCAAAATTGATCTTTCTAAGTTACATCTATGATTATTTTACATTTCACCAAATCTTCAACAATTAATGAATTAAATATAGACCCTCTATCTTATCCCTCAGATATATATGGATAAGTCTACCATGTTATAAAGAAAGTTGTTTTCTCCCATTTTTACAGACAGAGACTTTTTCATAAGGTATGGACTGGTAGAAGATTAACAAAATTAAGATACAAGTAGTATATACTAAATAAGGATTAATGTGGGGAAAAAACTAGGCTTAACTACCTATCAGGATTCTTTATTTTAATTTTTTATGGCTAAGTGAAACTTTTAAGTCTTTTAATTAAAAATCCACAGTCCAGGATGTTGCCTTTCAGCCAGGGGTCAGAACAGCTGATTTCCAACTCATGTGAGTATGTTGGCATAAACTTCACACTATATGCTTAAGAAAACCACACACATCTGTCTGATTAACAAATCAGTAAGGCTGAAGTACAGATAAATGAGGATATCTAAGAATTAAAGTGTATTGCTTTCATTAAAAGAAATATCCAACAATAAACCAATGCTTTAATGAAGAGTAAAATAATCCAATGAAAAGAAAGAAAAGTCACCTGGTCTGCCACTTAATAATTTCATAACTTTGCTCTACCTCACCTTGTAAAAATTTCTGCCCAATACTACTGATCACTTTTATCAACAGTAGATAAACAGGGAATAAGCATATTGCTTTAAAAGATTAACTCAATATGAAAATCTAATATTACTCTAGTAGAAATGTGGCAGACACCACTATAGCAATTTCACATTAGCTCATATGCCTATTTGACTAACCTCTGTCTTCCTCACCAGACTAATTTTCAATAGAGCAGGGGTCATCTGTTTTAACATATTCTTGAAAGACACAAAAGTTAAACAAATAGAAACACATAGTGTTCTTAACAGGAAGACTCAACATCATAAAGATTTCACTTCTCCCAAAGTTAATTTAAAATGTGCTACAATCCCAATAAAAAGAACATAGTCTTCCTGCCCAACCCCACCAGTAGGGCTAGACAAATTGTTTAAAATTCATTTGGAAGAATAGTAAAATAAAAATAAACCAAGAAAACTGGTTTACTGAAAAAGAAGAGAAAGGATAGCTCTATCAGATTTTAAAGCTTACTATAAAATATTTCTAATTAGGAGTGTGGTCCTAAAAAAGTGAGGTACTAATTCACGGACAGACTGAGAAACAGAATAGAAAAGAAAATCCAAAATGAGACCCAATTGCCTATGGAAATTGCTTTGATCGTACATGTGAGCAAAATCCAAATGGGTTAAGAATGAATTTTTTTCTTAAACTATACTTCAGAAATTTAAATGTGATTGCATGATTATTTCATACAAACTTAAAAACAATATAAAGATTCACCATTTTGCACTCTAATTTTCTCTATTTATCATCATTTCTAAGGTTCTGGCTTAGTTATCAAATTAGAACTATTTTTCAGTAACGCTGCAATTATTCAAAAAACAACCCTTGCATAAAATACATTTTATGCTGACAAAAGCAATTAAAAGTACAAGAGAACAGTGTATTTCCTTTTAAATCTTAACACTAAATTAGCCCTTCTTTAAATACTTTCAGAAGAAGATGATCATGATAAATAATGGAACTGGTTATTACAAAAAGCACACACATACTCTTTAGTGAATATCCCCCGAGGGCCAGTGGCTGTGCCCTGGTTAGCATCCAGTGCGTGTTTTTCCAGAATATTGCGGGCAGCTGGACTTAAACGGAACCTAAAGAAAACATGAAATTTAATGGAACCAATGAACACTTATATTTGATTCAAATATATCTAAATGTCCACAGTTTTGCTGAGAATTAGAAAAATTAAAACATAATAAAGCTAAAATGACTCCCATAGATAGTGACAGTCAAATAAATTAATCTGTACTAACCTGGTTTATTTTACTATGAAAACATTTTCACACAAATTTAACTAGTTATTATTTCAAAACACTTTTAATAAGAATAAATATTCATAGGGAGAAAGCTTCTATTTTGACTAATCACTTTTCACATGGCTCCTCACCACATAACATACATCAATAAGAAACTATGTTGCTCCTTCATGGTTTTTTTTTATTATAGTAAAATGTATGTAAAATTTACCATTTTAAGGTGTTACAATTGAGTGGGATTAAGTACAATTACAATGTTGTACAACCATCACCACCACCCATCTCCAGAACTTTATCATTCTCCCAAAATGAAGCTCTGTACCAGTTAAACAGTAACTCCCCATCCCTCCCAGCCCCTGGCAACCACCATTCTACTCTCTATCCTTACTAATTTGACTACTCTAGGTAACTCATATAAATGAAATCATTCATCATTTGTCCTTTTGTGATTGGTTTATTTTACCTAGCATATCTTCAAGGTTCGTCCATGTTACAGTATGTGTCAGCATTTCCTTCCTTTTTAAGACTAACATTCCATTGTATATATATAGCACATTTTAGACATACGGGATGTTTCCATCTTTTGGCAATTGTGAATGCTGCTGCTATGAGCATGGGTATATAAATATCTCTTCAAGACCCTGCTTTTAATTCTTTTGAGTATATCCAGAAAAGGAAGTATGGATAGGAAGGAAGCTGGATAATATGGTAATTCTATTTTTAAAAGGAAGCTGGATAATATGGTAATTCTATTTTTAATATTTTGAGGAACTGCAATTCTGTTTTCCAGAGTGACTGCACCATTTTACATTCCCACCAACAGTGCACAGAAATACTAATTTCTCTATATCCTCAGCAACACTTGTTATTTTCTGTTTTGGGTTTTTTTTTTTTCTTGTTTTTAGATAACAGCCACTTTAATTAGTGCAAAGTGATATCTCATTGTGGTTTTGATTTGCAGTTCCCTAACATCTTTTTATGTGTTTACTGACCATATGTACATCTTCTTTGGAAGAAATGCACACTTGAGTCCTCTGCCCACTTAAATTGGGTTGTTTTGTTGTTGTTGTTGAATTACATCTTAACATATTTTTTCAAGTCCTTAGTATTTACATGCAAGCATTTTTACTTCATATATAAAGAAGAGAGGCAAACACAATTATGTTGATTCTATAGACAAGGAAACTGAGACACACACCAATAGGTCACATGAATAAGTGTCTACTCTTCAAATAAGACCTTTAAGCCTAATAGCAAACACAAATAACTACACAGTCATATTTTTAAAAATGAGTAAAACGGGCTAGATCCAGAAGTTTATAACTCCGAAAAGGAGAGAAACAAATGTGGCATTTTCTGCATTTCTGGGAAACAGCTCTAGTTGATATGGGCTCAATGGTACCAAATCTTCAGATTTTTCAAGAGAAACTGAAATTTTAGATTTTTTTTTTTTTTTTTTGCGGTACGCGGGCCTCTCACTGTTGTGGCCTCTCCCATTGCGGAGCACAGGCTCCGGATGCGCAGGCTCAGCGGCCACGGCTCACGGGCCCAGCCGCTCCGCGGCATGTGGGATCTTCCCAGACCAGGGCACGAACCCGTGTCCCCTGCATCGGCAGGAGGACTCTCAACCACTGCGTCACCAGGGAAGCCCTGAAATTTTAGGTTTTAATGTAAGATTAGCTAGTAACAAACCAACTGAAAAAAATTTTTTAAATCACTACATGGGCCAACACTCTGCAGGTTCACAGGTCAGCTGTTTTTAAACTACACCATGGGGTTTCAGACCCATGTAAACTTCTAACGCTGGATATTAACAAAATCACAAAGTATACTACCTTTGCAAAAGGGAAAAGAGCATTAAGTACCAAGCATCCATGAGCCTACCTTGTGATTTTCATGGAAAATAAAGAGGAGTCAAGGCAATGGAGTCAGAAATACTGTGTATGATAACGGAAAGTTAAAACTCAGTACTTCAAACACACTGGCAACTTCTTCTAACGAGAACTGACAATGGTAAACGACTGGAAAAAAATATAAAAATGAAAGCGTCTGCATTTTTATTTACACTCAAAAGCATTCTTAATAGGACCATTTTTCTAAAAAGAACTTTTTTTTACAAAAAAAAAGGAATTTCATATAATTATAGAGAATATTAAAATAAATAAATAAAACATAATTTTCAGAGTCCATCGATTAAAGTTATGGAAAGCTAAAGTGAAACGATGTTTACTAAGTATCTGTGTTGTTACAGAACAACTGGACAAAATCGAGCTCTAATACATGTCAGAAACTCAAATGCAGGGTAGTTAGAAAAGGAAGGCATGTTAAAATGCTAATTTCATTTTATATCAGCTATACATTTGAAACTGTAATTCACATTACAGTAATTAGGATTCCACGAATGAGAACACAATATGAAGTTTGGTACACTGAATTCCATTCTGGAATCCTAAAACCTAACTCAAGCTCAGTGGGGACACAGGCTGTTTGTCTTTTTCTCCACAAGGTGTACAGGGCCTTCACAGTACCTGGAATATAGTAGGTATTCAATACTATTTGTCTGTGGAATAAACAATGATGGTAAAATAATCATTCCTAGACCTCAGTTTCCTAAGAGAAAAAAAGGGAAGAGCAGCAACTTCCTACTTAATGTACAAAGGAGTTTTAAAAAGGATAATGATTAAAATACTCAAAAGTTGCTGTAACTTTTTTTTTTTTTTTAAATAACATCATTCAAATAAACATACTCACTGTAGTTTTCCCGGCGTGTGTTCCTTTTTGACAGGGGTAGAAATCTGTGGTTCTGGTGAAGGGCAAGGCACTGATGGTTTTGAAGCTGGTGACGAAGGACCTATATCTTTGGGAATTTCAACATGTTTCCAATCTTCTCCTTCTTCAACTAGCAAACCAATTAGTGAACCTAGCCGTATATTTTTAGATCCTTCTGCAACCTATATTTTAAAAAGAAAATAATTGCAGAGATGGAAAGACTCATGACTTCATGAAGTAGTTTATTCCTTGGATAATTCTGTACCAGTTAGAAATCTCTCTTAACGTGAGCTAAAATCTACACCTGAGCTAGCCTGCCTCCGCCTTTCATGTGCCTTGCCTACCTTCCCGTACTTACCCCTTTCTTCACTACTCTCCTCCTTCCAGTTACTGATTCTACCTCCTGAAAAAAAAAAAAAAAAAAACCAAAAATCTAGAATCTCTTCTCTTTCCGACAGGCTTCAAATATATAAGAGCTACCATTACCATCTTCCTCTTGATGTCATTCAGTACAAATCCAAAACAGGAGTTGTAGTAACATATCTTAACTATTGGTCTTTCCCAGACAGTTCCCACAATGGCTTAGAGAATTCCAAGATTTCATAAGGGATTAATTCCTTCAAATAAGTCATATTTATGAAAATTAATTTAAAGTAAGATCTTTTCAGTAAACTTAGTCTCTGGAAAAAAGGACGTCCCATTGTATAGACAGAATTGGTTAACTACTGTGGTTAATAATGTTAAATATAGTTTCCACATTTCTCTATATTTAATTTCTTCCCTGTATGTATATTTGCAAGACCTAAGAAATAAAATAAAAACTTCATGAATTTTCTGTAAGTACATAAGAAACATGGTGGTGTCTCAGCTGACCACTTTTTCATAGATATTGCCAACTAAAAACATAAATAAGATCGAAGATGATTTTTTTAAACTCAAATATATTTTAAGCATTTTGGCAGCATTAATTTATAAAGGAAGAGTTGATTCTTATTTACTTATTAAAAGAAGTCCCTAGAGAACCTTCAGATGATAATATAAGTTCAGTACTGGAAGAAAATGTCATTCCTTCAAAGTTTTCTATTGTTCCCTTTCAATTACTTTAAATAAGGTTCATTAGAGATGTAATCTAATGAATAATAGAATGACAGACTGCAGGACAGTCACTAGTATAGTAATTGTAAGTAAAAGCATAACTCTCAGAATGGGCTTGACATTTTCTAAGTAACAGTAATTTTCATGGTTATTAATATGTGCACTATTAAAATAATAAGGCGTAAATTCTGAGAGTTAGGAAGCTTTCTAAGTTTACTAACTACTGATGAAGAACAGTAAATATATAAAATAAATGGGTATGTAAAACTAAATAAGGATGTTTAATGAATTGTGGCTGAGGAAAGAAAAATGCTAAACAACCCAAGAACAATTTGTTTAGTTGTTCATCACATACTAAAAAGTTTCACTTCTGTGGACCGCTCATTTTTCTTTACTATGTCAAAAAGATGAGTTAAGATTACTAATGGGTTAATACTTTTTCTTCTTCTGAAAATGTCTATTTACCTGCTTATGAACTGCTAACTCAAAATCACAAAGTAAAATGATCAATTTTCTTAAAAAATTGATAGAAGAAAGCATTAAGTGATATGAAGTACACTTGATGTTAATTCCTATCAAAACTGAACCAGAAATAGGATCAATATCCAAGTTCAAAGAACCTCACTCAAATAAAAAGCATTCTTTAAAAAAAGGAAAGTTTTATTTTAAAAATATCAATAGGTTTCTAAAACCTGAATCAGATACTATGTAGAATCAGAAACTGAATCTGAAACCTCACCTTGTTTCATTTACTACAATAAATCATATAAATGATTCCGTATATACCCTACTTATTGACACCTTCACAAGTGGGCAATAATGAGCATTTAGTATCATTTCCATTTTTACCATATCTAAATATCAAGTAAATTTTATTTTTAACTACTCATATTTTTCCATTAAAAAATGACACGACGAAACATGAAAACCAAATACCACGAACAATGATATACTACCACACAACTTGAACATATTAATAGAAGTTATAAGAAAATAATGCCTATTATAATTCCATTTAAAGTCATTAAAATCACTATACAAATTTAAAATCACTTCTCTTTTTCTATTCCCTTAGTGCAATAAGAGATCTTTTAGAGGCGTGCTAGTTTCCTGTAGATATCTGCTTATGTTGTGGTCAGCAAATATTTAAAATTTGTGTAGACTCAGTAACAGAAGAATATGCTCTTTTCAAAACTGTGCTGAGAAACCAAATGAGCCTTTGTTACTGCTCCCTCTAAGTTAGCACTGCGGATGCGCTCTGCTCCACTACAACATCTGGAGCTTTGTGACACCTCAGAGGCCCAGGTCTTTTCCCAGGCATTTGACTTACTTGATCAAAATTCTCCCTTACTCCTGTGTCACTGATTTAATATTAAATGCAAGATTTTTACACTTAGTTCTGCTAAAACAGCCCATTAATGCTCAAATATTCGATCTGGAGTCTGTCATTTAAACTATTAGCCTTCCCTCGCAGTTTTCTATAGGCTCCCTGGGCTTCAATGCTGGCTCTGCTACTTACTAGTTATGTGACCTTGGTGAGGTTTCTTTATCTCACCATGCCTGTTTCTTCATCTGTAAAATGGAAATAATAATAGTAACTACTTCACAGAGTTATCATAAGAAATAAATGAGTTATATACAAGACACTCAGAATAGTACCAGACATCTAGTGAGTACCACATAAATTGGAAAGATGCTATTATTATGATTGCGGTGGTGTTTTCCTCCAAGTTATTTTTAAAACAAAAATATACTCAACATGGATCAAGACTGAACTACAGAGGACTGTCCCCATTGGGAAGGGCTGGAAATTCATATCGAAAGGCCCAGCATGAGGCTGGGTAAACAGCGACATGTGAGACATTGAGACAAACTATTTCTGTGACAAACTATTTCTCAATATACATATACCTATAGAGTCTGAATTCTATCCCTAGGTCCAGACCCCTGGTATGAGTCCTCTTTACCAGAGACATCCCCCAAAGCTGAAATGTATTATCTGCAAATGTGCTAAATACAGCCCCCTTAATAAGCTCCAGTGTACCCAAGGATATGAGATGCTAAAGACACAAAATATCTACAGCAGTATTTCACAACAGAGAAATTGTTTGAGAGGGTTCATTCCATTAAAGGTGCTGGTAAATACTGTCTGCTTTGATTCTGGCATTAAAAAATAATCAGTAAGTTAAGAAATTATTTAAATATTTTTCTTCTTTAAAACAGAACAGTTTGAGAGCTGCTAAGTGAGTACTGAAGGAACATGCACAATGGTTAGTGGAGATAAGCTGAGTCACATGACTGGCTTAGTTGGTTTGCAAACAGTACAGATTTTCCATCATAGTTTGAACCATTATACAGTTTTAACTTGTTTTTATTCTTTAATATATATATTTAACTTATATACACTATGAACTTTGGTTTAAAAGGAAGACACATAGAAACAATGAAGCAGAAAACAAATCAATGACAAGCTAAAATGCAGAGGGGAGGAGAGACATCCACTAAGTCCTTGAATACCAGTTTGCCTGGTACTCAAGTGCCGGGCACTGTTCTCGCACAGTATTAACTCATTTAATTCTCTTAAAAACCTTATGAAGTGCTATTATTATTCCCATTTACATATAAGGAAACTGAGGCAGAGAAAGGTTAAATAACTTGCTCAAGGTCACAGGGCTAGTTAGCAAGGAGTCAATGCAGTGTGACACTAGAGACAACATTCAATATGATCAGTACCCAATCTGTAAATTATATTCGCTCAATCAAAACGATCACACAGCACCTCAAGACACTGCTACTATTTTTACAAAGAAGCTTAGAAAGGAAGAGTAGATTATAAATGATTTAGCTTTTAATTCATGGGGAACATAGACTCATTTGCTACTTCAATGTCATTTACCCATTTCAGTATTAAAAAAATTAGAACTGAGAGTATCTCCCAATTAGTAGAATTTGCTCTGAGCTTTGAGAGGGTATTTTCTCAGTTAAAAATATTACAGTCTACAGAGTAGAATCAACTGAAGGTCTTACAATTTCAAATTTCAACCATTAACTTTCAAACTACAAAATGCAATAATGCTGAAGGAGACTGCAGGCAATTTAATAAAAAATAATGGAGGGGAGGAGGGAATCTAACAAAAAAATAAAACCTTATTGAAAAAATCCATTCTTTCGAAAACATCAGTGACACAGTACTGGCGTGAGAAACAATCAAGAAATGGATTGAATTTGACGAACAATACCAAAAATAATTATGATCTGTTGTTTTTGTAATATTCAGATGATCAATAGTTTTTTAAAAATCTGTTTTAATATCCATGGCTGGTAGGTTTTAGAAAGAATTCTGTTTTTGAAAATTGTTTTGAAGAGTAACGGCCTACCAATAAAATAAAACTCTATCAATGAATGCATTGCCAGTCAATAAACTAAAATTTTCTAAAATTATGTAAGTTTAAATAGTTTTTTAATTATATAAGTTTAAATAATCCTAACATCCTACGCCCTCCTCACCCTCAAAAGTATCCTGACTTGTATGACAAATTATATAGTAACCCTAAATACATTTGAAGCCAAACTACACAATCTCTAATAAACTCTCCAAAAATGTCATCCTAATATTCTATTATATTACCATGTAAAACACCTGCTATCCAATTTGCTGAATAAATTTAAGACTAAACTTAGGAACTGATATATGTGTAATAATGTAAGGTTTTTGCATGACAACTTACTAGTGATTAAATGAGAATTTAACAACTCTCCAATTAACTTAATTGGAAATAAATCATAAAATTACACTGATACCAATTATTCTTTATTAATATTATTAAGAGCTTCTAAGCTTTTTTTCTGGCTCTAATTGAAATGTAATAATATTATTTTACATTTAAAATGGAATTCAGAGGTAAAAATTATGAGTACAAAGAAAAGAATAAGATTGGGAGGAGAAGGAGAGTATAAAAACCTCTCACAGACTATGGAAATAAATCCCTATGAATAGCAAAATAGGTTATAATTCCTAATCTTTCAAAATGTGGGCAAACTAAAAACTAGAGTTTTATATCATCACTTGCCTTTTAACAAGCTCAATTATCCAACTCCTTGATGCTGAAAGTAAAAATCTCTTATACGTATCCCTTTAAAAATCATTTATTATGTGTGCTAAGATATGAGGATTATTTCACATTGAAAGACAAAGTTGTAACTTGCTAGTGGGGTGGTTGAGAATGGAGTGGGGTGAAAGGCTAAAAAAAAAAGACAAAAACAAAACACTATCAGTAAAACCACCGTCATTTTTTTCTCCATTTTTTCCCCATAAAATTGCACACATTGTGACATGAATATACTCCTATTCCTATTATCCAAAATGCATGTGGAATAATAATAAAGCACAAAGCCCTAAACTACATACAGTCTTTGGCAAGGAAATAGCTATCTGTGCCGCTAAAGCTGCTGTCAATCACACCCCCCACACCGCTTCAGAGCTCTGGGGCCAGATGAACAGTCACTACTGACCTATGACATCATTAGTAATCTGAAATGCATTACTAAGTACCTGAGTGGAAAATGCTGTCAATTCTGGAAAACTTTCACAGCCAAACAATCCAGAACTAGGGCCAAAAACACAGCTTGCCAAAAGCACACACAATAAAATGTAGTTGCGTTTATTACATATGGTAATTCAAACAACCTTTTTCCATTTCAAAATGCTGCATAAATTAGTGAAAGAAACTACTTTTGGTATGAACATTTATTTTTTCCTAGTTATAAAGGTACAGAAATTTTAGCCTTCCACTCACATTTCCTCCTAGGAAGTATGTTCAACAATGTGTTTTAACATGGCTATTAATATTGAAGATGACAAGGAAGTTTGACAAATTAGAATGTAAAAAATAAAATATCAAGTATGACATCCCAAGGTATGGTCTTTGAATAGAATGTATGAAGGAAGGCATTATATGCATTATATGCCCAGAATTAAAACCACATCAACAATGGACTACTAATAGACGTGCAGTTTATCTGTACAAATCAAACTACAGAGGCACAAATGGATGCTTAGTGTCTAGTCACAACCAACACAAATTATTAGACAAATATACAGACTGAAATGGGGGCTTATGGTCACCAAGACTGAATGAATAACTGTAATAATAATGGGAACAGTGATATTTATTGACACCTGGTGGGTGATAGGTCTTGTGATGAGTGTATATGCATTACCTCACTCAATCTCTACTACTACCCCATGACCTAGGTATTATAGTTATCTCCACTTTATTATGAAGGTTAAAGAATTTGCCAATCATGACATAACTAGTAACCCGCAGAACTTATTAGCTATATGAATCAGGCAGCAGTGTGACTCCAGAGCTTACAATCTTAGCTGCTATACCATGCTGTCTATTAAATGTCCTACATGTTAAGAAACAAACATGCTCCATCAGTGAGTATACCATGTAACCTTAAACAGGCTTTAAGCATTTCATTTTACTTTACTTTTCACATAAATTCTAATATTCCCTTATAACAATAACATGCCTATTATAGAAAATTTAGAATATAGAGAAAAACAGAAAAAAGCAGAGCAGGAGAATCACTTAGTTCCACTACCCAAAGACACATACTCAAATTTTTATAACACTTCTTTCTAATCTTTTCTGTATTTATGTTTTTAAAGTTCTACAAGATTGTAATCACTGTCCACACACAATTGTAAAAGCATTTTTCCAAAATTTTTTTGAATTTTTGTTAACTTATAAAGAAATCACATTTTTTTCCTAGAAACAATTTTTCATTGGCTATATGATATTCCGTATTTCCTTCCATTAATTAAGTAACCTCTCTTGTATTGCTACACATTTTGGTTGAAGGGTTGTACTAACTTCAGCTTGTAATAATGCCACCAAAGTATCCAAGTTACAGCTTCATATTTTTAATTAGTTATAAAGCAAAGTTTGTTCAGAGAAGAGCCTTGAAAATTACTGCAATATATTAAAATTTAGATCTAAAAGGAAATGACTTTGGTTTTGCTAGCCCCACAAGTATATCTCCTTTTGCTCATGAAACAGAAAATATGCTATCAAAAGATTGTCAACTACATTCAAGTATATGAAATATTCCATACACATATCTTTTTATATAACTGTAGTTTTAAATAATTATAAAAATGTAAAGGATGAATAAAACTGTAAGAAAGAGTAAGAAGTAGACCAGGACACTGAGTGTGGCTATGAAACCCACAAGCAAGACTATGCATAGGACGACTTCAAATAGTCTCATCTAGAGAAAGGAGCTGAGCAGACAGTCACTTTATACACTTTCTAGGTTTCGGAGTCCTGGGGATAGATGAAGACAGGGTTTCTTGCTTTCATGAGATTAGAGTAAAACATTTCTTTTTAAAAATTTTACCAACTATAAACTTGGAAATTACTAGCTCTAAGCTTTAACCTATTGCTTTGTCTTCAAATTCCACCTCAAATAGACTTCTCTCATCCCTCAGGCCAGAATGCTTCTCATTTTCCACTAGGGAACCCAAAACACTGAGTATCTTTATCATGGTTGAAATAGTTCTATGTTGTTTGATCATTACTGGCTACTATTAGACCTTAACACTAAAATATTTTAAACATCTGAATTTAAAATGTATTATGTATACTATAACACTATAAACAAAGAGGTAAAAATAAACAGTAACTCAATTTCAAGGAACTTTAACATTTAAGAAATCTTCATCCTGTTGAAGACAATCAAAATAAAAACTTACCACTATTTTGGCCAAGATGCCATCATCACTTGCATCTAAGGTAACCACAGCTTTGTCAGTCTCTATTTCACATAAGGCATCTCCAGTACTCACAGCTTCACCTACAAAACAAGACTGGGTTTGTTTTGTTTTTTAAAATATGAATATTAGTTATGTGAGATGGTGTGTGTAAAGTGTGTAAAACATGATAATAAGTACCAAAACACTCAATAGCTATTTCTGGGCTGTGGCATTACAAGTAATTCTCATATTGCGTGTGTGTTTCTGTGGTGTATATGTGTATGCTTTGTTGCATTTTCCAAAAGCTCAATAATGGACCTAAATTATATCTGTTATAATAAAAAAGTGATTATAGAGATTATTAAGCAAACATTAAAAATGAAATCGCATTTTATAGAGAATAGAAAGGGATGCGTATCTTCCTCCAAACAAATCAATTCCAGACCCCATATTTCTTCCTTTTCAATATATTTTGATTATTATTCCTTAAGAAGACAGTTTTACAATTAATAACACCTCCGGGTTAACACTGTACGCGAGTTCAGAAACCCTGTCTGCACCACAGAGCACAAATGAATAAAAACATATTAAGCATAAAGAGAGAAAATCAAAGACATAGCTAAGGTCAAATAAGAAACACCTCTGTGCAACAGAAACAGTATAGATATTCAAAAATGCTGAGCAGGACCTGACTTGCTGGTTTCTGGAGCTAAAAGCAGGTTGTGGGGAGGAAGGGTGAAGTACAGTAGTTTCCCTTGGAGCAAAGGGAACTAAAAGTGGCCTGCTGAAGCAGGGGACTCAAATCGATTCTCTGCTTAAAGCTAGGGCTGGCTGCAACCAAAACCTTTGACTAGAACTATGGCTTTATATCAGAAATGAGGGTCTAAGAAGGTAGGGGACAAAAACACTACCTCAATACCAGAACAGAGTCAAGCCACCCTCTGGTTCCATTACTTTATCTGCCAATATCCCAAATATCAATAGCAAAATCCCTGGATTGAGGGGCGGGGAAAGGGAGACTCAGGGGACAGGTGGGAAGACATCGAAACTAAAACAGAAACATTCCACTCAAAAGTAAATTGCAAAACAAAGTTCCAAAACATGAAGAAATTTAATGCTAAGAAAGAAAACCACAAAAATCAGTAATTGGAACAGAAATTCATTTCAGATGCAATCCATTTAGTGCAACCCACCAAAGATTTTAAAATAAGTATCTTAAGTATGTTCAGAAATAGAAATGAAGGTATAAGATCCATCACAAGAACAAGAGATAAAAAAGAAAAATAATGTACAGACATAAAGCACCATCAGGTTGAAAGAAAAAAAACTAATTAGAAATCTTGGAAATGAAAGATACAATTAATGAAATAACAAGAAACAATCAATGGGATATATTCTACAGTCGACATAGTGGAAGAATGATTTAGTAAATTAAAGATAGCTTCAGTGAACTACCCGGAACTTAATATGGGCAGACAAAAGGACAAGTAGAAAAGAGCAGTTAAGGGACATAAATTGAGGCTGCAGTGTTTGTCCAATGGGGTTCCAAGGGAAGAGATGGGAGAGAATAGTGGACAAGCAATACTTGAAGAGATAATTGCTGAGAATTTCCCAGAGTTAAAAAGAGATATATATCCTCAAAATGAAAGAGCACTGAAAGAGTTTAGAGTGTGGTTATCTACAGTGTATTGACTAGGAGGGGGCACAGGGAGCCTTGGAACTTGCTGGAAATATTCTGTATCTTCACTAGGTATTAGTAACCTGGCTATATGTGTATGTAAAAATTAATTGAGCTTACACTTTGTGCAGGTAATACCTTGATAAAAAGAATTAAACAGAAAAAAAGAGTATTACATTGTATAAACATGACTCCACGTCATACACTGTATAGAAATTACATACTTTCAACAATTGAAACACAATCTTAAAAGCTATCAGAGGGAAAAAAATAGATTACCTCAATGGAATGACAGACTGAGAGCACACTTCTCAGCAGCTGCAATAGAGGTCAGAAGACAACGGAGTAGTATCTTCAAAAAGCTGAGGAAAAATAACTGTCTAGAATTTTATATGCAGCCAAACCATCATTCAAGAACGAAGGAAAAGTTCAGACATAAAAGCTAAGAAAATTTACCACTTACTGATGAGCTCTTACAAAATGCAGTTTATCAAAAAGAAAGGTAGACACAGAGGGGACCCATGGGCTACACAAAACAAGTTACCATAGAAACTGATAAAGTGTTAACATTTAATCATTTAAAAGGTAATTTCTGAGGGGTTAAAAATGTTTACAACTCAAACATTAAAAAAAACAATAAGACGGATAAGGGTATTTTTAGGTGATAAAACATGCTAAGAACTTGGACACAGATAGGAGGAGAAAATACTGGATAACTCTAGACTGCACTGGCAAAATATAATTAAATATGTATCCTAAAAACTTAATGGTGTATACCAAAAAATATAAAAATGGAAACATAACCTACAACATTCATAAAAGCAGGAAATATAGAAAATAACAAAACCTATTATCCTATTGAAGGCAGATGCATGAAAAGAAAAAAGCAAAGGATAAAAACAGAAAACACAAAAATGGTAGAAGTCCAAACACATCAGTAATTACAATTAACATAAATGGATTAAAACCACCGACTAAAAGAGATATCAAAATGAATAAAAAAATAAAATCTAGTTAAATGTTGCTTATAAGAGACAGACATAAACAAAAACAGAATAAAAAGTAAGATATAGAAAAATGTGAAGCATACAAATACACCCCCTCACATACACACCAAAAACAGCTGGTACAGCAATATGAATAGGCACACTCAATAAAAGAACATGAAGGAAAATCTAAAGCGCTGACCTAACAAATATGCTCTAAAAGTTCACTGTACTGAAACTCCTTCACTGTATATCAAGATTTTCACACAGATGGTTATACTATATCTCAGTTAAAATAGTTCAGAACCACCAATACAAACTATTTTAATGAAATAAACTTATCTGTTAGATATTTATCAAACACCTGAAAGGTGCTCAGTCTAACCCCAAAGAGATTTTCCTACTCAACCAATATTTATTGAAAATGTATTAGAGCACTGAGGATACAGCAGTGGGAGGAAAAAAGTGGTTAAGATTTCTGACCTCAAGAAGCATCCTCACTATCTTGTGATAAATTAATTGGAAATAACAGTGGAATTAGGTGAAGTCAGGATGGTATGGGAACACTCAGCAGGGGTATCTAATTCAGTTTTTGAAAGGTGAGAGCAGCCTTCCTTAAAAAAAAAAAAAAAAAAAAAAGACATCTAGTCTGAGCCTGAAAAGATGAGGAGGAGACAATCAAGTAAAGGGGCAAGTGATCCAGGCAGAAGGCACAACACACCCAAAGCTCTCAAGGAGAAAGAAAACAGGAAACTTCGGAGGATCTGGCTAATACTACCTGAGAGAAGTGATGAGAGATTAGGCTGGTGAGGTAAGCAGGAATCCCACCCCAAAAGGAAACTTGTCTGTCATACAGAGAAAGCTACGGTGCCAGATTATACAATCTCACATCACTTCTTTATATGACAGATGTCCTAGGGCAGTTAAGACAGATTATATTTCAAAAGGAAAGGAATCACACCCTAATATGTTTCTGCTGTAACCATGGAAAAAACAATTGAACCAGGCAACCTAGCAATTAAATACTTCTTTTAGACACCTAGAAAAGAAATTCTGCCCATAGGAAAACAATAAAATAATGTTTTATCACTTGTGCTTGCCTATTTCAAATTCCAAACACCCTTTGAGAACGATTCACAAATTCGACCTCAGCCATAGATCAACCTAGATGATTTTGTTCCTATTCCTGAATTCCTATAGTAATTGTAATTAATTTGAAATGAATCACAAATTGTAGTATGAAATGTTATGTTAACTTCTATTAATTACTTTTTTAAAAATTGGTTTTCTTCTATTTACCAAACTATGAGCTTCTTCATAATAGGAACAGGACACAGTTTAAGTGTTTTACATTCTACCTCATTCCCTGGGACTCCAGCTATTGCCTCATACATAATGAGTTTGAGATTAAAACACTTCAGAAAAAAATTGCAATAATATCACAAGTCCTCATTTCCTCATAAGGTATACATCAAACTGTCTTTTATGTTTCTTTCAGTTCTAACATTTGATTTGTAGCATGTTTCTGACATTTAAAAACTTAGGTATCCTGTTTCCTTTTTATTTTGTTTTAATTAAAGGTACACCTATTCACAAAACATATATATATATATTAGCTATATGAGAATCCTGAGAGAGAGATAAAATGTAAAGAAACATAGAGAAAAGCATCTATTGTGTGGTGACCCTTCCCCAGGAACCACAGCAAGGTTTAAAACATTGTGCTATTATGTAAGGCACATTACCCCTCATATCACAAAACTAGGGCTCTATCTGTCAATAATCAAACATAATGTGAATGCCAAAGAAAAATTTTGAGACAAATAACGAGCCATGAAGATTCCAAATATACTCAAGTTTCAGCCCTGGTCAACAATTTAGTGCTGTAACTTGGAAAACGTGCAAGGCACAGTAGTTACAAGGAGCTCTTCCAACTCAGACACAGGTTTATTCCAAGCTCTGACACTTACTGGTAATCCTGACCAAGTTACTTAATCTCTCTGACTCTAAGGAAAGTTTGAATGTGCAGCTATTATAAAAAAAATCATGGAACTGCAAATGTTAACTTTTCACAAACCTCTTCAAATAACACTTCACAACATCTTTAGATTAAAAAGTTATGTATGTTGTTAATAACCATTAAGAACCAAGACTCATTCTAGCTCCCTACTCCATACGCCATCATTTCAGACAGATCATTCAACATACATTAGTATATAAGGCATTTATAAGTAAGCACTGGGTATAAACAAAACAATAAGATAGGGTTCTGTTCACAACAAGTTCAGAGTCTAGAGGAGAAGACTTAGAAGCTAGCACAGAGCATCATGGCTGGTGTGAGGTGACAGACGGCTCCTCAGCTGCCACGTTGAGGGCTGACTGGTTGTAGAAGGAGATGGCAGCCTTGCCGTGTTCCTGCGTGTCCCTGTGCCATCTCCTCGTGGTGCGTGTCAGCAGCCGAGGTGGAGCGGGCCCGGAGCGAGAGTGCGGGCCCCAGGAGGGGCCAGAGCAGAGGCCCGCCCGGGGGCCGCTCCCCAGCACCGAAGCCAGCATCATCGTCCTGTGCCTTTGTCCAGGTGGGCAGCTGCCAGAGCTGAGGGCTGGAGCACACAGAGGCTTCCCTTTCTCTTGTAAATTCTGGGCAAGAAGTGTAGCCTTGATCAAACACAGTTAATGGTGATGTTCATCAACTAAACACATCCTATGACTTTCACAAAATAATCTCGTTCTGCCGAAAGTTAAGAATAAAAGTCTTTATTTAAAAGGTGTGTGTGGTGGTAATGGTGGGAGGCCAAGTCACAGCTACATGAACATCAAAGAAAGAAACCTCTTCTCAGTGCTAAGGTAAACCATAATGACACCTATGATTAGAGACAAAGATAATTCAATCGTATATCAACAAATATTTACTGGCTGCCCCTATGTGCATGACACTGTGCAAGACCCTATGGCAAAAATAATGATAAAATAAGACAGAGTCTGACTGAGGAAGAGTACAAACAAGCAGGCAATGCCAATCTCATCCAGTCAGTGCCTACGGCAGCGCGGGAGGATAGAGAAGGGGGCCCTAGTCAGTGTTTGCCAACTCTTCATCACACACGAAAAGATATTACTTGCATGGCCCAAGACCCCAGGCAACCCGGCTCCTAGGGCATCCTGCTCTGAGGGCTCAAGGCAGGAGTAGTTGTTTGAGAAGGAAACTGCTAGGCAAAGTTAACCTCCCTTACATCCTTCTGGCTCTTAAATTTCACTGCATTACCCATTTCAAGTGCCCAACACACATGTGGCTCATGGTTACTAAACTGGACAGTGCAGACATGGAACATTTCCATCACTACAGGAAGCTCTATTGAATAATACTGTAATCTCACCAATTCCACTCACCAATTCTATAATTATGACATAATAGAAATATTAACAATAAACGTAAAAAAGCATAATGACGGAATGCTATTCAGCACTAAAGGAATGAACTGTTGATACATGCTACAACATGGATGAACTGCAAAATCATGCTAAATCAAAGAAGCCAGTCACAAAAGACTTCATAATACATGATTCTATTTACATTAAATGCCCAGAAAGGGCAAATTTTTAGAGATAGAATGCAGATCAAGATAGGGATAAGAGAAAGAAGTGACTGCAATCAAGCACTAGGGAGTTTTGGGGGTGATATAAACGTTCTAAAGTTGTATTTTGGTGATGGCTGAAGAACTCTATATATTCACTAAAAAATCAATGAATTGAGCACTTAAAATAGGTGACTGTTAATAGTGTGTAAATTATACCTCAAAAGCTGTTAAAATAGTAGTGTACTGAAAAAACACTGAAGTTATTTGTGAAATGCACACTTCAGAAGTTTTCCATTTTAGCATCCGAACATGTATACAAATCCCCAGAAATAACAGAAACCAAAGCCTCATCTACAATAGAAGCCAGAGGCCCATTTAACTCTCTAGTAGCACCTGGTGATAACAATTCAAGTAGTGAACAACACCTTTAAGACAGTTTTACTTCTGAATTTTACACACTGTATTAATTATACAATCTAAGATTTACACAAAAATTGTTTTAAATATTCAAGATTCCCAGTCACATGAAAAAAGGAAAGCCCACATAAAATGACAGTCTCTGAAGGATAACAAACACCAAGGGCAGCAGCAGTAACATGGCTAATGAAGCAAGTTCTACGCCTGTTCCAGACAATGTGTGGCCAAGTACCTCATGTAACTATCTCAGTCTAATTTTGTTCCAGTGTTTCAGGATAAGCTCTTAAATATCTCAAGGAAGAAAACAATGTTTTTCATACCCTCAAATATTCTCTCACAAAAGGGTGGAACAAGAATATTTTCTTCCTTTTTGTTATTTTAACAGATATGACCTTACAACTGGTGAAAAAACAATCTATATACACTTTAATTAAACTAAAAATAATCTGACACAAACTTCCCCCACCAAATAACAAGCTTGTAATAAAAATGTGGAATGTGGCTCAATTCACCTTTCAGGTTTTGAAACTGTACATGTTACCTGGCACTTTTGAACTGTTTTCTCTACTAAGTTAATAATTCATATTCTTTACTTAATCCTCTCAGACTGAAATTAAGTATTCTAATATTCATTACAAAACTACTTTTCTAACATTCATTAGATCAACGAAGATGGGAATAATTTACATGCTATATTATTGCATGTTTCCATGTGATGAGACAGGTTATCAAGAGGACGTGACCACTTAGCTGGGCAAGAGTAACTGGAGGTCCCTCACCCCCTCCCCATCCGTGAAATGTGTGCTCCGCTCGCCTTCCCAGTGCTGGAAGCTGCCCAAGGACATAGCCTTGAGATAGTACTGTGGTGCTGAGACCACCTGGACAGTATACGTGATCAAGCCCAGTTAAGGCCTCCTCCCATGAAAGTCCCTTTGCTTAATTAAACCTGCCACCTACCAACCTGGAGCCTCTTTCTTCCATCGCTCCCTACCCTCCATGTATGAGGCCGATTTCAGATTACACCCAGGAAGCTCCTGAGGAGGTTGTGATACAACGCTATGACTTCAAAAAAGAAAAGGAAACTGAGTTATCACAGAATTCTAAAGTCAAGGATATATCTTAGAAATCATCTAATTCAACTCACTCCCAGATATTTCATGACAGAGTGGGAACCCCAAAGGACAAACCTAGACTAGAGTTCTTTTCACTGCACCCTTATTGCCTTGGCTTAAAACAGACACACACACACACACACACACACACACACATACATTAGTAACAGTTGTGAATTACAGAGTCTCAGATTTTCAAGAAACCGTAAAGGTTTGTAAGACCGAACTGCCATCTACTAAAGGTTATCAGATCATTAGCATTAGCTTAAAAATAAACTAGATTTAAAATTAGATACAACACTACTCATTTTCATGAAAAAAATTCAATCCCCTTGATGTTTGAAGGTCTAAACTCAGTTTTAAATAACAGTGACCATACAATAAAGATCTCAAGATAAAAATTTTTAAAAACATAGCTAATAAGAAAAAAAGGTATATAAAAAGCTTTCTTAGGGGGCTTCCCTGGTGGCGCAGTGGTTGAGAGTCCGCCTGCCGATGCAGGGGACATGGGTTCGTGCCCCAGTCTGGGAAGATCCCACATGCCGCGGCGCGGCTGGGCCCATGAGCCGTGGCCGCTGAGCCTGTGCGTCTGGAGCCTGTGCTCCGCAACGGGAGAGGCCACACAGTGAGAGGCCCACATACCTCAAAAAAAAAAAAGAAAAAAAAATTTTCTTGTAGAATATAAAGGTTTTTAATACATAACGACTGAACCAAGTTATGTACCAAGCACCAAACATACTTAGACATATATAGTCATACCCATGTGTAACAATACATAAATGTTAAACAACTAAATTACGAGGGACTTCCCTGGTGGTCCAGTAGTTAAGACTCCCAATGCAGGGGGCCCAGGTTCGATCCCTGGTCAGGGAACTACATCCTGCAACTAAGAGCCTGCATGCTGCAACTAAAAGATTCCCACATGCCGCGACTAAAGATCCCACACGCCACTACAAAGATGCCGTGTGGTGCACTAAGACCTAGCGCAGCCAAATAAATAAATAAATAAATAAATATTTTTTAAAAAGTCTTAAAAAAAGAACTAAATTATGCTCAAAAAAATCACAAAGGTGATGAACTAAAAACGAAGCCAGTTAGAGGGAAGACATATGGGAACATATGTATATGTATAACTGATTCACTTTATTATAAAGCAGAAACTAACACACAATTGTAAAGCAATTATACCCCAATAAAGATGTTTAAAAAAAAAAAAAAAAAAAAAACGAAGCCAGTGAATTACAGAGAACCAACGATTTAGATTGCTCTCAATTACTTATGTGTACTGGTAAACAACATTTCTCCTGAGTTGGCAGAACACAGAATTTTAAAAGCAACCTTCAAGGAAACAGGCTCCAGGGGCTTAAAGTACACCCTGGCTTGTCCTGCATGAAAATAGCACAAGTAATCAAAAGGCAAAAGAACAGAATGATGAAACCATTTGTCTCCTGGCTCTGCATTATACTCACCATATTCTAATGGGTGTGAATAACTTATCAGACTGCCAGCGAGCTAGAAGTCTGAGAGATAAATGTGGTCCAAAGAATCCTCCTATCTACTTGCCTATCAAGGTCTCAAAGTGTGAAGAAATTTAATCATTTTATAATAATCCTAAAAGGCTGGTCTGTGTCTGAATCATTCTTTAACGACACCAACACTGTCATACTGGATATGGAAATAGCCAAAGCTCTGTAATTCATCAGGAAAAAAACTTAAAAATAGATTCCAGCTGACTGCATTATTTATAAAGGTGAAACTTTCTTAGATACTGATAATTATTTTAGAAGATGGCAGCAGCCATGCAGAGCCGATTGCTCAAAATGCTTCCTAATGAAGCACTGTCTCTTTCATTTATATGACATATGTCTTTCTCAAATTCTAGAAAACTGCCATTTTTTTGTTGAATATAACCTCTTCCTCATTCTCTCTTTTTTCTCCTTCTGGAATTCTTCCTATTGGGTTAGTAGAGGATTCTCATTTTATTCTTCGTGTCTTAGCTTCTCTTTTATATTCTCTACTGCTTTATCTATTGCTACTGCATGCAGGCTAACAGGTTGGACTTCACGAATCCTTTGGTAAGACACGTCTAATCACACCTTAACCCAAACTTGAGTTTTTCATTTTCTAATTTTAGAGACAACATTTTTCATTCCTAGAAGTTCTATTTGTTCTTTTCAAACCTGTCTGGACTTTTTGGATAGTGTTTGTCTTTTTTCATATTTTCAATTCCTTCTCTTACACGTTTTGTCGTTTCAAACATACGTTTTTATGTATCTAGTAATTCCAATTAGCTGAAGTTCCTGGAGGTCTAATCCTGTTGCTTGTTATGCCTAATAACGTTTGCCCCTAAAGGGCAGCTTCCATGTCAATTATTAAATTTGGAACTGTGAATCTGTGGTTAAGTGGGACTTTATCTGGGAATCTTGTGTGAGTTGGATTAGAGACTATGTTCTTCCAGAATAATGGCTTCTGCCAAGTAACCAAGGAAGATTATCAGCCCAGGACCACTTTACCTCTACGTATGGGTTCCCAGAAAATGCAAATACCACAAATCTGAACCCCAAAGCCTCATGAAGAAATGCCGATGAGAGAACATTTTCAACAAGGTAAGCATTTTTATTCCAAGACAAATAAATATATTTGTCTGTTAGCCATTTTATGGCATTAAATTCCATCTATAGGGTGGTGACTCTAAAATGTCTATCAAGTCAGACTTCACTCCTAAACTTTAACTCCTATAACCAACTGTCTATTGAACACATTCCCTTGAATATCTAATAAGGAACTCAAACTTTACCACATCCAAACCTGAACCTAATTATTTTTTCTCCAGCTTTTTTTTTTATATATACAGCAAGTTCTTATTAGTCATCCATTTTATACACATCAGTGTATACATGTCAATCCTAATTGCCCAAATCATGCCACCACCACCACCCCCCCCCCGCCGCTTTCCCCTCTTGGTGTCCATCGGTGCAAATCGGTTCATCTGTACCATTTTCCTAGGTTCCACATATATGCATTAATATGCAATATTTGTTTTTCTCTTTCTGACTCACTTCACTCTGTATGACAGTCTCTAGATTCATCCACGTCTCTACAAATGACCCAATTTCGTTCCTTTTTAAGGATGAGTAATATTCCATTGTACATATGTACCACATCTTCTTTATCCATTCATCTGTCGATGGGCATTTAGGTTGCTTCCATGACCTGGCTATTGTAAATAGTGCTGCAATGAACACTGGGGTGCATGTGTCTTTCTGAATTATGGTCTTCTCTGGGTATATGCCCAGTAGTGGGATTGCTGGGTCATATGGTAATTCGATTTTTAGTTCTTTAAGGAACCTCCATACTGTTCTCCATAGTGGCTGTATGAATTTACATTCTCACCAACAGTGCAAGAGGGTTCCCTTTTCTCCACACCCTCTCCAGCATTTGCAGATTTTCTGATGATGGCCATTCTAACTGGTGTGAGGTGATACCTCATTGTAGTTTTTTTTTTTTTTTTTGCGGTAAGCGGACCTCTCACTGTCGTGGCCTCTCCCACCGCGGAGCACAGGCTCCGGACACACAGGCCCAGCGGCCATGGCCCACGGGCCAAGCCGCTCCGCGGCATGCGGGATCCTCCCAAACCGGGGCACGAACCCGTGTCCCCTGCATCGGCAGGCGGACTCTCAACCACTGCGCCACCAGGGAAGCCCCCTCATTGTACTTTTGATTTGCATTTCTCTAATAATTAGTGATGTTGAGCAGCATTTAATGTACTTCTTGACTATCTGTATGTCCTCTTTGGAGAAATGTCTATTTAGGTCTTCTGCCCATTTTTTGATTGGGTTGTTTGTTTTCTGAATATTAAGCCACATGAGCTGTTTATATATTTTGGAGATTAACCCTTTGTCCGTTGATTCATTTGCAAATATTTTTTCCCATTCTGAAGGGTGTCTTTTCGTCTTGTTTGTAGTTTCCTTTGCTTTGCAAAAGCTTTTAAGTTTCATTACATCCCATTTGTTTATTTTTGTTTTTATTTCCATTACTCTAGGAGGTGGATCAAAAGATCTTGCTGTGATTTATGTCAAAGAGTGTTCTTCCTACGTTTTCCTCTAAGAGCTTTAGAGTGTCCGGTCTTACGTTTAGGTCTCTAATCAATTTTGAGTTTATTTTTGTGTATGGTGTTAGGGAGTGTTCTCATTTCATTCTTTTACATGTAGCTGTCCAGTTTTCCCAGCAACACTTACTCTCTTTTCTCCATTGTATATCCTTGCGTCCTTTGTCATAGATTGAATGACCATAGGTGCATGGGTTTATCCCTGGGCTTTCTATCCTGTTCCATTGATTTATATTTCTGTTTTTGTGCCACTACCATATTGTCTTGATTACCGTAGCTTTGTAGTGTAGTCTGAAGTCAGGGAGTCTGATTCCTCCAGCTCTGTTTTTTTCCCTCAAGACTGCTTTGGATACTCGGGGTCTTTTGTGTCTCCATACAAATTTTAAGATTTTTTGTTCTAGTTCTGTAAAAAATGCCATTGGTAATTTGATAGGGATTGCATTGAATCTGTAGATTCCTTTGGGTAGTATAGTCATTTTCACAATATTGATTCTTCCAATCCAAGAACATGGTATATCTCTCTATCTGTTGATATCATCTTTAATTTCTTTCAACAGTGTCTTATAGTTTTCTGAATACAGGTCTTTTGTCTCCTCAGGTAGGTTGATTCCTAGGTATTTTATTCTTTTTGTTGCAATGGTAAATGGGAGTGTTTCCTTAATTTCCCTTTCAGATTTTTCATTATTAGTGTATAGGAATGCAAGAGAGTTCTGTGCATCAATTTTGTATCCTGCAACTTTACCAAATTCATTGATTAGCTCTAGTAGTTTTCTGGTGGCATCTTTAGGATTCTCTATATATAGTATCATGTCATCTGCAAACAGTGACAGTTTTACTTCTTCTTTTCCAATTTGTATTCCTTTTATTTATTTTCCTTCTCTGATTGCCATGGCTAGGACTTCCAAAACTATGTTGAATAACAGTGGCGAGAGTGGACGTCCTTGTCTCGTTCCTGATCTTAGAGGAAATGCTTTCAGCTTTTCACCATTGAGAATGATGGTTGCTGTGGGTTTTTCGTATATGGCCTTTAGTATGTTGAGGTAGGTTCCCTCTATGCCCACTTTCTGGAGAGTCTTTTTTTTTTTTTCATAAATGGGTGTTAAATTTTGTCAAAACGTTTTTCTGCATCTATTGAGATGATCATATGGTTTTCATTCTTCAATTTGTTAATATGGTGTATCACATTGATTGATTTGCATATATTGAAGAATGTTTGCATCCCTGAGATAAATCCCAATTGATCATGGTGTATGATCCTTTTAATGTGTTGTTGGATTCTGTTTGCTAGTATTTTGTTGAGGATTCTTGCATCTACATTCATCAGTGATATTGGCAAGTAACTTTCTTTTTTGTAGTATCTTTGGTTTTGGTATCAGGTGATGGTGGCCTCATAGAATGAGTTTGGGTGTGTTCCTTCCTCTGCAATTTTTTGGAAGAGTTTGAGAAGGATGGGTGTTAGGTCTTCTCTAAATGTTTGATAGAATTCATCTGTGAAGCCATCTGGTCCTGGACGTTTGTTTGTTGGAAGGTTTTTAGTCACAGCTTCAATTTCATTACTTGTGATTAGTCTGTTCATATTTTCTGTTTCTTCCTGGTTCAGTCTTGGAAGGTTATACCTTTCTAAGAATTTGTCCATTTCTTCCAGGTTGTCCATTTTATTGGCATAGTTGCTTGTAGTAGTCTCTTAAGATGCTTTGTATTTCTGCGGTGTCTGTTGTAACTTCTCCTTTTTCATTTCTAGTTTTAATGATTTGAGTCCTCTCCCTCTTTTCTTGATGAGTCTGGCTAATAGTTTATCAATTTTGTTTATCTTCTCAAAGAACCTGCTTTTAGTTTAACTGATCTTTGCTACTGTTTTCTTTGTTTCTATTTCATTTATTTCTGCTCTGATCTTTATGATTTCTTTCCTTCTGCTAATTTTGGGTTTTGTTTGTTCTTCTTTCTCTAGTTCCTTTAGGTGTTAGGTTAGATTGTTTGAGATTTTTCTTGTTTCTTGAGGTAGGCTTGTACAGCTATAAACTTCCCTCTTAGAACTTCTTTTGCTGCATCCCACAGGTTTTGTGTCATCATGTTTTCATTATCGTTTGTCTCTAGGTATTTGATTTCCTCTTTGATTTCTTCAGTGATCTCTTATTTAGTAACATATTGTTTAGCCTCCACGTGTTTGTGTTTTTTACATTTTTTACCTCGTAACTGATTTCTAATCTCATATCATTGCGGTCAGAAAAGATGTTTGATACGATTTCAATTTTCTTAAATTTACTGAGGTTTGATTTGTGACCCAGGAGGTGATCTATCCTGGAGAATGTTCTGTGAGCACTTGAGAAGAAAGTGTAATTTGCTGTTCTTGGATGGAATGTCCTATAAATATCAATTAAATCTATCTGGTCTATTGTGTCATTTAAAGCTTATGTTTCTTATTTTCTGTTTGGATGATCTGTCCAATGATGTAAGTGAGGTGTTAAAGTCGTTTTCCTCTTTTATAGATCTTAGCAGTTGCCTTATGTATTGAGGTGCTCCTATGTTGGGTGCATATATATTTATAATTGTTATATCTTCTTCTTGGATTGATCCCTTGATCATTATGTAGTGTCCTTCCTTGTCTCTTATAACATTCTTTATTTTAAAGTTTATTTTATCTGATATAAGTTTTGCTACTCCAGTTTTCTTTTGATTTCCATTTGCATGGAATATCTTTTTCCATCCCCTCACTTCCAGTCTGAATGTGTCCCTAGGTCTGAAGTGGGTCTCTTGTAGACAGTATAAATATGGGTCTTGTTTTTGTATCCATTCAGCGAACCTCTGTCTTTTGGTTGGAGCATTTAATCCATTCATGTTTAAGGTAATTATCGATATGTATGTTCCTATGACAATTTTCTTAATTGTTTTGGGTTTATTTTGTAGGTCCTTTTCTTCTCTTGTGTTTCCCACTTAGAGAAATTCCTTTAGCATTTGTTGTAGAGCTGCTTTGGTGATGCTGAATTCTCTTAGCTTTTGCTTGTCTGTAAAGCTTTTGATTTCTCCATCGAATATGAATGAGATCCTTGCCGGGTAGAGTAATCTTGGTTGTAGGTTCTTCCCTTTCATCACTTTAAGTATATCATGCCACTCCCTTCTGGCTTGTAGAGTTTCTGCTGAGAAATCAGCTGTTAACCATATGGTAGTTCCCTTGTATTTGTTGTTTTTCCCTTGCTGCTTTCAATAATTTTTCTTTGTCTTTAATTTTTGCCAATTTGATTACTATGTGTCTCAGTGTGTTTCTCCTTGGGTTTATCCTGTATGGGACTCTCTGTGCTTCCTGGACTTGGGTGGCTATTTCCTTTCCCATGTTAGGGAAGTTTTTGACTATAATCTCTTGAAATAATTTCTTGGGTCCTTTCTCTCTCTCTTCTCCTTCTGGGACCCCTATAATGCGAATGTTGTTGCATTTAATGTTGTCCCAGAAGTCTTTTAGGCTGTCTTCATTACTTTCCATTCTTTTTTCTTTATTCTGTTCCACAGCAGTGAATTCCACCATTCTGTCTTCCAGGTCATTTATCCGTTCTTCTGCCTCAGTGATTCTGCTATTGATTCCTTCTAGTGTATTTTTCATTTCAGTTATTGTACTGTTCCTCTCTGTTTGTTCTTTATTTCTTCTAGGTCTTTGTTAAACATTTCTTGCATCTTCTCGATCTTTGCCTCCATTCTTTTTCTGAGGTCCTGGATCATCTTCACTATCATTATTCTGAATTCTTTTTCTGGAAGGTTGCCTATCTCCACTTCATTTAGTTGTTTTTCTGGGGTTTTATCTTGTTCCTTCATCTGGTACATAGCCCTCTGCCTTTTCACCTTGTCTCTCTTTCTGTGAATGTGGTTTTTGTTCCACAGGCTGCAGAATTTGAGTTCTTCTTTCTTCTGCTGTCTGCCCTCTGGTGAATGAGGCTAAGAGGCTTTTGCAAGTTTCCTCCTGAACCTAATTTTCAATTTCCCCACTTGCCCACAAAAAAACACCACTGTTTCCTAATCTCAGTTATTCCACCCTTCCAGCTCAGGCCCAGCAGGGCATGTAGTCAACTCCTGCTCACCGTTCTGGATATTGCTGGATTTGGTGATTCCTCTTTCCTGTGTTTAAGCTCAACTTACATTTAAAAAATCTGTCTTATAATTTTCTACCCCGAAGTGAGCAGAACCCTGACCGCATCTGTTTAGATGGTCATACTGACTAGAAGTCCTCAGGACTGGCCTTTCCAATGTGAGCCTGTAAAGGGAACTACTTAAATTGCCTACAGTTAGCTCTTGATACCAGAGCACTCCTAGGGCCTGTTCCATTCAGTGCAAGGCTACTGTCAGGGCTCAAGAAAGCACGTAAAGACCACTTCCTACAAATTAACCATGAGTGTCGTTACCTCTTGGCTTTAGGATAAGGACACTCACAGACTGATAAACTGCAGCTTGATATTCAAGATCCTTCCTACAACCTATCTTATTTCACATCCACCATGCCCTTAATGCAGCCAGAACTACCTACGGTTGCCAAAACACATGTCATGACATCTCACTTCCAAGATTTTGACAAATTGTTTACATTACTTATAATGTCCTTCTCTTTTTTTAAAAAAAAAGCCCACGTATTATATAAGGACCAACTCAAATAGTACCTCATCTGTAAAGCCTTCTTGATGCCTGTCACATCTCCTGCTCTTGCCTTACTCTTCCCTCTGCCAATATATTTACTGATCAGCCATTTACAGTGCTGCTGGGTCTGTTCTATTGATTATTAATATGCTAGTCATAACCACAAAAGGAAACATCAAAACTCAGACATGTTCACCACTAAGGAACAGAATTAAGTTGTGCTTCCAATCAGAGGTGGTACATAGCACATCAAGGACCAGTCATGGTCACCTGGATAGCCTCATTGTGCCATACCTCCTATCCTCTATATTGGCCCATTCCACAGTCCCAAACTCCTGCTGTGAGGCCCATTCTGTAATTTCTCTTGTTGAGTTTCCTAGCGCCCCAGCCCTGCCCACCCCACGTGCAAGAACTGAGACCTTCTCTCAAACTCCCAAGCTACTAAATACTTGCAGCCTTTTTCCCAACGCCCAACATTTGTCCTCACTGCCATGAACGGCTCATCTCCTAGAATCACAGCATAACTCTGTTAGACTCTGAACTCTTACTCACTGCCTAAGTTCTCTCTATACAACTTTTTTTAACATCTTTATTGGAGTATAATTGCTTTACAACGTTGTGTTAGTTTCTGCTATATAACAAAGTGAATCAGCTATATGCATACATATATCCCCATATCCCCTCCCTCTTGCGTCTCCCTCCCACTCTCCCTATCCCACCCCTCTAGGTGGTCGCAAAGCACTGAGCTGATCTCCCTGTGCTATGCAGTTGCTGCCCACTAGCTATCTATTTTACATTTGGTAGTGTATATATGTCAATGCTACTCTCTCACTTCGTCCCAGCTTACCCTTCCCCCTCCCCGTGTCCTCAGTTCCATTCTCTATGTCTGCGTTTTTATTCCTGTCCTCCCCCTAGGTTCATCAGAACCACTTTTTTTTTGTTTTTTAGATTCTATATATATGTGTTAGCATATGGTTTTTGTTTTTCTCTTTTTGACTTACTTCACTCTGTATGACAGTCTCTAGGTCCATCCACCTCACTACAAATAACTCAATTTTGTTTCTTTTCATGGCTGAGTAATATTCCATTGTATATATGTGCCACAACTTCTTTATCCATTCATCTGCCAATGGACACTTAAGTTGCTTCTATGTCCTGGCTATTGTAAATAGTGCTGCAATGAACATTGTGGTGCATGTCTCTTTTTTTTTTTTTTAAGAAGATGTTGGGGGTAGAAGTTTACTAATTAATTTATTTATTTTTGCTGCGTTGGGTCTTAGTTTCTGTGCGAGGGCTTCCTCCAGTTGCGGCAAGCGGGGGCCACTCTTCATCGCGGTGCGCGAGCCTCTCACTGTTGTGGCCTCTCTCGTTGCGGAGCACAGGCTCCAGACGCACAGGCTCAGCAGCTGTGGCTCACGGGCCCAGCCCCCCAGACCAGGGCTCGAACCCATGTCCCCCGCACTAGCAGGCAGACTCTCAACCACTGCGCCACCAGGGAAGCCCCATGTCTCTTTTTGAACTATAGTTTTCTCAGGGTATATGCCCAGCAGTGGGGTTATTGGGTCATACGGTAGTTCTATTTTAAGTTTTTTAAGGAACCTCCATATTGTTCTCCATAGTGGCTGTATCAATTTACATTCCCACCAACAGTGCAAGAGGGTTCCCTTTTCTCCACACCCTCTCCAGCATTTATTGTTTGTAGATTTTTTGATGATGGCCATTCTGACTGGTGTGAGATGATACCTCACTGTAGTTTTGATTTGCATTTCTCTAATGATTAGTGATGTTGAACATCCTTTCATGTGTTTGTTGGCAATCTGTATCTTCTTTGGAGAGATGTCTATTTAGGTCTTCTGCCCATTTGGGGATTGGGTTGTTTGTTTTTTTGATATTGAGCCGTGTGAGCTGCTTGTGTATTTTGGAGATTAATCCTTTGTCAGTTGCTTCGTTTGCAAATATTTTCTCCCATTCTGAGGGTTGTCTTTTCATCTTGTTTATGGTTTCCTTTACTGTGCAAAAGCTTTTAACCTATACAATTTTATGAGCGCTAGCCTGGACCACTCAATACCAACATTTGCCTGGATGACCTCCCATGCCCACTGAATCACATATAGAGACCCCAGAAGTCCTTGCCAGGGCTGGTCTCTGGAATCAGTCAAATCTTCCCAGACCATTTCTCACGTTGAAGCATAATAATGGCTATGGGGAACTCACCTGGTCAATTTCTCTGTGCATCTGTCCAACGAGCCCTAATAAGGGACTGGAGATTCATCTCCCCAAAAGTTTAACATGTTGCAGAATGAGTAAAGCATAGAGAGATGGCTAAAAGAATCCATCCCACAGTCAGTACCTGGTTACTCTACAGGCACATATGGCAATGACCAGAGGAAGGAAAAAGGAAAAGAAAGCAGCTGCCAGAAAAATAAAAAGTCTCCTTCTCCAGCTTCCTTCACAGTAACTTTTCCTCTGTCCTCCTTCTGTACCATGAGCGCTGTAGCATCCTTATCTCTTTGGCCTTCATATGCTTAGTCTTATTTTTTAAGCACCATACTAAGTATTAAAATCTGGCAAAATAATTATTTACAATAGCCAAGGTATGGAAACAACCTACGTGCCCATCAATGGATAAATGGATAAAGATGTGAGATATAGGGCTTCCCTGGTGGTGCAGTGGTTGAGAGTCTGCCTGCCAATGCAGGGGACATGGTTTCGTGCCCTGGTCCGGGAAGATCCCACATGCCACGGAACGGCTAGGCCCGTGAGCCATGGCTGCTGAGCCTGTGCGTCCGGGGCCTGTGCTCCGCAACGGGAGAGGCCACAACAGTGAGAGGCCCGTGCACCACCAAAAAAAAAAAAAAAAAAAAAAGATGTGAGATATATGCATATATATATAATGGAATACTACTCAGCCATAAAAAAGATGAAAATTTCGCTATTTGCAACAACATGGATGGACCTTGAGGGTATTATGCTAGATGAAATAAGTCAAAGAAAGACAAATACTGTAGAATTTCATGATATGTAGAATATAAAAAACAAAACAAAACAAAAGAAATGAACAAAGCAAACCAAACAGGAACAAACACGTAGCTACAGAGAACACGGTAGTGGTTACCAGAGCGGAAGGGCCAGGGGAAGGAGGGGAGGCCAAAATGGGCAAAGAAGATCAACTGTATGGTGACAGACGGAAACTAAGTTTTTGGTGGTGAGCATGCTGTAGCATATACAGAAGTAGAAATATAACGTTGTACACGTGAAACAGACAATGGTATAAACCAATGTTACCTCAGTAAAAAAATAAATTTAAAAAAATCTGGCAAAATGGTTGCTATAAACAATAGATTAATATAGCTTTGTAGGTAGTATTGTAGCAAGTATTTTCTTAGTAACAGCAAGATTCAAATTCACTTGGAGCTTATAAAAAGCTGAGGAAAGAGTAGTTTCTTACTCCAAGTTATATCCCAAAGACTACTGACTGGACAACTTTAGAAAATATATATTAGTACAGAAAGTTCAAACACATACAGAAGTTATAAGGAAAGTTAATGAACCAACTTTTACAACTATTACAACTGTCAACTGACTCATGAATACTTATACTCTTATCCTCCCACCAGAGGTATTGTGAAGTTAAGGCCAGACGTACTATCATTTCATACATAAATATTTCAACTCATATCTCTTATAGATAAGATTTTAAAAATTATTAGCATAGTATCATTAAACCTCTAAAATGATTAATTCCTTAATCTAATTAAACATATAATTTTCAAATTCCCCAAATGTTTTATTTGCTTGAATCATCAACAAAATAAGTTCCCTACATTGGAACCGGTCTCTTAAATCTCCTTGAAGCTATAGGTTCCTCTACCTCCTTCCTTTCCCCATCTTCCCATCCCTTGACATTTATTTGTTGACGAAATTGGCCTGTAGAAATCCCCACAGTCTGGGTTATGCTGATATACTCCTCATGGTGTCATTAGGGTGCCTTTTTCCCCTATATTTCCTGGAAATTGGTAGCAAGAACTACAGGCTTGATCAATTCAGCTCAATTTTCTGGCAAGACAACCTTATAGCTGGTGGTACTATCTGGTTTTCTCTCTTTCTGTGATATTAGCAACCACTGATGGTCACTGGCTATATCCCTTAATTCATTAGAGACTGCAAAATTGTGATACAGTGACATTCTATCATTCCTCCATCTTTTAAGAGTTGGGATATGCCAATAATTAGAAACTTATCATCACCAACTACTTGGTTACTCTAAGCTACAGTTCATATAGGAAACGCAGGGAAAAATACTTGAGTCTTTCCACTTATTACCAGTTTTCAAAATGAGTTAATTTACTAGCATCCCCCAAAGCAGACCAACTATTAGTATTTTTCTTTAGTATTATTGTGAGCTTCAAATTTAAATATATTTAATGTGTTTCAATACATTGTAGATATTATTCTTACTGATCCTCAAATTGTCCCATTTTTGGCTCCTGAGTCCTTTAAGACGCCCTCAGGAGTTTTTGATAACTGTTTTCCTTTCTAAATTGACAAGATGTTCCAAGCTCATCTTGTACATTTCCTGCCCCAGACCTGGAAGTAGCTATTTTCCAAGGAGCTTTGGTTTACTTTAGTAGGAAATGACATTAGATACTATAGTCTCATTGTTAGGGGTGCTCATTGCTAGTGGGTTTGTCATTTTTCCAGGCCCTGCCATGAAAAAGAGCTAGAAAATTTACCATCACAGGATCTTTCCTTAACCTTAGCTATCTTTCATCTGTTTTTCCTTTAAACCACACTCAAATGCTGGATTCCCAATAATATCATCTTAATCACTCATTTGCTTTATCCCATAATTTTAAAAAACCTTAGAATAACAATACCAACATAACCACTATAATACTATTACTCTAAACAGTTTAAGATATTTTTAGAGATGTCATTGTCCTTTAATTACAATCTAGTAGCAACAGATAGTCAAGTTTGTTGACATCTGAAATAGCCCCTCCCTGCATGGTTGTTATATCAGCAACTCAATATATAATTAGGTTCTCCTATTTCAATTGGTTTCCATTTTTAGGGATCTTTTAAAATTAAATTCTGTGTTAAAATTATGCAAAATATGTATATGGTTCCAAGTTAAGGAGACAAAACAAGATGTATTCAGAGAAGTCTAGCTTCTGCTCCTCTCTCCACCCACCACACTGTTTCCTCCATCACACTACAAATAACCATTTTTTTGTTGTTAAGTTTTTGTTTTATCCTTTTTTAAAAAAAATTTCCAAATATTAGTATTCTCATCCCTTTCTTCAATGAATGATACACACTATATCTATTAGTCACCACCCTGCTTTTTTCCCCTGAAAGTCACTCTACAATAGTATAAAGAGACACTCTTCATTCCTTTCTATAGTTGTGGATATAGTATATGTTATTCATCAAATTGTGTACTGACCAACAGATGGATTGTTTCTAACTTTTGCTATTACAAACACTGCTGCAATAAATAGCCTCATATGTGCAACTTTTCTTATTTTTGCCTTGAGATAGGATCCCTAGAAATAGAACTGCCTGGCGAAAGGGTAAATATAAATGTAAGTTTTCTAGGTATTGACAAGTTCTCTCCCCTAGGTCTTATACCGTTTTGCATTTCCTACAGCAATGTTTGAGAGTGCCTGCTTCCCCCCATTCCCTCCACAGTCTCGTCAACAGAATAACTTGTCAAACTTTTTAATTTCTGTCAATAAGATTGGTAAGAAATGATGTATCAGTGTAGTATTAATCTGCATACTTATTAGTACAAATATTAAATAGCTTTTCATACGTTAGAGGCAATTTGCCGTTCTTTTTCTGCAAACCATCTGTTCTTATATCTTGCCCATTTTCTTGCTGAGTTGATAGTTTTCTTATTCTCTATTTTTTAGAAATACTAACCCTTTGTGATTAAAAACTGCAAATACCCTTCTCCAATTTGTCATCTTTTTTACTTTATTTATTATGTTTTCAGCTATAATAAAGTTATTATTTTTACCATAAAATTTATCTATATTTCCCTTATTGCATCTGGATTTTGAGTTGTTGTTAGGGTGTTTATCCACTTCCAGGTTCAGAGGAATTCACCAGCCTTTTTCCTAGTACTTGTCTGGTTTCATTTTTGTATATTAAGTGACTGATTCACTTGTAATTTATCATTGGGATAGTACAAAGACTAAATCTAATATCGTCTTCCTTCATTATTTAAACACTAAATATTCATGTCTATTTCCTCATTTTCCATTCAGTTCTGTTAGTCTGTCTTTTTAAGCACCAATACCACAGTTTTTATTATAAAGGCTTAATAACATGTTTCAATATCTAGTAGGTCTACAGCTCTCCTCTGCTGCTCTTCTTTAATGAGAGTTTTTCTTATTATTCTTACTTATCTATCCTTTCCAATGAAATTTATAATCAGCTTGCCTAGCTACAGGAAGCACACACAAAGAATCATTATAAAGTCACAAATTAACTTTAGGGGATTGACAAATTTATGATGTTGAAACTAAAAGCTAAGAATAAGAACTAAAACTTGGAAAAAAGCATTAAAATAGTTTACCATTCTCTGCTTGTGAAAAGATACAGGCTGAACCCAGAAAACCTTTGCTACATTACCATGAGAAATTTTTATTTAAACAATTAAGATTAATAAGCAAAGGAACCAATCATTTCATGTATATCATGTATTGTGTAAACCACCTGATTAGGAAAACACCAAAATGATCAAATAAAACAGGTATTAGAAATGCATTGCTCACCTTCCTTTTTCAGCCATTTCACAATGTTCCCTTCTTCCATTGTAGGAGACAGTGATGGCATTAGTATCGTAATAGGATCAGCTGAAATTGAAAAAAGGAAAGATTAAACACAAAAAATAATGCACCTCATGAGGCAGCAACAACAAGTTCAAGTAAATTAATATCTAATTCAATTTGAGAAAAAAAATATTCCACAGTCTGAAAGACACAAAACTGGTCAAACTAAGTGTTCAGTAATCTTTTCTGGGTTTTCAACTCCTTTTTCATAGTTCCCCAAGCCCTCTATGCATATTTTCAAGCCAGGTGCTTACAAGATTAAAAAAAAGAAAAGAAAAGCTGATTTATGTTTCATCTTCTTCTCCTTCCCCTTTTGTTGCTGCAAAAAAATATTTACAAGTAGAATGACCAAAGGAAAAGACAAAAAAAAAAAAAAAAAACCTAAAGTTCTGATAACCTACAACAGAAGAATTATTAGACTTACAACAGAATAATCAAGATTAAACTTTAGAAACTGGTTGTGTTTTTACTTTAATCTAATATTACACTATTCAGAAATCAAAGGTTCTTGCTAAGTGTGAAAAGCAGAGGTTTGCTTTGTTAAGAATGATAGGGTAAGTGAACTTAAGTAGTTAAATTAATCTCAGATTGTGTTTCATACCACAGTTCAGCTAGGGATCCAAAAAGACAGACTCAAACCAGGGTGACCTCTCAATAAAGCATAGCCACTTTTTCCTTAGATATCAAAAAAGGAGACACACTATATATTTGGCCAGATGTGCTTCCCGATAATTCCACTGTCCAGGACCATACTTAAAGAGCGCACAGCTGTTAGATTACAATTTACATAAAGTTTATACTAATAAAATAGTTCACAGAGTGCTCCAGTTCTTATTTAGCAGTAGCCATAGTAACAAATTACACTGCCTGAAATCTTCCACAAAACCTATTCTCTCCTCAGATTATTCAACTCTCTGACCCAAAAAAGCAAAATACACCACATCTGACATAATTCAAATGTGGAAAAGGGTAGAATAGGGCTTTTTTTCCCCATTGATGTTTTAGGGTTAAAAATAAGGGAATTGATATCAAAAAAACAAACAACCCAATCAAAAAATGGGCAGAAGACTTAAATAGACATTTCTCCAAAGAAGATATACAGATTGCCAACAAACACATGAAAAGATGCTGAACATCACTAATCATTAGAGAAATGCAAATCAAAACCCAGTGAGGTATCACCTCACACTGGTCAGAATGGCCATCATCAAAATATCTACAAACAATAAATATTGGAGAGGGTATGGAGAAAAGGGAACCCTCTTGCACTGTTGGTGGGAATGTAAATTGATGCAGCCACTATGCAGAACAGTATGGAGGTTCCTTAAAAAACTAAAAATAGAACTACCATATGACCCAGTAATCCCACTACTGGGCATATACCCTGAGAAAACCATAGTTCAAAAAGAGACATATACCACAATGTTCAATGCAGCACTATTTACAAATAGCCAGGACATGGAAGCAACCTAAGTGTCCATCAACAGATGAATGGATAAAGAAGATGTGGCACATATATACAATGGAATATTACTCAGCCATAAAAAGAAACAAAATTGAGTTATTTGTAGTGAGGTGGATGGACCTAGAGACTGTCATACAGAGTGAAGTAAGTCAGAAAGAGAAAAACAAAAACCGTATGCTAACATATATATGGAATCTAAAAAAAAAAAAGGTTCTGATGAACCTAGGGGCAGGACAGGAATAAAGACGCAGACGTAGAGAATGGACTTGAGGACATGGGGGTGGGGGGCAGGGTAAGCTGGGAGGAAGTGAGACATCAGCACTGACATATATATAAAATAGATAGCTTGTGGGAAGCAGCCCCATAACACAGGGAGATCAGATCGGTGCTTTGTGACCACCTAGAAGGGTGGGATTGGCAGAGTGGGAGGGAGGCTCAAGAGGGAGGAGATATGGGGATATATGTATACATACAGCTGATTCACTTTGTTATATAGCAGAAACTAACACAACTGTAAAGCAATTATACTCCAACAAATATGTGTTAAAAAAAAATAAGGGGGGCTTCCCTGGTGGCGCAGTGGTTGAGAGTCTGCCTGCTAATGCAGGGGACACGGGTTCGAGCCCTGGTCTGGGAGGATTCCACATGCCGTGGAGCAACTAGGCCCGTGAGCCACAACTACTGAGCCTGCGCGTCTGGAGCCTGTGCTCCGCAACAAGAGAGGCTGCGATAGTGAGAGGCCCGCGCACCGCGATGAAGAGTGGCCCCCGCTTGCCACAACTAGAGAAGACCCTCGCACAGAAACGAAGACCCAATACAGCAAAAATAAAAAAACAAATTAATTAATAAACTCCTACCCCCAACATCTTCTTTAAAAAAAATAATAATAAGGGAATTGAATGCTAATGTTAAATGTAGTTAAATATTTCCTTTGGGGAACTGAACTAATGTTATTGTAATTTCAAATGGAGAGTTCCTATGGCTTCATGGTAAAGAAGTGCCATTTCTGAAGCATTTGGAAGGAAGCTTTTATCCTCCCGTCACTGTTCATTCACTCCCCTCTAAAGGACTGGGAAAAGGATCCAGGCAAATACAACTGCCTCAGCCTTTTCCTCATTTTAAGACCTGTCTGCCTATAGGGAACCTGTATTTTCCTTTCAGTTCTTCTATGCACTAGGCATAAATGGACCTGCCTTTCAAAGGCAGATAGTAAGCCCACCTCTCTCTATTCCTGCCATCAGGGCCCAGTGGGTGCTGGGAAGCAATTCAGGATGTGTGTTTGCTTTGTATACACAAACTGTCTCTCTCAAACAAAAGCCCAAAGTCTAAACAGGGGTTGTACTGAGGAGTCCAACTGCAGAAGGCCACAGATATAAGGCACATTTTCCAATACAACAAAACCATCAACATTAAAACTGTTACTTTGATCTCCATCTGTCTGGTTTTTGCCTTCTCAATTGGTACCAATCTACAAGGATAGAAATGTAGAATCATCACTCTCAATACCCCAACAATGATAGAGCCTGAACCAAATTCTAAGTCAACACGCCCACTTCATCAATGAGAAAACTACAATCCACTGATTAAGGGATTTGAATTCTGCCTAACTCTCAAGGCTGTCCTCTCCTACACTGTACTACTGCTCATCGTTAATTGATTATCCTTACCAATATGGATTATCACCTAATTAATCATTGGTTATTTATAGCCTATTCATCCAGAAATTCAAACAGAACCAGACATATCAAATCCATGTGAGCATTCTTCACGTGTCCAATCAAGCAGCCTAATAATCCCTCTCTATCAAAAAGTTCAAGCCTGGCGCTACGAGACGCAATACTTCAAAATCACATACACAGTAAATTTATACATCAAATAGAGTTCCACTACAAAGAGGCAAAATAAATGAACTTCTATGATTCTATGCCCAGATTCCAATTTATGACAAATATCAACTCAGTTCTCTCAAAACAAAGTCTCTCTTCAATATTTTTATACCTTGGTTCTAGTTGCCATGATACAATTAATATTTATTTTATGATTCTCTCTCCTATTACAATCTCTCACCTACGAGACCTTCACATTTTTCCTGACATTAAGTACTTCATTATGAAACTTTTTGCGTTTTATGAATTACCACATCAAGAATCTTAAAATTTTTCATATTTAAAAAATAAAAAGAACATAATCACTCCTCATACAGCCACCCTTCATAGATGAGTTGAAACTGCTTCTCTGAATGACAATAAAATATAAAAATTCTGTAATAGATCATTATCCTTACTCTGAAAGGAAGGTGACAAAAACCAAAGAAAGACATTTTGGACATTTCCATTTTTCGGTACTATCTCTTGATTGCTTATACTGACTTACATGGAGAGTACAATGTGCAATGTATTTTCTGCTAAATCTAACTAACCTATCCTCAGATGCTCATGCTAGAAAATTATTTTTAAAAGGAAGCATTAATTTACTAATAATAATGCATATTTCATTCTAGTATATCCTCTTTCAACCTGAACATTATATACATCTTTTCCAAATATATTTTTTCCAGTGGGAAAGTAATTATATAATCATAATATCAGTTTTGAATGACAGGGCTGCATATAACTAATATCTGGCCTTTATGGCTGCCATCAATTCTACTGAACATAGTGTGGGCTTTTCTAGACTCCTTGGAATTTTAACCTACACATAATGTTGTTTAATTTCATTAGGAATTATACGGAGTTTCCCTTCTCATTCCAATAAGCAGTACATTCTACCTTTTTCCTGTCAAACTGAGGAGGCCTTGAAATGGGCACCAATTACAGTTCCCACTCATAACTGGACACAACTATAAGAATAAAGGAAATGCAGTTTTTTACTCCACTGGTCATACAGGTTATTTCAATTAGTACTCAAAAAATACCCCAAATTTTGTTAGACTTTAACCCTTTTGTAGTCATTTTAGTGTTCTATTTCTTTTCATCAAGCTAACAAAGTATACCTAACGGCTTATAAAGTCTGCCCTTCTATAGCAGTTAAAAAACATATTTAAAAACTTTTAAGGTAACTACCGTAATGTACGTTGTTCCAGTTTATATTTAAATATACTGATTTTAACAGCAGAGTCTCACAAATCCGTCACAACTGTCTTAATCTCTTTTTTTATTGCCTCAATATAATGACACAATAAGTTGAAAATTTTCACTCAGTATATTGCTGCTTTACCTTCCTTCTCAGGCACATGAGCAAATGATCAATCACTGAATCTTACAGCAAACTACACTAATCTAATTTCTTGTTCTCTAGAGGATTTCTTTTATCTCAAAACACTCGTACTTCAGCAAAACCTATAAAAGCTTTAAACTGATGATCTATACATCAATTCTAAAAGGTTTCCAGATTAAAAAAAAAAGATTAATATAAGCAAACTCTGAAAATACAAATGCAGAACAAACAGCTTTGTGGCTAATAATGAAGCAGATCTAAGCCCCATTACTCTGACTGAAGTAATTAAGGAAATTCCACAATTTACTTATGGTACTGCTTGGACGTCATGCTCTAGTCCATTTATACGACTATAATCCAAACACAAAAATCATGAAATGAAGACAGATAAATTGAAGAAATAAATTACCCTGTACTTTTTTAGTGCAGCTCTCTGTTCCTTATATTAATTTGCTTCTTTTTTAATAGGAAGAGATGCTGCTCATTTAATCACCTCTCTTTTCCAATGCAAAAAGAGTATTTATTTCATTAAATAAAATTGACCTTTAAAATTTCTGCTTAAATAAAACAATTCTGCCATCTGCAGGCTGGATGAAATAAAGCCATAAGACGTAAAGGTAATTTCAAAATCAATACCAGGGCATAGAATAATATTAATACTGCAGTTTTGAATAAAGGTAAAGCAATTTTTTAAAAGACAAGTGCTTGTCATATGGGTCTTCTTTGTTCAAATACTTATTTTGGCATAAGAATAGATTGAAAATGTCACAAATACTTACTTTGGTATAAGAATAGATTGAAAATGTCACAAATACTTATTTTGGTATAAGAATACATTGAAAATGTCAATGAACAACAATAGAAAATGTATGCGTAATAGTCTGTGAGAAAATATCATTTAGAGTAATAAATGTAATGAAAGACGCCCACAAACAGTATATATGGCATAATCCAATTTCTACCTGCTTAGCTTGTATGTACACAAAGACTGAAAGGATATACTCCAAAATGACAATAGTACCTATCTCTAATTGATGGTTTTATTATACCTGCTTTTTATTTCTTTGTTTCTTGTTACTTTTAAACAAAAACCCACAAGAACAGGGAGAAAAGAAGGAACAATAGAACACAATTTTGGAAGCAGGAAAGTAAATAATGTAGATAGTAATAATTGACTAGAAAGCTGAATGCTAAACTAGAAGTGGAGAAAGCTGAGATAATCAACCTGGTTTATACAAGAATTTCCCAAAGGCCCAAGAACTGGCAGTACTGAGGACCTCTGGAAACACTGGGGGCGGTGGGGTGGGAGGTTTGGGTAAATGCTATTTAAGTGCTGGGTAACACCACCCTCATTCAACCGAAGACTGGACGTTGTTTCCTCTGCAGAGGTAAAAGAGAAGACCTTCGGAACAGAGGTTGAACCTACACACCTGGAGATACTGTATATAGAAATTGCAAAAGTAAGTTAACTGAGAGATCAGCTGAAGTGACTGACAATAACAGAAATTGTGCTAAAAAGCTATTAGATGGTGTGGGATGAATTAGTAATAGTTACAGAGAAAACTGAAGAAAAAATTTTAAAGGCAACAACTTGAAAAAAAGCAAAAAGTAAGAAAGGTAACAATCATAATATGGGACGATATAGGACAATTCTCAGTTAAGCATTATTTGTTTGCTGTAAGCACTGAATATAGATTTAATTAAGAATTGCAAAATAACTACATTGGGTGAATGGTGGAAGGAAAACAGGGGGATGACTGATCAGAAGTCATACACAGATAATATATAACATATATAATATATAACATAAAATAGAGAGATGAACAAATGCCAGAGGACACTTAGAAGCAACAAGAGACAAAACTTGTTGCTTCTAAGGAGGAAGATGACTGGGGGAGCAGGGAGAGATGGGTCAGAGACCCACCGTATTGTTATAAGCCTTTTAGTACCATTTGACTATTTAAACTATATGCATGCACGACTGTGTTAAAATATTTTATTATTTAATAAAATGACTTTTTTTTTTTTTTTTTAACTTAAGCAGCAGCACACCACTGTGATTTAGAACAGGCACTGGAGCCAAACTGCCTAGGTTCAAATTATCAATCCAGCACCTACAAGTTACCTAGTCATTCTGTGCTCTGATTGCCTCTTCTGTAAAATAAAGAGTTTGGTAAGGTCTAAATAAGGTTACACATGCCAAGTCATTACGATGGAGTCTGGCAAAAAGTAAGTCTCAAAACTGTTAGCTGTTTATTATTAATAGGCAGCATAGAAATGGTTAAGAGTAGACTCTGAAGGCAGCCAGACAGTTGGCTAGATGTATCACAATATCCTACTTTACAATTTCTTCCTCAGTAATGAGCCATGGATTCACAGGTTCCTTTCACCTTCACAATCTAAACGTGAAGGTTTCCTTTCTACTCTTTACCTTATCCAGCCTTGTCCTCATTGCTAAAGTACACTAACTCTTGAACTCTCTTTTAACTGTATTGCACATTTGAAAACCAAACTCTCATTAATGTCACTGGCAAATGTTTTACTTTCTGTGGTACTGTCATATTGACTACCAAAGCTAAAGGGTAAAACTAGGCATTCAACAAATGCTTTCTGAGCTCCTGCTATCCTAGCCTTGGACCCACATAAGACCAGAATCTTGACCTCAAAGGATTATAGTTTAAATGGGAAGTCAAGACAAATACACAAGTACTAGAGGGTAGCATATAAACGTGCTGTGAGAATGCCAAAGAGCTGAGAGTCGAGATTCTAGCTGTTCAAAAATGGAAATCTTCATTTGTGTGCTAGTACCACTTTATACTCATTAGAATGGCTATTATCAAAAAATAACCAGAAAACAAGGTGTTGGCAAGACGTGGAGAAATTAGAGCCCTTGTGCACTGTTGGTGGAAAAGTAAAACAATGCAGCTTCTGTGAAAAACAACCCAATGGTTCCTCAAAAAATTAAACATTGAATGACCATTTATTTGATCAGGCAACCTCACTTCTGGGTATACACCCAAAATAACTGAAAGCGGGAACTCGAACAGGTGTTTGCACAGCCATGTTCACAGCAGCATTATTCACAATGGCCAAAAGGTGAAAACAGACCAAGTGTCCATGGATAGATGAATGCATAGACAAAATATTGTGGTATATACATCCAATAAAATGTGATTCGGCCTTAAAAAGGGATGAGATTCAGATATCTGCAACAACATGGATGAAACTTGAAGACATTATGCTAAGTGAAATAAGCCAGACACAAAAAGACAAATATTTTATGATTCTGCTTTTATGAGGTACCTAGAAGAGGCAAATTCACAGGGAAAGTAGAAGAGTGGTTACCAGGGGCTAGGGAGAGGGGAGAATGGGGAGTTGTTGTTTAATGGGTACAGAGTTTCAGTTTGGGATTATGAAAAAGTTCTGGAGACAGTGGTAATAGCTACACACAATGTGAGCACTCTTAATGCCCTAGAACTAAACACTTAAAAATAGTTAAAATGGTAGATTTTATATATATTTTACAATAAAAAGTAACTTTTAATTTAAAAAATCTGCTGAGCAAATAAAACAAGGTGAGGGACCAGCAGAGATATTCCAGGTGAGGGAAACATCATATGCTAATAAAGAGGTGGGAATTACAGTTTAGTTTGGCTAAAGAGTAGAATGTAATGAAAATGAAAAGTAGGCCATGTAAGTTAAAAAAAGTATGTTGGGACTACTGACTTATGGTAGATAGCCATAGTACCTTCTAGTACACTCTAATACCTAGTTAATGGGTTTGACATTATTTAAATAGCAATGGAAAGACATGAAAAAAATTTCGAGTGAGTAAAATAAATAACCACAATAAAAAAATTGAACTTGTTTACAGTTCCACAGACATGGCTATGTTCACAAGGCTATAATTTACAAAAAAGAAAAGAAGAAAAACTGCACATGCTTTGAGACAGTCACAACTATAAACCCTGCAGAAAAGCTAAAATAATGGGATTTTAAATACAAAGTGAAGATACCCATGAACATGTTACCTGTTCTCCTTTACTGACTTAGAACACTTGTCCTGAGAGACTGAAAAGGCACGTTAAGGACCAGATCCTTCTAAGAAAAGAAAGGAAAGTAAGGGGACCCAGTTGCAGTAGAGGAACTATTTTATTGTTTGATCAGAGAAGGCGTCCTCTGACAAAGTGAGTAGAGCTGAATGGAGGAAGCCATGCAAATCTCTGATGGAGAGCCTTCGAAACCGAGGAAACAGCAAGCACAAGAATGAGCAGAGGGCTTCCCTGGTGGTGCAGTAGTTGAGAATCCGCCTGCCAATGCAGGGGACTCAGGTTTGAGCCCTGGTCCGGGATGATCCCACATGCCGCAGAGCTGCTAAGCCCGTGCGCCACAACTACTGAGCCCGAAATCTAGAGCCCACAAGCCACAATTACTGAGCCCACGTGCTACAACTACTGAAGCCCACGCACCTAGAGCCCATGCTCCACAACAAGAGAAGCCACCGCAATGAGAAGCCTGCACACTGCAACGAAGAGGTAGCTCCTGCTTGCCGCAACTAGAGAAAGCCCACGTGCAGCAACGAAGACCCAATGCAGCCAAAAATAAATAAATTAAAAATATTAAAAAAGAACATAGAAAAAATAAATTGTATGTTTACCCACATAAGAAAAATAAATTAAAAATAATTTTTTTAAGTTAAAAAAAAAAAAAGAATGTGCAGGGAGCATGCTTGGTATGTTCAGAACTCACCAAGGGAGCCTGTGTGCTGGAGTGGAGTGAGTGTGAGGTGAGGCATGGTCAAAGCTGAACTCAGAGAGGTGGAGGATTCATATCATATTGTGCTTTGTAAACCACAGTTAAGGACTTCAGATTTCATTCTGAGTTTAATGAGGAGCTCTTGGAGGGTTTTCAGCAGAGGAGTAACATGATCTGATTTATAATTTAAAAGCAGCACTCTGAAAGCTGCATGGAGAATGGCCGGTACTGGGCCAAGGGTGGTGGTAGAGACATCTATTGGGACACTCCTGCAATAATCTAGATTAGAGGTGGTGGTAGCTTGCACCAGTCTAGTTGGTAGCAGAAGTGGTGAGGAGTGGTCAGATTACATTTAAAAGGTAGAGTCAACAAGAATTTCTGAGTTTGGATGTGGCATATGAAAGTCAGGAGTCAAGGATGACTCAAGTTAGGAGTACAAGTAAAAAAACCCCAAAATCCAAATTAGATGCCATAGCTCCAAAAGGAACATTTTTCTTTCTATAAAAAGTGCCCCAGGGGCTTCCCTGGTGGCGCAGTGGTTGAGAGTCCGCCTGCCGATGCAGGGGACACGGGTTCGTGCCCCGGTCCGGGAAGATCCCACGTGCCGCAGAGCGGCTTGGCCCGTGAGCCATGGCCGCTGAGCCTGTGTGTCCGGAGCCTGTGCTCCGCAATGGGAGAGGCCACAACAGTGAGAGGCCCGCGCACCAGAAAAAAAAAAAAAAAAAGTGTCCCAGAAGCCTACATAGACTTGATTCCTATTCAGCTATTCAAATGTAGACAGAAAAATCCCATTAAAAATCAGGTCAGTTATAAAGAGCCTGTGCTTACTCTTGTGCAAAGCACTGGCCTAGGGAAACAACCCAAGGAAACTACATTTGATTCTTCCAAGTGTAGAAACTACAATTGCTCTCTTCCCCTCTCTTAGCATGAGACCTACCATACAGACACACACAAGCCAGGACTTGATCGTATCAGTGCTAAAGCTGAGGCATCAATATAAAGTGTAATGACTGATGGGTAAGTCAGGTGGGTTGGGGAGGCATCTCCCATCTGCCCTTCCAGATCTATTCATCAACCCTCCCCCATACTACTATATGGGCTACATCAACAGGCCTCCTTGCTTTGGCCTCCAGTTGGGTTCTGCCAATGAGCAGAATACACAGGAGACTGAAAGGAGAGAGAAGAGTGAGGTCAGGACATTTTTTTCGCCAGCCCCCTCCTTGAAGGGTTGCCTGGCCTGGCTGGATCCTTTAACTGAAGGGCACAGCTCCATTAGAGGTCCTCCCACAGGCTCCCTCCTCCCCAGTTCCAGGAAGCGCTCGCTTCCCATGCCTCTTCAAGCTAAGGGGTGGTCACAGCACCTTACTCAAAACAGCCCATTAGGGCTTCCCTGGTGGCACAGTGGTTGGGAGTCCGCCTGCCGATGCAGGGGACACGGGTTCGTGCCCCGGTCCGGGAGGATCCCACATGCTGCGGAGGGTATGGGCCCGTGAGCCATGGCCGCTGAGCCTGCGCGTCCGGAGCCTGTGCTCCGCAATGGGAGAGGCCACAACAGTGAGAGGCCCGCGTACCGAAAAAAAAAAAAAATACAAAAAAACAGCCCATTAGTACAGCACCATCTCTACACCCTAAATTCACAAAAATAGTCACTTATAAAACTCTCCTCAAATTACCCATTTCTAGAGTGTCATCGATTCCCTTGCCAGGAGCCTGTAAAAAGATTTAAGAGGGTGGCATTGAAGTAATAAGAAAAATTTCAAACCACAAGGAAGGTCACTCCATTTGAAGGAACAATATGAGCAAAGAAAGGAAAGAGAAGTACAGATGTTTAGGTAAAGGTGAATGATCGGATGAGGCTAAATGCACAAACTTAACCCAAACCCAGATATGAATCAAAATTTCCAGATAACTGCCTTTGTTGTAGTCACTTGCGTAAATGTATCCAAGAGTCATTTGTTTTTAGTTCGAACCCCTATATTAAAATGCACCTTTCTTGTTCTCAGATATGGCAAATACCCTTGCAAAGTAGCACAATTATTTTCTGTAGGAAATGACCAAAATGTTCATGGTAATAGCCTGGAGACTAGGTAGCATTTATAGATAAATTACAGGGAGATCTACAAGTTCCCTAGAATCACATACAAAATTTTGCATGTATGCATTTTTCTGAAGAAGTGGTATAGCTTTTATCAGTTTTCAAATAGGTTTACGCCTCTCTAAAAATCAGTGCTAGTAGATTCCCAAAGAAACTCGCCTGAATTTAAACTTACCAACCTTAATTCTGCCCTAGAAATGTTTCATTAACACAAGAAAGGCCTCGATTGAAGAAAAGTATCCAGTAGATCACCAGCTATAGTAAATGTATTGCTTACCAAGTACAAAAAATAAAGAGTCACCATACACTCCATTTTGTTTACAGAATCTGTTGATTCCTTCATACACTTAGCACTGAATGATACATTTATAAAGACCCTGCTGGAATTGTAAGGTATGTCAGAATGGCTGCAGAACTATTTTCTCTGGATGAAATAAACCAAACACTTCAGAAGAGATTTCAGCTTGCTATATCGGTCTTCTTGGTATTAAACTATAAAATTTAAATTCTACATGAATCCCAGTTTATTCTGCAATCTTGGAACAAGGGCAAAAAGAAATCACCACTCAAGAGTGTAGAAAAAGAATGAACACATGCATAAGAGTTTGGGGATTTACACATTTTTTCGTAAAGGCAAATGATGCTCAAGACAACAATAACGTGTATTTAAGAGTATATCATCTTAGAAACTTACAGCGAGGTCAGTGACATATACTTTAACTCTTAAATGGTCTTACCATCCTTTATACACAGTCTGGAATTTTAGTACCTTATTTAAAATAATGCTATCATGACGGTTGCTGAAATACCATTTCACAATGTAGATATTACCAGAATATATCACTTATTAAAAAAAAAAGTCTCATCACTGGATCTTAAAATCTCAGTGAAATCATCTTAACATTAACTTCATGTAACATTTTTTTCTGAGCCTCAAGTAGCTCAGAATATGTAGGCAATGCCTACTGCACCTAATTTTTTATATTACAATTCATCCTGTGGAGTGACTGAATGATGCGCAGGTAATAATACACTCAGTACCTGCCCACCACCCATGTGAAGAAAAATAATGCCGGGCACACTATATTACATAGTATTAAACACTGTAAGAATTATGTTAATTGTGTCAATACCACTCTTTAATGACAACTTTCTATAATAAATTTTGTGAACAAAGAAGAATTTCAATGACTATCCAGTTCTACAAGGGTTAATTCATAATCCACTCAAGTTGCCCAGCCACAGTGCGACCTGAGAGTAATTCAGGATGAAGCACTCTGCTTTGGATAAACAGGCCCTTAGATAGTTCGAAGCATCTCTCGGGAAGAATTTCAATGACCCTGGATTCTTACATCTTCCTATTCGTAGAAATATACTAAAACCATTAACATGAGGTATCTGTTCTTTGTGATTAGCAGTAATCTTTTACCAAGATATATGCTTGACTGTATGTATTTCCTAGACAAAAAAATTCATATACAATCTGGCTTCCCCCCTACCTCTGCAGAGCAGTTCCTCGGAGCTGAGTGGCTGTCTCCCGTGCTATAATCGTCAGTAAGCCGCTGAATAAAACTTAAACTCACAACTCTTATGTTGTATGTCTTTAAGTCGACAACTTCTTGGTAAGATTCCCCTCCTAAATTTTCACTCTTTCAGGCTCATGTTTTGGTTAAACATTCTTCCCGACCTATGTCTAATGGCTGGACATTTACAAATTGGGTCCTTTACCACAGTCGTCGCGTGGAGCAACCCAAGTGGCCTCGAAGGTCTCCCAATAGAGACAGGTCAGGAGAATGAATAAAAACGGCTACCGGTGACGTTTAAATCTCAACAAACTTGGTCAACCTAACAACTCTAAAGAAACCTGAAATGTGACTGGGAAAAGGCCCGAGAGATGCCTCACAACCCAAATTCCAAGGCAAGGTCACGGAGAAGCCATATCACCCAGGCGGCCAGGGACGTAATCAAGTTCTCCTAGTTTGCCCAAAAGCCCTTTGCGGCATGCAGTAGGCCAAGTCAGCAGACTCCTCCCCGAGAAAAAGCCAAGGGAACAGTGAGCCCCTGGCAACTCACACCGAGATGCAGGCCTTCAATCAAAAAGCTCCAGCCCCAGGCCCATTGCTCAGATACACAGAAGCTGAGCGAGCCCCAGCCACTCACCTCGCAGCCACTGCGTGCTGTGAAACCATCTCCAACTAGCTCCACGGCCGGTAGACCACCCAGCAGCCCCCTTAACCAGCCCTGGGCTTCCGCAGAAGCCCAAGAGACAACGCAGCAACCGCTGATCACAGCCTAGCCTCCAGGAGGCCGCCATCTTCCCGGCCTTCTCCCGGGCTGCCCTCTGCACAGCCTGATCGCCCAGTCATCAAGGCCCTCTCAGGACCCGCCTCCCACCGTGTTGGACACGCCCCCTGGACGCCAGCCGCCCCTCTGAGCCTTGGAATCAAGCTCTTCTAGCCCCGCCTCCAACAGCTTGGCCCCGCCTCCCGGTCAGGCGGCTCCGCGGTTGGGTCTCCAGGCAGCGAGGCCCTCCCAGACCCGCCTTTCGCCTTGTCCGCCCCGCCCCCGGGGTGCCCTCAGGGCCGCCTGATTGCAGTTCGGCCCTTGCCGCGTCAACCCAGGCGGAGCGCCAGAAGCAAAGCTGTGAGAGAGTTGGAGGGCGCAGGTACCCCTCGTCCGGGCCATGTCTAGCTGTCACGCTCCGGAGGGAGACTGTTGCTCACTGCAGTGTCGCGCGCAGGTAGGGGCGGGGCACTGTATTCTGAGGAGGCGAGGCAACGGCGCGGCGCGGCGGCGGAAGCTGGGTGCAGGTCGGGTAGGGCTTCAGGCCGGTCCGGACGCGACCCCCGCGCGCCGCCGCTCCCGTTCCTCGTGCAGACCTGAGACCCCGGGCCCCGAGGCGGGCCTGCTTCCAGCGCTGGGATTCTTTGATGGCGGGGGTTGGGCACCAAACGTTCAAAAGGGAAAAATAACGGAGGAGAGCGTCGGGCGTCTTTCGTGTGTGTTTCAAAACAACTTAACATGAAGACAGACCAAGCTGGGAAACGTGAAGCTCTGGAGTGGAAATGAAGCTAAGACTGTGCTCTCGAGCTTCTTTTCTGCGCCCTGGCGACCAGCCCGACGTTTGCCGCCCAGTAGATACTCGGAAACGTACTCCGAGCCAGATCTGCGGACTGTAGCCGGCACTTTTCATCTGCACAGTTGCTCTTTGCCTGTCTCGGTTTAGATTGATTATGGGATGATCGTAAAAAGGATTTTTTCTTAAGCAGAAGTCAAAGGAAAATCCACCCTCAGGCTGCACATAACTTTTCATTCACTTCTGCGCACTAAGAATTTTGTGGAACACCCACGTGCTCAGGGTGGTGATTAAGACAATGGCCTGGGGTCTGGAGGAGAGCTAGACGAATAAACAATTACAATGTGAGAAGCCTTGCTTAAGAGACAGGGAAAGTCCTTATTCCTCCTGTTATTCTTCTTCGGGGCTGAACGCCCCAATTAAAAAGTAGTAACATGATGTATTTTATTGGGAAATACTTGTCAACCACTATCTTGTGCAAATAAGTGGCTTAACACAGATTAGCAAAGTCCCTTGTTTGTTTCCTTTTTCCCACTTATTACAGCTTATTTATTTTTTCCTCTTTTCACTGCCAGCTAAAATTGTCATACACTGCCTGCCTCTACAAGGTTTAGGTCACTATCTACTGGAGTGGTTGACCTTCAACACACCCTGAAAGGAGTTCAGAGAGATGGTAGGAACGAGATATTCGAGGAAGAACAGGACTTCAGATAGTTATTTTTAAGAGAACATATTATGAGCCCAATTTCTTGCATCTTATATCTAGAAAAGCACTAAAAGGATTAATGGAGACATCTCCTCGTGACCAGCGGCAGACTTCTTGTGAGTAACAGCATCCATCTGCCAAAATGTGTGCTTGATTCCATGTAACCCCCCTTCACTAAAATCACGTCTCTACTGACCTCCCCCCACACCCCACCGCTTTGGAGCAGTTCCTCTGGGCTGAGAGGCTCCCTCCCGGGTTATTTTGCCCCCAATTAAACTTAACTGTCACATTGTGCATTTTTTTTCAGTCGACATCGTTTTCTTTTAAACTACCCCCTAGAGTATAAGCTCCTTTAGTGCAGAGACTTTGTCTTGTTCATGGCTGAATTCCCAGGAAGTGCTTGGTACATAGACACTCAAGGAATACTTATGACTGGTATCACTACCCACTTAGCTACTCAGCCAACTGAAACTTAGAGTTCCTCTAAGCCTTCCTTTTTTTCAGTCTTCTCACCCAAAGCCCACCCTTTCTTTTTAACTTCTTAATTATCTTCCAAATCCATCTCCACCATCACCACCTTACAATTTCATTTTGAAATTATTTCCACATCCTTCTTCTGGTCTGGTCTTTTCCTTCCTTGGTTGTCATGCTTCAGCCTCTTCTCTTTATTGCCACTGTAGACACGTTTCAAAAACTAAGTGTGATCCTATCATCTTCTACTTAAAAATACTCAGCAGTTATCAGCCATCTATAGCATAGATGGTTGGTCCTTAGATGAAAGGTCCTTACAGTCTTTTTCCCTCCCCCCTCCATCCCATAGAACCTAATTCCGGTTCCAACTACTCAGAGTTCTCTCTGACTGAAATGCCCTTTCTCCTCTTCACCTACCTGCATACTTGGCCATCCTTCATTAAAACTTAGCTCAGCATCCCTTCCTCTATGAAGCTTTTCCCAACTCCTGCCCCCTCCCACCAGTAGCTTCTGTTCCCATAATGCCCTGGACCATCTTGTTTTAATATTGCTTTGTCGTTTCACAGCTGTTAACTTCTTTACTAGAGTTTGAGCCCTCAAGGGTAAGGATTTTCTCTTATTCGTATTTATTTATTCAGGGCCTTCAGTAAAGGTTTGTTGAATGAATGAATGACAGGGCTGTATAATAGACACCAAAAAAAGGTACACAGTGCAAATGCCATGGCACAGAGTTTGAGGAAGTATCACTTCCTGCGGAGAAGATGAGAGAAGGAATCATAGGGGAAGTGGGTAGGAAGCCTGGTGTAAAGGCTGACAAGCAAGAGTTTGACAGCTAGAGGTGGGATAATTGGAGATCCAGCATGAGCAATAACAGTGCAAAGAGAAAAAGATGTATTCTTGGCTGGCAAGAAAATGTGTCTTAGTCATCTGTTGCTGCACAGCTAGTATCCCAAAACTTAGGCTTAATGCACAATCATTGTCTCACACAGTTTCTGATGATTTAGGAATCCAGGAGAGTTTAGCTCAGGGTTCTGGCTCAAGGTTTCTCATGAGTTGGCAGTCAAGCTGTCAGCTGGAGCTTCAGGTATCTCGAAGCTTGACTGCGGCTGGGATCTGCTTCCAAGCTCACAAAGTTATTGGCAGGCCTCTGATCCTCACATTTTATTGGCTGGAGGCCTCAGTTCTTCACTCTATGGCCTTCTGCATAGGCTGAGTACCCTTACAGCATGGCAGCTGGATTCCCCCAGAGCAGGTGATCCAAGAGAGAGCAACCAAGACAGAAGCTGTAGGCTTTAGTAACCTGCCATCAGAAGTGACATACTGTCACATCTTAGTCTGTCTTCACACAGACCAGCCCGGTACAATGTGGGATGGAACTCTACATGAAGATGTGAATACCAGAAAGCAGGGAGAGCCATCCTGGAGGTTGATTACCACAACTAGGTTGACTAGAACTGAGAGATGTAAGTAAAAAAGTGAAAGAAAATATGTGAAAAGTTAAATTGGAGCAAGAAAGCAGATGGACTTAAATAAGAGACCCAGGGGGTGATATTTGAACATTAAATGATTTGAGGAAGGGAGTTCAGTGATCAAAGTAGTGTTATTATTTTAGTACTAATAATAGAGTGAAGGGTAAGCCGGAGAAGAAGAAAAAGGAGATATTGTAGGCAAGGAGACCAAATAGGAAAAGGTAACTTTAATCCTCCCCAAATATGTGTCCGTGAGAGCTTTTACTCAATTCTTGCAAAATAAGAAAAATAAGGACAATGGTAAAGTGAATTTCACAAAATTCATTGCATTCATTTAAAGGACTATGTTTCATTCCAACATTATCCTTCCTACTTTTTTTATGTTAAAAATGCACTTTCCTTTTTGAAAAATGTGATAATGGATGATTAACTATAACCAGTGTCATTAACTGGTAACCTTATGTCAGTCCCTAAAATTTTAAAAGCAGCAACAAAAACTACCGGTCTTGAAGTTCAGAAGTCTAAGAATCACTGATCCAGATTATTAAAATAAGGACACTGATAGCCAGAAAGGGTCACAGACTCGCTGTAGTGGGGGTCAAAGCTAAAGCCAGCCTCCTTGTCTTCTGATTTCTAGTCAGCGCTTAACTGGTAAGAAGAGTTTTTGTTTTTTGTGTTTTTTGCGGTACGCGGGCCTCTCCCTGTTGTGGCCTACTCCCGTCGCGGAGCACAGGCTCCGGACGCGCAGGCTCAGCGGCCATGGCTCACAGGCCTAGCTATTCCAAGGCATGTGGGATCTTCCCGGACCGGGGCACGAACCCTTATCCCCTGCATCGGCAGGCTGACTCTCAACCACTGCGCCACCAGGGAGGCCCCGTAAGAAGAGTTTTTAAGTGTAGTGAAGGTAGGAGGGAGAAATAGGGCTTTGAGTGGAGGTGAAGTTGCAGAGAAAACCAGTATGCAACGAGGAGAATGAATCAGAAGTGCAGAAGGAAACAAAGACCCGAGACAGAGAAAATGCTGACACTTTGACTGTGCCTGTATACAGTCCATTCTTAGGCCAGTGCGAGAAAAAATTCTGCGAGACTGAAATGATCAAAAAAGACTACTAGGTGTCTTGGGGCTATCTTCACGCTATTTTACAGGTCTGTGGATTGTAGAATGCTGACAGTAATGCAGGTGATTATTTTTCATAGAAAGGCAAGTCGTCTTATAGAGATTCACCTTATTGCTGCAGCGGGTATTGTCCAGTTTTTCTATATCATTTATTTGTAAATCCAGAATTCCTGATTTTTTTTATGTGTGTGTGTTTTGAATTCTCTTTGGACACCGTTGTGTCATCTTTTTGGTTCCCTCATTTAATTGATGGGCTAAATACATTTGACACGTGTTCATTTTAATGTTTGTAAGAGTCCCTTGGGAAAACCTCTGAGGAATAATGCCTCTATTATGCTTGAATTGAAAGAAAAGGTGGGGGAAGGGATTAGAGCCATTGTTGGCTGTGAGAAGGTATCTCAGTGACATTGGAGGCTGATTTCCTTAAAATAACTAGATTGAAAAATTGGGGAAATGAAGTATTGATTCAAAAACTGTTTAGGCTTTAGTGTTTTGAAAGTATATACAAAATACTGTTAAATGTTTCTTCCTCACTGTATGGAACCTCTACTGTAAGAAGTTGATTGTAATCCATCTTTAGATATGTCTTTCAAAATTCTTATTCTAACCGACCTAACAGTAACAGACAAGTAATATTGACATTCAGGGAAGAGCTAAATACTAACTAAACCTTTTCTTTCTTGTGAATTCTTATTAAAATACATATTTTAATTTTTACTTTTCTTATTATTCTGGATAACTTAAATGACTGCATTTTTACTAAATATATCTCTGTTGGTTCCTGCTGCTAAGTGATTATTTTTCTTGAAATTGTAATTTTGTGGGTTTGAGCGATTGAATGAAACTTTATTAACAACAGCTGCCTTACCATTGTTATTCCTGTAGCATGAAGCAGGCTAATTGTTCTAATACCTCAGTACTGGAAAGACAAAAGGGAAAGGGGAGGCCCTTAATAACAGACTGTTTTCTATAATGTTTGCAACGTGCCCTGCAAGTTGATGGTTAAGGATTGGAAAACTGCAGGAGTCTTCTCATTAGCTGTAATTTAATACGTAATTAAAATATCACTTATATCCCTAAAAAAGGAAATAGCAAATTATACAGGGCATGGGTAATTTTGGCTAGATTTCATAAGGAAAGATGTAAGAAAGACCAATATAACTTTAATTTTAATTCAGGAATTTTTAACTCGTTAAAATGGGAAGGAAACGAATGTTGACTGTGTCACACATTGTGCTTCATGCTTTGTATCCATTATATCTCATTTTAATCCTCATAATGTTCTTATTTAATGGATGAGTAAACTGAGGCCCAAGGTCACGTAAGCAATAAATGGTGTAAAATAGATTTGCCTTTGTGTCCATTAACTCCTAAGCCTGTGTTCAATCAGAACTTTTAAAAAATGTCAACATTCCCATGTTTTTAATTTTATATATTTAAGTCTACTCCATCAAATGATCATTCGTAGTATTTATCTAAAATAAAATGTGTATGTAAAATATCAACAGTGAATTTGGGAAAATATCATAATTTCAGAAATCCAATTAAATAGCTGAAAATTTAGTCTGTTCAATAATAATCCCTCTTTGGACTCAAAGATGTTTTTTTCCCCTTTACCCAGTGCCAAGATTTATATATGCAGGTTTGCTAGCTGTGCTTCTCTGCAGTGTGACTACTTCTTGTTCACTTTCACCTGGAGGGTATAGCCCCTTGGGGTCCCATGTGTATGTAGGGATTTTCTATTAGATGCCCTATTCTGAGCACACCCAAGGTTTTATCTTGTGTTTCTAGTGACATGCATAGCTATCAAAATTGAAGAGGTCACCAGAGATTTGCAAATACCTTCAGGGAAATTAGGGCTTTGGATCTCACTTCCCTCCCAGGTAGACTCACTCTTGTTTCTTTTATGGCTGTGAAACCTTATTTTCTTGCCAGCTCAGCAGTATATTTTGAAATATTGTTTGAATGACTTATTCAGCAGTTTTACTTGTTTTCAAGGTAAGGTTGTATATTATACTGCCAAAATGGAATTCATTGTATTTCTTTATTACAGTTTTTGTTTTCATTAATTTTAGCTTTAAAAAAGAGGAGGAAACGCCTTGTTTTGTTTTCTAAAGAAGTAATCATTAGACATTTAAAAGTAAGGCTTTTATTTCAACTAGATTTATCGTACTGATCATTTCACCATTTATACAAATATGGAATCATTATATCGTACACCTGAAACTAATATAATGTTCTATGTCAATTATACCTCAGTATAAATAAATAAATAAATAAATAAGGCTCAGTGTTTATCCCAACATATATCTTCATAGGATTGGGCCTAGAAAATATTAATTATGATTGTTTCTGAGTGCTTTTTATATTATTTTCTTGACTTTATAATTCCATAATAAGTATATATTGCTTTTGTAATAAGAGAAAACAATACAATTGCTATGAAACAAAGGACATTTTTAGAATAAAAATAAAATTGAACCAACACAGATAATAAACAAATAACTATCATAGTATATCATGTATATCATGCCTTAATTGAATAAGATGTTATGTGTAAAGAAATTTTCTGGACAGACTGAAGCATGTCCCTTTCAGCACTAGATCCTATTTTATTTCAGCCATTTCAGTAGATACTTTGTAATATAATCTGGGCATTTCTCCACCTTGTTCTTGCAACCTGTTCCATAATATTAGACTGAATAATTCCTGGTTGCAAAATAATATAGTAGATCCACATTCCAAACATTAAAAACAAAATATATTTTGTAATAATTTTCTCCCTCACCGTACCTCTCTATGGTAGATTTTCTTAAACTTCCTTAAATTGGTTTCTTAATAGAGATATCATCTAGAATAGTCATTTGATAAAATAATGTCTATTTTAGAAATCATTATCTTCTTTTTAAGGACAAGGAACATCCAAAATACTTGATCCCAGAGCTCTGCAAACAGTTTTACCATTTGGGCTGGGTCACTGGGACTGGAGGAGGAATCAGCTTGAAGCACGGGTAAGTTTCTGGCTGATTTCATTTCTGAGAATTCTCCATATAAGTAGACCACAGAGAGCCTAACATGTATTATGTACAAGGAACAACCAATGATCGGTTTTATGATACTGAAGGTATTTAGTTTCTAAATAGAGAAATAGGTATTTGCATAACTGAATGGAATAAGTGTGCAGATGTTGCAGATATAATAAATACCTAAGGATTTAAGAACCATAATTCCTAATCAGAATAATTTGGTCCCCAGTCCATGGAGTACCAAAGTTAAATAACATGTTGCTGGGTATGTTCATATGTCTGGAACTACCAAGGGTCCCCTCTGGATAGACAGGATTTGTTTCAAAGGTTCAGATACATATCTTAAAGTCACTTAAATATAGATTACTAACCACCTAAAATTCTAAAAATTACATTTTTTTGAGTCCAAAAAAAGGCAATATGCCTTTCTAAATGCATGTATCATTATTAATGGACATAGCACCTGCAGGTCCATGTTGTTCACAGGACAAAACAAGAGGTACTGGCCTTGAAACAGAAGGAATGAATAGTAGTTAATTGTTCTTTAGACTTACTCACGGTCTTTCCTTTAAGAGGGTGAAGAAATAAGTAACCTACTAACAATGAAAATAGAGGTTGTGGAATCTCACTCTCTTAAGTGTTTCTGGAACAGGATTAATGTATTTGCTCCTGAAATATTTTGGGAATAATATTGTCTGGAGGCTGAATGTTAAAACTGAGTAACTTGAGGCTTCCCTGGTGGCACAGTGGTTGAGAGTCCGCCTGCCGATGCAGGGGACACAGGTTCGTGCCCCGGTCTGGGAGGATCCCACATGCCGCGGAGCGGCTGGGCCTGTGAGCCATGGCAAAAAAAAAAAAAAAAAACTGAGTAACTTGATTTATTTCTTTATCCTAATTCACTTTCTTTAACAAAATTGGATTACTACAATATTTATGTAATGTTGAATTGTTTAGAAAAGAACGGAATGTAAAATGTAATCAGAACATTTTGAACAAAGGGGATTTTATGGCATACCACAAGATGATGCCATTGAAATTTCGTCTGCTTCAAATTACCAAGGAATTCATGAAATATTAATTAAACTGTGGGAAATGACAGGAGAGCCCTTAGTCAACGAATGTCACAGTTCATGTGTAGGGAGGCTCTCAGTCTGGAAACGTTCTGTTCCACGTGGTATCAACACATGGGACATCCGTCATGTGCGTCATCTCTTACCATCAACCCAGTGCTAATGCGTCAATCAGCATTTTGCAGGTTTTCAAGTTATTTTGCCAAAACTTTCAAGTTGATCTGTTCACAGCAAAGTCCTATAATAACAACACTTGTTGTTGTTTCATTTATTCATTTAGGAGTTGAGTCCTAGTAATTTGGTTTCTCACCTGTATTACTTATAATAAATTATATTCTAAACATTGCCTTTAGTTAACTGCTTTTTTTTTGCATTTGCAGAAATAGTTTGTATATGTACAAAAGAGAGCTTTCTACCAAACTGAGTTAAAATAACTTTTCCAACTGGCTCAAAAAAAAGCTAAGTTAAAAATAGAATGCAGGTAAGGGACCATTGCAGATCTCAAGAGGGAATATTTTTGATCATAAAGACATAAAAGACTATGTTCTTAGTAAAACTAAAATCCTTTGTAGAACCATGCACTAAAATTATGTGTGGTCACCCTAAAACACTCACTGGCACCTCTTAAAATTAATTGGCTTTATGGCACTACAGTCAATTTATAGGGAAGTTGCATTGTGTTTGTAAAATGCTTTTTCCTCAGCTTCTTAATTGGTGAGGAGCCTCCTGGAGGTCACAGGTGAAAACAGCCACAGTTTTATGGCACTGTATTTGGAATCTTACTAAATTTTTGCTTTACAGAGTAGAATGGGTAATTTGTAGTAACATGTTGAATTTTCTCCCTAATATTTAAATGACTTCATAGACCCATATCAATAATTTTATCAGCAATATTATTCTCATGTTAGTGAAAGTTTGGTTTTCTTTATCTGATGCTTAGAGCGAATAAATTTGGAATGAAGCACAAACCCAATAGATTGTGTTTCCAGAATTAATTCTAGCAATAAGCCCTTTGGGGAATATGAAATTATTTACTGATTCCAAGGTTTGGCTACTATCAGTTTAGCTTATGCTACTGGTGTATGGTGCCAAAAATGTATATAATAAAAGATAGCTTGGGCTTCCCTGGTGGCGCAGTGGTTGGGAGTCCGCCTGCCGATGCGGGGGATGCGGGTTCGTGCCCCGGTCCGGGAGGGTCCCGCGTGCCGCGGAGCGTCTGGGCCCGTGAGCCATGGCCGCTGAGCCTGTGCGTCTGGAGCCTGTGCTCCGCAGCGGGAGGGGCCACAGCAGTGAGAGGCCTGCGTACCGCAAAAAAAAAAAAAAAAAGATAGCTTAAGACACATATAACAGTTAAATCAGAAGGAAGAAACGGAGGACCAAGAAAATAACAGTAATCAAGGCAATTCCAGGATACTAAGCAGCCATTGTACTTAGGCTGGTTTCCTGTCTTTCACAGCATTATATTTTTATGTGTCAGAGACACTAATCCTGTTGTGTGCTGTTAGAATTAAAATTAATAAACCTATATTGTAGACAAGATAATTGAATCATAGTAAGGGTTAAAGGATTTTTTTTAAGTAAATAAAAATAGAACATGTATTATAAACTCTTGTGTTTTGTTCATCTGCTCACCACATTGTGAAAGAGCAGGGAGTATGGAGAAAATAAATTCTAAAACTTAATACCTTGAAACTCAAAATGCTTTTGTTTGTGGCTTACAGTACCAAGTAAATACTTCACTTTTAGTCTTTGGCATGTTTCCCTCCTAAAATAAAGGCTCTGTCATCTTTGTATTAATATTTTTATCCACGTATCTCCTTCTTTGTAGGTATACTTTTTTCTAAAACCTATTTAGCTAATCTTTTAATTACTCAAAGTTGATCAAAGTCTAAACTGATTTCCATTTTTTAAAAGCAGTAATAAAAATAGGTTTAGCATACCAGGGAATTTCCTAGCGGTCCAATGGTTAGGACTCCACAATTTCACTGCTGAGGGCACAGGTTCAATCCCTGGTCGGGGAGCTAAGATCACACAAGCCATGCGGCATGGCCAAAAAAAAAAAAAGAAAAGACATTTAGCATACCAAATTATTTGAACAAACTGAATAAAATCCCTGGGTTTTCCCACTTCGTAGGTGGAGTTTATTTACCAGCAGACTGTTTCGAACTTTATTTGAGTCTGTTCCCAGGACTGCATAAATATCTCCGCACACAAGAAGACCTACAAGTCCACTTACCAGCGGAGGTGACTGGACTAGGTACCACACATGATTCTAGAGTCTCTTTCATGTTACATGAGGACGAAAGATTTGGATCCCTGGTATTTATAAGGGGCCGTTTTAACAGTAATGATCCCTATGCATTACCACTGGTTCCAGAGGAGTGCCACTTTATGGTTTTCTTATGCAACAAAGTTCTAAAGCAATAGGTACTTTGTGAAAATGAATGCTTGAACAAAGCTTACTCTGCTTTGGATTTCACTCCCATTATCAGGCATTTATTTTCTAGACCTTAATTTACCAGTAGATCCTTAAAGGAACTTTCTTAAATTTTTTTCAGTTCCAAGTCTATAGGTTTATTAGTAACCCCAACTTTGACAGCTCAATTCAATATAGGCAGTCATCCTCATTTTCACTGGGAAGCAGTCAATATTTATTCGTGTCCCTACGTCCATGCCTCAGTGGCAGAAGCTGGAGCGTGCAGGTGCTGGTATTTCCTTCATTTGCATTATGTGGCAGTTCTTTAACGCCCTCTGTCAGCAACTGAAACTGATACATGAGCCAAAGGACCTTTGTTGAGGGTGGAGAGAATTTAGAGAAGATTTTAGATTAATTTCCGGAGCAAGTTTGAAAGCACCTTGTGGTAAGTGGTAGTGTTATAGCATCTCCCTTAGCACAATGTGCTGTGTAACACAGAGATCTCCAGATGTAGCCATGCCTTTTATATTTCTAACTTTCTGCAATTGTTCTGGCTTTGTTACCAAATATTTTCACAAGATAGAAGTGTTTTTCAATTAGGAAGCATATACTGTTCCACCCAAAAAGTAGCCCAGTGTTAATGCTGTAATTTAACAAACCATCCAGCAGAGGTCTCTGAGCGTCATGTTTTATAATAAGAGCATTTCAAACAATAAAATTAACCCTGATTTCTTGGAGCAGAGATCTACTCCAAGTGAGCATATTTCCCCTGATTGGACTTTAGAATAACTGTGTTCCATGTATAGTAAGATAAACTCTGCTTATTCATGCTTAAAGATGCTAAAGACTTATGTTTTCAGATTTGTATTTCCCCTAACCAGATAAAAACCTGGTTACCATTGATTTTGCACCATAAAAGGAAATAAAGAAATATATATGAAAATGTAACAAAAGCAACTATCAACATTTTACTGTGTCACCAGCATTATAAAGAAATTAATTTGGTATTCTTTCTATACAGCCTACACCATTAATTAAATAAAGCAGCTATTTGTATGACTTGATTTATAAAGATCATTAATGATTGGACTGCAAGGGTACACTTTTCTTTTTGCAAAAGCAGAACGTTAGAGTTAAATAAATACCAATTTCTGTATTTTGTGTTACCAGCAATGAAATCTACATTGCTCCTTCAGGAGTGCAAAAGGAACGCATTCAGGTATGGTAAAGGGATACTTCTTAAACCCAAATGTCTGTTCTTCTCTACTTGATTATTGTTTTGTGAAATGTAATTAATATTAAAAGAAATCTTAGTTTTGAAGGGAGGTTATATTGTGATGATTTAAATAACTAATCAACAAACATTTGTTAAGTAACTATTAAATTTTTTAAGGTGGTAAGTATCCTGCTTGCAATCAGGTGTTTTGAATTCTCATTCAGCCTCTAGAGGGCAAAAGTGAATAGTGCAATCTTAAGTCATAATAAAAAATGATTCTAACTTTGCAGCATTATAACACCATCTTTATCAGGCTAATAGGGTAATCAGATTGGTGGTCTCAAATGGACCAAACTGATTCATATTTAATAATGGCAAAGCTCTTTCAATTTAAAGTTATAAAACTTTGTATCAACATTTTGAGAAGACCCATTCTGTATTAATGCTAGAATAAACCCAGAATAGAGTTAAAACAAGCACATAATACTGAATTCTGTCTAAGGCATAGTGCTTCATTAATAAAACATTTATATTGTAGTTTGTAGTAAACCCTGGTAAACGAAAGTTACAAGTCAGAGATATGCATGTATTACTAGGAAAAACCTGTGGATCTACATAATTCCTTAGAACTTTAAAAATAGAGTACGTCATCGAGATTAACATTTCTGAGTACCAGTTAAGTTTCTCAAGGGATAAGAAAATTTTACTCTGTATTTTTCCTCTTATATTATGAAATGTGAAAAAAATTATAACACCCATTCTAAAATGATGATTATATATCGTCTCTCTGAAATATAGTTGTGAAATTACATGGCAAAGCTGAGAAACTAAGTTGATGAAATGACATCAACATCATTACATGCCTATTAAATTTTCCATATCACTTTTTTCTTCAAATTCTAAAGGTCGATTTTTTTAACTTTCTTGAGATGATTTTTATTAGTAGAAAACATTTTTTTATTTTTCAAAATGGCTAAAAAATTTTGAGAGAGAAACTATAATTATATAAATATTTAAAATATGAGTTAAATATGTATATATATTAGCACTGTTTATATATACTATATATAAATGGAATTGTGTATATGTGTGTATATATATATATACACACACACACACACAAGAAAGGGGACATTTCTAATTGATATTGTATAAGCCTTCTTTTTTTCTTTTTCCCCCTCTAAATAGCCTGAAGACATGTTTGTTTGTGACATCAATGAACAGGACATAAGTGGACCTCCACCATATAAGAATCTTAAAAAAAGCCAGTGTACTCCTCTTTTCATGAATGCTTACACAATGAGAGGTAGGCAGAAAATGTATTCAACGTAAAGAATATTTGCAGAGTAGGGTCCTATAAATAATGGCAATTGTTGTTGTAGTTCACAGTTCTTGAATACCTGCTATGTGCAAGGACTTTAAATATGTTAACTCATTCAGTCCTCACATCAGCCTCTGTGGGAGGTCCATTATTACCTCATTTTATATATGAGAGGACAGAGGCTCTGGGAAGATTTTCCCAAAATAAACAGCCAGTGAGTATTGGGGCCAGAATTCCAACCTAGATCAATATGATTCCACTAGATTGTCAAGTTAGCCAACGAAATATTATATTTACAATCCAATTCCTACTCTTAGTTCAGAGTTATATCTCTGGGAACTTGTAGTAGAAGTTAATCAAAATACAAATGAGGGAAAATCATGCCCTTTTCTTCACTTCAGTAGGAGTGATCCTCTTTTTTGAAAAATTTACTTTATGATAAAAATAGGACTCTTACTTTAATTCCCAGAAATTGTGGTAGAAAACCAACCTGGAAAGGTTGAACCTAGAGGACAATGTAAAAATAGGAAAGTATAACTGAAGTACTGGCTCAGCCTTAGCAATGAAGTCATTAGGACCATGCTTTAGCATAGCCCCTGAATAAAATCAATATAGAGTTAGTAATCATGCCATGTGCTGTTCCCAGACATTATCAGCTACTACTGAAAGGATGAAACTTCAGCAACAGATTCTAACAGCATGAAGAATCTTTCCTAGCAAAAAGCTAAAGAAACTTCCCATTGCAAAAGTAGCCATTACTGAGTTTTATAGCATACAAATTCTTTTTTAGGTAAATCCCTTGCATCTATATCTTAAAATTCCTACCATCCCCTTATGTTACTAAGATATGGCCTACACTATGAAGCGTATCTTGATGATTAAGGGACAGACTAAACTGGGTTCAAATCCAAGTTCTTCAACTACTGTCTAGTTGGACAACGTAGTTAAATAACCATGGACAAATTATTTAACATCTCTGAGCCTCATGTCCTTGACCATTAAATGGGGGAGATGGTTGTTGTGATGATACGAAGCGATAACATCTATAAAGGGGATTTGCCCAGTGCCTGGCACGTAGGAATCCCTAATGGAGTGGTAGTAGCATTATGATTATGGTCTCCACAGTCATTATAGTTGTACTTCAGACCATGTAAAGGATATTTCTTGAGCTTGTATAAAGTATCGTGCGTTGTCCTGATGCTGGATAAAGCTTAATTTTTTTCCTTGTGCTTTCTGACTTCTCTATCAGTAGTTCTCTTTCCTCTCTTCCTTTCTCTCCTCCTACCCGCTGCCAACTTATTATTCCATGCCAAGAAAAACGAGTCCAAAGCCATATACAAATAAGTGTGTGTGTTTATGTGTATATATTTTTTTCTTTAAAAGGTGCAATTTAGTTTTCACTGAGCATGTAACTGTATTCTTCCCCCTCCAGGAGCAGGTGCTGTGATTCATACCCACTCTAAAGCTGCTGTCATGGCCACCCTTCTTTTCCCAGGAAGGGAGTTTAAAATTACACATCAAGAGATGATCAAAGGAATAAAGAAATGTATCTCGGGAGGGTATTACAGGTATTTTCCCCTATTTTTTGCTTAAATTATTTGAACAGGGCTTCCCTGGTGGCGCAGTGGTTGAGAGTCCACCTGCCGATGCAGGGGGCACGGGTTCGTGCCCCAGTCTGGAAAGATCCCACATGCCGTGGAGCGGCTGGGCCCATGAGCCATGGCTGCTGAGCCTGCGCGTCCGGAGCCTGTGCTGCACAACGGGAGAGGCCACAACAGTGAGAAGCCCGTGTACCGCAAAAAAAAAAAAAAAAAGAATAATTTGAACAGTATTTCTCCTTCTTGTAATAAACAGGATACTGATCTTTTTATGTATTTAATGAGATGTTGTAGATCTGTGTTAGATAGTACCCCCCTTAATATTATACTTCCAGATCCATTCTCAGTGACACAGATCAGATGCCTCCCCTGCTTTTCCCCGTCCCCAACCCAGCCTTGGTAAATTATTGCCAACATGAATAATTAAATGTTTGTCAGAGTAAAATGCAGAAATCCTGGCTGAGATATCTACAGAGCTGGAAAGAGTGTGTTCCTTTATTGAAGAACCCCAAGAGCAAGCTCTCCTCACCTTCACTTTGTCTTCAGGAAGTTTCAGCTCTGACTAAATCTTATGCTTCATTTTGATCTCATGTAGTATTTCTGGAATATTTTCATTTTTAAAAAAGTTTTATAATTATTTTAATTAAGTAGATCTCTATACGTTTATAATTTTTCAGTGTGGAAACTGGCATAGATAGTATAGAATAGAGGCCTTCTGGATAAAATCAGCTAAACCCACCAGCCCACAAAAATGTAGCAATTATTCGTCAATCTAGAGTAGTGACATGAAGAAACACGTTCCCAGGGCTCAGGGACAGGCTCGGCATTTTGTTTGAATGTACAGGCATTCTTGTTCCTGAGCCTTCACCCTTCCCAATTTCCTAAAGGGGCTGAATCCACTTTGCCTTGTTTAGAGGAAAAGGGTGCCAGTTTTTCTAAAGTGTTCTTACAGCAATATCTTACTGTTACTGCACATAATAGACTGTATGTGTTTAAACTAGTGTGCTGAGAAGTTAATTGGACTTGATTTTAGTTAATATTTATTGTGTGCCTAAAGCATTCCTCAGCACTGGGAAACACCTATTTACAAAAGTTAAATATTTAAATTATGAAAGTGTACATACTAGAAAAAGCATAGCCGCATATTGCCTTTTTCCATATCTGGGTCTTGAAGGAGAGGCATTATGTGTGCTATCAGTTTCATCGGCATTTGATTGCTTCGGTGAAGAAATAAAAATAGGTCAGAAGGGGCTTCCCTGGTGGCGCAGTGGTTGAGAGTCTGCCTGCCGATGCAGGGGACACAGGTTTGTGTCCCGGTTCTGGAAGATCCCGCATGCCGCGGAGCGGCTGGGCCCCTGAGCCATGGCCGCTGAGCCTGCGCGTCCGGAGCCTGTGCTCCGCAACGGGAGAGGCCACAACAGTGAGAGGCCTAAGTACCACAAAAAAAAATTAAAAAAAAGGTCAGAAGAACGTGTGAGACGGTGGGTAGAGGAGCGGAGCACAATAGAGAGCCTTTGGAATTTTGTGGAAAAACAAATGCCATGAATGAAAAGATGTCATTTGTTATGCATCACAACGTATACACTTTATATATTATTTTGAATGTCTCAGAATTTAAAGAGTACAAAGTTTTTTGACATGCTTTTGCAATTCTGTTTGAACCTGGCTGGGAAATCAGTAACAGGGTCATTATCACAGCTCAGGGGCAGTGATACTTCATCAGTATTTGGGGAGAATCCTAAGTGTCCAGTCAAAAGAAGGGGCAATAAAAGGTGGATGAGTAAGAAAGAATGGAGTTTTTACATTTTCTATTCTACTTCTTAAATTTTTAAGTCCATCTTAAAAAAAATTATAATAACTTTCAAATGCCTAATTCTTATCGGGGGAGGTTACCATGTTAACTATAATTGTTGTACCTTTTGGATGCAACATGCCTATGGTAGAGTGAAAAGAATACTGTTTGATGGTCAAAGGACTACCCTGGCTCTGTTCCTCAGGTCTTATTTTGCTGTGAATTATTTTGCACCTGGAGATATTTCTGACTGTTCGGTATATGGTAGAGGAAAATATAAGTTTGTGGTTCTCCTGGCCAATACTAGGAAAGATTTGGGACTAGCAATTTATTCCTTCCACATTTAAGGATATTTTATAATTACCTCTATTTTACTTAAGTGAAGTAATGGGCAACCTCGTACTGTTCCTGATCATGGTTGGCCAGGTTCTTTATCACATGACAGCTACTCAGTCTGTACCTTCCCTGAAGTAGTAACTTCTGATAATATATGGATAGAACTTATTTTGGTTAAGTTTAGCCATCACAGAGGTAGTTGAAAAGCAGATGTAACATTAACAAGGCAAGAGAAATTCATGTTAAAAGGAAAACATGTCTGAGTTTTGATTGGTTGTAAATGACCTCACAAATAGACATAGTTTTACCGGTAACAAGCTATTTGCTTAAATATTACTGCAGAAACAAAAATGAAAAATGCATATTCTGATTTCATCACATGTACTTACTAAAAATAAGGTAAAGAAGTTCTAATGTCACAGATTTGAGAACGTTCTGAAAATATTGTCATACCTTTAATAGTTAGCTCCAAAAGGTTTTTGCTATCCCAGGGCCATAAACCACACCTGCATTTATTTATTTGTCTATCCAAGACACTTTTGGGTCCTGCAGAGATAGAACAGAATGATTTTGTATCGTTGGGAAATTCCTGCTTTAATAAGTAGTTCAATTGTTAATCCTTCCTATGCTTCTAATTCTGAAATTTATCATTTCTCATCTCCTGTTAAAACTACTGTGATTCTCTATCCTTCAGGGAAATACTTGTATGATCTTGATAATTTCTTTGTTAGGTTTTGGTATCCTGTACAAATTTCTGCCACTTATACTTAGGATTGGAACAAGGCCTGCCAAATTCCCAAGGCGTCTCTTGATACCGTTGTTTATACAAGATACACAGAATAACATGCAAAATCTTGTTCCTAATTTGGAGTGGCTTTTCAGATATAAAGAGAACGTCTAACTTGTTATTTGAAAAAAATATAAATTTTATATATGAATGCCTTTATTTGTTTTAAAAAGGAAAGCAAATGGCTTGTTTTGTCTTAATAGATATGATGATATGTTAGTAGTACCCATTATTGAGAATACACCTGAGGAGAAAGACCTCGAAGAGCGAATGGCCCGAGCAATGAATGATTACCCAGACTCCTGTGCAGTACTAGTCAGACGGCATGGAGTCTACGTCTGGGGAGAGACGTGGGAGAAGGCTAAAAGCATGTAAGTGTACACCGAAACCAAAGAACGTCTGGGGCAAGTCACCACACTCTAAAAGAGAATGAAATGTGTTTTATGATTGAAAACGGAGTATGGTTTTTTTGTGTGTTACTGGTCAAATTGGTTTAAATTTAAATAGTTTTTCATTAATTATTTCTAGATATTTTATTTGTATTATATATTCTTTTGTTAAGAAATATTTTTCAGATGAGCTGTTATTTGGCAAGGCACTATGCTCTTTGATACAAAGAAGGAGATACAGATCTTGTTCTCTGAGTTGAGGGCTAGAATAAAGCTAACCCAAGTTGCATTAAGATTTGCTGTATTTATTTCAAAAAATGGCACATAATAAAAATTTTAAATTTACATAAGTAGCATATTTTAAACTCCCTTTTATTTCCTGAGAAGTGCATAGTATGGTGGCATGATTCAGTATGATTCCGTGTTTTAATAATGTTGGAGACAAACTAAGAGAAACTTTGCCTAGAATTGAGGAAAGAAAAAAAAATCTGCTAGGAACAGGGTTAACTTGATGCAGAGGAAAAATGTGATTGTTAGGATTGGAGAACTCTCTTTTCACTGAACACTTTTAGTGCTTTTTGCTTTTAACAGGTGTGAGTGTTATGACTATTTATTTGATGTTGCCGTATCAATGAAGAAGGTAGGACTGGATCCTACACAGCTTCCCGTTGGAGAAAATGGAATTGTATAAGCCAAGTGGAAGTTTATTATACGTAGAGACAAAGCTCATCTTAATTATTACTTAAATGACTCAGGTATGTTTTTTAATGAATTGAAAATTTCCATGAAGCTATTGATTTGTCACTAAATGCTGCAGATCTTCTGACAACTGGATGATATTTGCTTATATTCTTGTATTTTAAATGGCAATACGATGGAATAATTTTATAGTGAATGTTTTTTGTGTTTATTTCTAAACCCCTTAACAGCAAAATATTTTCCTTTAATTTTTTATATATACTCCCAGAGAATTCCTATTACTCTTTAAAGTTGTTAGGATAATAGAATTCATTGGAAAATGTCTACTTAATTACAGAATGAGCATTTTCTTATTTTAATATTGGTATCATAAATTTACATGAAAAGTCAAAGACATATATATCCCTCAATGTTGATGTCAAAACAATTTTATAGATTTCCCCTATACGCTGTAGTGCTTGCCTATATTGTAACACAGGGCACTCATCTTATATTGGGATCTGTTGTAAAATTCAAATCAAGTGATATTAACTCAAACCCTCCTAGCCAAATAAACTGTGACCAACCCAGAGATGTAATCTGAAAGTGTTTTTTTTTTTAATGTAGCCGAAAGCAACACCATCTTGATCTTAAGGTTTTATTTGGTTAATGCTTTTATTTAATTGGGAGAGAAACTAATACACCATCTTCTAAATTATAACCTCATACACCCGCCTCTCGGTTTATCGTCTTGAACCATTTGAGTTCATTTACCCCAGTTCTTTCACTCCAGCAAGTCTTTAACCTCATCCAGACTTCTAGTCCCTTGATCTTACCATTTGTCATTGTCCATGACTCCTTTCATATCCTTGCTTCCTTCCTTATGAAGGAAGCAGCATGAAAAGCCCAGCATTTTCACCACTTTATTGGAAACATCCTAACCCCCTTGTATCTTACCCCCCTCCCCATCATACTCACCTGGCAAAACCCACAGTCCTTGTGAGCCAGTTACTTGGCACCTGTACCAAAGCAGCCAGGCCTGATGGGAAAAAGTACACAACTGTGTTGACTGATCTCACTTCAGATTTATGACCACACCTCTCAGGTGGGCACTCCATGCTGTCAAACAAACCTACTACACTTCCCTAGTAAGTTCGTTTTCCCTGCCTGGTGACCATTTCTCCCCACAGCTTTCTTTATCTGACATCAAATACCCAATCTTCCTCCTCCCATCACTTCTCAGATGGTAACCTCCTCATACTTTCAGAAATAAGTAGATTCATTCCCAAGAACTAACAAATCTTCCCATTTCACGTTTCCATCAACCTTCCTGCCTTCAGCTTTCTTTGCCTTTTTCCTTCTGCCGAATTCTAGGTTCATTCTTCCACTTATGCCTTGGATCCAATGTCCGCCGACCTTCTCAAGGGCTTTGCTTTCTGCAAAGATCCCCACATTTATCCCATTTCTTTCTTGCATTGTTAATTTTTTACCCTCTTCCACTGGTATAAAAACATGCTGTAATACCTTTCACGTTAAAATACACACAGAAACCTTGCCTTCAGCCACCCTTCAGCTAACTCCAGCGCCTTTAGAGCAAAGCTTTTTGAAATAGTTATCTGCTTTTCTGTCAACTTCTGTTCTCTCCCTTGCTCCTTGACCCACTCCGATCCAGTGGCATCACGGCCACTGAAACTGCTTTACCAAGAATAAGAAATCCCCCGCACCCTTATCCTTTTGAATGCTTCCTTTGCTTTCTCTGCTCTGAGTGAAACCTGTCTCTCCCCTGGGAATTCAGTTTCCCCTGAAGCTGTCAGTGGTGGTTGTTTTCACTTCCTCTCTTACCCCTGGCAGTGAGGTGAGTGAATTCCTTGGACACTAAATGTCTTTCCCCTCCTCCTTGTTCCATTGTACTCAGCAAACCGTCAGTCACAGATGATTCCAGCTCTCTTCTGACTCCAAACCCATACCTGTGCACCTTAATATGGCTGAAGGGAAACAACCACGTCAAGGTCAAGTGGGCCTCTAATGCTGCTGGTGAATTTTACTTTGTTACACTGGTTTCTTCATTCCCCTCCTCCCCTGGACAACTGTGTCTCTCTTCAAACTTCAGACACCTCCCTGCATACTCCCTCTTGGCTGATGACCTTGACTGCTATGTCACTGAAAAAAATAGAAACCACCAAGAAAGAACTTGCTTCCTCTTCTGCCTGCATATACTCTCGTGAAGAACTGTCCATGACTCCCACTGAGGCCAGCCTCTCCCCTTAAGCAGTAGATCTCCCAATTCCAAAAACAATTCCCAGTTTCCTGGTGTCTTCCCCACCTTAACTCCATCCTCCCAGTCGCCCAGGCAGATAATCTTAGCATCCTGCTTGGCGGTTTCTTTCACAGGCTACATCCAGCTAATCAGCAAATCCCATCAGCTTTAACATTGAGACTAGTCTCTAAGCCAGTGGTCCCCAACAGTTTTGGCACCAGGACCGGTTTTGTGGAAGACAATTTTTCCACGGACGGGGGCGGCAGGAGGTCGGGGTGTGGGAGATGGTTCAGGCGGCTGTAATGCGAGCGATGGGGCGCGGCAGATGACGCTTCCATCGCTCGCCCACCGCTCACCGCCTGCTGCGTGGCCCAGTTGCTAACAGGCTGCGGACTGGAACCTGGGTTGGGGACCCCTGCTCTAAACTTCTCACTGCATTCACTTACCACCTGGCCCAAGGCCCACCATTTCTCACCTAAATTATAGCAATTGCCTCTAAACTAATTTCCCTGCTTCGGCCTTTGCTCCCCACTCTCATCCCTGGTCCCAACAGTGTCTGCTCAACACAGTAGCCTGCATGGCACTCCTCTGCTCAAAACCCAGGCTTCCTGTCTCACGATGAAGGCTCCGATCCCCTCTCGCCTCATTCAGTCACCCTCCTCCTCACCTACTCTGCCGCAGCTGCTCTGGCATCCTCCCGAGTCTTTACAAGTTTCCAGGCACTTTCACACGTGCTCTTCCCTCTTTAAACCTCTTCCTCCAGACACCTGCCTTGCTCATTCCCTCTGCTCGTTCAGGACTTCACAGATCACTTCTGTGCTGTCTTCCCTGATTATTTTATTTTATTTTTTTATTTTTAATTTTTTTAAATGCTCCGTAACTTCGGAGTCTTTGCCCTTGCTGGGCCCTCTCCCTGGGATGCTCTTCCCATGTGTGGCTCCACGGTTATCTTCTAAAGGTCTTCCTTGTGTGAATTAGATCCTCCTCTGACTGCCAGCGACACAACGAGGAGGGCTTGCCCTCCCAGCACTCTAGGCAAGAATCCATTTGCTAAGTTTGAATCCTTCAAGTAGGGCCCCAGTAAGGGTCCTTCCCCACTCCACACACGCCGCCCGCTCCCCCCAACCCCGGTGTCCTTCAAGTCAATTGAAGGAGACCGAGTGCCGTTCAGAAGCAAAGGGAAGCTTACTTCCTTGATGTAACAACAGACAGGTGCCAGCTCCCGGTCCAGGGCCTGACTGTGCTTATTTGACATTGCAGCCTCACTCTCCGTACCCAGAGCGCTCGCCTCTGCTTGCGTTTCCTGTAAAGGGCTCAGAATGAACTAGCATACTATAATTTAATTGTTTATCTTTTTCCCCCTCACTAGAATGTGAAACCCATGAGGACAGGGATTTTCCTCTGTTTTGTTCACAGGTGTATCTCTAGTCCCTTGAGCAGTATCTAGTCCCTTGAGCAGTATCTAGTCCCTTGAGCAGTATCTAGTACGGAGTTGGTACTCAATAAATACCTGTTCAGTGAAAGGCAAAATGAATGGCAAGTTCTCTGTATTTTATGCGCCTTTACGGTAGCTTCACTGGTGATGACTCCCTCCTTGAAACTTTTCTCTAGGCTTCCATGACCCTGAACTCATGCGATTTTCTACTTACGTCATTGGTCACTTCTGTGGTTCTTGAATACTTTTCGTCTGTCAGATGACTAATTGTCGGAGGGCCTCGGGACTCTCTGCCCTCAACGGTGTTCTCCACCTACACTTTTTTCCCAGGAAATCTCATTCAGCATCATAGCTTTAAACATTATCTATGTGCTGATGACTCACAGTGTTTTATCTCTAGCCCAGATGTCTCCCTTACATTCCAGACGTATCTCTCCACCTCCTAGCCTCACCCGTTGGATGTCTAATAGGCATCTGAAACGTACCTTGGCCCAAAACAGTGCCACTGATTTTTCTTCTGTGTGAGCCATTATCTGCCCCCTCTCACCCCCAAACATTTTCTGAATGAGTATGCCAAACCTCTTTGAGACAGACCTCTGTCTTGTTCACTACAACCAAGAAAAATGCCTGACACATTGTAAGCACTTCGTAAATATGTGTTTTCTGGGTTCTTGGTGAAGGTTCGTCTACTGGGGAAAAATAGCTTTGGTCACTTCTGCTTAACCTCATTTTCCTCATTCTTAAGATGGAGCTAATGAAAGAGATAAAGTATGTGAAGGAACAAACCGCAGGGCTTGACCCATAGTAGTTATTCAATAAATATTAATTACCTTCCTTTCTATAAGTCCCATTTAATCCTCCTGAGAGGGTTTCGAAGTATTATCCCATTGTTTTAGATGAGGAAGTTAAGCTCAGATAGGAATAATAAATATGTAGAATTTAAGAGAAAGGATGTAAACTTCTTACCACAGTGCCTATCATATACTAGAAGTGCATTCAAACTATAAAGTTCCTTTCCTAAACACCCCTCACTTAGCTACCCTCGTGGTAATTGTAATGCAGGTAAGTCATTTAAGCTGTGCTGTAGTACAGCCTGTCTCCGACTGTATTGTTTTTTTTTTTACTACTATACACACCAAAAAGATGAGCAAAACCTGATTTAGAGGTGGGGGGACAGGTAGCTGGTGGAAGTCTGTATCTCCTAGTTAGTTGTTGTTGTTTTTGTTGTTGTTAAAGAAGAATATGATCCCTATAATGTGATTGTTAGAAGCTGAGGTCCAAAGGTGATACACATACCGCTCAGGGAGGGCTTATTCTCAGCGTCTGGCACATGCGTGTTCAGTGAATATTTGTGGAAGGGAGCAACAGACATTCTTTGCATGCCCTTATGACTGTTTTTCTCTCAATTATCCCCACTTCTTTAAATAAGGAGGGGAAAGGTGGGTTATGAATGAAAGATTAAACTGGTAAGAGATCTAAATCAAACACTTTTATTTCATTAAGTGCAGGACATTCCATTCACTCCCAGACTGAATAAGGAATTAACATTTTAGTCAAGAGTATATTATTTGTTTCTCAAATGATTTTATAGCCTTCTGGTCCAACCCAGCTCTCTTTTGTGAGAAGCAACTCAAAATACTATAGTTCCCCAAAGAATGTCCCAAACAATCAGAACGGTAAAGTCATAACCTTAAGGAGAGTTTCATCTTATATTTCAACTGGCTCAAATACTTCCCTTTTGATGAAGAAAACTGCCATATCTCATCAGCAATTCCAGTCAAGGTAGTCAGATATGGGACTTATAACATCGATATCACTTTTCAAGAAGCAATAAGAATTCTCCCACCAAAGTTCTTTAAAATAGGACTACAAGACAAACCGAATTTGGTTTTTATTTCATTGCCCTATAATATATAATCACTGAGTCATCACGTTTCAGATGATAACCACTGAACTAAGTATTCTTCTTTTGTGGTTATAAGTTATAAGCTGCGTTCATCTCTTTGTCATAGTTGTCGCTAATCGTGTAATTTTATTGTTTGAAAGTATATTTTCTGAAAATTAAATAAACCTGACTAAAGAAAAACATATAGTTTTCCTCCATTTATTTTCTTCTTGTTTAAAATTCTATAATTTTTTATTATTGGAACTTTAGAAACCAGAGAATAAGCAAGACGATTAAATATTGCATTAATTAATATTGTATCAATCTCCTCTATGATTGTTCTTGAAACTTTCTGATTTAGAAGTAAAGGTTGTGAATGAATTTCTTCAAGTCATCATAATGGTGCCCAGCCCAGGCCAGGTGTGTTTTTTTTTTTGTTTTTTTTTGTTTTTTTTTTTTGTTTTTTTAGCGGTACGCGGGCCTCTCACTGTTGTGGCCTCTCCCATTGCGGAGCACAGGCTCCGGATGCGCAAGCCCAGCGGCCAGGCTCACGGGCCCAGCCGTTCCGCGGCATGTGGGATCTTCCCGGACCGGGGCACGAACCCATGTCCCCTGCATCGGCAGGAGGACTCTCAACCACTGCGCCACCAGGGAAGCCCAGTCCAGGTGTTAATGTAATAATCATAGCAGTCTCTATTTTTTAGGAGCCCAAGCACTATGGTAAGGACCTTTAAATACATTACACCCAATTCTTATAATAACCCTTCAAGGTATTATTACCCCCATTTAATAGATGAGATAAATTAAATTCAGAGGTTAAACTACCCAAGTAAAAAATTTACCAAGACCACCCAGAAAGCCCTCTGCACTTTCCCACATCAACTCAGTTTTATCTCATCAATACGATACTAATTGCTCTTATGGGTGTAAAGAGAGTTTTCCTCTTTAAGCATATGTAGCTTCTGAGATAGGCATTAGGGACTTAGGAAAAGAAGCTTCTCTGGCTTTACTGACCTAATAGTTCCCAAAATGTCTTTGGGGACCATTTTTTTAAATTATTATTATTATTTTTTTTTCGGTACGCGGGCCTCTCACTGTTGTGGCCTCTCCCGTTGCAGAGCACAGGCTCCGGACGCGCAGGCTCAGCGGCCATGGCTCACCGGCCCAGCCGCTCCGCGTCATGTGGGATCTTCCCGGACTGGGGCACGAACCCGTGTCCCCTGCATCAGCAGGCGGACTCTCAACCACTGTGCCACCAGGGAAGCCTGGGGACCATTTATTAATCATGCATTGGGTTTCCATTTATTATTCAACTGTATGATTAACTTTTACTCTTTAAAATATAAAATATTCTCTTCCTTCTATTATTTTACTTATAATTTTACTAAGTACCTTTTATTTTCATGCTTGATATTGTTTTTTATTGCAATTAGAGCCACATCTTTGAAAACGAAACCAAGAAATTGGTTTGTTTTGTTTGTATTGGTATACAGCGGAGCTTTACTTAGGTTTGAAGGTTAATAAGTAAAGTGAAAATCTCCAATAGTCAAAATTACCTTTAAAAATCCTTTAAATCACCCATATAGTCTTATACGTGTAATTTGTGAATTTAACCTAGTTTCTTTCATTCTTTCAATAGTACGTGTTTATCGATGGCCCTCAATCCTACTTGTTTCCTTTCTTAAGGATATTGATCAAGCCATCACCAAACATTTATCTACTACTTGAACACTGTGTCTTAAAACTACCCACAAATGTTCCCACTGGTTTCACAAATGTTCATTCTTGATTTCACTGTGTCCATCATTTTTATTATAAGTAAGGAAAAGGGGGGATTGCCCTGGTGTATGACCCCTTTAAGTCAACTTTAACATGATTCAATACCACTGTAATTGGAACTCACTGGCTAGCTAAGATCCGTCCTCTTCCCTTATGCATGCTTTCCAATTAATAAACTTTTCTTTCCCATGCTCTAAATACAAAAATCTTATGCTCATTTAGGCTTATATTATTTTATAAAAAACTAGGTGAAAACCAAAATACCATATCCCAAGGAAATAACAACATATTAGGGTAGCAAATACTCTCTTGAAGCAGGCAGCTGTTTTGGTGTCAAATGTAAGGTTCCCAGTCGAAGCACTGATGACCATCAGTGAGCTTATAAGTTTGATATAAATGATCTAAAAGACACCACAAGAATATACCATGGACAAGAGAATGGAATACACATCCCCAGGGCACTGAATGTTCCTGCCCAAATGGGAAATCGTTACCCCTCAAATGATATTGCTGCAAACCTAGGATAGTAAGTAGATTTGAAGAGATATCGAATGAATGACTCTGCGCCTCCCAGCAATATTAAAGCAGATGGGAATTAGGAGTAAGATGAAATGTCTGCCTCACCTCCTCCTCCCAATCCCACAGAGAAAGAATTGAGCCTGGGAAGAATGAATGTCATGTTAGCTTTTATATTATGGACATAGTTGGTCATGGTGGTTAACGGAGTAGGACTGGGAAAGTCTTAAACCCCTGTTTGGAACAGAATTGAAAGGGAGAGTTATAAATAAACAAATCAGTATTATATTACATTGTAAAGGAAGGGGTTGGGAAGAACAGGATTATAAAATGTTGTGAGGCAATAAAGTTTATCTAACATTTCTTTATTAAATGCCTAATTTTTATGTCTTCCCATTAGCAAACTATGAATCACTTTATTCTTAATAACAATTGCATAAAATCCTATAGTTTAGCAAACACTTTCACTCTTCTAGTCATCTTGACAATCCTGTGATTTCAGTGTTATCACCATCTGCCAAAGAATACGAGCTTCTGGCAAACCAACGTCGTGTCTTGTGGATTTCCATATCCTTGAGCCCACACGTAGTAAGGCGATCAAAAATGCTTGTTTCTTTTTTTTTTTTTTTAAACATCTTTATTGGGGTATAATTGCTTTACAATTGTGTGTTAGTTTCTGCTTTATAACAAAGTGAATCAGTTATACATATACATATGTTCCCATATGTCTTCCCTCTTGCGTCTCCCTCCCTCCCACTCTCCCTATCCCACCCCTCCAGGCTGTCACAAAGCACCGAGCTAATATCCCTGTGCCTTGCGGCTGCTTCCCCCTAGCTATCTACAAAAATGCTTGTTTCTTGAAGAATTCCCCCATTACAAATGAAAACATAAGTCCCAAACAGTTAACTTGTCCAAGCCCTGTGAGTGGTAGAGGTGGGAATTTGTCCTAGGCCTTTGACTCTAAATTCTGTGACATTTGCCCAACCTGGATGAACAAATATCTCTCAGCAAATGTAGATATATGCATTTGATTCCTAAATTTTTTAATTGTTCAAGATAATGTACATAGGGACATTTTCAGATTGACTTATCTGTTTTCTTTGTTTTTTAACCTTTTTTTAATTGAATAGTTATTTACTATTGTCATTTAAGAATGAACTTATACAAGTTGATGAACCTGTATATTTCTTCCCTTTCTATTTTCTTCTAATAGTTCTCCATGGGTATGAGGATCCTGATAACCTCGGTCTCATGTAACCTAGAAATGTGTTCATTCTCTTTTAAATTCCAACCTCTAAGGATTTGCACCTAAGTGACACTTTCCAATGACACTTTCAAAGCCATTCATGTTACAGGATGTCAGGTAGAATTCTGCCCTTTCAATTCCCTTGTTTTTAGCAAGTTTGTATTTAATTTAATTGCATGGCATCTCTAACTAGTGAGTGATCTCATCACAAAATGGAGTGAATAAACTCATTTCAATCTATATTCATCAATGTCATATCAGCAATCACATGTGCTTTTTATAGAAAGTCTCTGAAAAAAACTTCTTTCCTCCATTTTCCTAAATTTCAGAACCTATTGTAATTTTCTCCTTTACTTCTTTTTATCCAGAAAGCAAAATTGAATTCTTACTTCCAGTGGTGTCCCTTCCCAGCCAAGAATTCCTATTAAAACCTTGCTGTGTTATGTGAGGGATAATACTTTTCCCCCAGGTAGCTTCATAAGAATTACCATTTAGCAATTACAGTGATTCTGACTCACCAAACTTACAAATAAGTGTGAAGGCTTCAGACTGGATCAGATTTCTAAATTTGTTGAAAACAGGGTCTTTCAGAAGCAAATGCTCTCTAAGGCCTACGTCTTAAACCCCATGGAATTGTAAGGAAGTAAATGATTAAGAGTGAGGCTTGGTGCAAATACTGGAAGAAAGCTAACTGCTAGCATTTTTATTAGTAGTAGTATTGCTTTTACTGGTGTTCTGGTTACAGGGTACCATAAATTTTTAGTGTTCTGCTTCAACCTTGTTGATCCCATATGCCTTATTATATTCAGCACAGCATGGACCATAAATACGGTGTTAGAGCATTTATATTTCATTTATATATACCCACACTCATTCTGAAAAAGATTCAGGACCATATAAAATTTACATAATAAGATGATTTGGGGGAACAGGGAGGGAAAGGAAGAAATAGAAACACAGGCATTAACATCAAAGGTTAATGTTAAAGCTAAAACAAAATGAATGTTGTAAAACACTGTGTTGTGGACATACTCTTCGGATTTTGTGTAAAATCAGGTGGCAGTTCCATAACAAACCAGTTTATTAATATTACTATTCATCTCATACAACCCAAATGGATATGTTGGTTTGGATTGAAAAATAAGAATATAAACTTGGTAGAATTAAATATTTGTACCCATTTGGTTAAGTAGGGATGTGGTATATTTTTCGATCCATAAGAACAGGGGTTTTGTCTATATCTCACTTTGGGGTCTCCAGGATCCTGGCATGTAATAGGTATTCCATAAACATCTGTCAAATGAAAGTATTTTAAAAACAAAACATTTTATTTCCTTAGGTTCTGAATTATTTCCTAATTTATTTTAATTTTTATTTATTTACTGATATTTCAACTCAAGTTCATGTTTGCAATGTACGTATACATTTAACATGATAGAAAAATTCAAACTGTACAAGGGACTATCTCCTTAGAGCATTTCCTCTTTCCACTCTGCTCTCCTGGTCACCTATATCCCCTCTTTGGAGGTAACAACTGATACCAATTTCCTGTGCATTCTTCCACAGATATTCTATGCAAATATAAGAATATATCTACATACATCTGTATTAGACACAGGGATGCAACACACAGATCCCTTTTCATGGAAGGGTTTGTGGCCCGGACTCCTAGAAGTGCTGTCAGCAGATAGCCTTTAGCTGTCAGCCCCATTCAGAGACTGCCCACCCAAGGCCATGCCCTTCCCAGGGCAGCCCACATTCAATGTCTGAGGCAACAGGAGTATAAATGCTTGGCCATTTTAGCCTGATGCTGGACATGTCTGAAGGGAAAATTTAATTCCAGAATTCTTTGTCTATGGGGTTAGCTGAGGCCATCAGGCCTGGATTACAGCTTGGCTTCTCCCTTCATTCAACCCTGCTTCTGCCCCCTCTCTACCACAGGTAGGGTTACCAACAGTCCTGGTTTTCCAAGGACTGAGGGAGTTCTCAGGATGCTGGATTTTCAGTGCTAAAATAAAAAATGTCCCAGGAAAACCAGGATGAATTTGTTACCCTAACCACATGTGTTGATCCTGAAGACACCACCTAATAAATATCCTGTACACCAAACCCAGTCTCAGAGTCTGCTTCCCACGATACTCAGCCTGTGACAGTTAGTAGCAAGGGTGATCTGAGAAAGTAGGTATAAGATAGAGTTTTAGAGCTGAATCTCTTACCACCACGTTGGCATTGCTGACCCCATCGAGTGATAATTGGAGCAAATAGCCCCTGACACAAGGGGACAGTCCAATTGTGAACTTTCACCAATGGTAAAGTAGGATTGCATACCAAGGAAGAGAAAACACTAGCACACACGGTATATCAGACATTTGAAAATTATGGAGGAAATAGTCACCATAACAATGGGACTGGGTGGCTACTGTGATTATTGCTTCAGTGAAAGATAACAAAAGGCTGACAGTGATTAATAGGCAACTGAAAGCCAATGGTGAAAGCCAGAGGGTTTCTTCGGTAGCCAGAAGACTCTCATCTCCTGCAGTAGCAAAACAAAGCAAGCTGAAGAACAGGTCCAGGTTTTAATTATCAGAGTATCTCAGATTCAAAGAATATTCAACTCGCAGTTAAGGCCAGTCTGCCATAACAAGGTCAAGGCTTTTGTTAGGGAAGAATGGGACCTCGACACATTCAGTGGAGAAATCAGTAGTGATGTCCCTGAAAATCTTTAATTCCCAGATACCCGGAACGTTCTGATCCTGAAGAAGTGAACTCTCCTCCCTTTTAGGAGCTGGCACTCCTCCCTTGCCTCTCCCCCCTCAAGACAGCATCCCCCAGGATCTGTCCCTACCTCTCCTCCTGGCCACGAAGCGCATAAGTAGGGTTAAGTCACAGAATAACCCAGCCAGGGTTTTTGCTAGGTCAGGTTAGACAGGAAATGGATGCCCAAGGAGTTGCAACACAGAGCTACAGAGACTAGCAGGAGCCAGCGGAGTTTTGTGGGAATGAATTCCAAGGGTGCTTGACAAAGAAAGCTGGGATGTAAGACTGGTTATGGGAGAGTTGGTTTATTTTGTAGGAGAAGGGGGAATACTCAAGCACTTAACCACTGTTGGACACAGGGTCTGAGGTAACACTGGTAGCTAGAGACCCAAAGTATCATGGCCTCTCTATTACAGTGGGTTCAGAAGAGCCGGTTACAAACAGACTGTTGATCAGGCTCTGGCTGACTGTGGGCCCATCGTATATTCCAGATGCACAGTTGGAACAGACATAGTTGGGAGATGATACAACCCTCACATTGGATCCTTGGCCTGTGGGGTAAAAACCATCTATCAGAGTAGAGGAGACCAAGTAGAAGCCTTTGAAACTGCTACGTACTCCCATCCTGCTCCCGGCCAAGGTATTAAATAAAAAACAAATTCGTATCCTCAGAGGGATGACAGAAATTAATGCCACCCTTAAGGATCTAAAGGAGATGGTAGAGATCCCCATTTCAACTCCACCTAATTCATCCATTGGGACCCCTACAGAAATCAGTCATATGTCCTGGAGGATGACAATAGACTACCACAAACCCAACTGCAGCTGCCATGACAGATATGGCATCTTTGCTAAAGAGGATGAACGTGGCCTCAGATACATGTTATGGAGCCATCAATTTCTATATCAGAAAAGAGGATCACAAACCCAGGGCTGTGGTAGCGCTCACTCTCAATATATAGTCCAAAGAGAGTTGGACTTCTTTTTTTTTTTTTTTTTTTTCGCGGTACGCGGGCCTCTCACTGTTGTGGCCTCTCCCGTTGCAGAGCACAGGCTCCGGACGCGCAGGCTCAGCGGCCATGGCTCACGGGCCCAGCCGCCCCGTGGCATATGGGATCTTCCCGGACCAGGGCACGAACCCGTGTCCCCTGCATCGGCAGGCGGACTCCCAACCACTGCGCCACCAGGGAAGCCCTGGACTTTCTGTATATCTCACAGAACATCGTGTTGACCCACTACATTGATGACATTATGCTAAATGAGCCAGGTGAGCAAGAACTAGTTAACTGGCATCTGCTCCAGTGCAAGGTAAATCTTATGAAGATTCAGGAGCTTACCACATGAGGAACAATGCTAAAGGTCCAATGGTCAGAGGCATGCTAGCATATTCCATCCAAAGTAAAAGACAATTTTTTGCATCTTATACCTCCCACTAGGAAGAAGGAAGCACAATGCCTCATAGATCTCTTTGGGTTCTGGAGGCAACGTATTCCACACTTGGGAATACTGCTCCAGCACATACACTGGTTGTCTTAGAAGGCTTTGAGTGACACCCAGAGTAGGAAAGAATTCTGCAGCAGCTCCAGCTTGTGGTGGAAGCAGCCCTGCTACTTGGGCCATAGGACCCACAGGACCCTATGATATTTGAGAATTCATGGTGGAAAAAGTTATCATGTGTAGTTTATGGCAAGTCCCAGTGGGAGAATCACTATGCAGGTCCCGGGCTTCTGCAATGGAGGATTATTTGCCTTTTGAAAAACCACAGTGTGCTCCTGGGTGTGTCTCATGGAGACACCAAGGATGATGGTTAATTTTATGTGTCAACTTGGTTAGGGTATGGTGCTCAGAGGGCTGGGAAAACACCAGTCTAAATGTTGCTCTGAAGGTAATTTTTAGATGTGATGAACATTTAAATCAGTAGACTTTGAGTAAAGCAGATGACCCTCCACATAAGGGTGGGCCTCGTCCAATCAGTTGAAGGCTTTAAGGGAAAAGACTGAAGTGCTTTAAAGAGAAATTCTGCCTCCAGAGACCTTTGGCCTCAAGATTGCAACACTGGCTTTAGCAGGTGTCTGCAGCTGGCTGGCCTGCATTGCAGATTTTGGACATGACAGCCCCACAATTGTGTGAGCCACTTCCTTAAAATGAATCTCTCTCTCCATGTCCATATGTGTGTGTGTATATGTATAATGTGTATATACATATATATGTGTATATACATATATGTGTGTGTATGTATGTGTGGGTGTGTGTATATATATATATATACACACACACACACACACACATACACACATTCTATTGGTTCTCTTTCTCTAGAGAACCCTGACTGATACATCAGGTGACCATGAATCCAGAACACCCATTATCATCATGAGCTGGGTTTCATCAGACCCACCAAGTCGTCGCTTAGGCACATCCACAGTTCATAAGGTGGCAGTGGTACCCCTGGAGTCAAGCATGAGTTGGGCTAGAGGTCACGAGGCAGTTGCAATAGCAGAGAGCTCAGGCTTTTATACATTTGTTGTTGCACAGGCACTTCTCCCTTATCTCATACCTATGGTCACGTGGTGAGTTACATAACCAGCTGACAGAGGAGGAAAAAGCCTGGGCTTGACTTATGTATGGTTAAGTTAGCATGTGCGTACAAGTCAAAATTAGCCATAGACTGCACTGTATCCTCACCCAGGGGTAACCTAGAAAAATAGTGGTGAGGTAAAGATTCTTCCCCTGGGGAGAGTGTCAGGTGATGAATGTGGTCACCCACTTTGCTTGGACAAAAGAAGTGGCTCAAGGTTAAAATATATACAGACTCACTGGCAGTGGCAAATGGCCTGGCTGGCTGCTCAGGTGCCTGAAGCAGAAAGACTGAAAAACTGGGATCAAATTGATCTGAGGTAGAAGCATAAGGAGAGACCTATGACAGCAGCATGAAGTGTAAAGATTTTTGAATCACATGTTAATGCCAACCACAGGGCATGTACTGTAGAACAGGTATGAGACAATTAAGTGGACAAGACGACTCAGGCAGTAGATGTCATCCAGCTTCTATGTGCTTCTCTGATAGCACCTCCCACAAGTCATTTGATTAATTATTTCACACTAAACAAATCTTCAGTTGATTGCACCCGTAATAACTAAGGACAGCCACCAACTTTGGCACTCATAGCCAAGTTTTACAGGAATATTTGAGGACTTGTAGCAGGAAGAGGAACCAAGAGTCAGATCTGAAGGCCCTGATAGGATCATGACTCTTCATGGCTATAAGCTCATTGTTCTTCCATGCCTAGACTTGACCTGGCATTAAGTCTCCCTGGGCACTGAACACAAAGATGCATTTACCCAATGAGTGTGGTGATATTGTCACCCTTAAATGAGCTACAAGTGGCTTCAGATACAGCAATCTTTCTCCATCCATGTCTACTTAGCAAGGACTCCACCCAGCAGCTGCACTGGGGCCTTCCCAAAGGAGCCCAAACCCACATCACTGGCAGGAACCAAGCTTCTATTCTCCCCTGTAGAAAGTGTATAACCCACTACGGTAATACAGCTGCCTCCAATAGTAAACCATGAGAGAGTCCAATTGGTGTGGCTGCCCCAGAAAATTGTTTAAACCCTCAACGGCTCCACCAAACTCGTACTGCCATTTCATAGCAATGGCAGGAAACTATGGTGAAAATATCCAGTAGGTAGCCGGAGATATGGGTCTAGACATTGGGAAAAAGAATATGGGAGAATTTTCAGCAGATCAGTGATTCTTCCATCCATTCATCCATTCATTTATTCAACAATACTTATTGAACATCTACCGTGTGTCAAGCACTCTGCAGGATCCTCGAGATTTTCCAGTGAATAAGACAGATCTTGTCTCTGTTATCCTGGTATTTAGACTCTGATGGTATCATGGAAGTGTTCATTGAAGCCATGAGTATAGATGATCTTTCCAAGGGTGTGGAGAAACACTAAACTTCGGGGCACATTCTAGAGTGTAAAAGAGAGAAGAGAAACCAGCAAAGGAAATAGAAAAAGAGGAAGTAAGTAGAAAACCAGAAGAGCATAACATTTAGTTTAAGATGTGAGAGTTTCAAAGGGAGAGAAAAGATAAAATACCTGCTGCTAAAAAAAGTGTAGGTAATATTATTAAAAACATGAACTCTAGCCTCAGAGATACATAACTCTGAGTCTTACCTCCACCATTTATTGGTGATGTGCCTTTGGTGGGGATGGAAATGCCTCCTTTAAGGACTGCATAAATGAGATCACGTATGCCAAGTGTAAAGTATACTGCTTAATAAATAGTAGTTTCATTTTTTATTTTGCTTTTTGGGGGCACTTTTGAATTTGGCAAAAAGGAGAATTGGCGCATTCTAGGAAATTTGACTAAAGTCCTTAAGCTTCAAAATTCAATATGTTCTTCCCTTCCAGTGTCTATGTACTTCAGAGTGAGAATCTCCCACTATGCACCTGTCTGGTAAGATGTAGGAAGAAGGGCAATAAAAGTGACATTTGTAATAATAATTTAGGTCCCCCATTCAGTGCCCAAATACCTCAGCCTTCTAACTTTGGGGATGTGCTCAGTTGCAGTGCTGGGAATTTAAGCAAAGTAGCCCTCACAACTCAGAACTTGGGGCTGAATGGGACTCTGTCTCTCATAACCAGGGCAGCATACAAATAAATCAAGCATCAGACTCACCTCAATTTAGAAGGCTACAAAATATTTTTCTCTTGCCCTTACTTAGACTTTGGAGGCAGGGATAGTAGCAGGGAACCATTAAGAGAAACAGCAGGGGCAAGTGTAGAAAGAACCAACAAACCTGGATCCAAATGAGGAGATGGCCAAACCTGGGGAAGACTGAAAAATAGAAGGCTAAGGTCAGAGGGTCAAGGAGAAGGCCTTGAGAAGCAGGTGCAGACCACTAATTGGAGAAGTTCAGTAGTAAGAAGACAGAGACAGAGAATTCTGGCTGTGCTGTTGTCAAATTCAACCTAAACTTAGACCAATTACTTAAACCAAGTCCTGTTTGATGAGTTGGCTTCTCAAGCAAGCAATCTGTCTCTGTTTTTCAGGGCCTGGCTTTCTCATGTTCCAGAAGCAGAGCGGGTCATAAGCCCTGATGAGATGTCAGTGGAAAGACATCTAGTATGCCCAGCCCGCAGATACTGATCGTAAGTAGAAGATTACAAGGTGGTTAAGAGTAGTTATGGTGCAAGGTCACACTGTCCTCGTTCCAGCTGGGGAAAGATCATTCTTTCTATGCCTTAGCTTAGGCAAATAAACGATCACTAAAAGTCTCTGCAGTGACACCAGGATTCACGTCAGGTCCTACTCTGGAATGCAGGTATGGCAACATCTAGGTTATTTGTGCGGATTTGGCCTTCTAAATCACTGACATGCTTTGGATTAACTCTAGGGTAAGATCATTTTCTCAAAGAAAGGCTAGACAGTAATGGGGTCCCGTCCCAAATCTATTCCAGAGCATCTTCCACTGTGCCCCAGTTGGTCTAACTCCACTGGGGGAGACTGGACCTTCCATTTCTCCTCCTCTCACTTCCAACCCCTGCCCTTGTTTGCTGGAGTGGCTCTACCAGCCCGTGTCTACATAGCTGGATTTACCACAGGGTCTGCCTTTTACCTGCTGTGTGTGCATATGTGCCAGTCAGGGTGGTGAGGGAAGTTGCCCGAATATTCTCCCCAATGGTGAGAAGGCATCATGACCAAATATTTGTGGTGATGTCTAGCTGATGGGTTTTAAAGCCCTCTGAAGATTGAGATCCAAATTTTAAGTTAAATCTACATACAGCCTTCATGGCCATACAAAGAAATTTCAAGGGGTGTCTTTCCCAGGGCTGCCTTCTGCATACATTGATATCTGGTATAGGTCATTGGCTGGCATGGGACAGGTGAGCCTCTCAAAGTATTAAGATGGGATCTTCCTATAGATTTCCACTGTTGGATTTAAATTTAAATAAAACATTCTAACATTAGGTTGCTGGATGATGAGGACAGGAATAAAACAAAGTATTATGGTTTTATTTTTGTTTATTCATTCGTTCAACATGTATTTGTTGAGCACCTACTATGTGCTGCGCACTGTGCTAAGTGCTAGAGGTGCAGAATGAACAAAACCAACCTTTGGACAAAGAAGTAATTCAATAAGAGAATATGATTTCTTGATGTGCTAAGTTCAAGGCAGACGAGGCTAGTTGCTATTTTCTCAATGAAAACCCATCAAGTAGAATCTTAACAAGCTGACTGAATTCAATCTTTTTGAATCATAAAAGCAGCAAATTCATGTGGACTGGGCTGCCTATATAGAGACTTCAGGTAAGGAGCTGTAATGTGCAATGTTGAGGAACACACTGACCTTAAACCATACAGTGAGGAACCAGGCCCACACAGTATCTTTGTAGGACAAGAGTCAGGAAAACTCTGTGGAAGTGTAAAAGAAAGACCCCCTATGCTGGGTGTCAGGAGACTTTGGCTTTAAGCCCAGCAAGGCCACTAACATTTCCTCTGTGACTTTGTATAAGTTGCTTTCTGTCTCTGAAGCATTAGTTCCTCATCTGTGAAACTGTGGGGTTTGAATTATGATATTTAAGGTTCCGTCCCTTAAGATTCTGCTTGCTCCTGTAAGACAGCAAGACTTAAAATTAATTTCTGTAATCCCCAGCTCAGAATACAATTGTCTCCCATTTCCAATTCCCCCTCTGTGTGGACAGGTACAGACAAATAGCCATACGGCCCATTTCTGTCTGTCCATAGCAAGTGCTAGGTTCCACGTGGACCAAGACAAGAATAGATTCACCTTTCTTGGTCACATGATTTGTGAGTTAAGAGCTCAGATCTGGATCTCAGCTAGGTAGCATTAACCATTTACTACCTGTGTGACCTGGGTAACTTATTTAAGCTTTCTGAGACTCTATCTGCCCACTTGTAAAATGGGCATGACAATCAACACCTCTCAGGGTTGTCATGTGCCTGGCATATAATAAATGATGGTAGATAGCTTTGCGGTGATGTGCTAAAATGCTAAACGCAGACTCTTGGGTTCGAATTCCACATCCAGCACTTACCAGCCCTGAACTCTTGGTCAGGTTACTTAACTTTCCCTGTATTTCACTTTCCAATCTGTAAAGTAGACATGATAATTACAGTGGTGGGCATCAAAGCAATAATCCATGTACGCACATAGAACAGTACGTGACTCTTAGAACTCAATAAAATTTAGCTATTATTGTTAATAAACGGTAGCTAATACTTTTTATATCAGGGTGCATATTACATATCAAAAATGCAAACATTCATCAGGAAATCATCATTGAGAGCATTACCCAAAGAATCAGAAAAATACTTGACTTCACTACTAGCTAACACAAGCACAAATTAATTACTGAACATTTTTTTTTAACCCTTGATGAAAATAGAGGTAGTATCGCTCAGCCCTTAGACGCTGAATCCAAAGGAATCAGAAAGGAAATGCTTTCTGAAGTCCAGCCCGGCTGCCGGCACACACCATCTCTGCCCCGTTGACCTGTGTGACCGCAAGCCAGTCAGCCGAAGCCTCGCAGCGCTCAGCAGAGGGGCAAGTGGTAACCACATAGAATTCAGGCCTGTCGAGAGTGAGGTTGTGATTCAGGGGTTTGACTCTGTCAAACAGTGCTGACAAAGACACACCGTTTTCCCTGACAGTACAGAATCATATTACTGCACACACAAGTGTCTCACACCTGGGAAAGATGAAATTACACTGAACTTAATCCTCCGAAACCAGATCAACAAGAAGTCGCTTAAACATTTAGGAGAGGAGTTGTCTCCTGGCAAAGAAAATATTGCAAGGCAGTTGGGCAGTTTTCACTAATTAGAAGGGCCTGGCCTTGTCAGTTGAAAATCAACTTTGATCCTTTATTCTCTTTATTAATTATACCTTGAGAGGTCTAAACACAGTCTCTGGGCACTTGGGTCTTCCGCACTCGTTCTTATTTGCAGAGGAAATCAGTCCTTTGGTGAGGTGACGCAAGCATATGAAAGCAAAGCAGATTGATACCAGATACTTCACTAAAAAATAGATATATAAATTCATTCCTTTCAGCAAAATTGAGCTTTGCTCCAATTAAGGTTAGTGAAGAGTATGTCCATGCCGGAATGTGTCAGTGAACACATACCCAGGGTTGTAACCAAAACCGAAGCCAGACAGGAGATTCACAGTCTTTGTCTCTGGGTTTAAGTAACCAGAAAGCCAGGGTTTGGAAAAGTGTTTAAACCAAAGACTCCCAGTGAACTCTGGTGCACACCTTCCCCTCCCCCCAACGCCCCACACATGATCTTTCTCACTTGCCCCACCTGCAAGGGAGGCCGAGGATCTGGCCTCACACCAAGTGGACAGAAGCAGCCAACTCCCCGAGCCATCTTCAGCCTGCAGCTCCAGCTTACTGAGGCCAAGCTCTTCCCTCTGCTCCCTCCTGCAAGGAGATAACTTAGCTTGGAGTTTTATGGAAAATTAAACTATGAAACATATATCTCAATTGATCGTCCTACCAAATGCAAAACAATGTAATGGTGAAGGGTGGGAGTCGGTCAACCAAAATTTTAAAACTTCACTATTAAAAATCAGATAAGATATGCAAAAAAAAAAACCCTAAAAATAAGAAACACAGACATAGAGAACAAACATATGGATATGGAGGGGGAAGCGGGAGTGGGAGGAATTGGGAGATTGGGACTGACATATATACACTATTGATACTATGTATAAAATAGATAACTAATGAGAGCCTACTGTATAACACAGGGAACTCTACTCACTGCTCTGTGGTGACCTAAATGAGAAGGAAATCCAAAAAAGAGACGATATATGTATACGTATAGCTGATTCACTTTCCTGTACAGTAGAAACTAACCCAACATTGTAAAGCAACTATACTCCAGTAAAAATTAAAAAAAAAAAAGAAACACACTGCAAAAAAATGCCAAAGACACCACAATTGTACAAAAAAAGTAGATCTTTTTTTTTCTTTTTTCCTTCCTTCTTTCCTCTCTCCCCAGCTACCTATTTTCCTTCCCTAGAGGCAACTGGTGTTATAAATTTCTTTTGATTCCTCTAGAAGTGTTTAATGCACATTCAAGCCTACGTGCACATATATTTCCTTCAACACACATGTACATACAAGTGGTAATAAATCTAACCCACTGCTCTGTACCTTGCTTTTTTCACTATATGTTAAAGATTCTGCCACATCAATACATACAGGACAGACTTGCTCTTTTTAAGAACATCAAAGAATTCTATGGTATGGATGCGTCATAATGGACTTAACCAGTTCCTTAGTGAAGGACACTTAGGTTTTTTCTAACAACCTTTTGCCATTACAAAAAATGTTGTAATATATGTGTCCTTGTATGTACAACATCATATCCATGTGTGAATATACCTGCAGAATAAATTTCTCAGAGTGGACTTGTTAGGTTAAAAAATACGCACTTAGGGGTTTCCCTGGTGGCGCTGTGGTTGAGAGTCCGCCTGCCGATGTGGGGGACGCAGGTTCATGCCCCAGTCCGGGAAGATCCCACGTGCCGCAGAGCGGCTGGGCCCGTGAGCCATAGCCGCTGAGCCTGCGCGTCTGGAGCCTGTGCTCCGCAACGGGAGAGGCCACGACAGTGAGAGGCCCGCCTACCGCAAAAAAAAACAAAACAGAAAAAAAACGCACTTAAAAAAAAAAAACGCACTTGTGTAATTTGGATACATATTGCCTAATTATCCTCATAGAAGCTGTGCCAGTTTACCCTCCTACCAGCAGTGTATGAGAGGGGCTGCTTCCCCAAACCCTGGCAGGGCCAGTGTTTGCCAAACTTTTTGATTTTTGCCAAACCAACAATGACAATTATATCTTAGTCTTGATTTCATTTGATTTTTTCTTATTGTAAGTAGGCAGAGCACCTTTACAAATGTTTAGATACCTTTTCTTTAAACCGTCTGTTCGGGTCTTTGTCTTGATGTGTTGGTCGTTTTTTTTTTTCCTTATTTTTTTTTTCCATCGGGGTATAACTGACACATCACGTTATATCAGCTTCAGGTGTACAAGATAATGACTCGATATTTGTATATATTGTGGAATAATCACCACAATAAATCTAGTTAACATCCATCACCACACGTAGTTCTCTTGCTGATTCGTAAACACACTTAGTATGTTAGAAAAATCGTTCTGTGCAGTGCAAATATTTTATCCTAGTTTGTTGTTTGACTTTGTGTCATTTTTTTCCAAGCATATTAAAAACATTTCTTCTGCATATCGAATTTACCAAGTTTTTCTTTCATGGTTTTGAATGGGTGGTAGCAGGGAGAGGCCATCAACATTTAACTGACCAAAGGCAAAACTGAACAAAAGCCAAGCTCCTCAAAATAACCAAGTCTGTGTTTCCCTTGCTTCCTTTTAAAACTCCATCTCTGTAAACCCTCTCCAAGCGCATAAAGTTCCAGCCAAATAAGCTATTTGCATTTCCCAAAACAAGTCTTCAGATCTGTTTGGGTTTTTTTTTTATACATATAGATGATGAATAGGCTCTTCTTTCTACTTGGAAAACATTTCTCAATCCCGTACTCCAAATTTATCTGATGGGCAAATTCCTGTTTCATACAAAGCGATCCAAATATCATCTCCTTTGTGAAGAATTCCCTGCCTGTTTCATCCTTCCTGTGCATGATTAGTTATGTAGCATTTTCTACGAACCCCTCTGGTACTGATCTCATGTGGTTCAGTTCATACCCTAGACAGTAGCGTGGGCTCTGGAGCCAGGCTGTCTGGGTTCACATCCTGGCTCGGCTGCTTATTTGCTGTGCAACTGACCTTCAGCAAATTACTTCACTTCTCTGTGCTTTAATGTCCTCATCTGTAAAGTGGGGATAATAATAATGCCTCATAGGATTGCCTTAAGAATTAAATAGGTTAATAGTTGAAAAAGGGTTAACAGTACCTGTGTTGAGAACAGTACCTGACACACAGAAAATGTTTATTATATAAATAAAAACATATTGAACCCAGTTCCAGTCTCAGCAACAGAGAAAAAACACCAGGAGGGAGCCGTGCTATCATTTATCTCCTTTCCTATCTTCTTTCCTAGACTGTGAGTGCGGAGAAGGAAGGGGCCAGATACTGCGCTTCATTCAATTTTGTCTCCCAAGCACCCAACACATGGTGGCTTCTTTTTTTTTTTTTTTTTTTGCGGTACGCGGGCCTCTCACTGCTGTGGCCTCTCCCGTTGCGGAGCACAGGCTCCGGACGTGCAGGCTCAGCGGCCATGGCTCACGGGCCCAGCTGCTCCGCGGCATGTGGGATCTTCCCGGACCGGGGCACAAACCCATGTCCCCTGCATCGGCAGGCGGACTCTCAACCACTGCGCCACCAGGGAAGCCCTGGTGGCTTCTTTGAATGAGTAAATGAATGAATAAATGCTTTCCGTTCCAAGGCTCTCATTTTAGTTGAAATACAGCATCAATACATAAAATAAATTTAAGAAAGCCCTCAAAATAAAAATAAAGAAATATAAGTTGTCTGTAACACAAGCAAGTACAAAGTCCTTCTATCTGTGATTGTTGAAGAAATAGTCAAGGAGACCAGTGGAGCCGAACAAAGAAAAGTTCTTGAGGGAATTTCCTTTAAAGATTTAAATCAGAGAAAGAACAAGGATTGTAGAGACGGTGGAAGAGTATCCCAGGCAGGGAAAATGACCCACATACGGGGCCGCTTGAGGATCCTCTTAAGTCCTAGGCAGCTCCACATACATCTTATCAAACCTTCAAAGAGACTCACGTCTACCCTAATTTGGGGGCAAAATAAATTTGAAAGATATTTTCTACTTTGGCTTTTGAAATTCTTTTCTATGAGTAACTCCTTTGATTCACACTTGATTATGATTTCTCAGCCATCATTGGGTAACCATGAGAAATTTTAAGTAATAAAATCTAATCCACAAGTAAGTTTTAATTGTAATGAGATGCTTACGAACACTGAATTTAATTACCAAAGTTGACATATGCTGTAATTTGCAGTAATGTCACTAAACATTTTAAAATTCTGATTTCACAGTTGCCATATTTTGGAAGCAAAACATTTCTTTCTTTCTTTTCTGTTTTTTCCCCCTGGTCTCAGGTATTTTAATCAGCTCTTGAAATGTTCTTGGGCCCCAGCCTAGGCACTATGCCTCTGGTGCCTATGGGCAAAACAGCCTGGCTTGTTCAAAGGCCTGGAGGCAAGTGCAGTCAAGCTTTATGCTGAATATGACAAACTTATTTTCTCTGTTGAAGCCAAGTATTTATGTGGAGGATTAGTTGGATGCATACTTCCTAAGGGAACCAACTGCCTTTGTAAGTAAAGTCCTGTTGCAAAAATAACAAAAAACCTATTTCCGTTGGGAGGTGTGGGTGAGGAGGACACAGTGCTTTTCTCGTCACCTGCCAGGAACACCATGCCCACATTTCATGTCAAAGTCTGTGAACACTCGGTACCAGATGCAGCATCTAAGATATTAGTTTCTATCACAGAGCCAATTCTTACACCTTTTCGAGAACAAATTCTCATAACTTTTCCAGGTTCTTTGGAGCAACTTAGAACCTTTTCTCTTTTTCACCCCTCAACTTTCCTTGTGCTAGATGTTGTGTATCGCATCCCTTGGTATGGAGGAAAGGTCCCATCTTTGAATGACGCACAGGAAAAAAAAACGGACTGAGGTTGAAGACACCTTTTTTTTTTTTTTTGCTGTATGCGGGCCTCTCACTGCTGTGGCCTCCCCCATTGCGGAGCACAGGCTCCGGACGTGCAGGCTCAGCGGCCATGGCTCACGGGCCCAGCCGCTCCGTGGCATGTGGGATCTTCCCGGACCGGGGCACGAACCCACGTCCCCTGCATCGGCAGGTGGACTCCCAACCACTGCGCCACCAGGGAAGCCCTAAAGACATCATTTAACCTGAACCAGGCCATGAGAAAAGAAGAGTGGAATGGAATATCCAGCAGGAATGAACACCATGTTTGCAGGTGGTAGTATGAATGGCTCCATTACAAAGGAATTGGGGTTGGCATTTTGCACAACTCTAGGGGGCAACATTCACATAAGGTCACAGTGCCCCCTGGAGTTGGGCAACCTTGTGGGTCTGAAAGCAATGGGTCACAGGCCTTTCATTTCCGGGGAAATGAGGAACAAAATGGTGCAGGAGAAGAGAGAATATTCTACCAAGTCGCGTGTACGTTAGGAACATTCCAACACTGCAATTGATTTCATGCCCAACTCTTGCTACACCTAAGATTTGCATACAGTACTAGGGAGGTTTGGGGGGAAAACCATGATTCCACCCCTGAACCCAAGCCAAACCTTCAATGACTGGAACCTGGGAAAACTGCTCTTTTCAATTTTAATCTAGTTTCTCTTTCCCAATAGCATTTAAAGGACAAACGTGCTCTGTTCTGCAGCCCTGGAGCTCACTATTCATGGTTAAGTCATTACCTGTGAGGGCTTTATAAGGGTTATTGCAAGTTTAGCTTTACAGTAAATGTACTATAATTTACACAATAAAATGCAGTCCCTTGCTTAATTACTTACCTCACCTGTCGGGAGTTTTTCTCATTTCTCGGGTCAAGGTTTTTACTTAGGGCCATAACTACAGAGTTGACATTGCTGTGAAACACTTTTGAATCCCTCAGAATAAGACTTCTTGACAAGAGCAGCTCGCCAAAAACAATGAATGGTGTTTCACAATCTGAGTGGGTGTACTTCATCTAACTAATATGTAAATAAAGGAGTGGTGAGTTAACAGCTCATTTCTGGAGGGACCTCTCAAGAAAGCTCAGCTACTAGAAACCAAGGACAGCTTCACTCAAATCCTGTGACACTGTGGAATCAGGCTCAGCAAGGTCACTGGGCCCAGACCAAGTGGAGGACAAAGGGCTCGTTTCTCTCTCTGGAGCTCACTCATGTCCATAGCTATGGGACGACAGGAGGTGCGCTCCAGAGCTGATTCTGAATCCTCCCATGTCATTTCTATTCCCCACACCTCTTTTTTCCTGTTTAAAAGCACCAGAGCATTACGCATTACAGATAGTTCCAGAGAGGGCGAGATCAATGATGAACTTTTGTCGTGCCCTCTGGTTCACATCAGGGTGAAAGCCCAGTAGGCCAGCATGACCTGAGGGAGTAGAACCCCCGAGGTCCAGCCAGACAAAGGAAAACAGGGACCTTAGAAGAGGAAGAATAGTATTTGTAGGTGCTGATGGAATCACTAACATAATAATTCAATCGTAGGTAGCTAGCACTTGCCCACACTTACTTGAACATGGGACCTCAGACCCTAGCAAATGCTGCCCACCTTCCAAGTTTCTCTGGGAGCCCCCAGGGGATGTTCCATAGGCATCTGCATACAGTTCTATTGTTTTCCATCCAGTCTCTGTGTTGATGATGTCCAGTTCCCAAGATTCCCTCCATGGGCTCCATGCAATCTTGACGTCTGGGCCAAGGCTTTGTCTCATGGTGCTGTCAGAGCTGCTGACCTGAAAGGGGCCAAATGGTTAGTACCTTTTTATCTGGGCAACAAAGCATCCCAGGTGTCACTGAGCCCCTGTGAAAACAGCTCCTTCTTTCAGCTCTCGGGGAGGGTTCAGACCAGAGTCCCAAGGGGTCAGACTGGCCCATTCCGGAACTGATATCTGAGACAGATGTGCTTTTTTTTCTCTCCGCCTCCTCCCTTTTCTTACCTTTTATTCTCCTCCAGCCCTCCCTCACTCATTCTGTTTCAATGTATCAGAGTGAACCCCAATTATCTACATTTTAATGAGTCACCAGGAGGCCAGATACCACCTTCTGAGAAGCAACATTGTATTCATTAAAAGGCTGTATAGCCTGGTGGCTGAAGCCATGAGTCACACCTAGATCTGAATACAGGCTCTACCACTTACTGTGTCCTTAAGCAAGTGGCTTAATGTCTTTGTGGCCCAGTCTCCTCAATTACTAAATGGAGATAATAATAGGACTTAGTTCACAGGGCTGTGGTTGGAATTCCACGAGATCATTCATTTATATCTTTCTTGTTTAAATATTTTATTGAGGGACTGTTCTAATGTTAGGGATACAGAACAGAACAAAATACCAAAACCTTTGTCCTCATGGAGCTTAAATTCTAGCTGGGGAAATAAACAATAAGCAGAAAAATAATACAGTGTTGGGGAGAGATACATTCTATAAAGCATAAAGCCTGATTAGGGTATGGAGAGCGACAGGGAAACAATTTGATATAGGATAGTAAGGAAAGACTTCTTTGAGGAGATGGCCTATGAGCGAAGACTTGATTGTAAAATATTTAGCATAGTTCAAGCATAGAAGCATAGAGTGTTCCATAAATGGAATCATTAATAATATTACTTTCCAGGTTCTCATCTTCGAGATGCTCTTACGTTATATGCCTGAAAATGCAGTAGGTGCTTTGTTTTATTTTTTAAAAATACATCTATTAAATGACACACACAAAAAATCAACTCATTTCACAAACAAAACCACTGTTATTTTAATTATTGTATCTCATTCATTCTTAGTCTCTAACCCCTGGTCACCTTTCTACTGGGTGCCAGAGCTAGGTCCAGAACTGGGTATTTTGACCTCTGGTACATTACCCCACAAATATCTGTCAGAGGGGTAGCAATACACTTTCTAGAGTGGATCCACTATTTGCTTTCATGGAATCCGGACTACACATGTGGAAGGAAGTAACGGGAAGGGCAGTGAAGCACATTTAGTAGACAGCACTGTATATCACTCAGGAGCATCATTTTTTTTGGCGGTGGGTAAGCCAGCGCAGATGGTATCACTGCAGAAGTATCTCAGACTACTTGGGAGCCGTTGAAACCTGGTATGGCTGTAGAACAGACTTTTCCAAAGTGTGTTCCTGGAAACATCTGTTCTATGAAGTTCCATGTTCAAAATCTTTGGGAAACACTGTAAACTAAATTTCTCTCCTGGAGATTCACAAGACATATTAACAAATTAGGTGAAAGGACTTGAGAAGTTCTGCAGTAAAGGAATCTTATTATCCCTAATTGACCCAATATTCTCTGATCATAGAACCGTTTTCTCTCTTAACACTTATTAATTTGCACTTTTTAACACTTAACATTGTACTTCTTGCAATGTTACTATAAAGACACTAAATTTTAATCAACTCATCACAATGTAGACTTCTACAGTCTAGAAATAGCACAAGAGTAAGCAATTAGTAAATATGGGGTGAATGACTCCATATAAGGGTCACAATAGGTGAAGCTCCCATTAAATGTCCATTCAACTTATATTCAAATTTTTATATACAAATGAGTGCTCTTGCTTCAAGTATCAGAGAGGCACTGACATAGAAACATAGTTTTGGAACTCTGCTTTTTGGGACTCATTTTCAGAATCTAAAAGCTTGGAGGTGGAAAGTAATCTTAAAGAGTATTTTTAACCACCAGTTCTGAACCATGTTGTCAAGACATTGTGAAATTCGTTGAAAATATTTTTAAAAACACATTAAAGTACTATAGATTGTGAATAATGTTTTTAAAAACCAATTAGAACAGGGCTTCCCTGGTGGCGCAGTGGTTGAGAGTCCGCCTGACGATGCAGGGGACACGAGTTCATGCCCCGGTCCAGGAAGATCCCACATGCCGCGGAGCAGCTGGGCCTGTGAGCCATGGGCGCTGAGCCTGCGCGTCCGGAGCCTGTGCTCCGCAACGGGAGAGGCCACAACAGTGAGAGGCCCACGTACCACAAAAAACAAAAAACAAAAACAAACCAAAAAACCCCAATTAGAACAACATCAAGCTTACCCCTTACCACATTATCCCGTATCTACCCTACTGCATTCCAATATGGATTCTTGAGTGGGAGGGAGGGAGGGAGGGACGGAGTTACAGCCAGCCTGCTGGGAATTGCACATAACTTGCAGCTTCTCTTATGCGTGCTGAGGGGCACACCCTTGGGAGTATGTCATACATGTAAATCTTTTCTGTCATGTCTGTTATCTGATGAAATAAGGTTAAGAAATGCTGAACCAACACTAATACCATATTTTACATATGAGAACATGGAGGCCTGGAGGGGCAAAATAACATGCCTGGATCACTTGGCCAGAAGAAAACTCAGTAGAACTAAGACCCAAGTGCCCCGTTTTCTGGCTCTGAACAACTTGGCCTCATTTGAAGCACCTGTCTCAGGTCACGTTCCCTGGATGCAGAGCCTGAGATGGGAATTCTAGTATAAGAGGTTTATTGGAAGAGTGTCATAAACCCCACACATTGGAGGATCCTTCTGTGTCGCCCAATAAGCAGATCAGTTTTTGGGTGGAATATGCTTTCTCCTAAACCCAAAAAGGCCTATTTTTAACTGTATAAGTTACAGAGTGCAAAAACTTGACCTTGATTTTAGATAGGATAACCCAGCATGCCCAGATCACTGGACCCCTGAAAACTTCACCATTGTGGTAAGTTGCTGAATCTTTATAGTTTTTATCTCCTACTCCTTGAAGCACATGAATGTTGCCAAGGCATCCGGAGAATTTGCCACCTCTCAGCATTGATTACACGATGTCGTCAATATAATTCTGCATAATTGGCAGATGGTTTAGGTCCCATTGGACTACACTGTGACAGAGGCACAAACTGTGAATGTATATTATTTTTCAATGCATATACATGTCAGCTGCTTCTGATCCTTCTTTCTGATGGGTATTTAAAACCACGTATTTGCCGGGTAATGACTGAATACCATACACATGAAGATGTATTAATCTACTATAGTGAGAAATAGCTGCAGTTGGGGGGTGTTACTTGGCTAAGTTTGCAGCAGTGCACTGTCCTCCCAATGACCCACTTCTTCAGGGGCCAGACTGATAAATTAAATAAGCATACGATGGGGGCCACCCCCCTACATCTTTTATGTCTTCTAAGTCGGCACCAGTCTGCCATTCCCCCTAGGGAATGCACAGGGCTTTGATATACTATCTTGAACAAATGGTGCAGTTTAGGGGACTTACACATATTTGACATATGAGAACATGGAGGTCTGGAGGCCTTTTGTACTATAATTACTTTTATTCTACAGGTCAAAGATCCAATGTAATTATTCTGCAAATTGCTAAGAATGTCCATTCTATTTATACATTTGGGAGTTGGGGGAGTGATCGCTGGGTTGATCCATGGTCTCAGTTTACTAATGGTGAGACAAGCCTGGGTCAGGATTCAACTTATTACCTGACTTACATATGCCCCTATTTTAAAAGGGGTCATGATGGCACTTTGGATTCTCAGTATTAAGATCACCTCTGACCTTATATCCAATAGCACTTGAAAGAACTGGGTATTTCCCTTTCCCCATATGTAGTTACCTGGGTAAATAGCCATACGTCTTGAGGAATCTCTAGAGTATACATACTTCTTCTCACATGGGAACCCAGCCCCTTTTGCTGTCAATGGGTTCTGGATCTGAGAATTGACTCATGTCTGGAAACTGGGCAGGAAATCCTGATTTTCTACCAGGATGGCTGACCTCAGCCTTCTTTTCATCCATTCTTGATCTCTTTTGATTTTATGTGTTAAGCAAATATTCTTATTGACTACAGTCTATCTTGGCCCTAGAAACAACATGACCTATTAGCTACCTTCATAGGTAGCTTCAGGTCAGACCTCCCTGGGTGACATTCCAATAACATGGCTCATTTCGGTAATTACATCCACCTTGCCTCTGATGGTTAAGAGTTACCACCTGGCCTCTGCTCTTCTGCGACCCTATTATTCTCATCAATACTAGGGAGTCTAGTTCTGGAATAGCATCTTCTATTATCGGCTGCAGCCTAAAGAAAACAGCCTCTCTAGAGCTTCTCGGTGATTCCGGTACAGCCCCTCCCAGTGCATTCCTTTTCACCTCAGTAAATGGAGGAACAGAGTCAGCTTCTGGTTTTGCAGTCTTATGTAGTTGACCCATTCTAGCAAGTTCAGTTCTCTGAGACTTTTTTTTTTTGCGGTACGTGGGCCTCTCACTGTTGTGGCCTCTCCCGTTGTGGAGCACAGGCTCCAGACGCGCAGGCTCAGCGGCCATGGCTCACGGGCCCGGTCTCTCCACGGCATGTGGGATCTCCCCGGACCGGGGCACGAACCCGTGTCCCCTGCATCGACAGGCGGACTCCCAACAACTGCGCCACCAGGGAAGCCCCTCTCTGAGACTTTTGATCCCTTCCCCGCAGTTACCAGGCAGTCTGGCATCTCTATCTCATTAATTCAACCTATCACTTTTTCTAAGATATGAACAACTACCACAGCAGTATATTAAACATGTCCCCTGAGGCCCTTCACCCTGTATTGATGAGTGTTCCCTTAACCTCCCACCTTCATCCAGCATCCTCATGACCCCCTCCTAAGCATATTCGCCCAGTTCCTAATGGCACATATTAACCAGTTTCTGTACCTTCTTTAACATGTAATTCCTCTCCTCCCTTTGCAGGCTTGTTACTTCCCCAGTGGTGTTATGCTGAGATTTGACCTTAATGATAGGTATGGTGACCTGGAGGAAGAAGATGGTAGCTGATCCTGAAAAGAGCAAGCGCTCTCTCTTAAGGCACCAGCCTCATTTAAGACTCAGTAGTATCTTCAAGAAGAGGGAGGGGGACTCCATCTTCTAACAATGGGGAGTGGGCCATTTATGCATGCCCAGGGGGTTCAGGGAAATCCAAAATCTGAGGGTTCAAGGTCCTCAAGTGCATCTCACCAGGTGTCTGTATTTCAAGCCTTAGAGTTCTTTTTAGGGTTCTTTTCCTACCAGGGTCCGGTCTTTGGCATAGGATGTTTTCCTAAGCTGAGAATTCAGCCCACGTGGAAGTCCTGCTTATCCTTGTAACTAGGTTCTGTGCTTGCCCTTCAGCTCTGTCTGCCCTCTGGTTGCAGAAGAGGACTGTCTCTAAGTGCCACCAAAGAGGCCCTCAGCTTTAAGTTGCTGACTAACACATCGGAGCCTTGCTTTTCTCTCTTCAGTGAATCAACAGCACTTAGCAGCAGCCTCCCAATTTCACAGTCTTTGGTTTTGCTCCGTGCCTCTCAGATGCCAGGGACATTTTCTCCTGCATCTTCATGCTCACCGAAGGTGGAATTCTTAGCCATTGCACTGCTATAGCAAGCCAGAGACCACGGTCACTGTTGCTACCAACTGTCTTAGGTAGGATTCCCTAAAAGCAGAGCCTAAGGTGGGGATTCTCTATTGAAAAAGTGCTCTCAGGAGAAGAGAAGTGAGGGAAACAGAATAGGGCAAGAGAAAAAAGCGAAGTAAGGATATGGTCTTAGCTGAAGACTAGCATCAGTCTGGCCCCTCAGAAAGCTCTGGAGCAGGCATTTCACCCCATAATTGAGTTTCCCTTGAGGCAAGGAAGTCAGCCTTTTATATCTCTACGTTTGTCATTGGCTACTGGCTGTCCTCAGGGTGTGAAGGGGCTGTCTAACCTATGGGGCTGGCCGCTCTTTGTCAGCAGAGAATGCTCTGAAGAAGGGGCAGCTTTACCCACAGAACCTGTGGAGTGGGCGCACTGGCCAGGTGAAGGGGAAATAGGCAGGGCACTGACCGTGTCCACTCCAGATAACTTCTGTAATCACTCCTACTCCCGTGGGAGAAGAGCTGATATTAGCAGACAGCCAAAAAGTTATTTGGATCCAACCTGGTAAATTAGCTTAGTGAACAATATAGTATTGTGGGGTTTTTTAAAAATGCAAACAACATTTTTAAAGGTGATAATAATGCTCTATACAAAGAATTTCCTCTTTTCCTTTGTGGCTTATAAACTACTCTGCATGCAAATCCCATAAAGGAGTCCCAAATACTTTTTATCAAGTGATATTACCGTTAGACTAAGAGTCTATGTGATCGCTCTGATGTTGGTAACACTTACTTTGAGCCATAAACACAAGAATGTGTGAATGAAAATCAGGTTACTGTCATTAAAGATAGATCATAATATGGATAATTTACACTAGAAGAAATACACATGGCCAAAAAAAGATTTTAAATGCCATTCGGCTTCCCTAGAGGGGAAAGAGACGTCTAGTAAACCAAGGAGCTATCTTTCCTTTGCCTATCATGTTTGCAAAAATATCAGTGAGGATGAAGTGAGATGAAGGCTCTTCAGGTATCTAGGGTGCAAGTGTGAATGAGCACAGACTTTTTGGAAGATAATTTGGCAATATGTATCAAAATTTTGAAAATACTGATACACATCCCTCCCCCGACCCAATAATTCTACTTCTAAGAACTGATCACAAGGGAATAATCAGTGAGCCCAGAAAAGCTATATGTTCAAGGATATTCACATGGTATTATTTTATGTTAGTGAAAAATTGAAAACAGTTGAAAACTTAAATGTCCAAAAATTACGGAATGAGTACATAAATTCTGCAACATTCGGATAATGAACGACTGTACATGAGGATGGCCTAAGTTTGAATTCCAATGTTGTCTTTCCCTAGCTCTATAACCCTGGGAGAGTTAATTAACATTAGTTATTTTTCTTAAAATGGAGATTATAACTGTTCCTATCTCAGAGGGTTGCTATGTAAAGAACTTAGAACAGTGCCCAGCTCACAGAAGTGTTATTATTATTGTTTAGGAGATACAACATAAAGGTATATTAATGTCTTATGTAAATCTATAATATATTAGCTAAGTGAAAAAGCAGGATACAAAGTACATATAATATGATGCCAATTTTTTTTGATTAGACATTCATAGGCCAAAGACTGGAAAAAAAATCACTAAACCACAAACATTTTGCTCTCAGGATCCCTTTATTCTCTTGAAAATTATCACAAAGAACTTTTGTTTTTGTGAATTATATCTACGGATGGTTATTATATTCAAAGTTAAAATTAGAAAATTTAAAAACGTAGGTATGCACCAGCACATAAGCTTTTAGAGTGATGATGTCATGACATGTCCTATAGTTTCGGGAAAGTTCCACTGTACACTCAAGAGAGAATAAGAGTAAAACAAACAAATAATGGTTTGGTGTTATTATTATTAAAAGAATTCTGCCTCTGTGGACCTCCTAAAAGAATCTCAGGGGCCCCCAGAGGGTCTTTGGACCACACTTTGAGAATATTGCACTAAACCACTAACTGTTAGTACAAATCATTTATACATTTTTTTGTATTCTGTATTTTTCAACCATTCTACCATGAGCATGTATGGTTTTATAATCACAAAATGTAAGAATAATATTTAAATGTATTTATTATAATTATGCCAGGTGAACACGCATTCAGTTAGATCAGAGATTCTTCTACCTAAATGACAGTCCTTCATTTTCCTGAGCTCCGAGGAGTGTGTTTCTCAGTTTTGTGAGACATCTAAGAACACAGGAACCAATGGTTCTATGTAATTGAACTTACTTAGGATGCTTTTCATGTATCCAAGAATCTATTAAAGAAAAGGCTATAGAAACTCTCAGGAGGAAGCCAGGTCAGACTGGGAGAGTCACTGATGGGCAGAATTTCTCTCATGTGCTTATGCACAGAGTAGGGGCATTCACTCTTAAAAGCAATTTAGCCACAGAGGCACAGAAGCCTGTTCCCAGTGTCTTCATCCACTGTGATCATATGGTCACAATCAATGGTCATTTTACCGTGTTCACGCCTATGCTCTCAGGGCCTAGTATAGCACCTGATGCACAGCAGGCATTCAGCATTTGCTAAATGAATCAATATATGAGTGCGAGCCGTCTACAAGCTGGCAAGAGGTGCTATAATAATAGTTTCCATGTCAAGTGCTTTACATACATGGTCTCACCTCATCCACCTGTAAGTCACTGAAGTGGAACTCTTATCACCCCCACTTTCCAGACAAGAATACAGAAGCTTAGCCACTTGCTCGAGGATACCCAGCTATGAAACAGCAGAGCACAGGTTTGAACTCAGGTTTGTGCAGGGCAGAGCCTGTGTTCCTGACTTTATATACCTTCTTGACAGGCTTCTATGATTTCAGGGGTGTCTGAAGAGGCCACCAGCCCAGAAAATGCCTGGAAAGATCACCCAGAACTCTGGCAGTAAAATCCCACCCTTGGAAATTCCTGCTTCTGACTGAAGCCTGTAAGATATAATTTTCTGAATATAGGTTACCACGTGTGTGGGGATGGCACAAGTGTGAAGAGGTAAGAAGGAATCTGGAGTAAGTTGAGAAGGGGATGTAGAGAGGTTAGGACCCACCATGGAGGTGCGGAGAATCCATAGCAACATGAAGCTGGAGGAACTGAAGACCCAGACAACCATCTCTCCCTCAGGTGTCCTGGCAACTGAAATCTGGGAACCAATAGAAGGCAAAGCTCTCTTAAGGAGGTGAGCGGACACCAGAGCTCCCTGGAAACCACGTTTGAGAAGGATGGAGGAAGCAGATGGGCTCTGTCTTTCTTAAGTCAGTCAAAGTCCCTGTGAAAAACTTGCTCACCCAAGGTGGAAGCTTTCATTCACCCAACATCTCGACAGAACCCCAAGCAGTACACTATCTATTCAGCTTCCAGTGAACGCAAGCAAGACGGAGTCCCAGGAACCAGACAAAAAATGTCTGCTGGTGAAAAAGAACACTTTCCATAAGGAACTAGGGAGTAGGGGGAGGAGGTGGAAGTAGGAGCCTGGCCAACAGGTGAAAAATTCAAGAAGAATGTGACCGACAAATCAACTGAGTGATTGGAAAGGTTTTCTTCAGGCGCTGTAGGAGGAAAATGGATTTATTTCGTGAACAATGTTTACTGAGTGTGTGGTAGAATGCTACACAGGAGCCAATACCTATCGGGCATGTGCCTGGAATGTTATGTTGGCCCTACCTCCTGACCTTTGCATGTGTTGTGCCCTCTGCCTGACCTTTCCACTCTTAACCTGGCTACATCAAATTCATCCTTTAAGACTCAACTCAGAGAGTTGAGTTGAGGTGTCTCAACTCAGAGAGTTGAGTCTTAAAGGCAAATCAGAGAGCTGCCCTCCAGGCAGCCTTCCATGATTCCTACCACTCCCTACGCCTTAAATACCCAGCCAGGTGTGGATTATGCTGTGAGGTATCCATAATATCCTGTGCTATAGTTTTACCCTTAATAAACTGACTCCAAATAATCTGTATCTATGACTGTCTCCCTGGCTAAGCTGACATTCCTTGAGGGGCTGTATCTTTTTTTTTTTTTTCTTGGCCGTGCCACGTCTTAGTTCCCAGACCAGGGATCGAACCCAGGCCTTCGGCAGTGAAAGCGCGGAGTCCTAACCACTGAACTGCCAGGGAATTCCCGGTGTGTCTTATTCTTCTTTGTCTCCCCAATGCCTGACACTTAGGAGTAGCTCAGTAAATATAAGTTGCATTAATTTAGTTGATTCTCCACCCCCCACACCACTGACTAATCAAATGCATTTAAGTAACAGGCAACTCTTACTGGACTGGAGAACATAGTCTGGAATCAGACCAGAGCTCTAGTCCTGACCCCACCACTTTCGAGACCTATATATAGCCTTAGGTGTGTTACTCAACCTCTCTGAGCTTTGGTTTCCTCGTTTGTGAGTGGAGTTAAAACCCTCCATCTCAAAAAACTGTCGTAAGGATTCAATGAACTGATTTAAGACCCTGGCACAGTTCCTAGCACATAGTGGATACCAAGTAACAATTGGTTCCCTGTAGTAATAAATTATTGGAAAAGGTCATGCGAAGGTTGGCAGGACCAGGGACTTGCCTGGGCCTTGATAAGGAATAAAGTTTACTGCCCTCTGGGGGTTTCTTGGGTGACTTGGGCCACACTAGTGCCATATGCTCAGCTCTCAGCTGGAGTCCTCAGTCGTCCCTGAAAGGGGGTGTGGGGAACTTGTTCCAGGACACAGCTGGGAACAGCCCACCACCTCCTCCTGGGGCAGGTGCACATCAAGGCACGCCAACGAGAGGGGACTTTTGTCAAAAGGACCTCAAGGTAGAGGAGAGACTGAGACCACCCTGAATGACCACAGGAGGGGCTGTAGGAGACACAGCCCCCATGGTCAGGTTTGCCTCATCCCTGTCCTAAGGCCTCTCCAGCCCCAGCCTGGGAGAACCACCACAACACTGAAAACCAGCTTACAGGCCAAAGAAGGGAAGACGTGGGATGAGGAAGAGAGCAGACGTATTTAGGGGTCCAGGGCCCTTGGGTGGGGTGTGATATGTGACTAGAGAGGTCCCCAAAAGAGTGAGTTTCCCTGCAGGGCAAGGAGAGGAGGCGCCCTTCAACTGGTGGCTCAGGCAGAATCCATTCCTGGGCTCTGAGGGAGCACAGCTGTCAGCTTCAGACCAAAGGAAAGAACAGCTCTATGTGTCCTGGATTCACTGTTAGTCATCAGTGAAATATTGCGGGTAATGGGCTGTGCCTTCCTGCCCTTCCAATGTTAAGAGCAAAGTCGGGACATTTGGCAGAGACTGCTAGTTGTTCTCTGATATCCATTCTTTCCTTCTTCCTAAGCAGAAGACCACTCTCCACATTTTACCTGAGCATGCAGCTACCCAGAACAAAGACTACATTTCCCAGCCTCCCTTGCATCTAAGGCTGGCCGTGAGACTAAGCTCTGGCCCACAGGATAGGTGCAGAAGCCAGTGTGCAACTTCCATGAAATGTTCTTAAAGGTAGGGGATGTGCCCTCCTCCTTCCAATTGGCTTGGAATGTAGACGTGATGGTTGGGGCTTGAGCAGCTATACCAGACTATGAGGTAGGATCTTCAGGCTGAAGGTAAAGGAGCAACAAGCTAGAAAAATTCTTGGTCTCTGAAAACCATGGAGTTGCCATACTAGGTGGCAATGCATACCATGAAAGGGAAATAAACTTCTACCTCTTACTTTGCGTTCTTTGTCACTCACTGTCGAGCCTGATCTTAACTGATACAAGGGCCTCCTCAATAGTTTCAAAAGGCAAAAGCCTCCACTTCCCTGGGGAAAAAAAAAAAACAACTGCAGGTTCATGATATTAACATCTGTTGAGGGTTTACTATGTCTCAGACTTTGTCTTAAGCACTTTGAATGCATTAGTTCATGTACTCCTCACAATAATCCCATGAGGCAAGTTGTTATGTTATTCTTGTTTTGTAGATAAAGAAGCAGGAATGAGGCAATTTAACTCACTCAAGTCCACAGGGTAAGTAGTAGAACTGGTATGTGAACCCAGATAGCCAGGCTCCAAACCCAGACTCTTAACCACTGTAGCAGCTAAAAGTTAATCATATCAGAGTCCAAATCAGGTTGCTTTTGGTGTTGCTTCTCTTGGTTTCTATCACCCAGCGTTGTTTCCGTTTATCATTAATTTCAAAATGGAGAAGTAAACGCATTACTTAGCACAGCAGTTTGGGAGGAGATTTTCTGAAACATAGGACCCATGATAGAAATGGAAGTGCAGGGGTAAACGGATAAAAAGGGGGCATTTTATCAATTGGGTACCCCCTACTCTAAACTGGTGGTCTTCAAACTTTCTGAGTGGCATGAACCTATCAGCATAACACACAATTTGGGGGCACACAATCCCCAAAGCATGAGTGTATGTGTGTGTCTCTGTGTGTGTGTCTGTCTGTGTGAAATTCACATGTATGGCTCTGTGATTAGATTCTCGTGGTGGGTACTGTGGTGATCTGTCCAGATCCCCTCTTTAGAGTTGATGCCTCCATCTCCTAGAAGTAGGAAGGTCAGTTGCTAAAGCCTCACAGCTGCAGTCCTCACTGGAAACCGCCCTCCGCTGAAGGAAACTGCTCATCCAAGGTCATGATCTCCCAGGGTGTGGCCTGCAGCCAGTGATTGATGGGGGTGCAAAAGCCCAACTCCTTTGCCTTAATTCAGGACTGCTCTGAGGGCCATCCCAGCTCCAGAGCTCTCTGTACGATGGCTGAGGCCTCTGTCACACGTGCATTCAGGTCAGCTTCCCCCACTGCCCAATCCTGCCGTCCTCACGTCATCACAGGTGTATCACCTGAGACCACTCCCACTCACCTTCACGCAGCTTTACATTTCAGAGTCTGTTTCCAGAGACCCAATCAAATAGACCTCCAAATTAAAACTCAAACAAGGGTGAGGTGAAAATAAATATAAAAAGCTGTAACATTTTCTATTTACACCCAGCAGTTGTCTTGTGCACCCTTGGGCTGTGCCTACAAGCTTTAGAGATGATTCCTGAGGCTTATAATTTACCACATTATTCACATTAATCCCAGCCCAGGGATAGAAACAGAGGTCTGGGAGGAGGAGGAAGAAAAAAAGGGAGTCCTTGCCTGATCCTTCCCACCCAGTTCAGATTCTCCTGGCATGGACACTCACGGCCCTATTTCCTTCTCCTCTGGGACATTCATCACACTTGTGTAAACTTGTTTAACGACTGTCTTCTCAAAAGCCTAGCGATCAATGAAGTCAAGTTCTGTGTCTGTCTTGTTCATCGTTGTATACTTAATACCTAATAGTTCCTGATATTCAGGAGATGCTCAATAAATATTTGCCTATTGGGAGGGAAAGTGGGAGAGGAAGAAGAGGGAGAAGGAGAGGATGGAAGGGTCAGGAAGGGGGAGACGCTTAATCAGGATCTGTTCACCCCTCATTGTCAGCAACCAGTGTTACACAGAGGCTGAGCCCTTTCCCAGCTATTTCAGTCCAGCGGGTCCTAAGGACTGCCTTGAACCTGGAGGGTCCTTCACGGGGAATACAGAAGGAGTATGTATCCATTGGTTCATCCAGTAAATCCCATAGAACCTACCATGTATCAAGTAACCTGCTGTGCTCTGGGGATGCAGAGGTATGTGAACATAGACAAGGGCCCTGAGCTTGTGCAGCCTGAGCCTGGGAGTAGACATTAATCAAACAAAAGCACAAAAATATATCGACAAATTATGGTAAGTACTCTAAAGGGAAGTAGGGGCATGCCCTGAAAATGGCCGAGTCTGCTGTGCATTTGGGGCGGGGGTGGGTTGAGGATGGCAGGGAAGTCTGCTCAGACATGGCTTCCCTGTCAGAGGAGGTGATGCTTGAGCTGCGATTGACGGATCTGGTTAGTTGGGCCAGTGTTTCTTGACCTCGGGACTATTGATATTGGGGGCCAGATAATTCTTGCTGGGGGGCGGGGGTGTCCTGGGAACTGTACAACCTTTAGCAGCAGCCTAGACCTCTACTCACCAGACGTTAGTAGCACCGCCCCCAACGCCCCATCTATGACAGTCGCAGTGTCTCTGGACGTTGCCAGATGTCCCTGGGAAGGCAAGATGGCTCCCAGTTGAGAACCGCTGAACAACAGGAATAGTTGAGGTGTTCGGGGAAGGGAGAAGGGCAGGAAGGGGAAAGGTATGGGAGGAGTCACATCTGCAGGGACCCCAGGGTGAGAAAGCAGTGTGGCTGGAGGTGCTGGCCGACAGGGCCAGGCCCTGCAGGCTGAGAAAGAAAGAAATGAGTTGTCTGCTCCCTGGTAAAGAAAACAGAAAATCACACACAGAGAGAGAGGGTGCGGGCCTACAAGGCTACTGACAGGATCTCATGACTAATCACCAGGATCCAAATAAGCCTCGGGCTTCCCTGGTGGCTCAGTGGTTAAGAATCCGCCTGCCAATGCAGGGGACTCGGATTCAAGCCCTGGTCCGGGAAGATCCCACGTGCCGCGGAGCAACTAAGCCCGTGTGCCACAACCACTGAGCCCACACACCACAACTACTGAAGCCCGTGGACCCAGAGCCTGTGCTCCGCAACAAGAGAAGCCACCGCAAAGAGAAGCCTGCGCACCGCAACGAAGAGTAGCCCCCGCTCGCCGCAACTGGAGAAAGCCCACGCGCAGCAACAAAGACCCAACGCTGCCAAAAATAAATAAATAAATTTTAAAAAAAGAAAAGAAATAAGCCTCCAGAAATCCGGAGCACTGAGACAATATTAATTGAGCTGGGTTAGCACATGTAGCGCGTGCACCCGGCTCCCAGGGCTGATGAGGGGATGACAGATGAACCCAAGTGGGGCAAGAGGACGCGCCAAGGGCTCCATTTAATAAATCAGCTGACACTCCCCTGCATTTGCATTGCTAATGGCGGTACCTAAACCCCAGGTGTTGCTGCAGAAACTTGTCCTGCTGCTGCCTCCCCATCTGTAACTCCCAAGGGAGTTGGCAAAGGGTAGCAGGGTGCTGGGTGGTGAGGTCTGAAACACATTTTAAAATCAGCCTGGAGCTGGTGGATAATGACATGTCCAAAAGATCTGGCCACACATGTGTAGGTTTGCTGTCCTAACGAGCACCTCAAAGCCTGGGTCACAGGGTCCCCAAGGCAGAGCTGTGCTGGAATGGGGCACCAGGGCATCCAGCCCCCAGATGCCTCCTTCTCGGGCTACTGAGCTCCCAGACATTCCACCATGAGTTCATTTGCTAACCAGAGAGGACCTCCAGTAAGTGAAAGTTAACCACTTTGGATCTCTGTTTCTTCCAGTCCATGCTGAAATTTTTCTTTCTTTTTTCCTGTGGCGGCAGGGGGTGGGGGGTGGAGGGGGGTGGCAGGGAATACTGAATATCAGAATCATGTGGGGAGCTTTTTCAATATATACCCCATGCCCCATCAGCCCTAAAATTCCCATATGCTCTCAAGGGGGTGTGTCCTTCAGGATCAGTGTTGCCATTTTTCCTCTTGCCTCGGACTCCAATATAATTTGATACGACACTGTCCCTGATCCTGTCTGTATTTAAAATTTTGGTATTTTTTTCCTTGTGGATTTTTTTCCCATTAATTTGGATTTTTAAAAAATATTGCATTAGAATATTATTTATCTTGATGACTGAAAATTTTAGGGCCCCTTAAATTTTTATTTTATTTTAATTTATTTTATATTTAATTGTGGTGAAACACACCTAACATAAAATTTACCATCCTAACTATTTTTAAGTGTGCAGTACAGTGGTATTAAGTACATTCACATTGTTGTGGAACTATCACCACCATTCATCTTCCCAAACTGAAACACTATAGCCATTAAACAGTAACTCCCCCTTCCCTCCTCCCCCAGCCCCTGGCAACCACCATTCTACTTTCCATCTCTATACATTTGCAACTCTAGGTGCTTCATATAAGTGGAATCACTTGCCTTTTTGTGACTGGATTATTTCACTTAACATAATGTCCTCAAGCTTCATCCATATTGTAGCATGTATAAGAATTTCCATCCTTTTTAAGACTGAGCAATATTCCATTGCATGTATGTACCACATTTTGCTTATCCATTCATCCATCCATGGACACTTGGGTTGCTTCCACCTTTCAGCGGCTGCACCATTTTCCCTTCCCATCAACAGTGCACAAGGGTTCAAACTTCTCCTCATCCTTGCCAACGATTTTTCCCTTCCCTTCCCTTGCCTTGCCTTCCTTTCCCTTCCTTTTCTCTTGATAGCACCCATCCTAATGATGTGAGGTGGTAGTGCCTCTTAAATTTTGTGCCCAAGGAGGTGTCTCACTCATCTCACTGCAGTCCCCACCCTGCCTCCTAGTTACAAGTTGGCTTCCTGATAAACATGTGTTACATCCCACAAGTGGGCTGGTGTAGGAATAAATACTGTGCATTTGGATTAGAAGCCTGGTTTCTAACTGTGTGACCTTGGGCAAGATACTTAACTTGTCTGTGCCTTAGTTTCCCCATTGAGAAAAGGAGGCAAGCACTTCTATTTACCTGATAGAATGGTCATGAGGATTAAGTGGATTAGTATATATAAAGCTCATAGACATAGTAACCCTTATACCTTCTGTTATCAAAAATCTCACCCTATGGATGTAGCTATTTGTTTTTAATAAACTTATCACTTTGGAATAATTTTAGGTTTATAAAAATGTTGCAAAGATAATACAGAGAATTCCCGTGTATACAACTCCCTCCCTCTAACATTAACATCTTACACAATCATGGTACATTTAAGAAATTAACATTGATACATTATTATCTAAACTACAGACTTTATTTGCATGTAACTGGTTTTTCCACTAGCTGTCCCAGGATCTAAGCAAGAATACCACGTTGCATTTAGTGTGTAGCTGTTTTTGTTTTGCTTTGTTTGTATTTCTGTACTTTGCCTGAAGAATGTTTTTAAGAGCTGGAATTTGAAAGCCCTTAGATAGGACATGGTTCTCCATTCTGCCACAATCCGCCACCACTCCCTACTGTTCTGTGCCTGCTTCCGACATCTGCATTTGCTGCCTGCCCCTGGAGGCCTGAGAATCTGTAGCCCTGGATCAGCTGATGGCTCAATCCCTTCCCCTCTTAGAGGCTGTAATTCGGTGATTAATTCTTTCGGGTCTGCAGAAATCCTCTATTAAAATTCAAATGCTGTCAGGGAGCTAGTTCAACTGAACCAATTCACAGATAAACATCTTAGCAGAAATTAGTTGATAGGGAGGATGGCCTTACGGGCTAGTTAGTAAAAGTGCCTGGGGGTGAGAAGAGTGCCTGGTAGGGAGATGGACAGGCACCTCCAAGGAAAGGCTGGCCAGGCTGTGATGCTAGATTTATCCATCTTGTACCTTGGGCTGGGCCCTGCCTGTGATAGGCCCTGATTCTTACTGCTCAGTTATGTAACAGATCTCCCACCCACCACCCCAGGGCTCCCTGGCGTCATGGATCTGTGAGCCCAGCAGAGCCCAGCACGTTGCTAACTTGGGCCTCTCTGCTGGCTCTGCCTCATTCCTTTCCAGAATGTGGGTAACTCAGGTCCTTGGTGGTGGTTGGGAAAGAGGCTGGAAGAAACTCTGCCACCAAGTTATTAAGGAGTTTCTCTTTACCCGGGGCAATGCAAAGTGCTAAATCAGGGTTTGAAAGTGAAGAGCTAAACACAGCAGGGGCAGTATTTTCAAACTTATTTTTTACTCAAAAATAGACCACCGGTTATGAGCGATCAACTAGCTTATTTTATTCTCCATATTTTTACATACTTGGGTGTGCGTATACAAAAGTTCACGTAAGAGTTACTTGTCTTGTATCTGCATATTTAGAGAATTGCACTTATTGACTAATAGCATAAATACTCAGAAAAAAGAAGAGAAAGTTGATTATTTAAAAAAAAAAAAATTGGGCTTCCCCGGTGGCGCAGTGGTTGAGAGTCCGCCTGCCGATGCAGGGGACACGGGTTCGTGCCCCAGTCCGGGAAGATCCCACATGCCGCGGAGCGGCTGGGCCTGTGAGCCATGGCCGCTGAGCCTGCGCGTCCGGAGCCTGTGCTCCACAACGGGAGAGGCCACAACAGTGAGAGGCCCGCGTACCGCAAAAAAAAAAAAAAAAAAAAAAAAAATTGAGAATGTTCCCCTACCTTAGATTCTTGCTTTTGCTGTGGGTAAAGTTTACAAGATGCCTCTAATATCAGCCACACAATTTCCCCCTGTCCTCACCCTAGTGCTTTTTTTTGGTGCTACAGCATAGTTGGGAAATAAGATGGACCAGACAGACCTCTTTTGAGTACTGGCTCCACCACTAACTGGTCATGGGAAATTGGGCAAGTTACTCAACCTATTTGTGCCTCAGCTTCACCTGTGAAATGGGGATAATTGTAGCACCTGCCTCCCGGGGTGGTTGTGAGATTAAAAAGATGGGGGAAGCAAAATGTAGGGGGAAAAAAATAATTTTCTCTTTACCCTTCTAGGTTCTTGGCTGAGACACCCCTGTAATAAAAAGATTAACAGGAGAAAAACAAGCACAAGTACAATAACATGTATACCTTCTGTATATGTAAGAGGTACCCAGGAAAACTGAGTAACTCTCCCGAATGGCCAAAGCCATCACCTTAAATACCATCTTCAGCTAAAGACAAACGAAGATGTTTGGGGCGGCGGAGTCAATTACAGGAGGTAACCAGGAAAAGCAAAGTAAACAAGGGTAAGGTTGTTATTCAGAGTTCTTAAAGTCGTTGCCTTCTCCAATGATAAGAGTTTCTAGGGATTTAGAGTCATCTTCCTCTTCCTGGTGCAGAGAGGGATTGATACACCCTTACAAACGGAGAGTTCACTTGGAAATGTCTTTTACAAAAGGGTAACTTCTATTTGGTTTTCAGAGCTTCTCCTGTGTCTGCAATTTCTTAAAACTAACCAGCTCAAGGTAATCCTTTGCCAAAGAGACGTTTTTTCAGCTGATTTCCTTTCTTTCTTTCCTGTTTTTTTTTTTTTTTTTTTTTTGTGGTACGCGAGCCTCTCGCTGTTGTGGCCTCTCCCGTTGCGGAGCACAGGCTCTGGACATGCAGGCTCAGCGGCCATGGCTCACAGGCCCAGCCGCTCCGTGGCATGTGGGATCCTCCCGGACTGGGGCACGAACTCTCAACCACTGCGCCACCAGGGAAGCCCTCTTTCCTGTTTTTTTAACATCTTTATTGGAGTATAATTGCTTTACAATGTTGTGTTAGTTTCTTGTAGTCTTTATAAATGTGTGGGAGATAAAACCTTGGAAATCCAGACCTACTGAGTCCAAATTTCCTGCTCTTTGGACACAGAACTGACCCTTCAGAAGGACCCTTCCTCTAGCCCCATTTTACAGACAGGAAAACTAAGGCCATGGAAAAGGAAGGCTTTTTGGTTTCAGTTTAGGAAATAAAATTAGGAAAAATAAAATTTAGGAGATTGAAAGAAAGTACCTGCAATAAAAACACAAAGAGATGAAACAGCAGGGCCAGACTAGATAGAAGCTAGACAGAGTGTCCACAAAAATGTGAAGGCTGAGAAGGTTAACAAAACAGTGAGCTCACTTCTGACAGGTAACTGGAAAGAACAAGCCGTGTTGTCATACTCCTCAGAGGCTGGCCCGGCAGCTGCCAACATGCCAACAGCAGCTCCGCGTGACCCCCACCTCCCCATGCACTGCATGAGGCTCCACGCTCCTTACCTGCACTGAGCCGTGTCTGGGGGATGCTCCCATCAAGCCCCTGGAGAAGATTTGCTCTGAGCTCCCTTTTTTCCCTTTGGCTCCTTGTTGGCTGCAGTTGGCCTCTGCCACACCCTCCCCTGCAGACGGATGAAGAGGGAATGTTCAGAAGGTACTGTCTACAAAGAAAGCACCTTTCCTGAAAGCTGGGGGCTGGGGAATCAGCATATGCTGTAGCACATTCTGGATCCTTCCAGAAACATGGTTCCTCTTCTCCAGTCATCCCTGTATACCTTGACTTAGGTTATACGCACACACACACACACACACACACACACACACACACAGGGAAAAAGAGGAAGGAACAAAGACTTCCTGCTTCCACTACTGGTCAAGCAATTCCATTTGGCCTGAGCAGGTATGGTCAGTGACCTGCAGGATGGCTCAAAGTCAGATGGTGGCAGAATAAGACAGATAAGAAAACAGAGGGACAGGAGAAGTTGCCAGGGACTGGGGGGGAGGGCTCCAAGTTTTGCTATCTCTGGCCCCTTTGAACATTTTTCCTCTGTTGTGAAGCAACGTCTGTACATATCTAACCCGCCTGCCCGCCCCAGCTCAAATGAAGTGTGTGAGCAGGTCCACGCACCCATTCCCCTCCTGTGAAGATGAGGTCACCTCCTGAGTTCTTTCCTGTGCATCTGAGTGTAGCTGGCAGGCTCTTTGATCTCCTGTCTCCCTCTGAGTGGCCTCTGAGTGGCCTCAGGTGAGACACCAGAGGCTTGTGGCAAAATGTGGAACTTCTACCTGTTGGGAGTGGAGCCCAGCTCCAGCTAACCTCGGCAGGACCCAGACCAGATTGTCCCAGCTGGCACTCCGTTTGCATTACTTCATCCCCCTCAAGAAGGGCAATTCATTAAACGTGCCATTTGATGAGATGGAATCTTCATGCTTTGGTGGAATGTTACTTTAGATTAATTCACACAGTGGAAAAATAGCTTTGTCTGTGAAACTGTGAGCTACTTGGGGTTCTGAGAAACAATCCTTTACCTTCACAGATGGCTGGAACACACGGTATAGTCAGGACAGCACAGTAGATTGGGAAGATTAATGACCTCTTGATGAAAAATTTAGGAGATGTGCTATATTTTTTAGTGTTTAAATTATGTTACGTGCGGTAAAATGCACCCTTCTTAGTGTATAGTTTTCTGAGTTTTGACAAATGCATACATACATGGGCCTACCACCACAGTTAAGGTGTAGAACAGTTCTGTAGCCCCAAGAAGTTTCCTTGTGCCCCCTTTTTTGGGTTGAATTGTGTGCCTCCAAAATTCCTGTGGTGAACTCCTAACCCTCAGTACCTCAGAATATGGCCTTATTTGGAGATAGAGTCTTTACAGAGGAGATCAAATCAAAATGAGGTCCATTAGAGTGGGCCCTAATCCAATATTACTGGTGTCCTCGTAAAAAGGGGAAATTTGGACACACACACACACAGGACAGAATGTGAACATGAAGGTGGCCACCTACAAGTCAAGGAGAGGGGCCTGGAGCAGATCCTTCCCTCACAGCCCTCAGCAGGAACCAACACTGCCAACACTTTGATTTCAGAATCTGAGAACCGTAAGATAATAAATTTCTATCGTTTAAGCCACCCAATTTGTGGCCCTTTATTAGAGTAGCCCTAGCAAACTAATACAGCCCCTTTATGGTCACTACCTCCCCCTACCTCAGCCCCTGGCAGGTACTGATCCCATTTTTGTGCCTATAGTTTTGCTTTTTTTCAGAATGTCATGTGAGATCATACAGTATGTACCCTTTTGAGTCGAGCTTCACTCAGTACAGTGCTTTTGAGATTCATCCACATTCCTTTTTTTTTTATTCTTTTTTTTATTGCCGAGGAGGATTTGTTTTATGGATGTACCACAATTTTATTTATCCATTCACCAGTGGAAGAATATTTAGGTTATTTCCAGGTTTTAGGTATTGTGACTAAAGCCTCCATAAATATTCACATATAACACTTTTTGCATTTCTCTTGGGTAAATGCCGAAGGGTGGGGTTCCTGGGTCACATGGTAAATAGATGTTTACATTTGTATGAAACCACCAAATTGTTTCCAAAGTGACTGTTCCATTTTTGTGTTCTTGCCAGAAATATATGAACATTTTAGATGTTTCACATCCTGCTCACTGCACTTGGTCTGTGTTTTGTTTTTGCCAATAGTAACTATGTACAGGTATCTCATTGTGCTTTTATTTACATTTTCCTAGTAGCTAAAGACGCTGAACATCTTTTTGTGTGGTCATTTGCCATCTGTGTAACTTCTTTGTGAACTGTCTGCAAATATTTTCCCCATTTTTAATTGGGTTGTTTGTTTTTTTATTTTTGAGTTTGAGAGGATAAAAGTCCTTTATCAAATACGTGTTTTGCAAACATTTTCTACCAGACTATGGCTTGTCTTTTTATTTTCTTAACAGTATCTTTTGAAGAGCAGAAGTTTTAAATTTGGACATAGTCCAATTTATTAAAACATTTTAATGGATCATGCTTTTGGTATCATATCTAAGAAACCTTTACCTAAGGTCACAAAGTTCAGAATACCTACTTTTCATCCTGACTGAGCAGCTGATTCTCATCCTGGATAGGTCATTCATCCTTTCTCAGCCTTAGTTTACCCCCCTGTGAAATGTGGAGATTGAAGTGATAAGTATTTTCAAGCTACTCGACAGCAAGGGAACCTACTTTTTTTTTTTTTTTTTTTTGCGGTACGCGGGCCTCTCACTGTTGCGGCCTCTCCCGTTGCGGAGCACAGGCTCCGGACGCGCAGGCTCAGCGGCCACGGCTCACGGGCCCAGCCGCTCCGCGGCATGTGGGATCTTCCCAGACCGGGGCACGAACCCGTGTCCCCTGCATCAGTAGGGGGACTCTCAACCACTGCGCCACCAGGGAAGCCCAAGGGAACCTACTTTGAACTGAGGTCATGCATGGTACCCCAGCGTATAAAATAGAAGTGTTCCTGGGGCCCCATCCTCCTGGGGTCTTGTGAACAGTGTTTCCCTATCTCTCGTGTGTACACAGATCACTTGAGGCCCTTATAAAAATGCGGATGCTGATGTGTAGGTCTGGAATAAAGATGAGGTTCTGCAGTTCTAACAAGTTCCAGGTGATGCCCGCTGCTGGTCCAGGGCCCTCACTTTGAGTGGCAAAGCTCCAGACTTCTACGGCCAAAATGTGAGGTCTACCTTTGTCAACATAAGACTTTGGATTTCTATAGTATATTACTTCCAAGGAGAGCAAAGTTCTTCCATATCAGTGATTCTATTTTCCTCCTTTCTATCGGCCCCATCATTATCCCCAGTTAGCCGATGGGTACACTGAGGCCCAGTTTGAGCCAAGTTCCCTGGAATGTGGCAGAATCAGGTAGAGAAGAAGGCTGCCAGCTGCTGGTGACATGCGCCATTGTGAACTGTATTATAGAGTCAGTATAATACTGAGAACTTGTTCTGTTGTATCAGAGACTCAAACTGGCTTAAGGAAGAGGGGAACATTTTTTGGCTCATGTAAGTAAAAAGTCTGAGGCTATGCTGGCTGCAAGTGTAGTTGGATCTAAGAATTTGAATGCTGTCTTAAAGAATATGGCTCTCTGAAAGTTTTACTTCTGTGCTCCTCTGAATTGGTTTCACTCCCAGGCAGGCTCTTTACGTGCCATGATCAGAAGACCACTAGCTGGTCTAGGCCCACATTAGATCAGCTTAGCCCCACCAGCAAAAAGGCAGGTCCCCTTTTCCAATAGTTTCATCCAAAGCCCTGCATTTGAGCTTCACTGGCTTAGCTCAGGCTACATGCCTGCCTATGCCTGTAACAGTGACTGTGGCCAGTGGGCCTGTGGGATGCAGTGATCTGATGGGCCAGGCCTAGATGGTGCTTATAGCCTGGTGGTGAAATCAGCTTCACCTGAACCACATGGACTTAAAGTACAGAAGGAAAGGTTCCCAAAAGAAAGGGGAATGTTGTTTGTTGAATGGGCAAACAACAGTGTCCCCTACGGTCACTAGAAATTCATATGCATGAAAGCCTATGTTTTTGTTTTTGTTTCAGGTTTTTAAGGGGGAAGGAGAAACAAGAATCTATAACTCTGACCACTCAGGAAATATTCTCATTGTGCCTTATATGCCTCAATTCCTCCTTAGCACTCGACCTGTTTCAAAGCTCCTTGGATTCCCTTCCTGTGTTTTCAGCACAGCTCCCACCTCCTCCAACACCCAAGATTTTCACACTACCTTTCCCAGCCTGACAAATGTACTTCAATGCTAAACATTTCTATTCCTATTCTCCCAGAGGGCCTTGGATTTGAGGTGAGAATTGCAACAGAGAACAATGTTTGACACAAAGTAACTGTGCACTGAAGATGGAATTTTAGGCACTGGGGAATTGTTTTTTTTTCCTGGGAGAGGAGCATCTCCTTGGTCTTGCCAAATCATCCATCTGGTTTTGCTGACCTACAAAGTTGGCCAAGGTTACAGCCTTCCAGCCCCAGAGCAATCCCCTCTTTCTGGAGGCGGCGGTGGAAACAGGTGGAGTCATAGCTGGGCTGACTCAAGGTGATGTCAGGACTCTCTTGGGAGGGACCTTGAACTAGGAGTGCAGGTGGCAAACCTTGCCTAATTGTCAGAGTGAAAAGCCTGTAAATTGAGACCTCAGGAGGGGAACATTCTTGCTTTCTCTCTGGCAGACAGCAGAGGCTGGTTGGGGCCTGAGAGCCATCAACTTCAGTCATTCAGCTGGTAAGAAACACCCCCCAGCTGTCAGTCTACAGGCAGGACCACACGGCCCCCCAGCGGGCGAAGGATGGCTCTGGCTACAAAAAAGCCAGTTCTGGCCAAAGATGGGAACTTTGTGTGTGTGTGTGACATCTCGTTGAGGTACTGTACTGTCGGGTTAGTCTGATAGGGTATTTTACTGAATGACACAAATTCCTGCTTCAGTAAGAGCACCCCAGTGTCAACAGTGAATGTAAATAGATTGTCTTATAAAATGAGAACATACATTCACAGTGTTCCAACCTCCCCCTCCCGAGTGTATGAGCTATGAGACCATACTTGGCACGGGTGGATGCCTCTCCCTCCCTCGCCCGGCGCACACAGTGACCCCCTTTATGCACTGCCCGCTGGCCTCCCTGGGAAGGGCGCTCGCTGTGTGTGGAGTCTGACTACAGTACTACTGTACGTGCTAATCTTTAACCCGAAATGGCATTTATGATGGTGAGAGGTGGTATGTGCTGTGCTCCCTTCATCCCTCCAGCAAACAGAATGTACTGACTCTAAACAGGTAGGACCAGTTGCTGCCAGGCCCTCAGAGACACAGTGTTCTGCTGTGGAATTAGCTGTGCGTAATGGGCCCATTCAAGCCGGCTGCAGGTGCTTTCCTCTCCCGGCTGCACAAATCCAGGAGCTGGGCCTGGACCCCAAGGGCTGGCAGGGGGTAGGTTTGGGTTTCTGAATGAGCTTTGTTCACTCACTGGAAGAGAAAGCTCCAAAGCTGGTTGGGGCCTGAGAGCCATCAACTTCAGTCATTCACCTGGTAAGAAACACTGAGCACGATATCCTGGGAATGGGGCTTAAAGCTTCGAATGGATACCCTCAGGGGTCAGGGGCTGAATAACCCCTTTGAGCAACTTCATATCTGAAACAAGTTCGATCCCCTTAGGGCCTTTTCGTATAATGATTGGCTAGGTAGGGGAAAGCCATGCTTGACGAGCAACTGGAGTTGACATGAGCAAAAAGACGCAGAAGAATTAGGTAGTTGACTCAAAACACACATCCAGCTTGGCCCATCCAGTTCGAGGCAAGACAGGCCTCCCGATTCTTGTGCTTTGGCCTCTTCGGAGGTTATTGCATTCCCGGCAAGGCTCCTCACACGAGAGGCCAGGCGTCACTCCTTCCTCGTGGCCCTGTTACGCACTTGGGTGGAAGATGAGAAGCAGGGGGAGTGGCAAATGTAGAGCGGGTTCCAGTCCGGGCTCTGGGCCCCGTAGTTGTATGATGGTGGGTCCATCCCTTCATGGCTTTGGACCTCGGTTTCCTCACCTGCGAAGAGAAAGCCAGGACAGATGGTCTCCAGAGCCACCCGTAGCACTAATGTTCAGCAGAGAACATTCTGCCACGGGTAGGTGGGCTCCTCCTACCAGGAGCACCTGGGGAAGCATGGGGAAGTGGGAATGTCCTGTGGGATAAAGATGCTGAAAGGGAAAAGGAAGCCCGAAAATAATCACGCCACTAATTTGGAACTTTTACCTTCTTCCTATTGACCGATGTGAGCCCTCTTAAAGAATGACAAAGTGCTGGGCTTCCCTGGTGGCGCAGTGGTTGAGAGTCCGCCTGCCGATACAAGGGACACGGGTTCGTGCCCCGGTGCGGGAAGATCCCACATGCCACGGAGCGGCTGGGCCCGTGAGCCATGGCCGCTGAGCCTGCACGTCCGGAGCCTGTGCTCCGCAACGGAGAGGCCACAACAGTGAGAGGCCCGCGTACCGCAAAAAAAAAAAAAAAAAAAAAGGAAGAATGACAAAGTGCTAATTAGAATCTTTGAGTCCTTTTTCTCTCATTCTTTTCCTCTTCAGATGTGGTGTCTTGGCCAAGGTCAGCGGGAGAATTGGTGACAGATCTCCTGCTTCCCATCTGTAAACCTTTCCAATGACTATGTGGCCACCTGTGCTCAGTAGCTAGCAACTAGACCATCCCCCAGCGGCTGACAGCAATGACAGGAAACATGACATTAGTGATGGAACTCAGACCCTGTGCATATACATTACCTACATCGGTTCATTTATTTCTTCAAATTAAAAACCTGTGATAGGTATACTTGAAACTAATATAAGAAGTCAATTTTATCTCAATTAAAAAACCAACAACCTATGATAGGTGTACTTTTACAAGTTCCATATAGACATATGGAAAGTAAAGCTTAGAGGATGATTTGTCTGAAGTCACAAGGTTTAAAATTTGAACCCAAGCAACCTGGCCGCAGAATCTTTTCACCTAGTCATTGTACCGCATTGCCTTGCTATGGGCTCTTAGTCAGAGTTACGGAAATATTCCATAAAGATGGATTTTTAAAGTGCTCTCAGCATTCCTGATTAGAAAACCAGTTGGTGAACAGGGCACCCTCTTTATGGGCTGTGGGCTATTCTTGGTACACTGGGACAGGGCCCTGGAGACAGAGCCACAGATGTCCTCCCCTTAGGCTCTCCAGCCTCTGTAAAAGGGTTTCTTCTCCAGCTGCAGTGTCGCCAGGCTTGCTAATACCCTGGAGCCGGCCAGTGGGTGATCTCACGCAGAGTGAGAGTTTGCCTAGAATTCTCCAAAGAGGAAGAAAACAGCGTAATCATTCTCTGGCTCCTGCTGCTAAAGGATCAGCCCCAAGATCCTGGAAACTCTTGCCCAGGGAATGTTCTGTTGCAGTGTCTTCGTGTGATGGTTGGGTGGGGAGAAGGGCTTGGATGGGGCACTAGAGTAAGCAGACACTCTCAGAAAGACCAGAGCAACATGAAACACTTTTCTCTATCTTGTACTGGAGAAACTCATTCTTGATATGATCCTCAAAATTGAAAATGGGGAGTGTGCCTGTTTTCCAAATGGACAGGCCAAATCTGGCCCCAAGAGGCTCAGCAATTGGCGTTCTGTCCCAGAGCCCTCTGTGGAGGCAGAGAAAGAGACCGAGGTACCCGGTGTGTTGCCAAATGCCTCCTTCGCTCAGGGGTATCATGACATCAGGTCACAGAATATGCCTCCCGATGACATTCAATTCTAGGAAAAATGTTTGGCTTTATCAAACTAGAACTGGCTGACCTCAGGAGAGAATGTGCCCAGGACCACGTGGTCCCCTTGCAGCAGGCCTGGGCTGGAGTCACTTCGGTCTCACAAGTAGCTGACTCTAAAGGTGGCTGGGCTTGCAGGGTCAAAGTTCACAAAACACAGCCTATGAGGGTTTTGATTTGTCTTAAACAGACCATGTCCTCACCAGGCACCACAGCCGAAACACCCCTTCTTCAGGGAAGCTTTTCCATAACCTCCAGTCAGGCCTATATCCCCTGTGATTCTCCATAGTAGCTCTTATCACAGTAGCTATTTAAATAATCCCTTGTGCAATTATATATTTAATATCAATCACTTCTCCGAAGCTGTCAGCTCCACGGAGGAGATGAGTGTCTGAGGGATCCATCAATACACAGTATAGGAATACTCAGGGATATTGCAAGTTGAGGTCCAGACCACCGCAATAAAGCAAGTATCACAATAAAGTGAGCTACATGAAATATTTGGTTTCCCAGTGCATGGAAAAGTTCTGTTTATACTATACTGCGGTCTGTTAAGTGTGCATTATAACATTATGTCTAAGAAAAGCAATGTACATACCTTAATTTAAAAATACTTCATTGCCAAAAAATGCTAACCATCATCTGAGCCTCCAGCAAGTTGTAATAGTAACGTTAAAAATCACTGATCACAGATCACCATAACAAGTATGATAATAATTTAAAAGTTTGAAACACTGTGAGAATTACCAAAATGTGACACAGGGACACAAAGTGAGCAAATGCTGTTAAAAAAATGGTGCTGATAGACTTACTTGACAGAGTTGCCACAAACCTTCAGTTGGTAAAAAAGCACAATATCTGTGAAGTGCAATAAGTGAAGCACGATAAAACAAGGTATGCCTGTATAGGGCTGGCACTTAGTAAGCATTTACTAAATATTTGTTGAGTAAAGTAGGTAGAGGATATTACATCAAAAAATCGGTAAGAATATGTTGGGACCAGAAATGATCTCACATGTTTATTTCCACCCTGGAAAGGGAGGCTAGGAGCGATAAAGTGACTAGTTCAAGGTCACAAGGTGGGCTGATGAGAGTGCTAGAATAGAACCCAAGACCCTCTACTTCAGTTCGTTCCTTGAGGGGTTACCTTTACTGTTTGCTCTTAACTAAGCTCTTTTGTGGGGTGTTCCCATCCCTCCACCTCCAAATACAGCTGTCATCTGTTCACTTCTCTCCATCTCTAGTACCATTACTCTAGGCCAACCTGCCATCATCTCTTGCCGGGAATTGCAGGAGCTTCCTAACAAGTCTCTCAGTTGCTCCCCTGGCCCTCTCCACTCCCTCTACACACAGGAACTGGAGTGATTTTTTTTTAAGCGTGTGCATCACAGCACGTCATTCCCCTGCTTCAACCCCCCCAGTGATGTCCCAAATGTAACCACAGTCATTCCTTACCAAGGCCTCCCAGCCCTGCGTCATCTGGTCCTTGCCTCTCTCCTCTCCTCTCCACTCTTCCTCTCACCAGCCACGTTCCACCCCTGCTGGCTTCTTTCTTCTGCTGCTCAAACATTCCAAGTTTGCAGTTTCTTCTGCTTGGAATACTTTCCGGCAGATCTACTTACTCATCCTTCTTTTCACAGTGTCACCTCTGACCATCCTGTGTAAAGTGACCCCTCCTGCACCTCTACAGCACTCCCTATCACAGGATTCCACTTCGGTACTTTCACAACATAAATCACTCTCTAAAATCGTCTTTTATTTTTTTTTAAACTTGTTTGTTTTTCTTATATACCGTCTGCCAAATCATACTCTAACGTAATCCCCAGGAAAGTGAGAACTTTGTTTTGTATATTACTATATGTCTGGGCACCTCAATCAACATCCATATATGTTCATTGAATTTGTTGAATGAATTAATGTTTGCAACCACTTCTATTTAATTGGAGGTACTATCATGGATTTGTTCCTGAAGGTGGTGGCAAAGAGTTAACTCATCCAAAATCCTAGAAGGTTCGCATGGAAAAGGAAGACACTTGGATAAGTCAAACATTTCCAAAATTGAACAACATCAGAATCACCAGGCGGTTGGTAAAGATAGAGATTCCTGGGAACCATCCAGCTCACAGTGGATTAGAACATCCAGGGCTGAGTCAGGAAGTTTCTGGCTACTGACATAAAGTGGACCAGTTTGGAAAACCACTGGGTAATGGGATCCAAAACCAAGTACATGTTCTTATTACCTTTGACCTTTATCTACACTTCTGGGAAATAATCCTAACTGCAGAAAGACTTTGTGTACAAAGATATTTATCTCACCTTGCTTATAAATGTGCAAATTTAAAAACAACATAAATCTTCCAAAGTAGGAAAAATGATTAAGGAAACTATGATATGGTCACTTGATGGACATTAAAATGAATACTTATGAATATGTTTCTACATGAAAAGTGTTTTGACTTTGCTATAGTCTATTTGTGATTGTTGGTCACAACCTCAGGAGTTTCTTGAGTGAAATTTGAAACTGGCCTCCATAAATGAAGGGCAAGAAGAGATGGAAGAAAGAGGCAGACCACTTCAGATGGGTAGGTGGCAGGTTTAATAAGCAAGGGGACTTACATACACAGCTTGGCTTGGGTGGTTGCAAGGCAGTGAATCTTCATACCCACCTGTCAGAATCTTAAAAGTTTATATGGAGGCCTTAATGGGGTTCAGTCACCATACCCTCCAGAAGGTCTCAGCACCACATTGCTCTCTCAAGAATGTGTCCTTGAAAACAGCTCTTAGTGTAGGAACAGTGGGCAAAATGTACATTCCAAGGACAGGGAAGAGATGAGGAGCTTCTTATTGCCCAGGTCAACTAGCAGTCACGTCCTCTAGATGACCTCCTTCAAGAGTGTCCCCTCTCCAAGTTTGTATGTAACAATCCTTACCCCCATGGTGATGGTATTAGGAGGTGGGGACTTGGGGAGGTGCTTAGGTCATGAGGGTGGAATCCTCAGGAATGGAATTAGTGCCCTTATAAAAGAGACTCCAGAAACCTAACTCGTCTTCTTCTGCCATGTGAGGATACAATGAGAAGTTGGCAGTCTACAACCAGAAGAGGGTCCTCACCAGAACCCAGCCATGCTGGCACCTTGATCTTGGACTTGTAGCCACCAGAACTGTGAGCAATAAATTTCTGCTGATTATAAGCCTTCCAGTCTGTGGCATTTTGTTATAACAGCCTGAACTGACTAAGACAGCCTTCATGCTAGAATGTAAAATTGTTCATTTGGTATAGAAGTGGTTAAATGCACAACACGTACTGGGAGCTGACTACATAGGTTCAAATTCCAGCTCTGACTTGGTATGTGATCTTGGTCAAACTACTAAACCTCTCTGTACTTCTGTTTCCTCATTTTTTAAATGGAGGTAATGATAGTACTTATCTGAAAGGGTTATCTTAAGGATTAATGAGTTAATATATGTCATGTATTAGGCCATCAAGGAATATTATTTATATATATATATATTATTTAATGTATATATAGAGAGGTGGAGGGAAGACTAGAAGGAATTATGTTAAAATGCTCACAGCAACTATGCTGAGCTTGTTAGGTAAGCGTGATTTTCCTTTTCTTTTCTCCATTCTCCATGAGGTGGTTCTATTATCTCTATAACTTACCAAGCGTAATAACAGTCAAATCTCCAGTGCAATGCAAAACCAAGCATTTTCATCAAGGGATATGAGAAACCACCATGAGCATTGGGGTAGGAGGTGGGGATGGACAGAAGGCAAATGTACCAAGGAATCTTTGCAAATGTAAAATCTTATATTCAAATATAAAATATGAAAATAAGATTCATAACATTCACTTATATAACACCTGCATGCCCAAGCTTATCCAGCTGCTCCCGGACCACAAGAGCATATGAAGGTTGGGAAGAGCTGCTCCGAGGCCATCTCCCTTCACCTTTCTGTCTCCCATGGGAGGCTATCGTGAGACCATTTATCATCACTTCCTGGGTTCTGATGAGGTATGGGGCTTTCTGCCATGCCCTCCTCAGACTAGAGCTGCAGAATATAAAACTGCTTGGCTACAGTCTAGAATCAGCTTCTCAGGGACAGGGTACCCCACAACTCACACTGTATCCATCAAGCCCCTTTATTTTCAGGGTTATCCATTTTGGAGTGTGGGACAAGGATCACGGGGAGCTGGCACCTTTGCACTGTTCTTCTTTGCAGCATGTATGCACTGTCTAAATCGAAAAGAGGCTCATTGTAGCTTTACCAGTCAGGTCACTCAGGTTTTGGCCTTAGCCTTGCCTTATCTTGTAATAAGACAGATAAAGTTGTGAATAAGACAGATAAAGTTCCTGCTCTCATGAAGTTTACATTCTATTGGGGTGACAGACCACAAATTAAGTGAACAGGCACAATAATTAAGTGAACTCTATATTATACAGTAGAAGATGATGTAGATTATGGAAAGCAGAAAAAAGTAAAAGTTTAAAGGGATCAGCATTTTAAGGTAGGGAGGGAGATAGCCATATTGAATCGTCAACAAGGTACCCCTAATTGAGAACATTAGATGTGAGCAAAGACTTGGAAGGGTCAAGGGTGTTAATCAAAAATCCTGTTTTAAGACTTGGCTTTTCGTCAAGGGATATGGGGAACCATTGCAGAGTTTGTGTTTTTAACCTATCTGTTGTAAAATAAAAGATACAGAAAACAAATGTACACCTTATTATTACAAATTATTATGAGACCTATACACTTTTAACCACCTTCCAAGTCAACGAGGAAATATGTCAGTCTCCTCAGAAGCCCTTTCATGGGCTGTGTCCCAATCAGAGTCCCCTGCCTCTGTCCAAATGTAACCACCTCCTGACTTTTCTTTTAATCACTCATTTGGTTTCTCTGTGTTTTATCACCCAAGTTTGCATCTTATCTCTAGTCACTAATAGTTTAATCTTAATACTTCCTTTAAGTCTCTGTTAACCCGCAAGTCTCCTCCATCCCTTTATTTCCCTTATGGTTTGTCTGTTGACGTACTTGGTCAGTTTGACCTACAGTTTTTCTTGTGCTGGATTTTATTAATCATTACGTGACTTTGAGCAGAGAAGTGACATGATCTGACTTAAATTTTGTAAGGATCACACTGCCTATTGTTTGAGATTGTAGGAGGACAAGGATAAAAGCAACGAGAACTCTTGGAAGCTACTGCAGAAGTTCATGAGACATGATGTGGTTTAAACCATCATGAGAGAGGTGAAAGAGTCAAGAGGTAGTTGGATTCAGGCTATATTTTGAAGGTACAGTAGCCAACAGGATTTCCTTATAATGGGACTCCTTATAATGGAGTGTGAAAGAAAAAGAGGAATCAAGAATGACTCAAAATATGTTTTAACTGCTTTAGTAAGATATAATTTACATACTACGCTAAATAATTTACCCATCTGTAGTGTAAAGTTCAGTGCTTGTTAGCATATTTCAAGAGCTGTGCAACCACCACCACAATCTAATTTTCGAACATTTCCATCAAAGAGAAACCCTGAACGCATTAGTAGTCATCCCCTGTTCCTGCCGAACCCTCATCCTTCCAGATCCTGGCAACCAATTTTTTTTGTTTGTTTGTTTTTTAATGCCTCTATCGTTTGCCTATTCTAGATATTTCATATGAACAGAATCATACAAAATGTGGTTTTTGTGAATGGCTTCTTTCACTTAGCATAATGTTTTCCAGGGTCACCCAAGTTGTAGCATGTATCAGTACTTCATTCCTTTTTATTGTCAAATCATATTTTATTGTATGGATATGCCATATATTGCATATCCATTCATCAGTTGATCGACTTTCAGGTTGTTTTCATTTATGGCTATGAAAAATGCTGATATGAGCATTTGTGCACAAGTTTTTGTACGAACATATGTTTTTGATTCTCCTGGGTATATATCTAGGAGTTTCATATGGTAGCCTCATATGGAAACTCTATGTTTAACCTATTGAGGAACCACTGGGCGGTTTTCCAAAGTGGTTGCAACACTTTACATTCCCACCAGCAACGTATGAAGGTTCCAATTTCTCTGCATCCTCACCAACACTTGTTACAATTATAGCTATCCTGTGGATGTGAGCCACATCTCATTGCAGTTTTTATTTGAATTTCCCTAATGACTAATCATGTTGAAACTCTTTTCGTGTGCTTATTGGCGTTTGTGTGTCTTCTTTGGAAAAATGTCTATTCACACTCTGTTCATTTCTTAATTGGGTTGTCTTTTTATTGTTGAGTTGTAAGAGTTATTTATATATTCAGATGCATGTCCCTTGGTAGCTTTATGTTTTGTAAATATTTTCTCTCCATCTACAGGTTGTCTTTTTTTTTTTTTTGCGGTATGCGGGCCTCTCACTGTTGTGGCCTCTCCCGTTGCGGAGCACAGGCTCTGGACGCTCAGGCCCAGCAGCCATGGCTCACGGGCCCAGCCGCTCCGTGGCATGTTGGATCCCCCCAGACCGGGACACGAACCCATGTCCCCTGCATCAGCAGGCGGACTCTCAACCACTGAGCCACCAGGGAAGCCCTACAGGTTGTCTTTTCATTTTCTTGGCAGTGTCCTTTGAAGTACAAACGTTTTTATTCTGATGAAGTCCAATTTATCTGTTTTTTTCTTTTGTTGCTTGTACTTTTGGTGGTATTTCTACGAAACTATCATCTAACCCAAGGTCATGAAGATTTACTCTTATATTTTATCTAGTTTTATAGTTTTAAAGGTGTATAGTTTACACCTCTTATATTTAGGTCTATCATCCATTTTGAGTTGATTTTTGTGTATGGTGGAAAGTAGGAATCCATTTGGACCATTCAATTTTCTATCTTTTGCAGGTGGATATCCAGTTGTTCTAGGACTATTTGTTGAAAAGCCTATTCTTTCTTCATTGATTTTTTTGCCCTTGTTGAAAATCAATTGACCATAAATGTGAGTCTATCTCTCGACTCTAAGTTGTATTCCATTGATTTCTATGTCTATCTTTATGCCAGTACCACGTTATCTTGACTACTGTAGCTTTGTAGTACGTTTGGAAATTGGACAGTGTGAGTTCTTCAACGTTGTTCTTTTTTGGCTTTTTTTGGTTTTGTTTTTTTGTTTTTTTGTTTTGTTTTGTTTTGCCACACTGTGTGGCAAGTGGAATCTTACTTCCCTGACGAGGGATCGAACCCATGCCCCCTGCAATGGAAGTGCAGAGTCTTAACCACTGGACCACCAGGGAAGTCCCAAATCTGTTCTTCTTTTTGAAGATTGTCCTAGCTATCCTGGATCTCTTGTGCTTCCATACGGATTCTAAGACTAGCTTGTCTATTCCTGCAAAGAAGACAGCTGAAATTTTGATAGGGATTGCATTGAATCTGTAGCATATTAAATTTTAAAGTTCATCAATACAGAATGTCTTTTCATTTTAAAAAATTTCTTTCCACAATGTTTTATAGTTTTCAGAATAAAGTCTTGAACTACTTTTGTTAAATTTATTTCTAGGTATTTTCTTCTTTTTGATGCTATTGTAAATGGAATTTCTTTTCCTTCTACTTTTTTTAAATGAAATACATGTGCATAGACTGTCAAAGGCCTGATGATTCAGAGTTGCAGTTGTAAATGGGATTATTAATTTCACTTTTGGATTGTTCATTGCTAGTGTATAACAATGCAAATGAATTTTGTATATTGAGCTTGTATATCCTGCCACATTGTTAAATCTGTTTATTAATTCTAATAGTTTTTAGTGGATTCTTGAGGATTTTCTATGTACTGGATCATGTAATCTGCAAATAGAAATATTTTTACTTCTTCCTTTCCAATACGGGTACCTTTAATTTCTTTTTCTTGACTAACTGCCTTGGCTAGAACCTCCAGTACAATGTTGAATAGAAGTCACAAGAGCAGATATCCTTGTCTTGTTCTTGATCTTAGGGAGAAAGCATCAGTCATTTTCTATTAAGTATGATGTTAGCTGTGGGTTTTTCATAGGTATTCTTTGTCTAGTTGAGGAAAATTCCTAGTTTGTTGAGTGTTTTTAATCATGAAGCAGTGTTGGATCTTGTCAAATGCTTTTTCTGAATTTATTGAAATGGTAGGTATTTTTGTCCTTTATTCTATTAATACATTGACATTTGGATGTTAAACAAACCTGTGGTCCTGAGATAAATGCCATTTGAGCATGGTTTTATATGTTGCTGGGTTCAGTTCTAATATTAACCTGGGGATTTTTGTGCCAAGTTTTTTGGTTTTTTTCCTTTTGAAGTTTTGTCTGGTTTTGTTATCAGGGTGATACTGTCCTCATGGAATGTTGGAAAGTGTTCCCTCCTCTTCTATTTTTTGAAAGAGTTTAAATGTTTGGTAGAATTCACTTATGAAGCAAAGTGAACAGGCTTATTCAAATTTTCTATTTCTTCTCCACTCAGTTTCAATAGCTTATGTCTTTCTAGGATTTTTTTCCATTTTACCTAAGTGATCTAATTGGTTGACATATGGTTGCTTACGGTATCCTCTTATAATCCTTTTTCCCCCTATAAGTTCAGTAGTAGTATCTCCTCTTTCATTCCTGATTTTAATAATTTGAGTCTTATCTCATTCTTTTTCCTGGTCAGTGAAGTTAGAGGTTTATCAATTTTGTTGATCTTTTCAAAGAAACAACTTTTGGTTTTGTTGATTTCTCTATCGCTTTTCTATTCTCCATTTTATTTGCTTACACTTTAATCTTTATTGTTTCTTTTCTTCTGTTTGTTTAAATTTAGTTTTCTCTTCTTTTCCTAGTTTCTTTCAGGTAGAGTTTATTGGTTTGAGATTTTTCTTTTTCTTTTTAATATTGACATTTGCAACTATACATTTCCCTCTAAGTGTTTCTTTAGTTGAATCCCATGAGTTTTATGATGTGTTTCATTTCCGTTCCTCTCAAAGTACGTTCTAATTTTCTTTGTAAGTTTTCTTTGATCTATTGTTTATTTAAGAGAATGCTGCTTTACGGCCACATATTTGTGAATTTCCCAAATTCCCTCTGGTTGTTTATTTCTAAAGTCATTGCAGTGTGGATAGAGGACATACATTGTATAATTTTAATTCTTTTGAAGTTATTGAGACTTGTTTTATGGTCTCAGACATGGTCTATCCTGGAGAATGCTTCATGTACACTTGAGGAGTATGTGTTTTCTGCTGTCATTGGATGAAGTATTCTATATATGTCTGTTAGAACTAGTTGGTTTTATTGTTTTTCAACTCTTCTATTTCTTCATTGATCTTCTGTCTACTTGTTCTGTTACTGAAGTGGGGCATTAGATTTTTTTCAACTGTTATTGTTGAATTGTTTATTTCTCCTTTCAGTTTTGTCTGGTTTTGCTTCCTGTATTTTGGGACTCTGTTGTTAGGTACACACATGATTACAATAGATTCTTACATAACACAATCTATCTTCTTGATAGACTGACAATTTTATTATTATTGACAATTTTATCATTATAAGATGTCCTTTTTCTCCCCTCTAGTAGCAATTCTTGTCTTAATGTCCATTTTGTCTGATATTAGTATAGCCACTCCAGCTCTCTTTTGTTTACTGTTTGCATGGTGCATCTTTTTAATCTTTTTTTTTTTTTGCGGTATGTGGGCCTCTCACTTTTGTGGCCTCTCCCATTGTGGAGCACAGGCTCTGGACGTGCAGGCTCAGTGACCATGGCTCATGGGCCTAGCCACTCTGTGGCATGTGGGATCTTCCCAGACCAGGGCACAAACCCGTGTCCCATGCATCGGCAGGCGGACTCTCAATGAATGTGCCACCAAGGAAGCCCTTTAATCTTTTTACTTTTAATCTATTTGTGTTTTTGTATCTGAAGTGGATCTTTTACAGACAGCATACAGTCATATCATTTTAAATGTATTCTGCAATATCTGCCTATTGATTGGAGTGTTTAATCCATTTACATTTAGTGCAATTTTGCTATTTTTGTGTCATTTGTGCCATTTTGCTATTTTTTTAATATTTCATATGCCTTTTTGTTCTTCTGTTCTCAATTACCACCTTTTTTTGTGTTAAATAAATTTTTACTAGTGTATTATTTTAATTCCCTTGGTTTTTTTTTTTTTTATTTTTTTAAACATCTTTATTGGGGTATAATTGCTTTACAATTGTGTGTTAGTTTCTGCTTTATAACAAAGTGAATCAGTTATACATATACATATGTTCCCATATGTCTTCCCTCTTGCGTCTGCCCCCCTCCCACTCTCCCTATCCCACCCCTCCAGGCTGTCACAAAGCACCGAGCTAATATCCCTGTGCCTTGCGGCTGCTTCCCCCTAGCTATCTACCTTACTACGTTTGTTAGTGTGTATATGTCCATGGCTCTCTCTCGCCCTGTCAAAGCTCACCCTTCCCCCTCCCCATATCCTCAAGTCCGTTCTCCAGTAGGTCTGCGTCTTTATTCCTGTCTTACCCCTAGGTTCTTCATGACATTTTTTTTCCCCTTAAATTCCATATATATGCGTTAGCATACGGTATTTGTCTTTTTCTTTCTGACTTACTTCACTCTGTATGACAGACTCTAGGTCTATCCATCTCATTACAAATAGCTCAATTTCATTTCTTTTTAAGGCTGAGTAATATTCCATTGTATATATGTGCCACATCTTCTTTATCCATTCATCCGATGATGGGCGCTTAGGTTGTTTCCATCTCCGGGCAATTGTAAATAGAGCTGCAATGAACATTTTGGTACATGACTCTTTTTGAATTTTGGTTTTCTCAGGGTATATGCCCAGTAGTGGGATTGCTGGGTCATATGGTAATTCTATTTGTAGTTTTTTAAGGAACCTCCATACTGTTCTCCATAGTGGCTGAACCAATTCACATTCCCACCAGCAGTGCAAGAGTGTTCCCTTTTCTCCACACCCTCTCCAGCATTTATTGTTTCTAGATTTTTTGATGATGGCCATTCTGACTGGTGTGAGATGATATCTCATTGTAGTTTTGATTTGCATTTCTCTAATGATTAATGATGTTGAGCATTCTTTCATGTGTTTGTTGGCATTCTGTATATCTTCTTTGGAGAAATGTCTATTTAGGTCTTCTGCCCATTTTTGGATTGGGTTGTTTGTTTTTTTGTTATTGAGCTGCATGAGCTGCTTGTAAATTTTGGAGATTAATCCTTTGTCAGTTGCTTCATTTGCAAATATTTTTTCCCATTCTGAGGGTTGTCTTTTGGTCTTGATTATGGTTTCCTTTGCTGTGCAAAAGCTTTGAAGTTTCATTAGGTCCCATTTGTTTATTTTTGTTTTTATTTCCATTACTCTAGGAGGTGGGTCAGAAAGGATCTTGCTGTGATTTATGTCATAGAGTGTTCTGCCTATGTTTTCCTCTAAGAGTTTGATAGTTTCTGGCCTTACATTTAGCTCTTTAATCCATTTTGAGCTTATTTTTGTGTATGGTGTTAGGGAGTGATCTAATCTCATACTTTTACATGTACCTGTCCAGTTTTCCCAGCACCATTTATTGAAGAGGCTGTCCTTTCTCCACTGTAGATTCCTGCCACCTTTATCAAAGATAAGGTGTCCATATGTGCGTGGGTTTATCGCTGGGCTTTCTATCCTGTTCCATTGATCTATATTTCTGTTTTTGTGCCAGTACCATACTGTCTTGATTACTGTAGCTTTGTAGTATAGTCTGAAGTCAGGGAGCCTGATTCCTCCAGCTCCTTTTTTCGTTCTCAAGATTGCTTTGGCTATTCGGGGTCTTTTGTGTTTCCATACAAATTGTGAAAGTTTTTGTTCTAGTTCTGTGAAAAATGCCAGTGGTAGTTTGATAGGGATTGCATTGAATCTGTAGATTGCTTTGGGTAGTAGAGTCATTTTCACAATGTTGATTCTTCCCATCCAAGAACATGGTATATCTCTCCATCTATTTGTATCATCTTTAATTTCTTTCATCAGTGTCTTATAATTTTCTGCATACAGGTCTTTCGTCTCCTTAGGTAGGTTTATTCCTAGATATTTTATTCTTTTTGTTGCAATGGTAAATGGGAGTGTTTTCTTGATTTCACTTTCAGATTTTTCATCATTAGTATATAGGAATGCCAGAGATTTCTGTGCATTAACTTTGTATCCTGCTACTTTACCAAATTCATTGATTAGCTCTAGTAGTTTTCTGGTAGCATCTTTAGGATTCTCTATGTATAGTATCATGTCATCTGCAAACAGTGACAGCTTTACTTCTTCTTTTCCGATTTGGATTCCTTTTATTTCCTTTTCTTCTCTGATTGCTGTGGCTAAAACTTCCAAAACTATGTTGAATAAGAGTGGTGAGAGTGGGCAACCTTGTCTTGTTCCTGATCTTAGTGGAAATGCTTTCAGTTTTTCACCATTGAGGATGATGTTTGCTGTGGGCTTGTCATATATGGCCTTTATTATGTTGAGGAAAGTTCCCTCTAGGCCTATTTTCTGCAGGGTTTTTAGCATAAATGGGTGTTGAATTTTGTCGAAAGCTTTCTCTGCATCTATTGAGATAATCATATGGTTTTTCTCCTTCAATTTGTTAATATGGTTTATCACATTGATAGATTTGCGTATATTGAAGAATCCTTGCATTCCTGGAATAAACCCCACTTGATCATGGTGTATGATCCTTTTAATGTGCTGTTGGATTCTGTTTGCTAGTATTTTGTTGAGGATTTTTGCATCTATGTTCATCAGTGATATTGGCCTGTAGTTTTCTTTCTTTGTGACATCCTTGTCTGGTTTTGGTATCAAGGTGATGGTGGCCTCGTAGAAGGAATTTGGGAGTGTTCCTCCCTCTGCTATATTTTGGAAGAGTTTGAGAAGGATAGGTGTTAGCTCTTCTCTAAACGTTTGATAGAATTCACCTGTGAAGCCATCTGGTCCTGGGCTTTTGTTTGTTGGAAGATTTTTAATGACAGTTTCAATTTCAGTGCTTGTGATTGGTCTGTTCATATTTTCTATTTCTTCCTGATTCAGTCTTGGCAGGTTGTGCATTTCTAAGAATTTGTCCATTTCTTCCAGATTGTCCATTTTATTGGCATAGAGTTGCTTGTAGTAATCTCTTATGATTTTTTTTATTTCTGCAGTGTCAGTTGTTACTTCTCCTTTTTCATTTCTAATTCTATTGATTTGAGTCTTCTCCCTTTTTTTCTTGATGAGTCTGGCTAGTGGTTTATCTATTTTGTTTATCTTCTCAAAGAACCAGCTTTTAGTTTTATTGATCTTTGCTATCGTTTCCTTCATTTCTTTTTCATTTATTTCTGATCTGATTTTTATGATTTCTTTCCTTCTGCTAGCTTTGGGGTTTTTTTGTTCTTCTTTCTCTAATTGCTTGAGGTGCAAGGTTAGGTTGTTTATTCGAGATGTTTCCTGCTTCTTAAGGTGGGCTTGTATTGCTATAAACTTCCCCCTTAGAACTGCTTTTGCTGCATCCCATAGGTTTTGGGTCGTTGTGTCTCCATTGTCATTTGTTTCTAGGTATTTTTTTATTTCCTCTTTGATTTCTTCAGTGATCACTTCATTATTAAGTAGTGTATTGTTTAGCTTCCATGTGTTTGTATTTTTTACAGATCTTTTCCTGTAATTGATATCTAGTCTCATGGCGTTGTGGTCAGAAAAGATACTTGATACAATTTCAATTTTCTTAAATTTACCAAGGCTTGATTTGTGACCCAAGATATGATCTATCCTGGAGAATGTTCCATGAGCACTTGAGAAAAATGTGTATTCTGTTGTTTTTGGATGGAGTGTCCTATAAATATCAATTAAGTCCATCTTGTTTAATGTATCATTTAAAGCTTGTGTTTCCTTATTTATTTTCATTTTGGATGATCTGTCCATGGGTGAAAGTGGGGTGTTAAAGTCCCCTACTATGAATGTGTTACTGTCAATCTCCTGTTTTATGGCTGTTAGTATTTGCCTTATGTATTGAGGTGCTCCTATGTTGGGTGCATAAATATTTACAATTGTTATATCTTCTTCTTGGATTGATCCCTTGATCATTATGTAGTGTCCTTCTTTGTCTCTTGTATTAGTCTTTATTTTAAAGTCTATTTTGTCTGATATGAGAATTGCTACTCCAGCTTTCTTTTGGTTTCCATTTGCATGGAATATCTTTTTCCATCCCCTTATTTTCAGTCTGTATGTGTCTCTAGGTCTGAAGTGGGTCTCTTGTAGACAGCATATATAAGGGTCTTGTTTTTGTATCCATTCAGCCAATCTGTGTCTTTTGGTGGGAGCATTTAGTCCATTTACATTTAAGGTAATTATCGATATGTATGTTCCTATTCCCATTTTCTATATTGTTTTGGGTTCGTTATTATAGGTCTTTTCCTTCTCTTGTGTTCCTTGTCTAGAGAAGTTCCTTTAGCATTTGCTGTAAAGCTGGTTTGGTGGTGCTAAACTCTCTCAGCTTTTGCTTGTCTGTAAAGGTTTTAATTTCTCCATCAAATCTGAATGAGATCCTTGCTGGGTAGAGTAGCCTTGGTTGCAGGTTTTTCTCCGTCATCACTTTCAGTATGTCCTGCCACTCCCTTCTGGCTTGTAGGGTTTCTGCTGAGAGGTCAGCTGTTAACCTTATGGGGATTCCCTTGTGTGTTATTTGCTGTTTTTCCCTTGCTGCTTTTAATATGCTTTCTTTGTATTTAATTTTTGACAGTTTGATTAATATGTGTCTTGGCGTATTTCTCCTTGTATTTATCCTGTATGGGACTCTCTGTGCTTCCTGGACTTGATTAACTATTTCCTTTCCCATATTAGGGAAGTTTTCAACTATAATCTCTTCAAATATTTTCTCAGTCCCTTTCTTTTTCTCTTCTTCTTCTGGAACCCCTATAATTCGAATGTTGGTGCGTTTAATGTTGTCCCAGAGGTCTCTGAGACTGTCCTCAGTTCTTTTCATTCTTTTTTCTTTATTCTGCTCTGCTGTAGTTATTTCCACTATTTTATCTTCCAGGTCACTTATCCGTTCTTCTGCCTCAGTTATTCTGTTATTGATCCCATCTAGAGTACTTTTAATTTCATTTATTGCGTTGTTCATCATTGCTTGTTTCATCTTTATTTCTTCTAGGTCCTTGTTAACTGCTTCTTGCATTTTGTCCATTCTACTTCCAAGATTTCGGATCGTCCTTACTATCATTATTCTGAATTCTTTTTCAGGTAGACTGCCTATTTCCTCTTCATTTGTTAGGTCTGGTGCATTTTTATCTTGCTCCTTCATCTGCTGTGTGTTTTTCTGCCTTCTCATTTTGCTTATCTTACTGTGTTTGGGGGTCTCCTTTTTGCAGGCTGCACGTTCGTAGTTCCCGTTGTTTTTGATGTCTGTCTCCAGTGGCTAAGGTTGTTTCAGTGGGTTGTGTAGGCTTCCTGGTGGAGGGGACTAGTGCCTGTGTTGTGGTGGATGAGGCTGGATCTTGTCTCTCTAGTGGGCAGGTTCACGTCTGGTGGTGTGTTTTGGGGTGTCTGTGGCCTTATTATGATTTTAGGCAGCCTCTCTGCTAATGGGTGGGGTTGTGTTCCTGTTTTGCTAGTTGTTTGGCATAGGTTGTCTAGCACTGTGGCTTGCTGGTCGTTGAGTGAAGCTGGGTGCTGGTGTTAAGATGGAGGTCACTGGGAGATTTCCACCGTTTAATATTATGTGGAGCTGGGAGGTCTCTTGTTGACCAGTGTCCTGAAGTTGGCTCTCCTACCTCAGAGGCAGAGCCCTGACTCCTGGCTGGAGCACCAAGAGCCTTTCATCCACACGGCTCAGAATAAAAGGGAGAAAAAGTAGAGAGAATTAGTAGAAGTATGAGGAAAGAAAGAAGGAAAGGAGGAAAGGAAGGAAGGAAGAAAGAAGCAAAGAAGGAAAGAAAGGAGGGAGGGAGGAAGGAAGGAAGGAAGGAAGGAGGGAAAGAAGGAAAAAAGACAGAAAGAAAGAAGATACAGTAAAAATAAAATAAAGTATAATATAGTTATTGAATTAAAAAATATTTAGAAAAAAAAAAAAAAAAAAAGAGGGACGGATAGAACCTTAGGACAAATGTTGGAAGCAAAGCTATACAGAGAAAATCTTATACAGAAGCATACACATACACCTTCACAAAAAGAGGTAAAGGGGGAAAAATCATAAATCTTGCTCTCAGAGACCACCTCCTCAATTTGGGGTGATTCGTTGTCTAAAGGAGGGAAGGACGGAAAGAAAGAAAGAAAGAAAGAAGGAATGACGGTAAAGTATAATAAAGTTATTACAATTAAAATTAATTATTGAGAAAAAAAATTTTTTTTTAAAAACCATGGACGGATAGAGCCCTAGGACAAATGGTGGAAGCAAGAGTATACAGACAAGATCTCACACATAAGCATACACGTACACATTCACAAAAAGAGGAAAAGGGAAAAAAAATCATAGATCTCGCTCCTAAATTCCACCTCTTCAATTTGGGATCATTCCTTGTCTATTCAGGTATTCCACAGATGCAGGGTATATCAAGTTGATTGTGGAGCTTTAATCCGCTGCTTCTGAGGCTGCTGGGAAAGATTTCCCTTTCTCTTCTTTGTTCTCACAGGTCACAGGAGCTCAGCTTTGGATTTGGCCCTGCCTCTGCGTGTAGGTCGCTGGAGGGCGTCTGTTTTTTGCTCAGACAGGAAAGGGTTAAAGGGGCCGCTGATTCGGGGGCTCAGGCTCACTCAGGCCGGGGGTGAGGGGGGGGAAGGAGGGGCACTGCGTGCGGGGCGGGCCTGCGGCGTCAGAGGCGGCGTGACGTTGCGGCAGAGGCCGGCGTGACGTTGCACCAGCCTGAGGCCCGCCGTGCGTTCTCCCGGGGAAGTTGTCCCTGGTTCCCGGGAACCTGGCAGTGGCGGGCTGCACAGGCTCCGCAGAAGAGGGGTGTGGAGAGTGACCTGTGCTCGCACACAGGCCCCTTGGTGGCGGCAGCAGCAGCCTTAGCGTCTCCCGCCCGTCTCTGGGGTCCGCGCTTTTAGCCGCGGCTCGCGCCCGTCTCTGGGGTTCGCGCTTTTAACCGCGGCTCGCGCCCGTCTCTGGGATTCGCGCTTTTAGCCGCGGCTCGCGCCCGTCTCTGGAGTTCCTTTAAGCAGCGCTCTTAAACCCCTCTCCTCGCGCACCAGGAAACAAAGAGGGAAGAAAAAGTCTCTTGCCTCTTCGGCAGGTGCAGGCTTTTCCCCGAACTCCCTCCCGGCTAGTCGTGGTGCACTAACCCCTTCAGGCTATGTTCAAGCCGCCAACCCCAGTCCTCTCCCTGCGCTCCGTCCAAAACCGAAACCCGAGCTTCAGCTCGCAGCCCCGCCCGCCCCGGCGGGTGAGCAGACAAGCCTCTCGGGCTGGTGAGTGCCGGTCGGCACCGATCCTCTGTGCGGGAATCTCCCCGCTTTGCCCTCCGCACCCGTCGCTGTGCACTACTCCTCGGTCCCGAAGCCCCCCCCCCCTCCGCCTCCCGCAGTCTCCGCCCGCGGAGGGGCTTCCTAGTGTGTGGAAACTTTTCCTCCTTCACAGCTCCCTGCCACTGGCGCAGGTGCCGTCCTTATTCTTTTGTCTCTGTTTTTTCTTTTGCCCTACCCAGGTACGTGGGGAGTTTCTTGCCTTTTGGGAGGTCTGAGGTCTTCTGCCAGCCTTCAGTAGGTGTTCTGTAGGAGTTGTTCCACGTGTAGATGTATTTCTGGTGTATCCGTGGGGAGGAAGGCGATCTCCGCGTCTTACTCTTCCGCCATCTTCAAGGTCCCCCCCTTCCCTTGGTTTTTTATGTTTTATTTTTGCAGTACGTGGGCCTCTCACTGTTGTGGCCTCTCCCATTGTGGAGCACAGGCTCCGGACGTGCAGGCTCAGCAGCCATGGCTCACGGGCCTAGCCGTTCCGCGGTATGTGGGATCTTCCCGGACCGGGGCACGAACCCGCGTCCCCTGCATCAGCAGGCGGACTCTCAACCACTGCGCCACCAGGGAAGCTCCCCTTGTTATTTTTTTACTACATATATTTTTTCAGTTATTTTCTTAGTGGTTGCCCTGAGAATTAAAATTAGAATCTTAATATAATTCAGTAGTAGAGTTTCAAATATATACAGAAAAAAAATGATAGAATTAAGAGGATAAATAGACAAATATACAATCATATTTGGGGACTTTAACACCCTCTCATAGCAATTAGTTGAATAAGTAGACAAGAACCGGCAAAGATATTGAAGAGTTGGACAACAAATTGACATGATGAACATTTCTAGAACATTCCTCCAAATAGTAGCAGAATATACATATTTTTCAAGTGTACCTAGGATATTCACCAAGACAGTCCATATTCTAGATTATAAAACAAATCTCAGCAAATGTAAAGGGATTGAAATTAATAAAATATGTTCTCCACCATAGAGAATTATATTAGAAATAAATAACATGATATTTGGAAAATACCCTAATATTTAGAAATTAAATTACATACTTCTTTAAAAACTCATGGGTTAAATTAAAATAATCATAAGAGAAATCAGAATATATTTTGAATGGAACAAAAATTTTTAAATAATATATCAAAATCTGCGATATGCAGCTATCAGTGCAAATTTCAGTGGGAAATTTATAGCATCAAATGCTCTTCCTAGGGGGAAAAAAAGGTTTCAAAACAATATTCCAGGCTATACATTAAGTAACTAGAAAAAGAGTAAATCAACCCAAAGCATGTAGAAGGAAAGAAAGAATAAAGATAAAAGCATAAATCAATGAAATAGAAAACAGGAAAACAATAGGGAAAATCAAAGAAACCAAAAACTTGTTCTTTCAAAATATCAGTAAAATAAATAACCCTGCAGTCTGACTGAGAGAGAACATATTAAGGTTGAAAGAGAGGCTATCACAACATATCCTATAAACATTAAGAGGATAATAATATTATGACCTTGATGCCAATAAATTTGATAAGTTAGATGAAATGCATAAATTACTCAAAAGATACAAACTTCCATAGATTACTTAAGAAGAAATATATAATCTGTATAGGGGGTATATCTATTAAGGAATCAAAATTCATTGTTAAAAACCTTTCCCAAAGAAACTCTAAGATCAGATGGTTTTATTGGTAAAATCTCCTAAACTCCTAAGGAAGAAATAAAACCAATTATTCATAAACACCTTCAAAAAATAGAAGAGAAATGATCATGTCTGAAGTCATTTATTAAGGTCAGAATTACCCTGATAGCCAAAACCAGAAAAATATTATAAGAATATTACAGACCAAGGCAACACAAAATCCTCAGGAAAATTTTAGCAAATCAAATCCAGAATATATAAAAAGATAATATATTATGATCAAATTGGGTTTATCCCAGGTATGTAAGGTTGGCTCAACATTCTTTTTTAAAAATCAATGACTCAATCAATTAATAACCTGAAAATGAAAAACCATGTGATCATACCAATAGACACAGAAAAATGATTTAATAAAATTATTTTAAAAAGCTCAGCAAACTAACAGAAGGAAATTTCCTCAGTTTGATGAAAGGTATCTACTAAATACTCTCAGACAACTTAATTTTGAATGACTAAGAGTTTCTGTAAAATTGGTTTCATTTCTTCCTTAAATGTTAGGTAAATTTCAACAGCAAAACCAAGTAAGCATGGAGGGTTTTTGTGTGTGTAGAAAGATTTTTAATAATTATTTCAAAAAATTTAATAGATATAGGAATATGGCAAAAATATTTACTCTCACCTCTTCTAGCTAACATTTTACTGGAGGTCCAAAACAGTGAAAAAGATATAAATGATATGCAGATTGGAAAGAAAGAAAGCTATCTTTATTTGCAGACAACATAATTATGTGTGTAAAAAATCCCAAAGAATCCACAAAAAAGCCAGTAAGGCTAACAACTGAGTTTAACAAGGTCATAAGATGCAAGGTCAACATTTAAAAATCAATTTTATTTTTATGTACTAGCAAAAACAAATGAAAATTGAAATTAAAGCATGATACAATTTATGGTAACATCAAAGAGCATGAAATATTTAGAGATATATCAAACAAAATACATGCAAAATTTGTATGCTGCAAATTACAAAACATTTCTGAGAAAAATTAAACACAATCTCAAATAAAGGCAGAGCTGTACCATGTTCATGGATCAGAAGATTTATTATTATTACAATATCAGTTCCTTTTAATTTGACCTATAGATTCAATGTAATCCCAATCAGAATCCCAGGAGGCTATTTTTTATACAAAATGACAATCTGATTCTAAATTGTATAAGTAGTAAAGGATCTAGAATTATTGAAACAATTTTAGAATAAAGAACCAAATTGGAGGACTCACATTACCTAATTTCAAGACTTACTATTAAGCTATAGTAATTAAAATAATTTCTTCTGGGCATAAAGATAAACATGAAAAAAAGAACAGAAATAGACATATATGTATGGAAAATTAATTTTTGACAAAGATGCCAAAGTAATTTGTAAGGAAAGAATAGCCTTTTCAGTCAATGGTGCAGAAACGATTGGACCTCCATATGCAAAATCATTGAATTTCTACTCTTATTTTATCATTTACAAAAAAATTAATTTTGAGTGGATCAGAGACATAAATATCAGAGTTATAATAATAAAAATTTTAGAAGAAAATGTAAGATATTTTTGTGATGCTGAGTTACACAAAGATTTCTTAGATATGACACAAAAAACAAAAATTATAAAAAAATTGATAAATTTTTTATAATCAAAATTAAAAGCTTCGGGCTTACCTGGTGGTGCAGTGGTTAAGAATCCACCTGCCAATGCAAGGGACATGGGTTCGAGCCCTGGTCCGGGGAGATCCCACATGTCACAGAGCAACAAAGCCCGTGTGCCACAACTACTGAGCCTGAACTCTAGAACCCCGAGCCACAACTACTGAGCACATGCATCTAGAGCCTGTGCTCCGGAACAAGGGAAGCCACTGAAATGAGAAGCCCATGCACCACAACGAAGAGTAATCCCTGCTCACTGCAACTAGAGAAAGCCCGCGTACAGCAACGAAGACCCAACGCAGCCAAAAATAAATAAATAAAATAAATAAATGTATAAAAAGAAAAAATTAAAAGTTTTTCTCTTTGAAAGAGAATGCTAATAAAAATGCAAGCCATCGACTGGAAGGAATATTTGCAAAGACCTGCAAATGTAAATGTTTGTGTAGGCTTTCTTCATAATTGCCCCAAACAGGAAACAATCCAAATGTCCATTTACTGGTTAATGGATAAACAAATTTTGGTACATCTGCACACTTAAACCCTACTCAGCAATGTAAAGAAACAAGCTAATGATACATGCAGCAAAACAGATAAATCTCAAAAGCATTGTGCAAAGAGAAACACTGTACACATAAGGTTGTAGGACTGTAGGAATCCATTTATATGACATTCTGGAAAAGGCAAAAATATAGGGACAAATATCAGAACAGTGGTCACTAAGGCTGAGGATGGGGAAAAGGGGTTGAATGTGAAGGGACACAAAAGACCTTTTGAAGTAATGGATATGTTATGTATTTTAGATTGTGATGGTGGCTACGTGACTATTTACATTTGTCAAAACTCATGGAAATGTGTACTTTAAAGGGTGAATTTTACAGTATGTAAATTATATTTCAGTATACCTGAGCAAAGGAAAAATAAAGAGAATGGTAAGAGAGGAATTGTAGACATCAGAAAAAGAGACAAGTCTCTCAAGGAGTTTTGCTGAAAATGAGAGCATGAAATGGGACATTTGCTGGCAGGGGAAGTAAAATCACAGTGAAGTGAAGCTTTTAAATTTTATCTTACAACATTTTTTTTTTTTTTTTTTTTTTTGCGGTACGCGAGCCTCTCACTGTTGTGGCCTCTCCCGTTGCGGAGCACAGGCTCCGGACGCGCAGGCTCAGCGGCCATGGCTCACGGGCCTAGCCGTTCCGCGGCATGTGGGATCTTCCCGGACCGGGGCACGAACCCGTGTCCCCTGCATCGGCAGGCGGACTCTCAACCACTGCGCCACCAGGGAAGCCCTTTGCAACTATTTTTGGATGATGGAAGCAAGAGCAGTGAGTTTGTTCATTGATGAGAATAGTCCAATAATGAGGAAAAGGAATTAATGGAACAGTGTCCCTGAATTTGTGCACACAGTTGGAGGTACTGGCTTCAGAATGGAGCATGGATGATATTCTTTATAACAGGAGGGAGGGCACAATATACGGGTCTAGATGCCAGCAGCTGGCAGATGCTGTGGTGGGCATCTGGACATTTTCTTCTGATTGCTTTTGTGTTCTCCATGAAGTAGAAAGCAAGGTCATCAGCTGAGAGATTTTTCACTCTTAATGACTACTAGCTCACCTGAACCCAGCTACTTCTCCTCATCTTGACTAGGCCACAAGCAGGAATGGACCATGTCTTGCATTTGACTGTATCACCAAATGACACTCCAAGTGCAGCCAACAGACCAGGTAATTGGACCACACAATGCCAAGCAATTCCACTTTTCTGTTGTTCAGTTTTTTAACTGAACTGACCAGAAACTTTGGGGCCAGATATTTCCAGCTGGAGTTTATCTCCAGCTTCAATTTTGTATCTCTTGTCTTTCTTTCTTCCCTGTTCTTTATTTGGGTATCATTTGTTCAACTAAATGAGGCATGGGGCTTCCCTGGTGGCGCAGTGGTTGAGAGTCCGCCTGCCGATGCAGGGGACGCGGGTTCGTGCCCCGGTCCGGGAAGATCCCACATGCCGTGGAGCAGCTGGGCCCGTGAGCCATGGCCGCTAGGCCTGCGCGTCCGGAGCCTGTGCTCCGCAACGGGAGAGGCCACAACAGTGAGAGGCCCGCGTACCGCAAAAAAAAAAAACAAACCAAAAATGAGGCATGGATTATCAACAGAAGTTCAGCCCATGGCTTTTGAACCTACGTATCCTGCATCCTGTCTCTCTAGACGGCAATTATTACACTAATGCCTTTCTCAGTACCTCAACATCTAAATTAAACTTGATTTCCCTCTCCCCTAAAAACCTGTTTTTTCTCTTTATCCAGTATCCCCACCTCAGTAAGTGCCACAATCATTGGAATTTTCTGTTTCCTCCCTTTATCTCCACCCCCTGTTGCTTCCATCTTCAGGCTATCAGGAAGTCCTCTTTGTCCTTTCTTCAAGACATCTCAGGGGACTGACTCCTTCTCATCTCTATTTCCCATTACCTTAATCAAGACCATGACCACCATCTTTTACTTGGATTACTGCAATGTCTTCCGTAATTATCTCTCTGCTTAAGCTCCCTGCATGCATGGAATCTATTATTCATCATAGCATACAAAATTCTATCTGACCTGAATCTTGCCTATTTCTCAAACCTCATGTCATACACTCTCCCCTTGCTTACTCTTGTCTGGCTGCACTGATCTCCTTTCATTTCTTTGAACATCACACACACTTTCTGCTCTTTCTGGCTCCGAGTATTTTCTCTGGCCCTTTGTGTGGAATGCTTCTCCATCTGCTCCTTAAATGGCTGGCTCTTTCTCATCTTTTAAGATCCCTGCATAGCTGCCACCTCCACAGAAACGTCTTCCCTGGCTACTTTATTTAAAGGGCATTCCCTAACCCAATTCTCATTGTGTTTATAATAGTCTAATCTCTTGTGTTTTGCTCCTGTTCCTACAATTTTTTTAGTTTATTTCTCCACTAGACTGAATATACAAATGGACAATAGCCACACCATCATAAAAATAGAACTTTGACTCACAGGCTGCAGCAACCTGCCCAGTAAACCAGCCCCCTTATCTACAATAAACAACCCAGGAAACCAGCCTGCTTTAAGTCAGACTTGCAGGAAGCCAGATTGCTACTTCCAATGACAATCCAGGGAGCTAAACAATATTTCTGTGACAATGGGCCCCAAATGCTGATTGATTAATAACTGACAGCTTCTCTAATTTTTTTTTTTTTTTTTTTGGCTGTATTGGGTCTTCGTTGCTGCACGCAGGCTTTCTCTAGTTGCGGCGAGCGGGGGCTACTCTTCGTTGCAGAGTGCGGGCTTCTTATTGTGGTGGCTTCTCTTGTTGCGGAGCACAGGCGCTAGGAGCGTGGGCTTCAGTAGCTGCAGCACACGGGCTCTGTAGCTGTGGCTCGCAGGCTCTAGAGTGCAGGCTCATTAGCGTGGCGCACAGCCTTAGCTGCTCTGCAACATGTGGGATCTTCCAGGACCAGGGCTTGAACCTGTGTCTCCTGCATTGGCAGGCAGATTCTTAACCACTGTGCCACCAGAGAAGCCCCAGCTTCTCTAATTTTTAAGTCCCTTCTAACATAGGACTAATCAAAGGAAGCCAAATATGCACCCCTAACCAATTATATAGGATGCCCTGCTTCTGGTTTGTGTGCCTATAGCTTCCCCATGCTAACAGCCTCCAATCAGGCCATACATGAAGTCCTCCTTTCTTTCCACTCGAAAGCTTTCCCACTTCCCTACCAGCCTTTGAGTTTCTGCCAAAATGCAGTTGACTCCCTTGCTCTAGCAAGCTCAGGATAAATAGCCTTTACTTTTTTCATTTGATCTTTGTTTATTTCCATAAGACTATAAAGAGAAATGGACAATGCCTTGCTTACAATTGTATCACCAAGGCAACAAATAAGTGAATGAATGAATGGAAAACTAAAATCATTAGTTGGGTAGTCAATCGTTCCCCATTCTGGCTTCAAACTTATTCCTTGCTATAGCCACTCTTACATCATCCGAGCTCACTTTCTCAACCAAATCACATACTTTCTTTTCTATAATACAACTGAAGTTTCTTCTTCTCCATGAAACCTTATTTTGATTACCTGAGCCCTTACTTATGCTCCTTTCTCTGAATCCATACCGCACACACCACCCCATTTGGTTTTTAATTTCTTTCAGTTCATAAGGGGTCTACTCTTCTGGGATTGATAGCTGAATATTTTGGTACCATTCATGATGTCTAGCACAAACTATGATACAAAAAATAATGATAATAACAACAGACTCTTGTAACAATGCTGAGGAAGATAGACTGCTACTATTCTCATTTTACATATGAGGAAACTGAGGCACAGAGAGACCAATTCTCTTGCCTAAAGTAATAAATTAGTAAAAAGTAGAGCTGAGGTTTGAATTCAGTTCTGCCCAACTTATATTGTATATATGTCAAGCTACAGACTATATGAACTACTTTTCATATACTGTGCACATATTAGGTCCTCAATAAATGTTTCTGACATTAATGGAATAACCAAGTTCAAAAGTTTCATAAACAAAATGGAAAAACGAACAGAACTCTTCAGGATGGTTCCAAAAAGTTCAATAGAGCAAGGGACATGGTGACTAGGTGAGATCAAGTACTGACTCCAAATTCTGAATTCGAACTCTAAGCCTCCTGCTGTGATTCTAAGGCAAGTCCTTTCTGCTCCAGGTTTCTTCACCCATCTCATGCTGTGTTGGTACTTCCACCTGCCTTGAGGCTGTTTCCCAAGGCGGAATCAAACAGTGGCTGTAGGATATCTGGTGATAGCATTAACAGTTCTCTCCTTGGTGAGCATATTGAAATCAATTCAACTATCCTTTCTGAAGAATAGAGCTGGGTGCTAAGGAGAATGCCATCACCAGGCAGGCTCTGTGCATGCCCTTTAACAGTTTGTGATAAGGAAACATGGAATTCAACTCAATGAAGACACAGAAAGGAAACACGGAATTCAATTCAATGAAGACACAGACCTTCCCCCACCTGCTGCATCAAAGTTGGAATTAATCACTATTTCATGTGATATAGATTCCTATATAATTTTGAATGTACACTGAGTAAAAGGATTGGAAAGATCTTTTTGGCTGGCTAAACATGAGGCGTTCTAATACTATCGTACCTGCAAAGTTATCAAGAATTTATTTCAGAGAAGATTTGAAAGCATTTGCAAAGTCGTGTTGTATTAAACAGATATAAATGTAGTCTTTGTTTAGGAACGTTTCTTTGAAGCGGTCTGGGTAACATCATACCTGTCCTGGAAGCATGGAAAATTGTGATATGTGGTAACTATAATCAATGGAATCTGTGAGATTACCAAAGCACCTGGTACAAGGAAATTCTCCAGGGACAGCCAGCTCCGGACAATGCCCCTCACTCTCTCAGCCTTAATGTGTCAGCAGCAAGCCTTGCTTTATGTGACATTCTGAAGGAAATGGATGGATGTGTCATCATTGAATCACTGAGAACTATAGCCCCAGCATGATCTCAACTATGAAAATACAGGTAAATATATAACATACATAACCTATACAGGTATTTGCATGCATTCACACCAAATTGTTAAGGAAAAAAACCCCAGAATTCTGCCACATGTAATTCATATATATATATATATATATATATATATATAAAAAGAATATATTCTTTTTCAGATTCTTTTCCATTATAGGCCATTATAATATATTGAATATAGTTCCCTGTTCTATACAGTAAATCCTTATTGTTTATCTATTGTATATATAGTGGTGGGTATCTACTAATCCCATACTGGGTACATGTAGCTTTAGTTTTCCTTATTCAGACTTTTCTGTATTTTTTGAATTTTCTATAATGAGCACGAATTACTTTTAACATTAGAAAAGAAATTGTTTACTATATTTAAATGTATTGTCACAGAAAGGGCAATTTCCTTCTAGGAGTAGCTTCTGAGAAATAGTCTCTTACTCATAAAGTTTTTAAAACTGGTAGATTAAATATACTGGGTGTGTAAGAGACACCTAATATATTTGTTTCATTTAATACCTGACCAACAGCTCCTAGTTTAAGGCATATTGAAAAGCTGACAGTAATTATTTATTAAAAAGGAGTAGCAAGTTATCACTTGTGATTGGAAAATGTTGTCACAGAGTTTTGCAGTGCAGAACAATCCCTCCTATGTGTCTATTGCTTTCTCTGTACCCGTGTACGGTTGACAGTCTCTCTGTCTCTGTCTCTCTTTCTGTCTCTGTCCCTGTTTCTCTCTCTCTCTCTCTGCCTCTCTTGCAGCTGTGCAGTTGGAGGTAAGGAGGAGCCACGAAGGACCTGAAACTCCTCTGCACACATTTCAGTAACAGCCCATGTGGGAGAGCAGATACAGGGCTGACTGCTTAAATAAAAGTACCCTACCCAGAAGCTGTTAGAAACTGTCAGATCTTGAGGGGATATCATTGAGAAGGGCTTTTGATACTAAGCTGGCCTAAGTCCCAAAGCTTTATCTCATTGTTATTACATACCAAAAGATGTGTTAGCAAAAAGAATTTTAATCAATGTCTGGTATAAGGTCAGGATTAGCCTAAGTGACAGTTACTGATGGTAAAAGGCAGCAAGAAAAACACCAATTATAATTGAAATAGTCATTGAAACTTAGATTTTTAAAATAAACTTAGAAACTATCCAGCCCAAAAATTTTATTTACAGATGAATAAAGGTCAAAGAAAGCCCAAACAAGTTATATTTTAGCTGAAGTTACACAATTGATTTTTGCAGAGCTGGCTCTGTACTGAGATTTTGAATATTCTGGTCTTTTAGCCATTTAGCACTGCCTCCTATCCCCAAGTTAATATTTCTTATAAAAAGGTTGGCATCACAAGGATAATTTTTAATGATTTTTCTGTTGACATTTATTTAGAGCCAATAATTGCTGTTTTAATTTTAAAAATATATAATCTGTGGGGGAAAAAACACAATGGAAAATAAATGGTTATAATCTGAATTTCACTTAATGAATATTCCCTGTATTGTTTAGATCCTAAGATCCCCCCCAAGGACCAAGGTACTCAATGTCATCTAAGAGCAGAACAATCAATTTATCAAGTTCTGTTTCTATTGATTCATGAATAACCCACTTGAAATTCAAATTTACACACTGTTAACCTCATCTTCACAAACACGTTTGACACTGGAGTTTAGAGTTTGGGAAAAAGAGTGACTGTTTTATTTGGCAGATTAAGAGAGTTGCAGAGAAGAGATTTGTTGTTTTCTTTGGCGGAAATTAAGAGAGTCCTTTTCCAGAGTTCAATGGCAATGAATGGAATTATTTCCTAAGCTTTAGGTCCTCATCTGAGGGAAATTCTGAGTTCTCAAAGTTTTACTTTGCTGAGCTTAATACTGATATAACTGTCCATTGGGCAAACTGGGGAAAGAAATGGAGCAGCAGTGTTTGTGTGTGTGTGTGTGTGTGTGTGTGTGTGTGTGTGTGTATTGTAGGGGTAGGGTTATGGGTAGTGGCTTCAGTTTCATTGCCTTCTCCTTTCAGCCACACCTCTTTTCTTTGGCATTACTGTGGTCACATGCCAAACCAGGTTTAGCCATTTTTCTTTTCTTTTTTTCTGGTGGAGTGGGAACAGAAAAAGTCATTTCCTGTTGGTTTGGCTCTGAAAACAATCCTGGTAGAAGCTTGGTACAGTTCTTAGAATCCTGGGCTCCAAATACCTACTTAACACCTTTGCCATGTTCTTGTGGTCACTGATTACGTTTGGAAGAGTGAAGCAGGGGAGGAAGAAGAACCTGGCGGGAGTAGCCTTGGCTACCTGGCTAGTCTCACACCTCTCGGTCAGAGAAAGTGCCCGCGTTCTCTGGCACCCAGTGGTATGTTGGGTTGCCAGTGTTAAAAAATGCCTTCACCTTTCTAGTTGTTTGGACTCAAGGGTATTCCCAGAACATCTTATGATGAGGAAAATAAAAATAGTCACCATTGTAACCAGTATAGGAAAAAAACAAAATCTCCTTTCTTACCAACGAATGAGAAGTTTATGTGTAGTTTTCCTAGCTTTAGAGTACTTTCCATATTTCTCTTCCTAGCTACTGGAGCACAGAAGTCTAATTCTGTCAGTAATATATGAAGTTAAGCCCCATAGTGGGGGTTTCCAGGGGACTAGGACATTCTTAGAAATCAAATCCAAGAATCATAGAATATTAGTCTCGAGAGGGACCCAGCAGCTGGTTAACTCTAATGGGAAGAAACCAAACTGAGGCTGCTGGAGGTCAATGGCCCACTTAAGGCCACGTGATTTTTTTAAGGCAAACCAAGACTTCAGCTGAACTCTCCACACTTCTGGTTTGGTGCTCTAGTAACCACAACGTATAATTTTGGGGAAAATACTAATACCATTTATGTAAAAACTCATATTTTTCTGACACTTCCAGGTTGACCAGAACCCTGTACTGCTGCCCTGACTTGTTTGTTAGTCAATAAACTGGAAGCATAGATGCAGATCAGGGCATGTCAGGTGAACCAGTTTAACCTGAAGACATTAAAAAATCATTCTGCAGAAGTAGAGAAAAATCAAATGATTAAGCCTCCACCACAAGTTCTAACACATCATGCTTATCTGTGTTTTCCCTTGTTGAAATGTTCTATCATCTAAGACAGGCCTCTCTTGGCTGGAGAGCTAATCAGAGCCCATTGAGCAGTTAGCTGTTAGGAGGAGCTCATGTGGTCAGCGTCTTAGGGGCTGGGTAATGAATACCACGGAAACCTCTCCCAGCAGGCATCTCAAGAGATTATGTGTGGATAAATGCTTTGTGGGAAATTATTGTTCTCTCTCAGTCTCCTAATGTGCTGGTGCAAGTGTAGACGGGGAGCAGATCTTTGGTGGCAGTGTCCCTAGCAGCTGACATAGCAGGCTTGCAATAAACTTGTTGAAGGAGTGAATAAACCACTGATTTCACCACAGTATACACATATAACAGTCAGGCAAAGAACAAAAGAGGTGAGGGGACAGAACGATTTTGATCCAGAATGAAGATATACTGAAAATGGCTACTTATGGAATAAGCACTGGTTCTAGCTCCTCGTTTAGAAATTCAAGTGGGCATTTCTCCAAATCATTCCTTAGATTTCATTGATGATCCCTCTGAGCCTTGGTATCTTCATCTGAAAAGTGAGATTGATACAGCACCTACATCCTGGGGTTGCTGTAAGTGAGGGAACCTATATAAACCACTAAGAATGTCTTGGGTTTGTAGTAAATACTAACTAAACATTATTATATAAACTTTCTGTCTTAGCAGCCTTGCATATAAAATAGTGAAAGGGATAGTTCCTACCTCATAGTTTTAAGGTACAGATGAAGTACTGATAACAGAAGCTAATATTTGAGTGCTTCCTATAGACTAAACATTATTCAAGGCATTTTGCACTAATTATTAATCCATTATAAACAATCTGATGAATCAGATACCTTATTATCTCCATACTGCAGATTAGAAAATTGAGGTTCAGATCGGATAAGCACCTGCTCACACGCAGCTAGTAAATAGTGGAGCCAGGATTGGAACCCAAGTAACTAATTCAAGAGCATCAACCATAGGGCTATGCTGCTTCTCACAAATACAGGTAAAGGATTTAGCACAGTGTCTGGCACGTATTACGTGCTGATTTATTATATATCGATAAATGTTGCTGAATAAACACTGATGGATATAGCTTTTTATCATACTTAGTTAGCTGAATGAATTACGTGCTTATTTACATTTTTAATTGTGACTATGGTAGCATTAGGAAATACTACAGCTATTGTCTCTAGTTTTGGAGAGAAAAGCACTAGCTTTGCAAAAACTCCTATTCTTGATGATCACAGTGGAATCACATCACACATGACTTAACCCATAGGCATTCAACTACTGATGCTTGGCAAAAATATTAAAATACTGTGTGACATTGTAAAGGCAAATTTTGCATACATAATTTTTATTATGTACTGTAAGTTGCTGAATGCATTATACATTTATACATACATATTAAGATATAGAGTTGTAAGCACAAAACCAAGTACACAGTACTTTGGGGAGACCCGAAAGTATTTTCAAGGGGAATTTTGAATACCTGTGAGTCTCACCTTACATACTACCTTTGGAACCTGACTTCTGTGCAAGGTGAGGCTGCCCTTGCTCCACACAGCATGCTATTGGTCATGAGTAGAAGTGAATGGAGGGTGAGGAGGCCAGTAGCAACTCTTCCCACTATTAATAATAGCAAGTCATTGATAATACTTAGTTCCCTCTGCGTACCAGGAGCCATGTTAAGCACTCAATGTGGATAATCTCATTTAATGCTCATAAAAATCCTATAAAGTAGATATAAGAGAGATCATCCTTCTTTTACAGATGAGGGGAGTGAGGCACAGAGGTGATGAAAGGTGCCATTATGGAAAGCCTATTACACAGCAGGTACGTACCTTATCTCTAATTTTCGTCATAACCCTGCAAGGTAGGTAATTATTCTCCTTTTATAGGCAAGAAAATAGAGGCTCACGGGGTCAGGGAACTTGCCCAAGGTCACACAGCTGGTAAGTGACTGAGGGAGGATTGGAGCCCAAATTTTGTGCTCATTGCACCACACAGCCCTCTTTAGGGAGGAAGCAGCTCTCTGCAAGAAGATGCATTTTCAACTGCTTTCAGTTATCCAGTGAGCATAGCGAGACGCTGGCTTTACCAGCGATAATGATGATAGTTTGATCTCCCTCTGTTTGTCTCCTTGCCTATATTTTATTTGGTGCCGCATGGGATTTTATGAAGATTGTCATAAAAGTTTGTAAACTGCTTTGACCTCTTTGAAAACAAGACACAAAGTAAGCTCCTAGCTGACCATGGCTTTGACCCTAGTGCAAGACATCATTTATTTGCCTGAAGTTTTGGAAATTACTACACAATGAGGAGGTGGCTTCTTTCATGCTATTCTTCTAGGTAAACTTGCTTTCTGCTCAAAAAGCCCTGAGGTAGACAGAGAAATGGGAAATAGTCTTTTCTTTCTCAATAGGAGGCTCTACCAACTGGTTGCAAAAGCCAGAACATGAGTCCTTCTGTTTTCTATCCCTTTTGTCCTGTTCATCAATAAAAGTCCTCTACTTCTAGACCATTCACATCCTTCCACTTAGTGTCATCCTGTAATTCAAGACATCGTCATGTCTTACCTGGAGGGTGACTTAAATTTTCCTGGTTTGTCTGAGACTTTTCAGGTTTTAGTGCTGCAAGTTCCACCCCCAGGGAATCCCTCAGTTGCAGGCAAACCAGGATGTTTGACTTCTCAACTGACCTGGTCTTCTCTAGTAGTCTCCTAACAGGTCTCCCACTTCCCCTGTGTGCTTGTCTTTAATTCTCTCTCCACCCAGTAGCCCACAGAAAGCCCTTGACATCATGTGTTACTGTGTCATCCTTTCTACTTAAAATCCTACCTTCTTTAGAAAATTCAAACTCCTTACCTTGGATTACAAGGCACTGCATGACTTGGCCCTTTGCTATTTCTCCAACCTCCTCCTCCTTCACTGTGATGCCGTTGTCATTTCCTGCCAAGCTCTTCTCCTCCTCTGCCCCTTTGCCTGGAATGTCCTTTCTCTGACTCTTTGTGTGTCCACAATTCGTCATCATGTAGATGTGTGATGATTTGATTAACGTCTTCCTCCGAGAATGAAAGCTCCTTGACTTCCCGGTTCATCGTTTAATCCCCAGTACCTAGCACTGGGGCTGACACCTAATAAAGTCATGTGAAATATTCACAGAATGAACTAATGAATGAGCAAAAGAATAGATGAATGAATAAGAATAATCTGAAAGGCCAGGGTTGCCAGGGAACAGTGAGGCTGGAGACAGAGGCCAGAGCATGAAGAGCTTCATGGTCATGTCAAGGAGTTGGGACGTTGTCCCAAGTACAGTGGGGGAACTTCTGAGAGGTTTTGAGCCAGGGAGTGACATAACTCCATATACATATTGAAAAACTGAGGGTTGGAGAGGTGAGTAGGGGGCCACTCAACAAAAAAGCCCTTTAACCCTGGGCAGCTGCAGGAATTAGGGTGTGTGTTTTCGATGGGGCTTGTAGAGCCAACTCAGTATTATTGTTCCCTTGTTTAATTTTCTGGAAACAATCGGCCAATTATGAATCAAAGGCTTCCATAGCTCTGGCCCATAACTAATTGTGTTTTTGAAATGTGTGTAATCACGAATCAGAGATAATGTAAAGGGTCTAATTAATGTCAAGATTGGCTTCCAATAGGAGCAAGTCACTTGTGCCATCTTTCCAAGGCTGAATTTCATAGTGTATTGCATTGGGCTCACATTCAGGGGAGCCGTGGCCTCTGTCCACTCTGAGTACCTTGTAGCCAGAGTTCATTACATGGATGTGGGTGGATAAGCAGGCACAGGGGACAAGCAAGTGTTTCCATCCACAGTAAATATGGAAGAGTTGGAGAGCTGCCACAGAAATAGCACTGAACTAGAGATAAAGAAGCACAGCTCATGACACCTGAGTTGGGATCAAATAGCTCAGAATTCTAAGAAATCAATTGAAATTGTTGAAGAGCTGTGCAATCTTGAACAGGTGACACAAGTTCTCTGAAACTTGCTTTCCTTATCTGTAAAATTGAACGGACTGTTCTATAATCTCCTAGTTGTAAGTTATTTTCCCCTCCTTCGCATTATTTTTTTTAATGTGTATAGTAAATTACCACTCTTTTTACATAATAACCAGGACACTCAAGGCAGGACACCACCTTCCTTCCTTTCCGTTTTACATCTTCATCTGCTCATCCCACCAGCATTTCAGAATCACTACATCTCACACTGAACCTACCTACCACTCTCCCTCTGAAACCTGTTCCTCACTTCATTAAAGGTACTGCCACTGAAATATCATTTTCAACATTCGCCTTTGAAAACTGCCCCCTGCATCCAAGTAGTTTCCAAGATGCTTTGAGTCCACCCCTACAATGTCTCTCATCCTCCTGGCTTCTCTCTTTCCACTGCCTTGATCTTTGCCCATTATTTACTTTTAACACTTTATTATGGAAAATCTCAAACGCCTACAAAATAAACAGGATAATGTAATGAATATCTATGTAACTGTCACTCAGCTCCTACAATTACCAATATTATGCCATCTTCCATCCCCTAATCAATTATTATTATTATGCTACAATTAGTTTTAAGCAAAATTTTTTTTCTAAAGCAAAATTTACACAGCACAAATCTTCGCTGTACAAATTTGTCAAGTGGAGACATCCATTTAACCCAGGCTTCCATTATGATGTAGAACATTTTCTACCCCCCAGTTTCTGTGTGTCCCTGCCCAATCTCTCCCCTCCCCCAAAGCAACCACAGTTCTGATTTTCTGATCTTAGATTAGTTTGGCTGTTCTAGAAATTCTTAAAAATGGAATCATACACTCTATCCTCATTTGTGTCTGGCTTTTTTCCACTGAAGATAACGTCTGTGAGATTCCTGCATGTTGTTTTGTTCATTTTTTTTTCATTTTAAAATATTGATGTCCATTGGATGAATAAGTTTGTTTATCCATTCTACTGTTGTGGACATTTATTTGGGTTATTTCTATTTTGGGCCATTGTGAATAAAATTACTATGAATGTTTCTGTACAGTTTTTTAATGGACCTATGTTTTCATTTCTATCTGATACATCCTAGGTGTAAAATTTCTGAGTCTCTACATTAGATTTTGTCTGGATGGCTGCAAACGTCTCCTTGCTTCCATGCCTGCCACCTGCTGTCAGCTCTCAAATTCAGGCATTAAGCCATATATGCCTTTTCCTAAAGCAGAACTCTCTCCACGTCAAAAATCTACCCAGGAAGCTCCAGTGGTCCCCCATTGTTTTCAGAGTGACGTCAAGCCTGCCTCGCCAGGCATTCAAGACTCCCCACAACTCAGTCTCAAATTTCTTTCCCAATATTTATTTCCTGTGTCTTCCTGATGCTCTCTGGGAGCTGACAACCTAGCCGCCTTGATCTTAGGTTCCTGTAGGATGGTTGCCTAGACAGCACCATCTTACTTAACCTACGGCAATCCTGGCTCTCAGTGGACGGGAACACACTTGCTGGATGGGTTAGTCAATGCTGCCTTGTGTGGCGCTCATACCTCTAACCACAGACCCAAGAACATGCCTACGATGTCACTACTGCTTTCTCTCTAGCTTCATAGAAGGTAAGAGATTAAACCAGGTGAAATTTCTCCGGATGCTAAGATTCTGTGACTCTGTGAATTTTACCAAACCCACTGGGTCCAGAAATTCCACATGGTTCATCCCACTGATCTACCAATGGTAGGGGGCTGAGTGGTATAATGGAAGGAGCTCAGGAATCAGAGTCAGTTGTCCCAAGTTCTAGTCTTCCTTCTACCATTCACTGTGTATTCTTGGGTAGGTTCATCACCTGAGCCTCTGTTGCCCCTTTGGAGACACTGGGATGAGGGGTGAGGGGTGACCTTGTTGATCACTAAAATCAAACCTAAAGTCACTAGGTTTGATTTTAACTAGTAAACTAGGTCTGCTGTTTCTTTTTGGTTGGCAGGCCCTTTTGCCCTTTTGTGTTCTCTTCCCTGTGCATTCATTGCACCCTAAGTACAACCCAACTCCTTGCCCTAAACAATCAATTTACTCCTTGCCCTAAAGAATCAATGCCAGCAGCCAGAGCACAGTTGGAACACCTAGGTCCTGCCAGCAAGACATCACCTGATGGTGCTAGGAGTTGGTGTCCAGCAACATATTTGCCTGGAGCAGAGATATCTGCTTGAGAGTGCACTGTTGCTACGGGGCCCTCCAAGGAGCATAGAATATCCACCCAGCACACGTAGTTACAAAACCGGCAAGAGTCAGACTTCAGTTTTCCACAAGGGAAATAAAATCTTTATCCCCATCTCAGAGACACTAATCACTTTCTAGCTCTATGACTTAATTTTTCTTTGTCTCTATTTGCTCATCTGTAAAATGGGAATAATAAAATGTCTATCTCAAAGGTTTTTCAAAAAATAAATGAAACAGATATAGAACACTTAGAATTATGTCTGGCACACAACAAAAGCTCAATAAATATTAGATAATGTCATTATCATCATTAATGTCATTAACAGCATCTTACAGGATGCAGATAACCTTAAGGGATGTGGACCCCACACTACATTCTTCAAGGCTTTAAGGTGTTTACCAAGTTCACTAAATGATTTCATTTCCTCACCTTTAAACACAGATTCAAAACGGAAACAGTGTTTCTAAGTGAGAGCAGCCTTCGTTTTCTGTTTTCTTGGAAGTGGTGTTTTTAAACTAGAAAGCTCATTTCTTTGAGTCTCCTATCCCTTAGGTCCCATCCATGGGTGTCTTCCATGGTGACAGCAGTGGTGAGCAGTGGACTCCTGGCACCATCTCGGGAAGAAAGGAAGTGAACTGGCAAACTCTTGGGAGGGCAGAAGCCTACCTCTCATGTTTGTGCCCTTCACGATAAGTGAAGAAAGGAGCGAAGAGAAGAACAGGGTGGCCACAAACAAAAGCTGGAATTGTTTGAGAAATGGACCCTTTTCAGAAGCCTTCAAAGCCACCCTTTCCCAAAGCCTGGCAGGCACACAGTATTGAGCCTGGGTGTCCGCCAAGCATGGCCTTAATTTATTATTGCCAAACTGTTTGTTGTCTTTATTTGCCAAGGCTTACTAATTGAACGTTTTTTGGTCTGGCTGCCCTTCCAGAGAACTGGAGCTATTGTTATCTGCTCCTCGAGTCCTTCCGCAGAATGTGCCAAAAACTTGACCCGAGTTGTGGCTGATCTCCTTCCTCTGTTCAGGTAGCTCTTTTTCTTTCAGGAATGTTGTTGTTGTTGTTTGTTTATTTTTGCTGTGTTAGGTATTGTTTGTTCAGTTCCAACCCAAAGTAGGTGTTTGGACTGAGCTAGAAGGGAGCTCACTAATCCAAGGTGAGGTCAGAGAGGTCCCCCGCATGGAGGCTTCTTTCTTGGATTTTCCCATTGTGCACCCCCTCTGAGCTCCTGCCACACAGGGAAGAGAAGTTTTGGGCCAATGATTCTTAAAGTGTGGTCCCAAAAGCAGCATCAGTCTCCCCTAGGAATTCGTTAGAAATGGAAATTCTCAGGCCCTACTTCAGAGCTACCAAATCAGCAACCTGTATTTTAACAAGCTTTCTGGGTGATTCTGGTGTACACTAAAGTGTGAAGCTAGTGCTAGCATTTCTCAGCCTCAGCACTGTTGACAATTAGGGCTCGATGATTTTATAGAGGGGGCTGTCCAGTACATGGTAGGATGTTTAGCAGCATCCCTGGCCTCCAACCACTAGATTCCAGTAGCCCCCATCCTCATCCAATGGGACAACCAAAAACGTCTCCAGTCCTTGCCAAACGTCCTGGGGTGAAGAAGGTAAAATCACCCCTGGTTGAGATAATGGGCAAACTGCTTGTCTTTCCTCTGCACCGTATTAACAAACAGCTCCCACCCTATCTGGGAGGCTCTTTAGCACACAACAGTGACCAGCACAAAAAGACAGAACCAGGTAACAGCAGATCTTGTTTTTCAATCCTGATAAATACTTCCTTTGAATCCACCCTCAGGCAAGAGCACATGACTTTGACTTTCAGAGCTAGTTCTCCTGCTCAGCTGCTTGGTGTATTCAAGAGCAAACAAAACAGAAAACCTTTCAGTTTAGGCTCTTCCCATCCTCCTATTTGTTTGTTACCCTAGGGCAGAGGAGACAGAGGGGCTGGGTTCAGAGGTTCGGTGATATACCTCCCAAGCAGAGTGACAGGAATGGTACTAGTCTTCCGAATCTTCCCTCTCTCACCTTCAGGATAGAAGATTTCCTTGTGCATTTCTGGGCAAGTATTTCTCAAAGCTCATTCTATAGAGTTTCTATCATTGGGCTCTTAATGTTGTTGCATTTGTGGCTTGCATTTGAAGGATACCCATATCAGGAAATTCGCTACTAGGCTTTATTCCCACCACTGTCATTTCAGCGTTTTGATAAATTTGTTACTAGGCTTTATTCCCACCACTGTCATTTCAGCGTTTTGATAATGTTTCCACTCGAGGAAGCTGGACTTGGCAAAAATCAGCTTGAACTGACTCAGCCGAACCTAAAGTCAAGCTCATACAAATGCCAACTAAAGATCACAATTCATTTGCTCGTTTGGTTGGGATCTATTGAGCACCTGCTATATACCGGCTCTGTGCTAGATCCTCAGAATGTGGAGAGAGAAACATAGTGCCTCTGCCTGGAGGGAGCTCATTGTCAGACAAAGGTAGAAGCCATTTCAAACAGAACGCGGAGTTCTTGACATAAGAGGGAAGCACAGAGCATCCTGACATCCTGCTTCACTATTGAATCCTCAGTGTCTGGCACATAGGAGGAGCTTAATAAACACTTGTTGAATGGTCTTAGAGGGAAATAATTTTACACAGACTAGGAAGGTTTAAAAAAAGTCTAGTCAAAGAAAGTGCTACTTAGGTTTTCAAGGAAAAAGCAAGAGTGAGCCATGCAGAGAGGAGAGGGAAGGGTATTTCAGATAGAGAAAATAGCAGGTTCAAGGACAGTGAATAGGAATATGAATCAAAGCCTGGCATGGACTTCACAAAGGTCTGAATGAGATGTCTGAAGAAGTAATTTTCTGGTTGTCCATTGCTATATAACAAATTACCCCCAAACTTAGTGGCATAAGCCAATCATTTTGTTTCCACTGTAATTTTGTCAGTAAGGGATGTGGAAGGGCTTGGCTGGATGGTTCATCTCTTGTTCATTTGGCATCAGCTGGGGCATCTGGGGCTGACGGTCCACCTCCAAGATGGCATCTTTGGGCTTCCCTGGTGGCGCAGTGGTTGAGAGTCCGCCTGCCGATGCAGGGGACACGGGTTCGTGCCCCGGTCCGGGAAGATCCCACATGCCGCGGAGCAGCTAGGCCCGTGAGCCACGGCCGCTGAGCCTGCGCGTCCGGAGCCTGTGCTCCGCAACGGGAGAGGCCACAGCGGTGAGAGGTCCGCGTACCGCCAAAAAAAAAAAAAAAAAAAAAGAGCAAAAGTGATTCGGAGGTGGGAGGGCTAAAGGCTGGGTGTTGGGCATGGGTGTCATACAGTGAGACTATGACGAAAATTCAAGTTATCTGAGGGCTTCTGACACCCTTCCCCACACAACTAAAAATAGCTCCCTTCAAAATGAGAGAAGAAAGACATAGTTTTCCATTCCAGGAACTGAATGGGGCGTAAATGGCAGCTGGCAACTGAGCTTGCCCTTAGAGGTTTAATGGCCACACATTTTTCAGGCTGGGTAGGAGCTGCCACTGAGGAAAACAAATAGGATTGGTGTGAAAACTATTAGAAAAGGGCCTCGGAACAAAGGCTCCATCTGGCAGCTGTTGCTCAGAGCTGAGTGAAATAAACAAAAGAGTTTGTTGAGCAAACATGAAAGCAGCCTAACTGATGCAATTAAGGTGAAATTAAATAAAGGAAGGTTTTAGCCCAAAGTTCATGGAAAATTTTTCACAAGGTTGTCACTGGTATGGTCATTTTGGGCTTTTAAATAAAGAGAAGCACAGGATGTGGGAAATTGGCCCATTTGACCCTTAGGAGTAGACTAAATCCAGTGTGCTGATGTGGACTCCACGTGTCAGTTGTTTGGCCCTGGCTGTCCAAACTTGGGACGGGTGGGGTAGGAGGCTGGGGTAAGGTAGGACCAGGGAAGGATGGGACAGCGGCAGTCACAAGGGAACAACTCAGCAGGACCAGAATTATCCTGGTCATCATATTACTCCGTGTTGTTTGCTTCTTAACACCACTGTCTGAGAGGTGTTGTTCATTGCACCTTACATGTTTACTATCTGTCCTCCCCATCCAAACACACACATACACACACACGTGTACACACACTATGGAATTCTGGATCTCCTTGGAACGTATCTTTGAGACTCCTATTTGGCTGGGTTAAGGCCCCCAAATACTGAAACCCCAAAGCAAATACCTGTACCTGACACATGTGCCAGAGCACTGCCCTGACACCTCAGAACTGTCCCATGGGAAATTTATGTCTGAAACCAATTCAAACTAGCACGTTTATTTAACAAACAATTACATAGTCCTTCCTGTATGCCAGGTACAATTCTAAGTGTTTTACAAGTATTAATCCAATCCTATGAGGTAAGGATACTCTTATCTCCATTTCTGAGATGAGGAACATCAATAGAAAAGTCAAGGAGCTTGTCTGAGCCAGTACTTGGGGAGCCAGGATTTGAACCCGGGCTCGGCACCCTAGCAGCCAGTCTTTACCCCTACACTGGGCCCCCTTGAATTGCCATCAAGTGGTGGCTGAGGGAGCTGGATGGTGAAGTACCGATTGCTAAGCACAAAGCTCATCCTTCTGCCCAAATGGTGGATAAGAGGAGAGACATCTAGAAAGGCTGAAAGCACATACTGATTGACTGATGCATTGACAATGATTAGAAAATGGGCTTCTCAGAATAAAGGATGAATGCATTGTGAGGAACTCATAGTCCTTTACAAGTAAATGTATGAAACTTTAAAAATCTGATTAGAGGAAAATTAGGAGCTTAAGAAAAAAAACAGGTAAAATATATGGGTAAAAGGAAAAGATGCAAATTCATAGAGTTAAAAACAATTTCAGAAATAATTCTAGTTTAATTCCCTCATTTCACAAATGATGAAAGTAAGACCTAGGTCAAGAGTTGTTAAAATTTAACGTTCATTAAAAATACCCAAGGAGCTTGTTACAAATGCAGATACTGGATATTACTCCTAAACCCCTAACAGAGATGACAAATCAGTTAATAGCTGACTCATGACTTCTGGCATGAAGCTCTGGAATCTGTATTGTATTGACAGATTTAAAGACTGGAGTTGGTCTTTAGGTGACTCTGATGCAGGTGGTCCAGGGATCACACTTTGAAATACACCTAGAAATAGACCAACCTAGAGATGAAGGCCTTTGTTCAAGCCTCATACCTACTCAGTGGCAGGTCCCTGCAACCTCGCACCAGAGTCTGTTTGCATTGGAGGTTACATTTTAAACACTTTTTTACAGGTCCAAAGCCACTTCGGTAGTCTTGGAACATCATCTATATTATGTATAATTTGGTTAGCGTATCATCATTTAATTAGTTTTTCCATGTTTATGATTTAAAAGTAAACTCAGAACACAAGTTATTGAACTTCAAGGAAACGTCCCTTAGTTTTTGCCACTTAATGATAAGCAGTAAAAAGGTGAGCCAGAAATCATGAACACACATGACAAAGACTTGTTCTCTGACCTATCTGTTCTCTCATAGAATTAGTGTAATAGGGAAAACATTTATTTTCAGAAGGGGGGCAAAGAGAAAATAATAACCCCAAACTCAAATATTATAATTTGTTTAATTTAGAACTTATTTGAACCTTTTTTACACCTTTACCGAGATAGAATTTACATACTGTAAAATGTATTTTTTGTAAGTGGATGTTCCAATGAATTTTAGTAAATTTATAGAATTGTCTACCAACATCCAGTTTAAAATATTTCAATTGACCAAAAGTTCTCTTGTACTTATTTGCATTTAATCCCTGCTCCCAACCCCAGCTCCAGGCAACCACTGACTTCCTGTCTCTATAACTTTTCCTTTTCTAGAAATTTCCTATTAATGGACTCATAATATGTAGTCTTTGTATCTGGCTTCTTCCACTTAGCTAATATTTTTGAGATACATCCATGTTGTTGCATGTATCACGCTTTTAGAATTCCACTGTATGAAGACAACACAATTTGTTTATCAATGCACCAGTTGATGAGCACTGAAATGTTTCCAGTTTTTTGCTCTTACAATAAAATGCTGCTTGATCTCACTTATATGTGGAATCTAAAAAAGCCAAAAACATAGAAGCAGAGAGTAGAGCAGTGGTTACCGGGAGTGGAGAAGTGGGGGAGGTGGGGAGATGTGGTCAAAGGGTACAAAATTGCAGTTGTGCTGAATGAATAACTCTAGACATCTAACGCACACGATGACTACAGTTAAAAATACTGTTTAAATACTGGAAATTTTATAAGAGAGTAGATTTCAAGCTCTCTCATCACACACACATGAGGATTAACTGTGCAAAAAGATTAACTCTGAGGAGATGATACATTAATTAGCTTGACTGTAGTAAACGTTTCACTATGCACGTCTATCAAATCATCATGTTGCACACCTTAAATATATACAATTTTTGTTAAGAAAAGAAAAATACTGCTATAAACATCTGTGTGCAAGTCATTGTGTGAACATTCTTTTTTCATTTCTCTTGGGTCAATTCCTAGGAGTGTAATTGCTGGGTCGTATGTTTAATTTTTTAAGAAATTGTTAAACTGCTTTCCAAAGTGACTACATCATTTTGCATTGTCACCAGTGATGTATGAGAGTTTCAGTTGATCCATTTCCTCATCAGGTCTTGGTATTGTTGGTCTTTTAAATTTTTTATCATTCCAGTCTATAAGTAATAATATCTTCTTGTGATATTGTTTTTCCCTAATGATATATGATGTTCAGCACCTTTTCCTGTGCTTATTGTAGTCCATATATCTTCTTCGATGAAGTGTCTCTTTCAAATATATCAGCCATTTTTAATTGGGTTGTTTGTCATCTTATTATTGAGTGTAAAAGTTCTTTATATATTTTGATCATATCTGCATTATAAGATACATCACTTGCAAAATTTTATTCCAGTCTGTGGATTGTCTTTTTATTTTCTTAATGGTGACTTCTGAAATGCAAAAGTTTTTTTATTTTGATGTAGTTCAGTTAGTAAATGTTTTTACTTTTTATAGATTGTGGTTTTGACGTCACATCCAAGAACTATTTGCCTAACCCAAGGTCAGAAAGATATTTTCCTATGTTTTCTTCTAGAAATTTTATGCTTTGAGCTCTAAAGTTTAGGTCTACGATCTATTTTTAATTAATATTTTATGTGTAAAGTGAGGCAGAATCTAAGTTCATTTTTTTCATATGGATATCCAATTTTTTCAACTTCATTTTTTTTGAAAAGACTATATTTTCCCCCATTGAATTACTTTGGAATCTTTGTTGAGAATCAATGGAACAAAAATATATGAATTTATTTCTAGATTCTCTATTCTGTTCCACTGTTTTATATGTCTGCTCTTATGCCAATACTGCAATGTCTTGGTTGTTGTAGGTTTATAGTAAGTCTTCAAGTCAAGTAATATAAATCCCCTAACGTAGTCCTTTTTTTTCAAAACTCTTTTGGCTATTCTATGTTCTTTACATTTTCATATTAATTTTGGATGTGTTTCTCAATTTATACATACAAGCTTGCTGGGAATTTGTAGGATTTGTTTTGAATCAATAAATTAATTTGAGAAGAATTACTATTCTAACAATACTGAATCCTCCAATGTATGAAAAGTGTATGGCTTTTCGTTTATTTAGATCTCTAATTTCTCTCAGAAATATTTTTTGGCTTGAGTATCTTTCACTGCTTATGTTAAATTATTCCTAAGTATTTTACCCCTTTTTGAAGCTATTATGTATTGAATTATTTTCTTAATCTTATTTCTGGATTGTTCATTGCTAGTATTTCGCTTTAGTATTGCTTCTTGAGTCAGTTTTGATAATATATGTCTAAGAATTTGTCCACTTCTTCTAAGTTATTCAATTTATTGGCATAAAGTTCTTCATAATCTTCCTTATAATATTTTAATTTCTGTAGGTTTAATAGTGATTGTAGTATAGTGATTTTATTCGTGATTTTATTCCTTTCTGTTGTCCCTTTTTTCTTGATTAACCTAGCTTAAGGTTTATTAATTTTGTTGATCTTTACAAATTATTAACTTTTAGTGTGATTAAATTCTTTTGTTTTTTGTTTTGATTTCCAATCTGATCTCTATTTTTTCTTCCTTCTATTTATTGTAAATTTTATTTACTCTCCTTCCTTTGTTTCTTGGGATAGAAGCTCAGGTTATTGATTTTTAATTTTTTTTCTTTAGAATATAAGCATTTAAGTTTACAAACTTTCCTTTCAGCACTGCTTTAGCTGCATACTACAAATTTTGATATGTTGTTTACATTTTCTTTCAGTTCAAGAAATTTCCTAATTTCCTTTGTGATTTCTTCTTGTACCATGGGATATTTATGAATGTGTTAATCTTCAGATAGTTGAAAATTTCCAATATTTCTTTCTGTTGTTGATTTTTAATTTAGTTCCATTGTGGTCAGAAAACATACATGTAGTTATTTCAATTTTTTTACATTTACTGAGACTTCTTTTAATAGTTTAGAATATGGTCTATCCTACAGAATGTCCCATGGGTGCTTAAAAAGGATGTGTACTCCACTGCTATTGGGTGGAGTGTTCTATAAATGTGTACATGTTGGGGTGGAATAAAAGGATGAATAAGACATAATATTGCCCTCTAAAAGTTTAAATCTGGCTGAGCAGTCATTCTCAGCTTTGGGCAATTTTATCCCCCAGGGACATTTGGCAATGTTTGGAGACATTTTTGGTTGTCACAGCTGGGGGCATGTGCTACTGGCATCTAGTGGGTAGAAGCCAGGGATTCTGCTAAACACCTTACAGTGTACAGGACACTCCCCTACAACAAAGAATTATCCGGCCCAAAATGTCAATAGTGCTGAGGTTTAGAACCTCTGTTATAGAGGGCATAAAGGGTATTTAGTTATAATGCAGAGCTTCAGATAGTAATTTCTGTGCTATGGGAATTACTGCACTGTGGCTGAAATTAACACTTCAGCAGTTACCACATCTCTCACATGTTTGTCTGTCTTTCTCCCTAGGCTGTGAACCACATGAGTGTTGAGATCCACCCAAGTCCTTATGGTGGTTAAAGCAGAGCATCTGAAGTCAGACAGACTTGGATTTCAATCCTATTTCTACCTTCACTAGACATGTGTCTTTGGGCTAGTTACTTTACCTCTCCTAACTTCAATTTTCTCTATTGTGTAATATGAACAATGTGCCTACCTTGTAGGATTGTTGTGACAATTAAATAACGAATCAAGGAAGGCACTTTATATAGTCCTAGCACATATACTCATTATTTTGTTATTGTTGTTATCTCCAGCACTTAGCCCAGTGCCCTGCAAATATATGCAAATAAATGAATGAGTAATTGAGTCATCTTCTCTCACCTTCCTTACCTCCACAATGGGACACTGGCTCTACAAAGTAATCCTCACTAGGATGAAAACAGTCTCTTCTTATTCCTGGACCAAGCCTTAGTTTCCACAGAGGAGGTCTTCTATGCCTACAGGAAATTGACAGGGGTCCAAACAGGACAAATAAGTGCAAGACAAATAGAGGCTGACCTCATTTCCACCCTTGAGACTCCTATTAGCCTGATATGAAATGATCATGTGGGGAGGCAGCAAGGTTCCTGTCCCAAGGAGACCCATGATGCTGTTCACCAGCTCCATTCTGGACCATCTTCCCCAGTTCTGCTTCAGATAAGTAGTTCTTTCTTCTTAATGGCTGTCACCTGCCAAAACACTCTCCACCCCATTCCTGAGTCTTGGGCACTTCCTCCACACTAGGAACCTCTCCCAGATAGTCCCATTGCCTGTTAGGCAACTTCTTTCCATCAATGTTAAAAGCCTTTGGACTCCTCCCTAAGTACCTCACCTCCTGTCCCCACCTACTTCTGAGCGACCTGGCAAAGACCACATCTGTGAATCAGTTTGCTAACTCTTAAAAGGGGTGGGTGAGGGCGAAGCTTTGACAACCTGATTTCTCACTGTGTTTGCTTTTGAGGGAGGAGTTCACAGTGAAAGAAAGCATCACTTTAAGCCTCTAAAGAGCCCCTTGGTATATGAAGCAGGATTCACATGGAGCCTGAGAACCACTAAGCAACCAGGAAGACACTGAGTGAAGAGAAAGCTTAGAAGCAGGAAGGGGTCAAGTTCATTTAACATAGAGTTCATGGTTCCATTTTAATAACTGGTTCCTAATATGCCTAAGGTTAGCAAGCATCTCAGGGCTTGCTTCAAACAAAATCTGAAGCCATTCCCCTTATTGAAATCCATTATTGCTTCATTGATTGACGCCCTTAATCCTCATAACCAAAAAAAAAATTATTGCCTTTATGGAATTTCTTTGTTCAGTTACATACATAGAAACATTCCTTCCCTGATGACAATATACAGCAGAGATCAAGGCAATGTAATATTAAAGTGATCTGGACCCAGAAGAACTAAAGATATAAGCATCAGAGAACATGAGGGACAGAGCATTGACCCTATTTTTTTTAATCATGAAAAAGACTCCCCATTTTCTGTTATTTTAACATTAGGGACTTATAACAAATATTTCTACTTTGTTGAAATTTAAACATTATAAAGAAAATAGTAAAAGCTAACATTCTTGAATGCTGACTGTGTGCTGGATAGTTTTCTAAATCCGTTATATGAATAAATTAATTTCATTCACTCATTAAATACTTCTTGACCATGGATTAGGGGCCAGGCACTGTTCTAGGTTCTGGGCATATATCAACAAACAAAGCCTTCAAAAATCCATGCCTTCATGGACCTTACACTCCCTGGGGAAGTCAATACGCAAATAAATATGCAGATTATATAGTATGATACAAGGCAGAAATCACTGCTACTGAAAAAAATAAAGCTAGGCAGAGGGGTAGAGAGAGTTGGGTATGGGGTACTGCAATTTTCAATCAGGCATTTAGTGAATGCCTCACTGAGAAGCTGTCATTTGGCCAAAGACTGGAAGGAAATCTCAGATTTAATAATCTCACATTTAACAGTGTTGCTGTTGGGTTTTTTGTTTGTTTGTTTGTTTACTAAACCTTGGACCAACACTCTAAGCCCCCAGTAAATCTGTATGAAACTCTACATTTTGTAAATGACTGAGCCAAGGTCAGGTACCAAGCGAGCCAAGCATGCAGTCACCTACATAGGCCCTGGTCTCATTTTGTGGTGGATCTGAGTGCTGTTGATTTTCCATGTTACTTGGAGGAACTAGAGGTGTGCTTCTGAGAACACGTTGGTATCATGGGCATCTGGAGGGGTCTTCTCTAGACCATTCTTCCCCAGATGGATCATAATATGCTTTTCCTTTTTTTTTTTTCAATAAATGTATTTATTTATTTGGCTGCATTGGGTCTTCGTTGTTGCGGGCAAGCTTTTTCTAGTTGTGGCAAGCAGGGGCTACTTTTCATTGCAGTGTGCAGGCTTCTCATTGTGGTGTCTTCTCTTGTTGCGGAGCATGGGCTCTAGGTGAGAGGGCTTCAGTAGCTGTGGCACACAGGCTCAGTAGTTGCGGCTCACGGGCTCTAGAGCGCAGGCTCAGTAGTTGTGGTGCACGGGCTTAGTTGCTCTGCGGCATGTGGGATCTTCCTGGACCAGGGCTTGAACCTGTGTCCCCTGCACTGGCAGGCAGATTCTTAACCACTGAACCACCAGGGAAGTCCTTTCTCTTTTTTTTTCATTGCCCGATTCCCCAGTAATGGAATTTCTTATTGACAGAATTGAGCTGGATGCTAATACTCAGACCCTCCGTGTGTGAAAAAAGAACAAATGGACCAGGCCTTCCAAGGATTCTGGGGAGTCTCAGCCCCTGAATCTGTGACCCACTCATGACTTTGCTTCTACCATTCTGTCCAGCTTAAACCTAGGCTGTTGTTTTCCAAGTTCTTCCAGATGCCTTCCCCAAGCCTCTCAGCTACCCACCCCTCCAAAACCACCTCACTGCCCTGCCCAAGCCAAGTCAGCTTTGGAAGGTGTAATATCGAAGGCTCCCCTTTCCCTTAAAGATAATTGTATTTTAAGATTTATTTCTAACTCTATGAGTGGAATTTTATACATCAAGAAGGTAAGAAGTTGTGGCGCACGGGCTCAGTTGCTCCACGGCATGTGGGAATCTTCCCAGACCACGGCTCAAACCCGTGTCTCCTGCATTGGCAGGCGGATTCTTAACCACTGCATCACCAGGGAAGCCCTCTTCTGTCTTATTACTGCTGATCACTGCTATTTATCTGGCTATTTTCCTAGGTAGGGCAAATATTTCAACAGATAAGAGCCATGATAAACCTCACCCACAAGGAGGAAAATTACAGAAAAAAGAACATCTAAGAGAAGTTAGAAAAAACAAACAAGCCAACAAAATGGATGTTAGAAAGTAGAGAGCCATAGGGAACTCACTTGTTTGTTATCAATAGATCAACTGACATTCTTGCGGTGTCAGAAACTTCCCTTGCACTAATGTCTGTCTGCCCATTTCCTGGACTCCATATGAGTGCAAAGCAGCATGTTAATCGTTGTGGGAAAATCCAAAAGGAATAGAATATGTTTGCATATCACCTGAATAGCCCTGTGTTGGCTACTGACCCTTCCCTTTATCACCACCCCCTCTCTCTACCCATGTTCCCCGCATTTCCTAAATGAACTACTTGAATTCAAATTCATGTCTCAGTGTCTGCTTCTGGGAGAACCCAAAGACACTTAGTAAGTGGTGGAGCGGGGTTTGAACCCAGACGCCAAACCCAGTTCCTTCACTTACCAGCTGTGCGAACTTGGGCAGACCACTTAAACTCTGAGCCACATTTCCTCCTCTATAAAATAGGGATACTAATAGTAACTCCCTCATAGTATTGTTGTGGATATGATATTTTAAAATATTTTTTTCTTAGACTTGGTTCAAGATTACAACTTCGGAAGATCCTGAACTCACCCTCTCCCATGGATACAACAAATCTACACCTACATATGGAATAATTCCCTTGGAAAGGGACCTGAAAACTGGATAAATAGAACCTCCACAACAAAGGGTAAAAGGACAGCATCGAGATGGGTAGGAGAGGCAGAGATATAATTTCACCAAAGAAAAAGAACACACCCAGCTGCAGTGATCCACAACCAGGAGTTACCACAAAGGTATGGATCTTTTCCCTAAGGAGTGAGGAATTTAAGCTCCCTATCAGGCACTTCAACCCCTAGATCCTGTACAGGAGAGACAAGTCCCCCATACACCTGCCTTTGAAAACGAACAAGGAATACACCCGAGGAAAATTATAGAACTGCAGGGAGTGGAAACCCCACTTTTACAGTGCTTGTGCGCAGACTCACTTGCCACCAAATCTGGCTCAAAACAGCAGATTGAAAAAAGTGCCTGGACCATAGGTGAAGGGGATCCATTTACTAATCTCGAAGCATCTGCCAGAGAGACGGGGACCAGCTGGGACGCTGGGCGGACTGACACAGTCAGTGTCAATTCCAAATGGCAGGAGCCATTTTTGCAGACTCAGGCTGCCTTCATAAGACACGGGATAGCAGGTGCCATTTTGGAATTCTCCACAGGTTAGCACCGGTGCGCATGCCCTGCTGAAAGCCCTGCGCACTCCAGCACCTCCCCTGAGCCTCAGCCTTCTAAGCGACAAGGCTGCCCACCAGCATTATGCAGCAGCCACTGAGAAGCAGCCTGGGGGCTAGCCCCGCCCACCAGAGCAGGACAGCTGTAGCCAGTGGACCCTCTACAAAAAAGGGCTCACGCAGCCCACACAGGAGACACTCCTTGAACACCTGGCTGTGGTGGCCTGGAGGGATTGGACTTCTGAGCAACATAGGACATCTCCCCTACAAGGTAGGGGTAGAGGGGGCGGGGGAATTGGATGAAGATGGACAAAAGGTACAAACTACCAATTATAAGATAAATAAAAAAAAAAAGATAAATAAGTACAAGGGCTGCAAGGTACAACATGATGAATATAATTAACACTGCTTTATGTTATATATGAAAATTGTTAAGAGTAAATCCTAAGGGTTGTCATCACAAGAAAAAATTTTTCTTTTATTTTGTATCTATATGAAATGACAGGTGTTCACTAAACTTATGTTGGTGATTGTTTCATGATGTATGTAAGTCAAATAATTTTGCTGTACACCTTAAACTTTTATTTTATTTTTTTGGCAGTGCCAGGAGGCCTGTGGGATCTTAGCTCCCCCACCAGGAATCAAACTGGGCCCCAGCAGTGAAAGCACCAAGTCCTAGCCACTGGACCACCAGGGAGTTCCCTGAACACCTTAAATTCATACAGAGCTGTATGTCAATTACATCTCAATAACACTGGAAGAAAAAAATAAAATTACCACTTACAATAGCATAAAAAATTAAGTACCTTCAAGTAAATCAAATGACAGATGTACTAAGACTTCTACACTAAAACTTATAAAACATTATTGAGAGAAATCACAGAAAATATAAATAAATGAAGGGATACAACTTATTCATGAACTGAAAAGGCAATATTATAGAGATGTCAGTTCTCAAATTGATCTATAGATTGAATATAATTCCAAATCAAACACCAAACTGCTTCTGAAATTTATGTAGAAATACAATGAGCCAAGAATAGACAAGGCAGTCTTAAAGCAGAATAAAGATGGAAGATTTACCCTACCAAATATTAAGAACTGCTGTTAAGATAGATTAACATTAGTAGGATAGCAAAGAGACCAAGGCAAGAGAGTAGAGACTCTAGAAATAGACCCACTTATTGCCCACTCAGTGCCCAAATACGACAGAGGTGATACTACTCTGCAGAGAGGGAAAAGATGGTCTTTTAAAAAAATATTGTCCTGGGTCAATTAGACGCCAGGTATATGGATAAAAATAAATCTTGATCCTCCTTCCTCAACCATACACAAGAATCAGTTCCAGATGAATTTTTAGATCAAAATGTGTAAAGGTAAAACAATAAAGCTTTCAGAAGAAAACAGAAGATAATATTTTCATGGTTTGGGGGTAAGCGAAGATTTCTCAAGTAATATACAAAACTGCTAATCATAAAAATTTCACAAGTTAAAATATCTTAAAACTAATAACTTGTTCAACAAAAGACACCACGGAGAGACTGGGAGCCGCAGAGTGGGAGAAGGGATTTAATACACACACATACACAAATACATATGTTTATGTATACAACAAGATCTCATATCTGGGAAATAGCCAAGTCCTTATACCTGGGTCTAATGAAGACCTGATATCCAGAAATAAGATAGATTTCTACAAATTAATTTTCAAAAGGCAAATTTTTAAAAATCAAATAGGTAAGTGAATCGGTTTTTGGGTTTTTTTTGCGGTACGCAGGCCTCTCACCGTTGTGGCCTCTCCCGTTGCGGAGCACAGGCTACGGACGCGCAGGCCCAGCGGCCATGGCTCACGGGCCCAGCCGCTCCGCGGCATGTGGGATCTTCCCAGACCGGGGCACGAACCTGTGTCCCCTGCATCGGCAGGCGGACTCTCAACCACTGCGCCACCAGGGAAGCCCCAATAGGTTATTTTTTAAAAGAAGATATCAAGATGGCTAATAAACACAAAACTATATTCAATTTTATTAAAGAAACGTAACGAAAATCACAGTGTGACAAGACTACATCCTCACCTCTGGGGATGGCTTCATGAGCATGTGGACATGCAGTCACACAGGGCTCACTCTTGAAAGGATCTTGCACTTGGCTTAAAGCTTTGCTGTCACTGTCTTGAAATTCTTAATAATTTTAAATAAGGAGCTCCACGTTTCCATTTCTCACTGGTTTCTACAAATTATATAGCCAGTCTTGCCCTCTCTAATGGCTAAAATGGAGACAGACAACAGAAAATGTTGGGGAGAATGTAGAGTAACTAGAAAGCTCATATACTCCTAATAGGTGTATAAAGTGCTTCAACGACTTTGGAAAACAGTTGAGCAATATCTATAAAAGTGAATGCAGACATAAATCACAGCAAGATCCTTTTTGACCCACCTCCTAGAGAAATGGAAATAAAAACAAAAATAAACAAATGGGACCTAATGAAACTTCAAAGCTTTTGCACAGCAAAGGAAACCATAAACAAGACCAAAAGACAACTCTCAGAATGGGAAAAAATATTTGCAAATGAAGCAACTGACAAAGGATTAATCACCAAAATTCACAAGCAGCTCATGCAGCTCAATAACAATAAAACAAACAACCCAATCCAAAAATGGGCAGAAGACCTAAATAGACATTTCTCCAAAGAAGATATACAGACTGCCAACAAACACATGAAAGAATGCTCAACATCACTAATCATTAGAGAAATGCAACTCAAAACTACGATGAGATATCATCTCACACCAGTCAGAATGGCCATCATCAAAAAATCTAGAAACAATAAATGCTGGAGAGGGTGTGGAGAAAAGGAACCCTCTTGCACTCTTGGTGGGAACGTAAATTGATACAGCCACTATGGAGAACAGTATGGAGGTTCCTTAAAAAACTACAAATAGAACTACCATACGACCCAGCAATCCCACTACTGGGCATATACTCTGAGAAAACCATAATTCAAAAAGAGTCATGTACCAAAATGTTCATTGCAGCTCTATTTACAATACCCAGGACATGGAAGCAACCTAAGTGTCCATCGACAGATGAATGGATAAAGAAGATGTGGCACATATATACAATGGAATATTACTCAGCCATAAAAGGAAACGAAATTGAGTTATACTTTGTAGTGAGGTGGATGGACCTAGTGTCTGTCATACAGAGTGAAGTAAGTCAGAAAGAGAAAAACAAATACCGTATGCTAACACATATATATGGAATCTAAGAGAAAAAAAAAAGAGGTCATGAAGAACCTAGGGATAAGATGGAAATAAAGACACAGACCTGCTAGAGCATGGACTTGAGGATATGGGGAGGGGGAAGGGTAAGCTGTGACAAAGTGAGGGAGTGGCATGGACATATATACACTACCAAACGTAGAATAGATAGCTAGTGGGAAGCAGCCGCATAGCACAGGGAGATCAGCTAAGTGGTTTGTGACCACCTAGAGGGGTGGGATAGGGAGGGTGGGAGGGAGGGAGACGCAAGAGGGAAGAGATATGGGAACACATGTATATGTATAACTGATTCACTTTGTTATAAAGCAGAAACTAACACACCATTGTAAAGCAATTATACTCCAATAAAGATGTTAAAATTTTTTTTTAAATTTTAAAAAAATGAACACAGGTATAATATATAACCCAGCACTTCCATTCCTAGATATGTACCCCCCAAAATGTTTGTTTATGTTCAACAAAAGATATATCCAAGAATAGTCATAGTGACACTATATGCATCATAGACCCAAACTGGAAACAATCCAAGTGTCAATCAAGAGTAAAATGGATAAACACATTTTGGTATATGCATATAGATTAGCACACATCTTTGAGACAACACAACAATATGAGTAAATCTCACAATTAAAATTCGAATGAAAGAAGCCAACACACACAAGAAGTACATAGGTTATGATTCCAAATATAAGAAGTTCAAAAACGTGCAAAAATAAATCAATTGTTTTTAAAAGTCAAAATACTCTTGAAGTCATGGTAGAAATAGAAAGAAAGCTTAAGGAGGATTTTGTGAGTGCTGGCAATGTTGTTTCTTGATCTGGGTACTGATTACAACGAGACTGTTCACTTTGTGAAACTTCATTGATTTGCACACTTTTTAGTATATATGAATGTTATAATGCAACAAAGGTTTTTTTGTTTTTTTGTTTTTCTTAAGCCAAGCACTTGCAAATCAAAAGTTTTTGTTCTCATAAGCATGTTCTCTATAAAAATCCTAGTTTGGAAGGCAAAAGCTGAACGTTGAATTTCCTAGCTCTTTGATCTTGGATAACTTATTAAAACTTTGTGTACCTCAGTTCCCTCATCAGTAAAATGGAGATAATAGTGCTCTTCTCATAAGGTTACTGGGGAGATTAAATGAGATAGTAGGTATAAAGTGGTCAGAATAATGCCAGGCCGTGAAGAAAGACTCAGTAAATATAAGTTGTTGCCCTTTCTGCCATTTTTGGCCAATCCTCTTCAGACAGTGGATGACTTTTGCTTGAGCAAGTAGAAATAAGATATCACAGTATATTTTAAAATATCATCTTGCTACATCCATAGAATTTGAGACTTGATTTTTAGAGTCCTCTTACCCCTCGTGCTTTGGATTTATTAATATTCAAATGGGGAAGAAAATAGAAGATAGGATGCTTGTGCCTTGAGGGAAGTTCCTCCAGTCAGTAAAGTCCTAGCCAATTGAATCCCAATTGCTTTCGAGCGGTTTCTTCAGAAGGATGGCATTAAGTAGGTGATTCAGAGAGAAGAAACTCTCTTGTCTTGGTGTAAATGCATCAGTGATGCAGTATTTCTGCTGGGGTATTTCTGCCCCTGGGATCTAATCCTTTGTTTGCTCTGCCTTTTGGGAATATTAATGTCTTAAAAGCTAGCTCTGTTCTTCTGTTCTCTTGGACATTTGCCAAGCTAATCTCCCAACATTGAAGGGTGTTATGGAAGTTAAACTGCATGAAAAGGAATAATAATTTTGCTCTACCTATAAGGTTTAGGGTCAATACTGCCTTTATAAATTTGTGTGTTTTTCTTGGCAGCTGCCGAATAGTTTTCCTAGCCACCATGACTTTATCCCCACGTTACCACATCATTGAGCTATTTATTCAGTTTAGTTAAGTTGGCTGAGGAACTGTGCCAAAAATTGCTATTAGGAAGCTAATCTTTTTTACCCCAAAGCAGCTAAAGTATTCTCAAAGTGATTTTCTCTGAATTTTTTTTAATTAAAAAAAAATTTTCTTTTTTCCTTCTCCTATGAAGCAAGACAAGGAAACAAATTCCAAAGAGGTTACATCACTCAGTTATAGTTGATGAGGGGGACAGAACTGAATCCACTGTAGCTCTCTCCATCTCTCAGACTTTAAGACCTGAATTTAAGTTAAAAAAAAATAATGAGGTAAATGAAGAGTTGAGATTGGGAGGTCTATCTCAGCTGCAAAGCATACAGGAGTAAATGTTATTTTCTGATGCTGCCATATGTCATATACAGGCGAGGGAGCACAGGGTCCCTTTGCATTACCCTAGATGCAGCCTGGATGAACGAAGGAGACCATCACTGCCTGACACTGGAAAAATTACCCCTAAGGTGCTTTTAAAATTTTTAAATTTTTTTAATTGACGTAGAGTTGATTTACAATTTATACTAGTTTCAGGTATACAACATAGTGATTCAGTATTTGTGCAAATTATACTCCATTATAGGTTATTACAAGATAATGGCTATAATTCCCTGTGCTTTATAGTATATCCTTGTTGCTTACCTATTTGATACATAGGAGTATGTATCTGTTAATCCCATACCCCTAATTTGTTCCTCTCGCCCTTACCTCTTCCATTTGGTAATCACGAGTTTGTTTTCCATATCCGTGAGTCTGTTTCTGCTTTGTGTATACATTCATTTGGTGGTGGTGTTTTTTTTTTTATTTTTCAGATTCCACATAAAAGTGATATCATAGATATTTGTCTTCCTCTGTCTAAGTGATTTCACTAAGCATGATGATACTAAGCAGGTTCATCCATATTGCTGCAAGTGGCAGAATTTCATTCTTTTTTATAGCTGAGTAATATTCTATGACATATATGTCATATATATCTTCATATATATCATATATCTTCATGATTAAGAAGATATGTACATATATATGTACATCTTAATCATATTGTCTGTTGATGAGCATGTGGGTTGCTTCCATGTCTTGTCTACTTGGCTATTATAAATAGTGCTGCTCTGAACAGCAGGGCTAATGCATCTTTTTGAATTAGTGTTTTTGTTTTTTCCATATATATATCCAAGAGTGGAATTTCTGGATCATATGGTAGTTCTATTATTAGTTTTTTAAGGAACCTCCATACTGTTTTTCATAATAGCTGAACCAATTTACATTCCCACCAAGAGTGCACAAGGGTACATGTTTCTCCACATCCTCTCCAACATTTGTTATTTGTAGACTTTTTCTTTTTTAAACATCTTTATTGGAGTATAATGGTTTTACAATGTTGTGTTAGTTTCTGCTGTATAACAAAGTGACTCAGCTATATGTATACATACATTCCCATATCCCCTCCCTCTTGCGTCTCCCTCCCACCCTCCCTATCCCACCCCTCTAGGTGGTCACAAAGCACCGAGCTGATCTCCCGGTGCTATGCGGCTGCTTCCCACTAGCTATCTATTTTACATTTGGCAGTGTATATATGTCCATGCCACTCTCTCACTTAGTCCCAGCTTACCCTTCCCGCTCCCTGTGTCCTCAAGTCCATTCTCTACTTCTGTGTCTTTATTCCTGTCCTGCCCCTGGTTCATCAGAACCACATTTTTTTTTTTAGATTCCATATATATGTGTTAGCATACGGTATTTGTTTTTCTCTCTCTGACTTAATTCGCTCTCTCTCTAGATCCATCCACCTCACTACAAATAGCTCAGTTTCATTTCTTTTTGTGGCTAATATTCCATTGTATATATGTGCCACATCTTCTTTATCCATTCATCTGTCGATGGACACTTAGGTTGCTTCCATGTCCTGGCTATTGTAAATAGTGCTGCAGTGAACATAGTGGTACATGACTCTTTCTTTTTTTTTTGCGGTACACGGGCCTCTCACTGTTGTGGACTCTCCCATTGTGGAGCACAGGCTCCGGACGTGCAGGCTCAGCGGCTATGGCTCACGGGCCTAGCCGCTCCGTGGCATGTGGGATCTTCCCGGACTGGGGCACGAACCTGTGTCCCCTGCATCGGCAGGCGGACTCTCAACCACTGCGCCACCAAGGAAGCCCTGTCTCTTTTTTAATTATTGTTTCCTCAGGGTATTTGCCCAGTAATGGGATTGCTGAGTCATATGGTAATTCTATTTTTAGTTTTGTAAGGAACCTCCATACTGTTCTCCATAGTGGCTGTATCAATTTACATTCCCACCAACAGTGCAAGAGGGTTCCCTTTTCTCCACACCCTCTCCAGCATTTATTGTTTGCAGATTTTTTGATGATGTCCATTCTGACAGGTATGAGGTGATACCTCATTGTAGTTTTGATTTGCATTTCTCTAATGATTAATGATGTTGAGCATCCTTTCATGTGTTTATTGGCAATCTGTATATCTTCTTTGGAGAAATGTCTATTTATGTCTTCTGCACATTTTTGGATTGGGTTGTTTGTGTTTTTGATATTGAGCTGCATGAGCTGCTTGTATATTTTGGAGGTTACTCCTTTGTCAGTTGCTTCATTTGCAGATATTTTCTCCCATTCTGAGTGTTGTATTTTCGTCTTGTTTATGGTTTCCTTCGCTGTACAAAAGGTTTTAAGTTTCATTAGGTCCCATTTGTTTATTTTTGTCATTTCCACAATGTTGATTCTTCCAATCCATCTCCATCTGTTTGTATCATCTTTAATTTCTTTCATCAGTGTCTTATAATTTTCTGCATACAGGTTTTTTGGCTCCTTAGGTAGGTTTATTCCTAGACATTTTATTCTTTTGTTGCAATGGTAAATGGGAGTGTTTCCTTAATTTCTCTTTCAGACTTTTCATCATTAGTGTATAGGAATGCAAGAGATTTCTGTGCATTAATTTTGTGTCCTTCTACTTTACCAGATTCATTGATTAGCTCTTGTAGTTTTCTGGTAGCATCTTTAGGATTCTCTATGTATAATATCATGTCATCTGCAAACAGTGACAACTTTACTTCTTCTTTTTCTATTTGGATTCCTTTTATTTCTTTTTCTTCTCTGATTGCTGTGGCTAAAACTTCCAAAACTATGTTGAATAATAGTAGTGAGAGTGGGCAACCTTGTCTTGTTCCTGATCTTAGAGAAAATGGTTTCAGTTTTTCACCATTGAGAATGATGTTGGCTGTCGGTTTGTCATATATAGCCTTTATTATGTTGAGGTAGGTTCCCTCTGTGCCTACCTTCTGGAGAGTTTTTATAATAAATGGGTGTTGAATTTTGTTGACAGCTTTTTCTGCGTCTATTGAGATGATCAGATGGTTTTTCTCCTTCAATTTGTTAATATGCTGTATCACATTGATTAATTTGCATATATTGAAGAATCCTTACATTCCTGGGATAAACCCCAGTTGATCATGGTGTATGATCCTTTTAATGTGCTGTTGGATTCTGTTTGCTAGTATTTTGTTGAGGATTTTTGCATCTATGGTCATTAGTGATATTGGCCTGTAGTTTTTCGTGTGACATCTTTGTCTGGTTTTTAAACTTTTTGATGATAGCCAGTCTGACAGGTGTGAGGTGATATCTCATTGTTTTGATTTGCATTTCTCTAATAATTAGCAATGTGAAGCATCTTTTCATGTGCCTGTTGGCCATCTGTATATCTTCTTTAGAAAAATGTCTAATCAGGTCTTCTGCCCATTTTTTGATTGGGTTGTATGTTTTTTTGTTATTGAGTTGTATGAGCTCTTTGTATATTTTGGATGTTAACCCCTTATCTGTCACATCATTTGCAGATATTTTCTCCCATTCTGTAGGCTGTCTTTTCATATTGTCAGTGGTTTCCTCTGCTATGCAAAAGCTTTTAATTAGGTCCTATTGTTTATTTTTGCTTTAATTTCATTTGCCTTCAGAGACTGATCCAAAAAATATTACTACAATTTATGTCAGAGAGCATTCTGCCTATGTTCTCTTCTAGGAGTTTTAAGGATTCAGGTCTTACATTTAAGTCTTTAATCCATTTTGAGTTTATTGTTATACATGGTGTGAGGAAAAGTCCTAACCCCATTTTTTTACACATAGGTATCCAGTTGTCCCAGCACCACTTATTGAAGAGACTGTCTTTTCTCCATTGTATATTCTTGCCTTCTTTGTCATAGATTAATTGACCATAGGTGTGTGGGCTTATTTCTGGGCTCTCTATTGTGTTCTATTGATCTATGTGTCTGTTTTTGTGCCAGTACCATGCTCTTTTGATGACTGTAGCTTTGTAGTATAGTCTGAAGTCTGGGAGGGTTATATTTCCAGCTTTGTTCTTTTTTCTCAAGATTGCTTTGGCAATTCAGAGTCTTTTGTGGTTCCACATAAATTTTAGGATAATTTGTCCTGAGGTGCTTTAAGCACCAACACCAAGTCCTTTAATTTTTATCCTTCTTCGAAAGCTAAAGCAGGTTAATAAAGACTGTTGAGCTTCAGAGATCAGCTGGAGTTGTGTGGGGGTCCTTGGGCCTGCTAATGAGAAGCTGTTCTTAATTTGGATGATTAGATGAGCATGCCCAAGGGGCTCTGAGATGCTGGAGTCAATAGCTTCAAGTGTTGTGCAGGGAAAGTTTTCACACCAGCATGGAGCATAGATGTTATGCCAGTTATGGTGACTCAATTTCTCTACATCATGGTACCTGCTTTTCTTCCCTTCTAAGAGGAGACTTTCCTTTTCTGTAACTTTATTCATCCCCAATTCTTTCTGTATTAAAAAATTAGTCCAAGAGGTTCTCTTGATATTTGTTTCCATTCCAAATCAACACACATTTCTTTTCAAGTCTGGAGTATATAGATTCTCCTAAAACTGAGGGGGAAATGAAGCTAATCTTTGGAACCACCACTAATCTCTATCCATGGATGAGTTAGAGTGAAGAATGTTGTCCCCATTTTGTCTACCAGACATTATTCCAAGCAATGGGGGAGAATTGCTAAACTAAATTCTCATAGGGAGCAAATATATGTTCTACAGCATGGGCTCTAAGGCCGATAGACCTGGATTTATTACAAAATGTGTAAGCTTCAGCAAGCAACTGAACATCTTTTAGCCTCAGTTTCCTCATCTGCAAAATGGATATCATAATAACAGCAACAAAATAATAATACTTGCTTCCAAGGTTATTGTGATAAATGAGATCATGGATATAAGCCAGTGAGTGAATGCTGCCACTTTGTAAGCATCAGTTTAGCATAGCTATTACAGTGTAATCATTCATTCTTCCTGAGGTGGTTGGGTGGGAAAGGAGCAGAAGTATCTCCATTTTACAGGGGTGGAGTGCCCTGTGTTAGAGGAACATGATTTCTGTCGACCAGCCAATTTAGCCCCAGATCAGGAGTGAGAGCTCACGTCTCCAGGTTCTTTATCCTTTTTTCTTTGATGTGGAGCCAAAACTTGACTGGGGCTTTATCCTCCTGCTAATGAAAGCCCCCACCCAAGGCCCCGAGGGCCCAACTCAGCTGCTTTTCAGCTCTGAAACCAGCTCACTTTTCCCATTTCCATTTTCTAAATACTCATGGAGCCAATTTCTGTTGTTATTTTTGCAGGGAATTGGCAAGATCCAATTTTAAGTTGGGACTGTTTAAGTCCTGCTGTGATGAAAAGAACACTGACGTATGGACTCAGGGGCCTGGGCTTCCTTCTGAGAGGCAGCACAACAGAGCGTCTGGAAGCTTGGATTTGACCTCGTGCCACATGTCCCGTTTTTCCCAGGACGTCTTAGTTTATGGATGTAGCCCCAGACTAATTCTTATTAGCACCCCTTTTTATTCTTAAAACTGTCCCAATTGGGGCTTTAAAATATGTGGTCACCCTAACTCTAGAGTCAGAATGTCTAGACTCAAATCCTAGACCCACTACATACTATTTTCATGGCAAGTCACTCCATCGTGCCTCACTTTCCTCTGCTGTAAAATGGAGAAGATGACAATAATAGGACCTACCCTTGGGACTGAGAAATTTCAATGCGTTAAACCTATAAAATACTCAGAATAGGGCCTGTCACATATTACATACTATGTCAAGGTAAGCAACTATTAATCTCTTACCAGCAAAACCAGTGGACACCACAGCCCTATTTAAAAATGTGTTAAATGAGAATTATGACATCTGTCCTCCTTATTTTACAAGGTTCTTCTGGTGATCAGAGGAAATATTGTAGTTAATACATATGAGGCAATTTATGATATAAGGCATTATCATTATTCTGGGAGTATGACTAATACAAGAATCAATGGGGTATGGAAGAAAAAGCACCAAACAGGTTATCAGGAGCTGTAGCTCCCTTTTCCTTTCATTTTTTTCAAATTACTCTTTAAATTTTTAAATGGCTGGACATTTAAAAATTCATTTATCTCCATATCTCACTCCCATTCTTCTCTCATTCCCTAGACAATCATGCCAATGTTTTAATCTTTTTATAGGTACATACTATTGCAAAATAGATAGTTGTAGTTTTGTGTTAATTGGTTATATATATGATTTTATTTCTTAATATTTTCACTAAACACTGTTCTTGAGGTTCATCCACGTTTTCATGCGAACATGTAATCTTTTGTATATTGTGATTTCTTAATACCCTACGGTGTGTGCCATGTTTTATCAGTGACGGACACTAAGGCTGCCCACAACTACCTGCTATCATGAATAATACTCCAACGAACAATTATTTTATGTGTCCTGTATTGGTTAGTTTGCTGCTATAATAAACAAGACAAAGAGGACACCTCAGTGGCTTACAGCCACAAAGTTTCCTTTCTTGTTCACGCCACATGTTGTAGCTGGTGGCAACAGGCTCCCCCCTGTGCTGTGTGTCTTCATTCCAGGATCCAGGCTGAAGGAACAGCCCTTATTTGGAACAAGCCCTACTGCTGGCAGAAGAAAAAGAGCAAGAGGGCTGGAGAGAACATGCAATAGCATTTGGAGCTTCTGTTCCAGTTGGCATACATCACTTCCACTCCTGTTTCATTGGCCAAAGCAAGTCACGTGGTTAAGACTGACACTGGGGCAGAGAAGACAGTCTCCTACAGTCAGGCACTGAAAATCACATGGAGGTGTGTAGTCCTTTCCTTGGGAAAGGGGAGCAAATAATTGAGGACAATAATACAATCTATCCCTTTTAGAGCTTGGCAAGAATTTCTTTGGGATTTATGCCTAGGAGTGGGATTGCTAGGCCATTGGGGGTGCATACAATTTCACTAAATAACCCAGATTAAATAACCTAGATCCAGTCTCATCAGTGTAGATTCGTGAGTCTGGGTTTCTTTATCCCTAAACCCAACCAACACTTGCATTATACAGCTTTCTAATTTTTCGATCTAATAGGTTTAAAGCTGCCTTATTGCTTTAATTTTTATTTTATTGACTATTAATGATATTGAGCATTTCTTCATTTATCTATTAACTTTTAAGATTTCTTCTTCTGTAATTATCCATAAGGCACTCTTTTCCCATTTTCCCACAAGGATTGTTCTCTTCTGGTTGAGTAGGAAGATATCACATATGCTACACAGGCATACCTTGTTGTATTATTCTTCATTTTATTGCACTTTGTAGATATTGGTTTTTTTATTACAAATTGAAAGTTTGTGGCAACTCTGTGGTGTTGTCAGATGATGGTTAGTATTTTTTAGCAATAAAGTATTTTTTAATTAAGGTACATATTGTTTTTTTAGACATAATGCTACTGCACACTTACTACACTACAGTACAGTATAAACAAAATTTTACATGCTCTGAGAAAAGCAAAAAATTCATGTGATTTGCTTTATTGGGATATTCACTTTATTGCAGGGATCTGGAACCAAACCCGCAATATCTCTGAGCCATATATAAATACCATTTCAACTTTAGATATCAGAAAATTTTTATCTATCTTTCCTGTCATTTGTTGAGTAACTTTGTCCATAATGTCCTTTGCTGAAAAGAAATCCTTATATTGCTCATGAAATCTTTTCCTACCCCTAGATCACAAAGATGTTTCACTTTTTTTTCCTAACATTTGATATTTTATCTTTCACATTTAGCTGTTTTATTCATCTGGAACCTCCTTAGGTAGGGATCCTGTTTTATTTTTCTCCAAATAGTGAAGCAGTTTCCTGTACTCCATCTACTAAGCAATCTGGCCTTTCCCTCACAGAACTGCGATGCCCTCCTTTACCATATGTTAGGCTCCATATACACATGGGTCTGACTCTCACCTCTCTGGATGTTTCATAGGTCTGTTTGTCTGTTCTTGCAACAATACCAAACTATTTTTTAACTACCGTAACCTTTTGATCATCTCAATGACTGGTAAGGCAATTTTCTCCTCTTCTGCTTTTCTAAAGTTGACTTAGATGGATCTCTTTTCCTCCAAAGACATTTTAAAAACCATTTTCCAATGTCCTCAAAAAGCCCAACTGGTATCTGATCACATTTAATGCATGGATTATTCTGGGAATAATTGTTACCATTATAATCTGAAAATGCCCATTCAAGAGCATAGAATATCTCTAACTGCTGCTTATTCAGATCAGGTTTTATGTTTTTCATTAGGATTTAAATTTTTTTTCCATAGAAGTCATATATATTCTAGGTTAATTTATAGATACCCTATAATGTTTGTTGCTTTGGGTCAGGTAACTTAATTTGGATGAGACTTCGGTTCTAGATTTTGCTCTGTCACTGATTATGCTATATGAATTTAGGCAATCCATTCACTGCTTCCTGGTGCCACTTTTCTTATTCATTAAAAGATCGAGTTGAGGGCTTCCCTGGTGGCGCAGTGGTTGAGTGTCCGCCTGCCGATGCAGGGGACACGGGTTTGTGCCCCGGTCCGGGAAGATCCCGCATGCCGCGGAGCGGCTGGGTCCATGAGCCATGGCCGCTGAGCCTGCGCGTCTGGAGCCTGTGCTCCACAGCAGGAGAGGCCACAACAGTGAGAGGCCCGCGTACCCAAAAAAAAAAAAAAAAAAAAAAAAATCGAATTGAAACTGACGGTTCTTATGGTACCACAGATAATAATAGCAATGACAAACCCAGATTAAAATCTCAAAATGTGTCAGCCCCTGCAGAGGGAGGTGACTACATGTACAGTGCTTAGCAGGCCTGGTACATAGTAGGCGCTCAGTACACGTTAGCACATACTGTTATCATGCCTACTTAAAATTGAGGAAGCAGACACTCAGAGAGGTGAAGTAACTTCCTTAGGCTCACCCAGCTAGTAGATGTCTGGTTTTGAATGTAAGATGCGCTAAAATCTGCAGGTGAAACTCCTTGGAAGCAATGATAAGTCCTATCTCAGCCCTACAGCCTCCAAGGATTTGCATTACCAGCTCAGAAATGCCTGTCAATGGGCTATTTATCTTGCCAGCTCCTGAACGCGGAGCTGGTGCCAGGCTCCTGAATGCCAGAGGCCATGAACAATGTCCAGGGCTTCAATGTGCGCACAGCTGCTAGAGTTACCGTCAGGTCTGGCCGCATGTGTTTGCTCTTGTAGAACATCACTTTTCCTAGAAGTCCAATGTGTTCCTGGATGCCACTGGCTGATAGTGGAGTCGGATAACAGCCCGGGAAGACAGCTGACATTCGCAGGACAGGAAGTGGGTGCCATCCAGCCAGCTGGGTGAGAATCAATGTCTCTCTCAGACTGCACCTGGAGATTAAGGTGGGGACGATGGAAATCTCCAGAAAAGTTATGCTTTTCTCCCCAGCAGCCAGGGCAGGTCGTCTTGAAGCCCATGAAGGCCCAGCCTGTAGCCAGATAGGAGAAGAGAATGTGGTGAGAGCCTCCTGATGGGTTTTCCTGCTTCCAGGTTGTAGTCCGTTTGTCAAGACCCTTCCAACTACAAATGATAGGAACCCAACTCAAACCAGCTTAATAAAAACTAGCTTAAACTGGCTTGAGTAAAAACAGAAATGTTATTAGCTGAAGTAAACTCTGGATGGATATAATTAAGTTGGATCCAGGATGTTAGAATTATTTCATCAGCCCCTCTCTCCCCATTTCCCCCTTAGCTTCTCCCCACTCCCTCCACCCCCTACCCGCCCCCATTCTCTCTGAAGGAGGAAAATATGGCTACCGGCAGCCCCAGGTTTATGTCTTCCTTAGGATGGAGTCCCTCATTCAACATCCATATCAATTCCTGTAAGGACTCTGGATCTGTTTGGGTCAGGGGACCACGTGCAGAAAACGGAAGGTTAGCCTACATAACTGGCAGACCCGTAGAATATGAAAAGAACATTTCCGCAAAGGAAGTCATGCGGGCCAAAGGAAAAAAGAAGTGATAGACTGCCCTTCTTACACGATTCTTCCCAGAGCTGATTCCATGACCTGATGTGTCTTCTCCTGCCAGCCCCACCCTCCTGCCATCCATCCTGTGCTCTAGACACTGGATCATGTACTACTCAAATCATGTAATACTCTTTTCTTCATATCTCTGGGCCTCTGTGCTTGCTGTTCCTCTTTCTGAATGCCTTTCTGTTACAGTGCGGTCAGCTCCCTCCTAGAGCTTTCTCTGACCCTCCTAGACAAATTAAGTACCTTCCTACAGCAATAGGTACCTAGTTATCATTTTTTATAGTAGTCAGAATTTGGGGGGAAGGTCTGTTTGCTTCCAGGTTAGACCTGAGGTTACTGAAAGCAGGAATTAATCCTTGTCCTGCTGATCTTTGTATGAGTAAAGGTGGCTCTGTAGTAGATACTGCTGTTCGTTCACCCAAAATCCACACCCTCCTTTCTTGCTACTAAGCCCTGACTTGGAGCACTTTGTATCCAGCTAAATGCTGACTTTCTCAGCTTTCCTTGCAGCCAGTGATGGGCATACGACACAGTTTCTGGCCCATGAGATCTGCTAGAGAACATCTTCTAGGCTGCGAGGAAATCTCTGAAGTAGCTTTTGGTTCCTTGTTAAAAGGGATCAGACGAGGTTGGCGCCACCTTTTCCTCCTTTCTTCCTGCTTCCTTCACTTGATATTTGGACTTGTAGCAGCCACGTTGCAAACAAGAGGAAAAGGTCAAGAGAATCACCTTGACAGTCTTGATATGACTGAAATTCTGAACCAATGCCGGCAACCACCGTCCTCTGGATGTTGGGTCAAGCCTATTTTCCCCCATCTCTGTGGTTTCGCCTCCACATGGAAGACCTCAGATTGCGTAATACTCTCAGTTTTGTGAAAATCATTGTGGAATAGAAAATTAGGGTGGCAATACCCAAGCCGATTCCAAAGTTTGAGGAGTTGTGTAGTGCCTAAAAGGCACATACATCCCATTAGTAAGTAATTATGGTTGTTTAAGAATTAAACATTTTTTTTCTTTCAATGTATGTGCATTATTCTTTCTAACAGCTACTAAGTTGTTAGCAGACAAATGCTTATTAGGTTGTACGGACCTAATCAATATTATAACTGCAAATTCTCTCTTTTGGCTTCAGACACTGTGAAGTTTACTGAGACTCTAAGGGTACCTTTACTGGGAAAGTTTGGGAACCTCTTGTTTGAGAAATAAATGATTAAAAAGGTAGGCTTACTTGTGCAGAGTGGAATGAGAAGGTCATTTGAAGAAGGGTAGAGGAATTCTCTTTTATTCTTCCTCTTAAAAAGGAGAGTCCTCCTCTTTACAAAGGAATCCTGGAAGATTTTCCTTTTTATAAATGCCAGATCACAACCGTCACATTACTTGCCGGTGTGTTTATGTGACCACGAACTTATGCTGAAGTTTCTGTGTTTAAAAAGTTTTCAAGCTTCATTGGTGCCTCCCTTTTCCCATTCTCACAGTTCTCTGAGAAGTACACCTCCTCCATGAAGTCTCCCATGACTAAGAGGAAGTCTCATCCTTTTGTATCTTCCTCCTTATTTTCTCAAGCTCGGGAACAAGAGCTCTGTGCCTGGGGAGGAGCGATAGCCGGTGAGCTCAGGTTGTACTGGTGACCTCCACTCTTACAATGCTTGTGTGCTTCTCCATCTCTCTAGCATAGATATCTTTATTTCAGACTGTGAACTCTTCGGTGAGTACTTGAACCAGCAGAAAGCCAAGCTCATTTTTTAAAATTCAACAGCTATTCATTAGGGACCTACCAGGTGTCAAGCACATCCTTTCTGAAGTCTAGTTTGCCAAGGATAGTCCTTGCCTTCCTCTTGGCAGCCGGGACTGTCCCATAGGCTGTTCACGCTATGCTCTGCACCACTCCGGAGACATGAGTCACACAGACAGTGAAGGCGATGGTATGTCCTGGGTGTTGTGCATCATGGCAGCCCTGCTGGCAGCTCTTGCGGTTCAATTTCTAGTGAATAAGAGATAATTAAAAACTATTGAATATAACGATTTAAAACTTAGGCTTTGGTTTCAAATGCAGCTCAGTCATTTACCTGCAACGTCATTCAGCGCTTTGAGCTTCTTTATCCTCACTTGGAAAACAGGAATCTTGGCGCCTCTGAGGATCATTGGGAGGATTAAATAAAGTAACGTATATGTAACAAGCTTTCACAACATACTTGGCCCCCAGAAAGGACTTGATAAATGTTAGCAATTATGATCCTCATTATTGACATATACTTGACAAAATTAATATGCTGGGCGTCTTTTGGGGGCATGAGTAACTCAAGATAGTAGTATAATCTTCTCCCTTGTTAGGATGAGTCTGTCTGTTCACTGCTGTATCCCCAGCCTAGTCCAGGGCCAAGCACGTTGTATGTGGTTGATAAATGTTTGTTGAGTGAATTTATTAAATCTTATATTTTCATAGTTCTTTACACATTTTATCACACCTGAACTTTAATTCAATTCTAGAGATAATTGTGACAGAAGGAAAATAAGAAGAGCCTAATGCTGATGGAGATATTGCCAGACTTTTGACACTGTGTTTTATGAGCATGATTTCACTTAACACTCAACACAGCCTTTGAGCCCCATATTACAGGTAAGGAGACTGAGGCTCCAAGAGGCTGTTACTTGCACAAGGTCACCCAGCTAGCAAGTGGCTGAACTAGCTAGTGATGGAATAGGCATAGTGTTCACCACTCAGTAAATACTCATTCAATACCAACTGTGTGGCAGCCAGAGCTAAGAACTGGGATTCAGAGATTCAGAGGGCAGGGACCAAAGACACCTCCTTAGGGAGCACGTGAACAGTGCATTTTTCTTGACCAAGGTATTTTGCTGTAGCTTTATACGGGAACATTTTCTGCTCAAGCCTAAAAATGAAAAAGAAAAAAAAAAAAGAAGCAGCAGCTCATGTTCTTTGCACAACATCTGGGGGTCCATGTGTAAAGCTAGCATTAGGATTATACAGTGGAGGAAAACTCAAACAAGTGAAGCATTTAGCCAAGACCACTCTGTGTGTTATGACTAAGGCCAGGGGCCCTGACCCTAGGTGCAGAGGTATAGAGAGGTGAGTAAGAGCACAGGCACTAGAACCAGGCTGGCTGTGTTTGAGTCCTGCCTCCACTTATAAACCTGAGTGAATCATTAAATCAGCTTGGGATTTAGTTTCCGCATATGTAAGGTGGGATAATAAAGGTAAGTAATTCACAATATGGATGAATCTCACAAGCATTATGATAAGTAAAAGAAGCCAGAACAAAAAGCTACATATTGTATGCTTCCTTTTATATGACATTTTGGAAAAGGACATAAAACAGATGAGTGGGGCTTCCCTGGTGGCGCAGTGGTTGAGAGTCTGCCTGCCGATGCAGGGGACACGGGTTCATGCCCCGGTCCGGGAAGATCCCACTTGCCGCGGAGCGGCTGGGCCCGTGAGCCATGGCCGCTGAGCCTGCGCGTCCGGAGCCTGTGCTCCGCAACAGGAGAGGCCACAACAGTGGGAGGCCCGCGAACCGCAAAAAAAAAAACAACAAAAAATAAAACAAACACATGAGTGGATGCCTTGGGGGAGGGGACAGGATTGACTACAAAGGGACATAAGCATGCTCTTTGGAGTAATGGACATATTTGATATTTTGGTTGTGGTGTAGCTATGTCTATGTATTTGTTGAAATTCACCAAATTATGCTCCTAAAAGTATGAATTCTACTGTATTTAAGTTATATTTCTATAAAACTGACTTAAGAAAAGTAAATAGCTTATGGGTCCTTATCACCATTAAATTAAATAATACCTATAAGGTACTTGGAGCAGCACCTACGAGACAGTCAGCCAGGTGTGCATTTCCTCTTCTTACCAAGTCAGCTTATTCAAGCATGTACATCTCCAAAAGCCAACAAGGATTCTGAAAAATGTTGGATGAAAAAAAATTGAAAATTTCTTCATGTATTCTTAAGTTTTGATAATTATCATTTAATGGAAGATGACAAAGGAAATATTAAATTCACTGAAATAATTGCAAATCTTCTAATGCACCATGAAAAGACCAGCTCATATCACCAAAGTGAAAAATAGAGATGGGTAATGGCAATTAATCTATAGTATCTTCTGGCTGTGCATAAGTAAATATTTATTTTAAGAGGGTGAGAAAAAAAACACTTAGGCCAGTCAAATATGCAGGCTACTGTCTCCCTTTTCCCAGAGTCAGCCTAAAGTTGCTTGATTTCTGAAATTTCTGAAATTGTTTTTATCTGAAAGCTCTGATGTTATTAGCTACTCCAGGCACATAAACCTGACCCAGACACTATAGTGGGATGGGCTTGGACCGTGTTCCCCTGTTCTTGAACCATTGTCCTATAGCCTCAAGAGGTTGAGCTTTTGGGTCCTGAGGTTGAATCCCACCTCTGCCAACAACTGCTGACGTGAGGCAAGACTCCTATGTCCCTGAGCTTGTTTTCTCATCTGTAAATTCAAGGAGTAAGACTACATGATCTGTTAAATTTTGCACACTCCAACTTCAGAATTCTACAACCCCTGGAATGGGGAGGCAGACATGTTTTGGTCAACTTTCAATGTCTACCAGGTATAAAATTTCTCTGGGCCAGAATTTCTTATGCATAAAATGGGATAATAATACCCACTTCCACAGGCTCTTTGTGAAGAGCAAATGAAATTATGTGTGTAAAAGCATCTAACAGTTTCTGGTCCAGTGATTTAATCTTATTTCCTCTCTTCTTCTATGCTTTCTTTTTCCCTTCCTCTCCATTAGCATAATAGATTTCCATAGAATCTTAAAAACTCACATTCTTTTCCATTTATTCAGAAAGGTCTTGAACGTGTGTACTTGTCATGTCACATGCCAAGTACTGTTGCCCTGTGAAAGATCTGGTTATTCATTAGAGCACTTGAAAGTTTAAATAAATTTGCAATTATAACAAAGGTAAAATAGCTCAGAATGCTAAAACCGACCTCTTGCTTTTTTAGATATCTCAATAGATTGTCTGAAGATTTCTTTATCCCTATCATTTACTTCACTCTTTCATTTATTCATTCAATGATCAAATTTTGATCCCCTCTATGTGCCAGGTACAGTGCTAGGTATTAGGGATACAGAAATGAATCAGACATTTTCATTAAGCTCAAAAATCTTCCAGGTAAATGGAAGGAGACACAGGGGCTATGAGAGAAGTCTGTTCAGGGTACATCAGAGGTCCACAGAAGGATGTGTAGGTTCTTCCAGGGTAGGGCGGGAGGGAGTCAGGAAGTTTGCACAGAGAAGTCGAGGGTGGACTCGAATCATAAAAGATGAGTAGGTGTTCACCAGATAGAAGTGGTAAAGAAGGGAACTGCCTGCAGAAGGAGCCACACGTGCAAAGGCCCAGGTACATGCAGTAGTCCTGCATAATCTAGAAACTGCACCGAGGTTAGGGTGGTAGGACTGGAGAGTACTGTGTGGTAGACCCAGTGAGAGAAGGAGCTGGAAGTCCTAGACATGTTTTCTTTAAGCAAATGCAGATCTGTTGGGGAAGGGAGGACATCAGATGCTACACAATTGGTGACAACAGAAGAGGAACTCAGCCATGTCCCAACTCAACTGCCAACCACTGACCTTGACAGGTCATAGCTCTGTTGTGTGTGATGAGTCTGGATGTGGTTCTGCAGGGTTTTCCAGGCACTCAACCCCAACTGGATTGATTTCTTTCTAAATCAGGTCATCGTCATTAGAACCAGTACCGGGTGGAAGCCATTCGTTTGAATTCCAACCCTGTGGTGGAGTTTTTCTTAGAAATGGGATCAGGTTTTTTACTGTCTTCAAGTTCCTTGCTCAAGTGGAAGGTTAGGAGTTACAGATTAAGAAATAGATTTGTTTTCTTACAAGACAATGACCCACCATGTTCTAGTGAGATGAGATGAGTTGTCAATAAGGAAACCAAGTCATCAAACACCTAGTATGTGCTAAGTGCTTTCTGAGTTTGTCAGCACTCTGTGTGATATTCATCTAACTCCAAAAGTCATGCTCATCCCACTCTACCACCTTGCCTCTAAAGTATCTTCTCAAAGAGCCTTGGGTAGGTCTTAGCATTTGATTTCTAAGGAGCCAAAATAAAAGGAAAGTGATGAGAAGAAAGTGGTCTCCTCTCCTTACGTCTCAATGAGGCCACTGAGAGACACCCACAGCCCCAGGCTGAGATTTAAGTGAAGAAAAACATCTGCGCCTTGGAGCTAATGAAAGAGCATTGCTGGACTATTCTAAACCTGCAGAACTGAGAGAAGCACCTCAGACATTTTGACTCCTACTCTCTCGTGGAAAGAAGGAGAGAAAAGAATATACTTACAGCTACAGCAATGCTCTGGAACAAAGGTAGACGGGAAGGAAAGTAGCAAGAAGGGCAAAGAAATTTCATCTCTTTCAGAACCTATCAGCTCTCTCCCATTTTACAAAAAATTTCTTCCCCCATTAAATGGTATCATTTTCTTTTTCTTGCCTTCGTTCTTTCACTCCTTCCTAGATTCCTTTTTTCTTGTCTTCCATTATTCCTGCCCTTCATTCCTCTTTTTCTCTCCTTTTCTTTTTATTTCTTGCTGTTGCTCCTGTATCATCAGTCTCTTTCTTAAGTTCAAATTGAAATACCAGCCTTAATCCCTGAGAAGCAGCTCTGTTTTCGCTGCCACGGCATTGCACAACTTGCGGTATGGCTGTGTGCCACCATTACCTATGCAGCGAGGTTTTACGTGGCCAGGGAACATCTTGTACAATGCCACTTTTTATCAAAACCAAATAGCATAACAATGCATACAGGGCTCCGTTCACATCAACCTCATAAGATTTCACTATGATAAAAACAATGAAGTTGAAATATAAAATCCATCTCCATTTGAAAATAAATAGTCCCAGTGCCTCTCCCAGGCCCCCCTCGGAAGCCCCCGATCCCCCTTCACTCTCTCTCCTCCCTACCCTCTTGTCATCAAGTGCTGCTTTTGGCCTCCAGCTATTCAGGTGTCACCAGTCTGGTGACCCATTAGGACAAGGTTGTACCACACTGGGGTGGGGCTTGAGGGGAGGGAGTGAAAAGGCTTAAGCTGAAAGCCCCACTGAAGCTGCGTTTTACTCCCCTACTATGGTGGTCCCCGTAATGCTGGCAAGACAGGAAGGTCTTAGGGATGAGTATTCTCATTGTGGGGCTCAGAACAAAGAAAGGGAGAGGAACATCTACAGATATGAGTAAGTTACAGCTCCTAGTTCAAGAGATGCCTGGCACTGCTCATCGGCTTAGAGGTGCCCTTAGCCAAAGACCTCCGAGGAGAGGAACAGGCATTGGGAAGGCACTGGCTGGACAGCCCAAGATCAATGATAGAGGCCAGGTTATCATGGTGTTAGATGTGTCACAGGCCTGAGATTAGGGAGGCATCCATGAAGGATGCCCATTCCCCCCCACTGACCCCCTACCAAATGCTTCTCAACAATAAGGCTAAAAAGGACTCAGACTTCCTTTTGCCTTGAAGCAATCCTGGCCTAAATCCCCCAGAAGAGTCATAGAGTTCCCAACAGGAAGGTTTCATGCTCTCTCCCTGAGCATGGAAGCAAGATCTTCAACACAGCCTCAAGACAACCTTCCCCCCATCTAGCTTGTGGACCCCATTCATTCATTCACTCACTCATTCATTCATCCATTTATTCCAGAAATAGTCATTAGATTTCTACTGTATATTAGCGGCGTTCTAAGGCTCTGGGGGTAATGAAATTTACACAACACAAAGTCCCTGCTTTCACGGCAGCAGAAAAGGCATAAGATAAATAAATATATAAGTAAAGTAAAATAAAAACATAAATTCAGCCAGCGATAAGTGCTATGAAGTCTTTTTTTTCCCTTAAAAAGAGTATATGGGAAATAAACAAGCATGGGAAATATGTGGCTACTTTAAATTTAGGCAGACGGGTTGGCTTCTCTGAAGAGGTAACATTGAGATGAGACCCATGTGGGGAGAAAAAGGCAGGGGAGGAACATAGGGAATACGGAGAGCAGAGGCTCAGAGGCAGGTACAGGCCTGGCAGGTTGGAGGAATACAAGGAAGTCTCGCTGAGGCTGGGATGAGTGACAGGGGCATGGAGGTGTGCCAAGACGTCATGGAGGTAGGGCCCACCTCCAGCCTCCTTCCTGCCCCCCAGCCACCAGGCCCGTCCACAGTGCCCTATCCCTTACTCAGTACCTGGGTCCACCCAGTTCAAGTGTATCTGGGGCTGGGTTGGAGAGTGATTTCTGCTGTGAGGAGGGGTCTTTTGAAAGCTCCACATGGCTTCCCCAAGAGAAAACCAGCCCCTCACCTCCCTGCCCCAGCACCAGGCACAGAGATTAGTGAGTGATTTCTCTGGGTGTCAGCCCTTGGGTGTGAGACTTAAACTCTTAATTCCAAACCATTACAACACGGGTATCCGATTGCTGCTGCTGCTTTCAGATGGTCTGTGTGTGAGTGCCAGGCATTTTTGTCAATGAAGGATTTCTCTGCCGGCTTTGGTTTTAAGTGAGTCTGATGTTTGCAGAAACTCCAGTTTAACTAAAAACAAACCAGAAGATTGAGAGAATTAAAAGTCCTCATTGAAAGTCTCCATGAAAGGGTATATGGGTACATGGAAGGAGAAGGAATATTAAAGTGTGTGGATTAGAGGAACAGGAGAGTGAAGCTGCTGACAGCATGAGCTCTGGGTTCAAATCCTGTCCCTGGCCCTTGCTACTTATCATCATTAGGCCTCAGTTTCCTCATCTGTAAAATGTGAAGAGCAACAGTAGTGTGGTTGTGATGATTAAAGGGGTCAGTAATGTGAAGTGCTCAGAGCAGTGCCTAGCAAGGTACAAAGAGGCAATGACTGCTTGCTTTATTGCCATAGGAGCATCACTCGTATACTCCCGGGTTTGAGCTCCCAGTGGCTTGGCTCGGCTGGGTACAGCAGTGGGACATCGAGGCTGACCGTGAGCTCAGGGTCTCGTGTCTGTCTGACAGTCTCTTTATAGAATCATACCACACTCTCAATCCCAAATCATGCATCTCACAGACACAGGTCTTTGGTCCCTGAAGGGAATAAATACAAAGATGCAGACAGGGCATCATGAATCCATTTCTCCTCTGGACAGAAAAGCTCAAGGTCTTAGTGGTGAGAGAGGGATCCTTCTCCTGCACCTTGTCAGGGTATCCCTGGGCTTGGCACACAGACCCACCAGGCTATCAAGAGAAATCTAGTCCCTGGAAAACTGTGTCTAGGTCTGTGCTTTCAAACTTCAAAAGAAAAAAAGAAGTGTTTTTTAAAGCAACTGACCTTTTAATTCAAGTGAACTCTCACCAGGCACACCAACACATTAAACCAGTAAAAGTGTTGAAGAGCTGTACCTTCTCAGTTCCCCCTTTTCTCCCCATGACTGTCCCTGAAGCAACTGCAGGGAACATGATTTTAAATTTTTGTTTGTTTGTTTGTCGGATCATATGGTAATTCTTTTTTCTTTATTGGGGTATATTTGCTTTACAATGTTGTGTTAGTTTTCACTGTACAGCAAAGTGAATCAGCTGTATGTACACATGTATCCCTTCTTTTTTGGATTTCCTTCCCATTTAGGTCACCACAGAGCATTAAGTAGAGTTCCCTGTGCTATACAGCAGGTTCTCATTAGTTATCTACTTTATACATATTAGTGTATATATGTCAGTCCCAATCTCCCAATTCATCCCCTTCCCCACTTTGTGTCCATACATTTGTTCTCTATGTCTGTGTCTCTATTTCTGCCTTGCAAACAGGTTCATCTGTACCATTTTTCTAGATTCCACATATATGCATTAATATATGATATTTGTTTTTCTCTTTCTGACTTACTTCACTCTGTACGACAGTCTCTAGGTCCATCCACGTCTCTACAAATGACCCAATTTCGTTCCTTTGTATGGCTGAGTAATATTCCACTGTATATATGTAACACATCTTCTTTATCCATTCATCTGTCAATGGACATTTAGGTTGCTTCCATGACCTGGATATTGTAAATAGTGCAGCTATGAACATGGGATGCATATATCTTTTCGAATTAGAGTTTTCATCTTTTTTGGATATATGCCCAGGAGTGGGCTTGCTGGATCATATGGTAACTCTATTTTTAGTTTTTTAAGGAACTTTCATACTGTGCTCCACAGTGGCTGTATCAATTTACATTCCCACCAACAGTGTAAGAGTGTTCCCTTTTCTCCACACCCTCACCAGCAGTTATTGTTTGTAGATTTTTTGATGATGGCCATTCTGACTAGTGTGAGGTGATACCTCATTGTAGTTTTGATTGGCATTTCTCTAATAATTAATGATGTTCAGAATCTTTTCATGTGCCTCTTGGCCATCTGTATGTCTTCTTTGGAGAAATGTCTATTTAGGTCTTTTCCCCATTTTTGGATTGGGTTGCTTGTTTTTTTGATATTAAGCTGCATGAGCTGTTTGTATATTTTGGAGATTAATCCCTTGTCCATTGCTTCATTTGCAAATATTTCCTCCCATTCTGAGGGTTGTCTTTTTTTTTTTTTTGCTGTACACGGGCCTCTCACTGTTGTGGCCTCTCCCGTTGCGGAGCACAGGCTCCGGACACGCAGGCTCAGCAGCCATGGCTCACGGGCCCAGCTGCTCCGCGGCATGTGGGATCTTCCTGGACCGGGGCACGAACCCGTGCCCCCTGCATCGGCAGGCGGACTCTCAACCACTGTGCCACCAGGGAAGCCCCGGAGGGTTGTCCTTTCATCTTGTTTAAGGTTTCCTTTGATGTACAAAAGCTTTTAAGATTCATTAGGTCCCATTTGTTTGTTTTTATTTTCATTACTCTAGGAGGTGTGTCAAAAAAGAGCTTGCTGTGATATATGTCAAAGAATGTTCTTCCTATGTTTTCCTCTAAGAGTTTTATAGTGTCTGGTCTTACATTTAGGTCTTTAATCCATTTTGAGATTATTTTTGTGTATGGTGTTAGGGACTGTTCTAGTTTCATTTTTCTACATGTAGCTGTCCAGTTCTCCCAGCACCACTTATTGAAGAGACTGTCTTTGCTCCATTGTATATTCTTGCCTCTTTTGTCATAGATTAGTTGACCATAGGTTCATGGGTTTATCTCTGGGCTTTCTATCCTGTTCCATTGATCTGTATTTCTGTTTTTGTGCCAGTACCATACTGTCTTGATTAATGTAGCTTTGTCGTATAGTCTGAAATCAGGGAGCCTGATTCCTCCAGTTCTGTTTTTCTTTCTCAAGATCCCTTTGGCTATTTGGGGTCTTTTGTGTCTCCATACAAATCTTTAGATTTTTTGTTCTAGTTCTGTGAAAAAAGCCAGTGGTAATTTGATAGGGATTGCATTGAATCTGTAGATTGCTTTGGGTAGTGTAGTCATTTCACAATATTGATTCTTCCAATCCAAGTGCATGGTGTATCTCTCCATCTGTTTGTGTTATCTTTGATTTCTTTCATCAATGTCTTGTAGTTTTCTGAGCACAGGTCTTTTACCTCCTTAGGTAGGTTTATTCCTAGGTATTTGATTCTTTTTGTTGCAATGGTGAGTAGGATTGTTTCCTTAATTTTTCTTTCTGATCTTTTGTTGTTAGTGTATAGGCATGCAAGAGATTTCTGTGCATTAATTTTATATCCTGCAACTTTACCAAATTCATTGATTAGCTCTAGTAGTTTCCTGGTGGCACCTTAAGGATTATCTATGTATTGTGTTATGTATCATATTATCATGTCATCTGCAGACAGTGACAGTTTTACTTCTTCTTTTCCAATTTGTATTCCTTTTCTTTCTTTTTCTTCTCTGATTGCCATGGCTAGGACTTCCAAAACTATATTGGATGATAGCGGTGAGAGTGGACATCATTGTCTTGTTCCTGATCTTAGAGGAAATGCTTTTAGTTTTTCACCATTGGGAATGATGTTTGCTGTAGGTTTGTCATATATGGCCTTTATTACACTGAGATAGGTTCCCTCTATGCCCACTTTCTGGAGAGTTTTTACCATAGATATGTGTTGAATTTTTTCAAAAGCTTTTTTGGCATCTATTGAGTTGATCATATGGTTTTTATTCTTCACGTTTGTTAATATGGTGTATCACATTGATTGATTTGCATATATTGAAAAATCCTTGCAGCCCTGGATAAATCCCACTTGATCATGGTGTATGATCTTTTCAATGGGTTGTTGGATTCTGTTTGCTAGTATTTTGTTGAGGATTTTTGCGTCTATATTCATCAGTGATATTGGTCAGTAATTTTCTTTTCTTGTGATATCTTTGTCTAGTTTTGGTATCAGGGTGACAGCAGCCTCATAGAATGAGCTTAGGAGTGTTTCTTCCTCTGCAATATTTTGGAAGAGTTTGAGAAGGATGGGTGTTAGCTCTTCTCTAAATGTTTGATAGAATTCGCCTGTGAAGGGACCTCCCTGGTGGTGCAGTCGTTGAGAATCCGCCTGCTAATGCAGGGGCATAGGTTCGATCCCTGGTCCGGCAAGATGCTACAGAGCAACTAAGCCCGTGCACCACAACTACTGAGTCTGTGCTCTAGAGCCTGCAAGCCACAACTACTGAGCCTGCGTGCTGCAACTACTGAAGCCCACGTGCCTAGAGCCCATGCTCTGCAACAAGAGAAGCCACCACAATGAGAAGCCCGTGCATCGCAACAAAGAGTAGCCCTTGCTCGCTGCAACTAGAGAAAGCCTGTGTGCAGCAACAAAAATCCAATGCAGCCCCAAAAATTAATTAATTAATTGATTGATTAATTAAAAAAGAAAGAATTCGCCTGTGAAGCCATCTAGTCCTGGACTTCGTTTGTTGGAAGATTTTTAATCACAGTTTCAGTTTCATTACATATGATTGGTTTGTTTATATTTTCTGTTTCTTCCTGGTTCAGTCTTGGAAGTTTATATCTTTCTAATGGTGAGAGAGGGGTTCTCCTCCTGCACCTTGTCAGGGAGTCCCTGGGCTTGGCACATGGACCCATGGGGCTATCAAGAGAAATCTAGTCTCTGGAAAGTTGTGTCTAGGTCTGTGCTTTCAAACTTCAAAAAAAAATGTTTTTTTTAAAGCAATTGACCTTTTAATTCAAGTGAAATCTCACCACAAACACCAATACATTAAACCAATAAAAGTGTTGAAGAGCTGTACCTTCTCAGCGCCCTCTTTTCTCTCCATGCCTGTCCCTGAAGCAACTGTAGGGAATATGATTTAAAATTAAAAAAAAAAAAAAGAAAAAATACAGGGCTTCCCTGGTGGTGCAGTGGTTGAGAATCTACCTGCCAATGCAGGGGACGCGGCTTCGAGCCCTGGTCTGGGAGAATCCCACATGCCGCAGAGCAACTAGGCCTGTGTGCCACAACTACTGAGCCTGCCTGGCTCAGTCAACGTCTGGAGTCTGTGCTCCGCAACAAGAGAGGCCGCGACAGTGAGAGGCCTGCGCACCGCGATGAAGAGTGGCCCCCGCTTGCCGCAACTAGAGAAAGCCCTCGCACAGAAATGAAGACCCAACACAGCCAAAAATAAATAAATAAATAAATAGATTAAAAAAAAAAACAAAAACCACAGGCTTAGCTGTCAAAAGCCCCCAAGAGAAGAAGTATGCATCAATTCCCTCAGTTACTCATATCTGGCACTTTTATTAATTTAATTTTTAAAAATAATATATGTACCTAGTTTTTTAAAAGTCAGTCTTAAAGTGAAAAACAGCAGTTCCCACTCTAATTCTTCTTACCCTTGAGTTGTTCTCCCAAAAGGCAATAACTTTCAACCTTTTTAGCCATTTCTTTGGAATTTACCTCTTTATCTTGAAAGGACATGCTTATACAGCTAGTTCTTGATTTTTCAATCTTAGACATTTATCTTTTGACTTTCTGTGATGAAGGATAAGAATTCAGCTCTTTACACCACTTTTCTTTTCCTTGTCCCTCCACAGCACACACACTTCACCTCTGCTATTCGTTCACATATAACTACACCAATTTTTTTGTTAATCTAATATTAACTATTTACCTATAACATCTATAAAAAATATTGTTCACAGGTGAGCCACATAATATACCAAGGTTACATTTTCTCTCAAGTATTTCTTTTTTTTTCAATTATTTCTTCCTATAGTTAACAATTGCCTTATTTTTCCTTTGTGGTTTTGTGTACCTAGCATTAATTCATCTCCCAAATTCTCACATAGAGCTATAAAACTTCTCCCAGTAAAGTCAAACCCATCGTGTAGTCAAAAGATCTTCTTTTGTGGGGAATACATCCCTTCTGGAGACCCTTGGTCCTCCTCCCTTCTAGGCTGGTTGCATTGTCAGTCTGCTGTGTGATAGTATTATGGTCTTTCTTTCATCACCATCCTAAGAATTCCCTGAGCCTCTCCCCTGGACTGGATGCCTGGATCCCAGATTCCATGTCTTGATTTACTCATCCATTTTCAGTGAAACGCATCCTCCTGTAACTTCCCAAAAATCTGCTTGAGAAGTGACTTTGAGACCATGTGTATCTGAAAATATTTTGATTATATGCTCACACAATTTATAGTTGACAGGTCAATAATTTTCTTTACATAAACTTAATGGTACTTGTTAGGTCCATGTATCTTGCTCTTTGCCCTGGAGTTGAAGAAGAATATGTGCCACATATGAGGCATAATCTTCCACCTCTCTTGTGAAAAGACTCCTGGAGACATAAATATCTGACTCTGGGTGCATGACATGCCATCTATTACAAGAGAAGGCAAGAGATAATTAACCCCGTCCTTCATCTATTTTCACTTAGCAAACACTTGTGAAAAAGTGCCTGTACTGTATTCCATGTACTGTGCTCAATGCTGGGACTTGTTTTGGTTTGGGATGATTAATTCATGTGTATGTATTTTGACAGGTTCACATGGAGCCCTCAGGCCATATAACAACACTAAGATTATTCTTTCAAGCTACTCTCCTCAACTCAGTCAGCTTCCCTTACTTTAGTCAGCAGAAGCCAAACTCAGTAGATGAGCCTACCAAGAGAAGTGCACAACAGTGAACACCAGACTCTTGCAGGTGTCACTGGGCAAACAGTAGAGAAGACCTATTGTCTAGAGTTGAGGGACTCTGAGGGCTCAGGAAAAGTTTATCTCACCTGCTCATACAAAGAGTGTACCAGAACCTCTGTGCTATGCTCCAAGAGAGGTCAGTGGAGCTCCCAGAAAATGGCCCATTCCTCTCTCATGAGCCCAACTGGAGGGCCTCAGAGCAGGAAAACCATACAGAAGATGGTAGCAATAGCAACAATGACAACAACAATGATAGTTTTTGTTGTTATTATTTTGTTATTGAAGCCAGAAGGGAAATACCACTTTCATGTGGCTATATGGAACGCTAGCCCTGTGCTAGGGACTCAGTCACATTAAGATATAACACTCACTTCTGCTTTGGTTCCCAGAGATGTTTTTCATTATCAGTAAGTAAAATTACAAGAAAATGATCCAACCAAAAGTAAGGGCTATGGTTGTTATAAAATGTATTCCCTTTCTGACCCAGCAAAATGACTCTAGAATTTATCCCAAGGAAATAATGAATGATATGAAATATTACTGCTAGAAATTATGATAATAATGAAAGATGTGAGAAACGATAGAATCTTAACAATATTTACTGAAATACTGCTATAAAATTACTACTGATCAAAATAGCCTATCTCCCTGATTAAAAATTGGGGCAGTACCCTCATTCAGTGGAATACCATTTAGCCATTAAAAATTATGTAAGAGAAATGTGTCCCTTGATGTGGAAAGATATTTATAATATATACTATTTTTGTACATGTATATGTATATGTATATGTACACGTATGTGTAATATACAAAAAAAGATTGATAAAGAAAATATCAAGAGTTAAGGGTGGTTATCTCTAGGTTGGTGGAATAGGGATTGATTGGCTTTTTTCTTTTTTCTTTCTCTCTCTCTTCTTTTTTTAAAATTTTTGTTGCTTATGTCCATTTCCCACAATACTTTGCTTTGGACTAAAAAAAAAAAAAGCAACACCAAAAGATATTTTGAAAGCCTGGGATAAAGAAGAGAGAAAGGGCTTCAGTAAGCCAAGGACAAATCTTGAAAGAGGCTCCCCCAGAGGCAAAATTTCCCAGCGCTCCTCTTTGCACCCTTCACTCCTGAAGCCTATGGTTTCTGTAGCGCAGGCTTGAGCACACCTGGCTGCAGGTAGCTCAGAGATTAAGTGTTGGCTGTGGCCACAAGAGTCCCAGCCACCCATGTAAGGTTGGTGAGTCAGGGCTTGCTTTGTGCCGTTGCAAGGAGCATCTAAGTATCAAGCCTAGAAGTCACAGAGGGGTCATCTCCCATCAGAAGCCGTTAAAAAGGTGCTGATCTGGTAGACAAAGCCTTTCCTTAGGACAGATTCTGGAAACCACCCCATGGTTCTGAACTGCATTTCATCTGCCTTCCAGTTAGCTTATAGCTTAGGTGCAGCTGTGCTCATGTCCTTGCACATGGCACTGTCTGCCCAAAGCTAACTGCTCATTCTCAGAACAAGATCTTGATCATCAATGCCAGCTGTTGCACCAGACCCCATGCTAGCCTTTCTATATACAATATTTCCCAATTCTTACTATTCTGCATGTCAGATGTTATTATTTCTGTTTATCAAAGGAAAAAGCTGAACTCAGTGATTTGCTGGGCACCTCCCATGAAGGAGCAGAGCCGGGATTTGAACCAGGTCTGTGGACTCCTCATCCATAGGGCTACTTTTCCACCCCTCTGCCTTTCTGAGGGGTGGAATGTGGGGAGCCCCCATACTAGCAGCAACAATATACTGCCTTGTGGTGGACCCTATTGTTTTTAGCTGTGTCAGGAGTTGTGTCTCCCTTCCTTTGGGTCCCACGGAGTGCCCAGCAATGTACTAGACCATTGTGGATGAGTGAAATTGAAGTTCAGGGCTAGTGAAACCATGTTTAGTGAAATCTTAACTCTTCTCCCATCTTCCACGTCCCTCCACTCTCTGCCCCATCATCTCTTATTGATCTTGGAATAGGAGCTGTGTTCCTAAATGCCTATGGCAATATTCAACATTCTTTCAATGCTTGAGGTTATTCTTAGGCAGCGGTGGTGGAGGGCACCAAGATATCCTCTGGCTGTTTCCTAACCCACCTGCTCTGCTTTATCACCCATGTTTCTCCACCTCAGTCCTCAAGCCCAGTTAGCCAGGGCTGTCTTTTGTTCCTGAACATTCCCATGTCTTAGGCTGTGTCCCCACCATGTCTGCTGCCTGGACTACCTGACACTGAGGAGATATAAATAGTCATTGGGTAAGTGAATGCCTCATGAATGGGTGAATGAATGCCCTCCCCTTCATCTAGTTAAGTCCTGCCCTTCCTCGGAGGTCACGCTCCAGCCCCACCATCTCTGTGAAGCCTTTTCTCCATTGCCCTGGGCATCAGAGCCAGCTCTTCACTCAAAACACTTAGAACACGTGCAGTCATGGTTCTGGTTTGTCACTTAGCAAGTGCCGTCTCCTACGTATAAGGCATTTTGTGTGTCCTGCTTTGTGAAGGGAGGGAATGTATTGTGCTATTCAGTGACTTTGGAGCCAGAGAGACCTGGGTTCAAGTTTCAATTCCATCACTTGCCAGCAGAGTGACCTGAAAAAGTTGGCTTAACCTCTCAGGCTGTTTCTTAATCTGTTAAAAAGGGACAATGCCCACCTTCTAAGTTGTTACGAGAGCGAAGTGACCTTTCTCACAAATCCCAATGAGTCAAATTACAAAATAATATGTAGACAGTCCAGGCAGCAGATACAGTGGGGACACACTCTCATAAAACAAGCATTTCCTTTGTAGACTTACATATTTGTGGGTGTTTTGTGCGTGAATGTATGTGTAAAATCTGGAAGAACACACGGTAAACTACTAACACATACAGTTAATCCCACCATGACTATTCTGTATAGTAGTTATTTGTGCATATATTTTATTTCCCTTCCCCCAGATTGGAAGAATCTGAAAGGCAGAAACTGACTGTCCCCATAAGGATGCTAAATTATGCAGTGGTAACCATCTCAAAATCTCAGATGCTTAAACAGTGAGGTTATTTCTCCTTTGTGCTACATGTCCATTGTGGGTCCGGTAGGCTCCACATACCAAAGTCACTAAGGGATGCAAGCTGCCAGACCACCACCATCTCGAACATCACCAGGCAGCATGTGGAAGGGAAAAGAGAGAGGGACAAAGTGTTTGCTCGTAGCCCTTGGCCAAAGCAAGTCACATGGCCACACTGAACTTCAAGTGGGAAGAGAAGTGCAGTCTTCCCGTGTGTCTGAAAGGAGCTGAAGTACAGATATCGGTGAAGTACTCAGCTGTCTCTGCACCTGGGATGATGCTGGGCACATTGTGGTTACTCAGGTAATACAGATGACAATGCAATGCAATAGAATTCAGGCTCTGGAAAAAATATAAAAATGAGTCGAAGACTTAACCCATTTAAATAAAAGGTTAATGAGAGAAAATATACATGCTTAAGCAATTACAGTGGGGATGGTGACACAAATGCTCTAATAAAATTATAACACCCTATGAAAGTGTATTCATTTTCCATGGGTGCTATAAAAAATAACAACACATTTAGCAGCATAAAATAGCAGTGTATTAGTTTACAGTTCTGTAGGTCAGAGTTCTACTACAGGTCTTGCTAAACTAAAACCAAGGTGTTGGCAGGATGCATTCCTTTCTGGAGGCTCTTCATTTCCTGCTTAGTCAGTTTGTTGGCAGAATTCAGTTTCTTGGGGTTGTAGGACTGCAGTCCCATCTTTTGTTGGTTGTCAGTTGAGGACTCTTTCCAGTTTCTAAAGGCTACAACGTTCCTTGGCTCATAACCCCCTTCCTCCAACTTCAAAGTTCTCATTTCACATCTCTCTGATCTACTTTCCTGACTTTCTCTTCTACTTTTAAAGACACAATGATCAGATGGAGACCACCCAGATAACTCAGGACAATCTGCCCATCTCAAAGTCGTTAATCTTAACCAGATCTGCAAAGTCCCTTTTGCTATGTAAGGAAACTTATTCCCAGGTTCCAGGGAATGGATATTTTTGGGGGACCATCCATTCCTACAGGGAGTTTTAAAAACTATATGTACATAAATATACATTGTATATATATCCATGTGTATGCTATATATACTTGTATATATATTTAATTATATATAATTTTCATTGTGATTAAGCCAAGGAGGGAAAGATTAATTCCAAACAGAAAGACAAGGGAAGACTTAAGCTGGGCCCAAAGAAGTTAACTCAAACAGGCAGTGGTAGGGATTCCAGGCTGAGGGTCGAGCACACATAAAGAGCACAGGGAGTCTGTGCCTTTTGTGCTCAGGGAACCGAAAGTGGGTGCCTGCTGTAGGGGAGAGGAGCCGTGGGAGACATGAGGCAGGACAGGAAGGTGAGGCAGGCTTGACAGGCTGAGTTGCCGGAGACGAGCGCATAGGGGCTGTGACATCAGACAAACCTGGGTTTGAGACTCAGCTCTGCCACTGTGTGATGATGAGCAAGTGACTTAACCTCTGTGAACCTCACGCAACTCCTGAACTGTGAAACGAAGCTGCTAACAATAGTGCCTATTTTATAGGGTTGTTTGGAGCCTTGATTATGATAATATTTAAACTGTTTAAAATTTAATGACGGGTGCCGTTGTTAGTATTACCAGCCATGTCCTTCCTGGGCTGTGGTTGTGTCACCTGCACTGAGGGGACAGAGTCTGGGAGAACCAGACAAGTGGGCTGTGGGAGAATTCTGCCTAGCCTCCTCTCCTATCTCCAATGCCAACCCCATGGATTGTGTGGATGAGTTTCCCACACACCAGACACCTTGTACCTTGACACCTGCTTTCATCTACAAAAGCTCTCCCTCTGTCCACCCTGAACTTGCCCTGGCACTGTGGTTAACCATGATGGACAAAGGGATGATACCAAGACCAGTCCTCAAACAAAATCCTGTCCCCATGTCCTCAAAGGGGGCTGGGTACCACTTCAATCCCCAGATGCTTTTACCAACACATTCTTCTATGATCCAAGACAGCAAGCTTGGTGTGTCCGGATCTTCCTTTCTCAGGCTACAAATTCTGGGCCCTAAACACAGACGTGGATGTCACAGATAATTGAATTGCAGTCAAATGTTCAGAGCGCATCTTCAGAGAAGTGGGGAAGGACATAAACAGGTATACATATGTGTAACTGTACATAAAGAAAGTAAATATGCTTTGCAGAATTACTGATTTTGATATGCTTTGTAATTCTAAGCTAGAAATCGAATAAAAGAGGGAAAACACATGTCACAGAATTAACAGTAAGTGCCCAATTCTGAATTTTCTCTGCAGGGCTATAGAGCTCATAAAAGCCCTGCTAAATGAACAGACAGGACTTCAAGCCCTAACCGCCCCAGATGAGGCAGACGGCAGGTGGGAGCGATGCCTTTAATCCTCACCACCCACACCCTCCACCCCAGCCGTGACTGTTTTCACCCTAACAAGCAATCATTTCAGAAGATACAGGTTACTAAATAAGAAAAACAAAGATTTGCGTGCTGACCCACCTCCTAGATAAACCGCAATTAATATTTTACAACGTCCTTTCCCTTTTATGTCCACACAAATACTTTTCAATTTAACAAAAATGGAACAACTTTGCATATGCCATCTTGAGAACATGACTATTTATTAAGCACCTGTATGTCACCTCCCTGAACCCTAGTTTCCTGCTCTGTATCTCACACGATATTTGTAAACTGGTACTATAAATGTAAACAGAGTCAATACATGTTAACATTGAACATAAGCAAGAATCATAGTTATTATTGTCTTGCTTAGTCATTACAGAAACTGTCAAATTATTACAGATGAAGAAATGGAGGTTCAGAGAATTGTCATGTAATCAACCTATGTAACTTGTAAGGGGTGAACTTATAAAAACTCAGATTTATTAGATTCAAAACCCAGTCTCAGTGCTTCCCCAAAAGATGAGCAAGAAGAGAAAGCAAATACTCCACAGGAGACTTGTTAGCCTAGGATAAGACAGTTTGCTTCAGAATCTTCTCAGTGCATCAGCCGAACTGATTTGCAGCTAACTGTTTCCACCCGGATTAATTGCTCCAAATCTTCTGTTCAGAGAAGGATTTGCAAGAAAACCACAACTATTCAAGATGGCTTTTCCAAACTGTAGTCACCTCCAGTTTTTGCCTGGTTCTCTTGATTTCCAATTACGGTCAATTCCTTTTTAATAATAATGGCTTAAGCACAAATGAGAAATCTTCCAGCAACCAGTCGGTTCCTCCTAAACTCCTTGTAAATGCTTTGGGATTAGCGACTGCACCCTTGTGCTTCCTGAGCCCCTCGTTAGAACGCATAATTGAGAACCAACTTAAATGAAGTTCAACTATCATTGTCATCCATCTGCACTTTATTGGAATTCATTCATTTTGTTCCCATAGGCCTACCGGCTAGAATGGCTTGGGTAGGTGGTCACCTTGCTGCTCTGCCTCACACACGGGTACATGCACGTACCCAAAGGCTCAAATGCACACACTGAGCCACTGTGAGTCACATGTCTGAGTATCCTGAAATCTGGGGCCGGCCAGATCTCACCAGGGTAAACGCTGGCTTGGCACACAGCTTGGCTGTCTGAGGGCTGTAGATTCAGGTGGAATTAATTAAGGGAGGACTGGTTTCCAGCTCTTAATTAAAGTGTTGCACCCACATCCAAGTGTGTTCTCCTCTCATAGACCAAGACCAAGTCCAAGCAAGACAAGGGGCTTGGGGCCGCACCAGCATGATCCTCAAGTTCACATCGCCTACAGGGCTGTGTGAGGAACTTCTGCCCAAAGAGCCCCATTGCTAAAGTGGCTTGTCTACTGATGGTGACAAGTGCCTGGAATTCTACCATTAGAACCTCATCCCTGTGGATGAAAGCTTTGGAGCTCCAGAAGACCATCTGTTAAGATGCACATACCTGTAGGGGAATAAACTAAGGCTTATTAACCAGTAATGCATTCATGTAAATTATTGAATTGGTTGACCTCATTATTTAACATGGCCCTCAGGGAACCAGGACACATAAGTTTGGACGAGAGGCTTTACCAAGATAACTGAAGTGGGGAGGTAGGTGGTAGGAGAGCATTGGACCCTGGGGAGGAAGGTGTGAGAGGAGGGCTGACTTTGTACCCTTGATTTCCACTAGCTGGTGGGTTGACTGAGCTGCAGACACTGCTGGGTGACCTTCGGCAGGATCCCTGGTCTGGCTTCATGACTCAGCTACACCCTGAAGGCGTTTGAGGTGACCTATAGCTCCAAGCAGCTGAGTGAAGAATTAATTAATGACTGTGAAGAGGCCTGAAAACACCAGGTTCTTTGACATGCAAGGCATGATTATTAAGTCATTAGGAGGACTGGCTAATTATTATTTCAAAAGTTGCTGGTGGAAGGGGCAACCACCTGTTGCTCTCCACGGGGTGGGGCGGGGGGGACTTTGAGAGGGCTATGGGATGGGGAAGGTGGAAGGGATACAGGTGTAGCTCTCACCACTTGCTCTCAGCCTGTGCTGGAAAATTGGTCTTTCTGCCTCTAGAGTAACCAGCCCATGGTGCCATGTTGGTATGTATTAGGATGTGTGAGGACCAGCAGTCTGCAATGGGTTTTCTGGTCTTCCGGCTTGGCTGTTGGTCTTTTCACCATGATCCTCCCTGGCAATTAGCTTGGGAATACCAAGGAATTGGGAATACCAAGCACTAGCAAGAGGAACTGGTTTGTAGCAACTCACACCTACCATCCTTTTTTTGATGGCCCAGGTGGTAGGTGTGACCAAGTGCTCCAGAGACCAGGTAGGGAGGTTGAGCCCAAGAAAGGTGTGGTTAAACTCAGCCAATAAAGAGGTGTGTGACCTTGTGCAAATTATTTCCTTAAACTTCTGGGCCTCATTTTCTTCATCTACAAAATGGGGTCACAAACCCTATCTCACTTTCCTTCTCCAAGGATTGATGTAAAAACCAAATGAGACAACAGATATGAAAGTTCTTCCTGCAGCATAAAATGGTATCCTGCAGGATACTATCTCTATAACTCATCTTCAGTATCAAGGTCTGAAACTGTATCTATTATATTTCTCCCAGAATCTTTTTCAAACTTTACTTGGGGATCGAGAATTCATTGACACAATGAATGAATGGGGAAGAAGACGTCTCGGGGATGTCGTGTGAAGAAGCCTCACTTGATCCAGTAAATCTCACCCAACTGTCTGCCATGAGAACTTAAAATTTTGAGCACTTGTCAGTATTTTCATTAAAGGATTCCCCCTTCTGAAGGCCTATCTTTAAAATGTCTACTTAATAGCCAACATGACAAGATGGGAGAGAAATGGGAGAATCCATGATTATCTACTGATAGATGAATACAAATTGGTTCATCAGATCAGTCAGCTCTTCACCATGACCCTGACATATGGGACTTGGGGTGGGTAACTTTTAGTGAATAAGAAGAGCTCAAGGAAACAGCAGCCTTAGAACCACAATAGAATGTTGGGTGTCCAAAATGTGCAGAGAGGGGAATTCTGTCAAGAGTGCAAAACAGAAACATATTATTACTAACGCTCTTAAGACTTTTGTATAACCCTTTAGATTGGAGCTTTTGTGCATACTCTATCTCCTAATCCTCACAGCAACCTGGCGCGTTATTATTTCCTTTTTACATAGAATAAACTGAAACCTAGAAGCTTACATGACATACCTAAAGGTACAGATCCAACATGTGGTAGAGGCAGGACTCAGATGCGGGTCCTGAGTCTCTAAGACTGTGCTTTTCCACCGCACCCTCATACCTGCACTTCACATTTTACACTGGAGGGAATACTCTTTTCTAATTTCAATTTGCCCAGCCCTAAAGATTTTATCTTTCCTTCTCTTAGAGAGTGACTGAGTTGTTGGGGATGCTCAGTGAGTAGCTGGCTCCTTTCTTCTCCTTTCCCTTCTTAGTAGGTCATGTCCAATCTGTTCAATGGAGGAATAATAATAGTTGACATCCATGGAACATTACTATGCACTGGGTGTTTTGCATGTTTATATCTAATTCTCACAACAATCTTTAAGACAGGTCTCATATCCTCAGTCTATAGAGGCAAAGACCAAGGCTTACAGAGTATAAACAGCTTACTGAAGGTCATTTAGGTGCCTGCCAGTCTTTAAAGCCTATATTCAGAGGCATTGTCATCAATACACAAAAGCTATCAAGTGGTATCTTCCCCCCCTTTTTTTTTAAACTAGCTATTCTCAAATTCCCATTTATATGAAAGCTAAACCCTTAGAATCCACCTTTACTCATAAATACTTGTATTCATGTTTTAGTGGGCCCTATGAGCAAGGGTTTCTCTGTTATACATCTAGAAGCAGAATTTCTGTTTCCTCTAGTGAACGACATTTTCATCTTTACTAGGTAAAGTACCAACTGAGACAGCTACCTGAGAGAGTATGAGAAAAATGAGAGAAATATTGCTTACTCTACTTTTTAGTCAAAACTTAGCATTGTGAAAGTTTTAATTTTTTTCCAGTCTAGTAGTGTGAAATGGTATCTCACTGTGGTTTTAATCTGTATTCTCATGATGACTGATAAGATTGAGCACCTTTTCATGGGTTATTGGCCATTCGTGTTGCCTCTTCAGTGAGACACCTATTCATAGCTTCTGACTTTTCTGTTGGATCATCTTTTTTCTTGATTCGTGGAAGTTCTTTATATATGAGATATTCTATATACCAATTCTCTGTGGATTATATGTATAGCATATATTTTTTCTTGCTTTGTGGCTGGACTTTCACTTTATAGTGCCCTTTAGTGAACATATTTTATTTTTAATATATGGAATTAATCAATTATAAAGGGTTTTGCTTTTTGTGTCTTATTGAAGAAATTCTCTGCTACTCTGAAATTATATAATATTTTTCTATATTATCTTTAAATTTTTTAAGTACTTAAATACAGCAATGTTTTTGAACGTTCTCATTAATTTTAATAATTTATTAGTAGATGCTTTTGGGTTTTCTGCTGGACAATCACGTCATTGACTAATAATAATATTTGTGTTTCTGTCTTTCAGTACTTATATTTTTTATTTGTTTTTTCTGACCTACTGTGCTTGTAAGAACCTCCAGTAAAAGGTTTGTAGAAGTGGTGATGGTGGGCACTCTTGTCTTGGTAACCATAAATTTGTTTTCTATATCTGTGACTCTATTTCTGCTTTGCAAATAAGTTCATCTGTACCAGTCATCATGTTTTTAATATTTATTTGGTACGAGTCAAGTATCTTCATTCTTTATGGGTCTATTTCTCATTTATTGTGGCTTATTTTCTCATGTATATTGGAAGTTTTATTTACGTCCTAATAAGACATTACCTATGGGCATTCTTTGTTATTGGGTTAAATGGCAATCCACCAGAGAAGATTAGTATTTGCTCCTGCCAGTTACTTGAGAGAACTAACTCAGGAACTACTTTTGATATTTGGTTTGAAGTGTTTTATACCACACAGGTAGTATGAATTTGAATCCAAGTTCATATGAGAACTTACTTATGGATAGGAACTCTTGGAGGAAGCAACTTTTCCCTCTGCTCAGAGCCAAAGCTGAAACACACCTCCTTCCTTGCCAACCTGTTTATTGGGTGGATCTTGTTTTCCTAGACATTGTTTCTCTGAGGGAGAACCCCCAGCCCTCTTGGGGTCCTAATTTTATATAGGAATCTCTGTTCTGACTCCTACCTTGAGCATTCTCAAGTCCTGTCCCTATCTTCATTTGTTACAGGTGTAGCTGTCAAAAACAAACAAAACAAAGCAAAACACTTTAGCTTACAAATTGTTGGAGAAGCTGCCAGATTTAGTGCTTAATCCTCTCTCTGGGACTGTATTCCAATTTTGGATTTAGCCTCTGAGGGGTTCTTTTCTTGCAAACTCAGCTAGGTTGCTTAAAAGATTTTTACTTTATCTTTTATCCAGTATTTCTAATTTTTCCCCTCCTTCCTTTTCTTTTCTTTTCTTTCTTTCTTTTTTTTTTTTTTTCAGAAGGATTTTACACTATCCAGTCCTCTATGTTGCTGGAAACAGAAATCCCCATAACATTCTCCCCCTTCCTTCCCACCTGGAAAGCCCTTGTTTATCCTTAAATTTCTCACTGAGATGTCATCTCTTCTGGGGAACATTCACTGTCCCACTCTCTCCCGCTCCAAAAGCAAAATAAACGAGTCCATTGTCTGTGTTCTCAAATACTTGGAACATACCTCCTCTAAAGATCCCCCACATTTTTTATTATAGTGATTTGCTTATCTGCTTCCTCCTACTGTTCTGCAAGATCCTGGCAGAGTGTTTTAATTATCATTTTATATTCAGTATTTAACACAGTGCCAGACACAAAATAAACACTTAAATGGATATTTGAGTTTGAATAAAGAAATAAATAAAACATCATTATTTACCAAATGAAGTCCAAACTCATTAGCATGTCATTCAGTTACCTCCACAATGTAACTGCAACTCATGCTTCCAGCCTTATTATTCAGTTAATACTTTATTAATTAATGTATCAGTTCTCTATTAACTCATTCATTCATACATTTATTCATTTTTTGAGTGCCTATTATGTGCAAAACTCCATGCACAGTAGTGGGAATATCTCCATGATCTCTGTCTTCGTGGAGTATGTTAGCAAATGGGAGCAAATATTAACAAGTAATTACATAATTACTTAATTACATTGTGATGAGTGTTATGAAGGAGAGATAGAAGCCCTACAAGATACTCAGCAAAATGTTGTGATGTGCATGTGGGAAGAGCATCCCAGGTAAATGGAATAGCTCATAGGAAGGCTCTGAAACAAGAAAGAGCCTTGTGAATGTACCCACTCCTTCCTCTCATTCGCTTTTCAACAGCAAAGTACCAATCATTGTTCCCTGAAGAGCTCCACAATGATACCTGGGCTCAATTTGTTCCTTCTGTCTGATCTGTCCTTATCACTCACTTATCCCCCTCCTCCTCTGTCTATCAACATATCAGGAATCCACTCCTTTCCCAAAGGTTTTGTCCATGCAGTCTCCCTTGGTCTGGAAATGATTTTATTGCTCTTTGTTCCCACTTGGTATCTCTAATTATGGTATTTATCTTATAATTCAGTTGTCTATGTATGCAAACTACATGAGGGCAAGCAATATGTTTTATTCAGCTTGGTAGGTTTGTGCTTTGTAAAATCTCAATTTGGCCACAGTTTACTTCTGTGACAAGGTTACAACCAGATTGTGCCAGACGAGAAACCGCAATAACGTCAGAAAAGAACTTCAAACTGGTTTGCCAAGAGAAGAGTTTTCGAAAAATCAACCATGCCAAACCACAAGTTCACAGGGTTTTGGACAGGTAGCCAAGACCAGGACCTTTTCAAGCTTCCTTAGCACTAATTAACCCACTGATCTGGCATGAAATAAAAAGCCCTGAAGTATATAACTTGATAGGGCCATGTTGGATAACACCAAGTATCCAGCTCTGCAGGCAGGAGTCAGTGTGGAATGGTTAACCTCTTCCCTGCTCCTTCCACAAGGAATGGATTCCAAGTGTTATCTGCCTCAAACCATGCTGGGTTGGAGGACAAGTTATCTTGAGTGGGAGGACACTCAGGTGAACTCAAGACAAGAGTTATAACGAAGACCCACATACCATATTTTTAAATATTTAAAATTTGTAAATTACATCCTAGACAGTTAACTAAAATATGTTCTATCCTCCTACCTTGACAAATAAACCCTGAGAGCAACATAGAAGACTGGGTTCCGGTTTGGAATCCTCCAGCACTTTGCAACATGGTGCTCAGGAAAAACCAGTCCCTGCCATTTTCCAGGAAATCTCCTCCTTCTCTTCCCACCCTTGACTCCATCCTGTACCAAGAGTGTCTTACATACATATCTATGTAGAAATCCTAGCCCACACATCCAAGCGGCACCATACCCCTCACAAAGTGGTGCCCATTGGCTAACTCTCCCAGAGGCACAGTTCATCCTCAGGGACAGTCCGTTCTGAGGAAGAAATGTAGGCAAGCCCCAGAAGCAAGTTCAAGACCATTCAAACAGGGAATTATTGGGTCTAGAAGCATGCTCTTGAAGGAAGGGTATGGGCTTCAGGTGAGCTCCTTCCTTTGGTCCCATGGACCAGGTGTCCTAGCCAGAGAAAAGCCAGAGTGGAGTCTTCTAAAGGGTGGGGCCTGGGTCAGGAGCCCCTCTTACTTGCATCTAAGGACAGTACCATGGAAAGTGACTGTGGTCCAGGTACTAAACCGTGGTAACAAAGAGGAAGGCAGCTTCCAACACTTCAAGGTAATAAAGCCATGACCAGTATATCTTAAAATATCTTCTACATTTGCATTCATACCTCACATGATCTCGTCCAGTTTTATGAATTTCAATATCATCTCTATGCAAACCAAAGCTGAGAAAATGTATTGCCGTCACATCTGTCCTATAAGAATTGATGCAGGAATTTCACCAAGTAGAAGGACATTGAAACTAGAAAAAAACTTGGAGCTATATTAAGGAATGAAGAGAACTGGAAAATAAAAATAAAACAAAGAGGTAAAAATAGTAAGACAATATTAATGATAAAGTTAAATCCTAAAATAAATTCATTTAACCCAAAATAAAGCAAGACAAGAGAAAAGAGAAAAAAAGAACAAAAAAAGAAAGAGAAAAAAAGAACAAAGAACACATGGTATAAATATAAAATAAATCACAAGATAATAGACTTAAACATATCAAATAGATAAATGTAACTGGTCTAACCACCTGCCTTAAAAGGCAGAGACTTTCCAAATAGATAAGAAGGTAAGACACAACTATATAATGTCTAAAGAAACCTAGTTTAAATAAAAGGACACAGGTAAATTAAAAGTAAAAGGACAGAAAAAGGTATATCACAAAACACTAAGCAAAAGATATCTGGAATGGCTATATTTTTATCAAATGAAAGAGAACTTACAATAAGGAATATTACCAGGCAAAAATAGGGATTATTTTATAAAGGAGATCAATTCGTCAGAAGGATATAACAATCCTAATTTTGGAGTATGCACCCAATAATAGAGTTTCAAATATAGGACACAACACTGGTATTTGGAATAAAATTTTTTTAAAAAGAAATGACAGAGGCTTCCCTGGTGGCACAGTGGTTGGGAGTCCGCCTGCCGATGCAGGGGATGCGGGTTCGTGCCCCGATCTGGGAAGATCCCACATGCCGCGGAGCGGCTGGGCCCGTGAGCCATGGCCACTGAGCCTGCACGTCCGGAGACTGTGCTCCGCAACGGGAGAGGCCACAACAGTGAGAGGCCCGCATACCGCAAAAATAAATAAATAAATAAATAAATAAAAATAAAAAGAAATAGACAAATCCACAGTTACAGCTGGAAGCACTAGCATACTCTCAGTGAAAGTAGAATTAGATAAACCTGTAAAGATACAGAAGACCTAAATAATGCTATCAAGCAAGACTAACCTAATTGACATTTACAGAACACTACCCAAAACAACAGCAGTATATACTTTCTGTTCTATTGTTCATGAAACATTCACTAAGATAGACCATATTCCTGGACAGAAATCTGCCTCAGTTATTTAAAAGCATTGAAATCATACAGAGGTTGTTTTTTGAACAAAAGGGAATTCAACTGGAAATCATAACAAAAATATATGGATAATGCCAAGTTTATAAATAAAACATTTGGAAATTTAAAAATATATTTCTAAATAATTCATGGGTCAAATAAGATATCATAAAGCAATTAGAAAATATTTAACTGAGTAAGAATGACAACACAATGTTTTAAGACTTATAGGATACAGTTAAAGTAATGCTTAAAATGAAGTTTATTTATTAAATGCTTATATAAAAAGGAGAAAGGTCCAAAACTATTTATCTAAGCTTTCACATTAAGAAGCTAGAGAATAAGAGTAAATTAAACCCAAAATAACATGAAAGAAGGAAATAATACAGATAAGACAGAAATCAATGAAACAGAAAAATGATAAACAATAGAGAAAATCACTAAAGTAAAATCTGAGTCTTTGAAAAGATTAATAAACTTGACAAATCTGGACTGATCAAGGCAAAAGAGAAAAGGTTCAGATTACCAATATCAGGCATGCAAGATGGGCATCACTGCAAGTCCTACAGACATTAAAATTATAACAAGTTCATATAATAACCAACTTATAATGATAAATTTTAACACAAATTAAAAAATACCAAAAATACCTCAAGAAGAAATTTTAAAATCTTTATAGTCCTTTATCTATCAAAGAAATTTAATTTATAATTTAAAATTGTACCCACAGAAAAGATCCAGGCCCAGATGGTTTCAATGATATATTTTAACATTTAAGTAAGAAATTATATCAACCATAAACACTCTTTCAGTAAACAAATGAGGAGAAACTACTTCTCAATTCATTTTATGAGGCCAGCATTACCCTGATTCCAAAAACAGATATTTCAAAAAGGAAAAGAAAGCAAAAGCAACAGATGAATATTTCTCCTGAATACAGATGCAAAAATCCTCAACAAAATTCTAGCAGATTAAATTCAGCAATATATAAAGAGGATAGTATGTTATGACTATATGCAATTTATTCCAGAAAAGAAATGATGTTGCAGAAAATGCATCTATTGACATAGAAATACATTTGCAATAAAAATTGGGGGGAAATATCAGGTCACAAAGAGCATCTCTTTAAAGGGAAAATATATAAATGTGTGCAAATAAAAAAGGATCTCAGTGACTTCCATAAGTTTGATGGAACCATCTGATCCCAAACCAGAACAATGACTTTGTGTAAAAGTAACAATTGGAAAGACTTTGGTGAGCTCAAGAGCAAGATGTACTGGAAACACAACAAATGTAGTTATGAGTGTGGTTAAGGTCAAAGATACACTGGGCTCTGGGTCCTGAAGCACATGGTAACAGCTGACAGTCTGCTCCTGGGAGGTAAAGAGAGTAAAAATGTTTCATGTAAGATAGGATTGCCAGCATCATTGCCTGGCTAGAAACTTCTCTCTCCATGAGAAGAGGCTGCAGAAAATTCCTGCTAACCATTTGAGGCAATGGTTTAAGGCAGCTGTGGGCCCAGGAATAAAACAGACATAAACTTGTGATCTGGAGGTAAACCAAGCCACCTTGGGGTTATCTTGGGTTGGGGTCTCCAGAAACAAAGTCTTAGATGGGCTGATTGACGTACTGAGAGAGTTCTCTCAGGAGAAACCTATAATGACATGAGGAAAGCACTGTAGTGTAAAAGAAGAAGAGAGGCACAGATTATCATTCAGAGAACTCCTAGTCTCAGTCTGATCCCACATGGAGCTCTAGAGTGTAAATAGTCTCACAAAGGTTGTCCTGCCCAGAAGGAAGAGAGATAAACTCTTATACTCCTGCTTCAATCAGTCAATGGCCACATGCCAACTCCCAAAGTGAAGCTGTGAATCATTCAGAAATGGAGCTCCTGTTAGTTAAGGCAATCAGCCAGAGAAGGATGCAAGTGTTATCCGTTAGCATCGATACCCAGAACAGCTGGGTGGAGCACCCCAGCATCTGCTAGAGTAGGTGATTCTATCTGTGAGATCCTGAATTGCAGCAGGGGCAAGAGCTTCAAAATGCCACATAGAACTTGACTCTGAATGGAGAGGCTCAGGAGAGCCAGGTGGAAGCAACCACAAAACAGTGTGAACACAGAGGTTGGGGTATTGGGGAACAAATGAAAATAAAGTACTCACACAAAATGAGACTTCATGCTAAAATTCCACCACCAAAAAGAAATCAAATGCTAAAACAGCAAACAAAATCAAGACACAGATTTACTCCGAGTGAAATTAACATTATGCAGTAATCTGACAAAGACTTTCAAATGTCTTCTTAAGATCCTCAAATAATTAAATAAAAAGATAACTTCCAAGGAAGAGTAAAAAATTATACAACAAATAAAAGAAATGAAACAAGAAATGTAAAAGGATGAAAAGGAGTAAGGTTGACCCTTGAACAACATAGGTTTGAACACGGGTCCACTTATGCTCAGGTTTTTTTCAATAGATATGTACCACACTACTGCATGATTCACGGTTGGTTGAATCTGAGGATACAGGAGAGTCAACTGTAAAGTTAAAGTGGATTTTCTACTGTGCAGGGGATTGGCACTCCTAACACCTGAGCTGTTCAGGATCAACTGTAGTTAGAAATATTGAATATAAAAAATACAGTCATAAAGGAAAGAAATACAAAAGACAGAATCAGCTCTAAACTAACACAAAGAGAATACTAGTTCATTATAACGTGCTGGGGAACTCATCCAAAACAGAGCACAGAGAGGCAAAGATTTGAAAAATTAAGAGAGCAGCTAAAAGACATGAAAGATGGATTGTCAAGCCAAAGATCATCTAATAGGAATTCCAGAAGGAGAGAGAAAGAGGTAATGATAGAGAAGCCATATTTGAAAAAAATTAAAGCTAAGAATTTTCTATAATTGGAGAAGAAACTGAATATTCACATTTGAAATGTGAATATCAAGCAGGATAAATAAAGATAAATCTACTCAGGCAAAATGTGGTAAAATTTCATAACATTAAAGGTAACTAAAAATATTAGAAGCTACTGAAAAAAAAAAAACAGTCTACAGCAATACTCTCGCTAGCAATATTGATTTCCAGAAACAGTAGGGTAATCTCTTCAAACTAATGAGGAAGAATACCTGTTACTTTAAAATTTTATAAATAGTTAAGCAATTATTTAAGAGTGAAAGCAAAATTAAGGCATTTTTAGACATAAAAGTACCAGAAGAAACTACCTCACAGACTCCAAGAACTATTAAAGGATATGTTTCATTAAGACAAAAAGTAAACACATATAAAGAAGATGTGAGAGCATTGACGAACACAAAACTATATAAACTATGCCAATAAATTTAATTAACTGATAACTTTTATTTTAAAATTGTATTTTGTTTATTTTAGAAGGTAAAAATAAAACTTCAGACAACACAGACAAGATGAGGAATATACAGTGGATTAATTTAAGATGTGCTAAGTTCTGAGTCTTGTGTATGAAAAAGTAGACACATATATAGTGCACTGATTAACTTTGGACTTTGTTAGAAAAAATTTATGGTTGTGTATATATGGCAAGTTGTAATTCTATTCAACGTAGTTTTTGCTTCTTGTGAGGCTGCCCTCCCTTAAAATAATAATACCTCTCTGAACTATTGACATTAGGCTTGGTCATTTGACTTCTTTGGTCATTGAAATATATTTGGAAATAATATACATTACTTCCAAGTGGAAGTTTTCAGAACCAGTGTGTACTCCATGACCTCCCTTCTGCTTTCAAACTGGCATTGCCAGATAAATTGCAGGATATCCCGTTAAATTTGATTTTCAGATAAACAACAAACAACAAACAATTTTAAGTATATGTTCCATGCAATATCTGTGACAGGCTTACACTAAAAAATTACTCATTGTTATGTGAAATTCAAATTTAACTGACATAAATACCCTTCTCAAAAATTATCTCAAAGTGTATCGCAGAACTAAACGTAAACACAAAACTATAAAACTCCTTGAAGATAACATAGGGGAAAACCTAGACAACCTTGGGTATGGCAATGACTTTTTAGTCCCAAGATCAAAGACATGATTTGTGAAAGAAATAACTGATAAGTTGGACATCATTAAAATTTAAAACTTCTGCTCCACAAATAAACAATGTCAGAAGAATGCAAAGACAAGCCACACACTGGGAGAAAATATTTGCAGAAGATACTTCTGATAAAGGACTGTTATCCAAAATATACAAAGAACTCTTAAAACAACAATAAGAGAACAAATAACCTGATTTTAAAATGAGCCAAAGACCTTAACAAACACCTCACCAAAGAAGATATACAAATGGCAACTAAACATAAGAAAAGATGCTCTCCATAATATGACATTAGGGAAATGCAAATGAAAACAACGAGATACCACTACACACCTGCTGGAATGGCCAAATCCAGAACACTGACAACACCAAATGCTGATGAGGCTGTAGAGCAGCAGGAATTTGTTGATGGGAATTTTCAATGTTACAGTCACTTTGGAAGACAGTTTGGCGATTTCTTACCAAACTAAACATACTCTTAGCATATGATCCAGCAATCACACACCTTGGCATTTACTCAAAGAGTTTGAAAGCTGATGTGCACACAAAACATGCACATGGATGTTTATAACAGCTTTATTCATAATTGTCAAAACTTGGAAGCAACCAAAATGTCCTTCAGTAGGTGAATGGATAAATAAACTGTGACATATCCAGAGAATGGAATATCATCCAGAACTAAAAAGAACTGAGCTATCGAGCCATGAAAATACATGGAAAAACATTCAGTGCATATTACTGAGTGATAGAAGTCAATCTGAAAAGGCAACATACTGGATGATTTCAGTTATATGACACTCTGGAAAAGGAAAAACTATGGAGGCAATAAAAAGATCAATAGTTGGCCAAGATTAGCGTGAGGGAACAGAATGAATAGGAGCACAAGAGATTTTTAGGCCAGTGAAAATACTCTATGATATTATAATGATGGATATATGTTATTATACATTTGTCCAAACCCACAGAATGTACAGCACCAAGAATGAACCTGAAGGTAAACGGTGGACTTTGAGTGATTATGATGTGTCAGTGTAGGCTCAACAAGTGTAACAAGTGTACCACTCTGTGGGGGGGGGGTTGTTAATAATGGGGGAGGCTATACACGTGTAGGGGCAGGAAGTATATGGGAAATCTCTGTACTGCCCTCTCAATTTTGCTGTGCACCTAAAACTGCTCTAAAAATATTGTCTTTTTACAAAAAGCAAACCATGTACTGATTATAGATACTTTCAAAGTATATAGCCCAAATGGTTCCTATTCAAAGTATATTTTAAAAGCTTACAAATCAATAAGAAAAATAATCAATGCAATGAAATATGTGTCAAGTAAACGAACTGGGAATTCACAGGAAAGAAAACTTGAACGATAATAAGTACATGAAAACGTGCTCAACCTCATTAACATTTGTGGAATGCAAATCATAACAATAATGAGATACAGTTTCACATCCTTCACATTCATGAAAATTCAAAATTATGGCAATGCCAAGTGTTGGTGAGAACATGGAACAATGGTAACACTCATGCCTGCTGGTGGGAGGGTAAATTGATACCACTGCTTTAGAAAACATTTTAGCATCCTTTAGGAACACAGAAGACACACATACTCTCCAGTACAACATTCTAGAGAAATTTTAACACATGAGTGCAAGAAAACATGCGCAAGAATGTTTATTGAAGCTTTTTCATGGGATTGAAAACTTGGAAATGTTTTAAATATCTATCAGTAGAAGGATGGATAAATTGTGATACATTTATATCATGGAATGCCATCCAGCACTTAAAATGAAACTGAGAGAGTAGCAAGTATCAATATTGATAAAACATCGATTACAGAATTATAAAGACAGCGTAAAGCCATCTATATAAAGTTTATAAATGTGCAAAACCTTGCTACTTACAGCTTAGGGATGCATACATAGAGAGACAGAAAATAATGGAACTGGGGTTAGGAACCCAGGGAATTCCATCTGTATCTGTCATTGTAATCCTTTGTTTCTCAAAAAGAAAAAAAAAAACCCTATACATTTCTTTATGTTTGAAATATTTCACAATTATTTAAAAATCCAGAAGGAAAAGCAAAATCAAGGATTTGACAGTGATCATCTCTCGGTGTGTGAATTTATTTTGTTGTTGTTTTAGGATTTCCCTTTTTTTTCCACCTTTTTTGTTGTGCAGAGAAGGAAATTCTTTCTTTTTTCTTTTTTTTTTTAACTGAATATAAAATAATTAGGCTTTTCTCCCATCTGGATATTTTGGATGTGTATATACATGTACATATGGGTGATACAGCACATATTTCTTTAATAGTAACAATGACAACACAATTGGAGAAATTTTTTTCTCCATCAATTATCTAGAAGTTTTGGTGGAAAACTGATTTTTCTGGACCATGCAGTTAATAACCTCACAAAGGTTGTGGCATGTGTGGAATGGCCCCACCCATGATGGTTTCCAGGGTTTGGATGGAAACCAGTTTCTGGCTATTTCAGCATCTCAGGAGAAGTGAGAGGTGTTGCTCTGGGGACACCCAGTCAGTATTGCATCTATCTGGCCCTGTCCAGCCATGCAATCGTTTCTCAAACTAATGAGATCAGCAGCTTTTCATAAAACCATGAGTCATCCCTTTCGGTGAGGATTTCCAGGAGCCTGAGGAGTGCCTTGAAGTGCCGGCTTCACCAGATGTGCTACCATCACCAACCCTTCCCCTAATACCTAGCACCACATCTGGCCCATTGCCCACGGTCACAAGATCACCAACAGCTGAAAAAATCTCTTGGTCTTCAGGTGAAGACCTGTAAAAGTAATGCAATCCCAATAAAATTCCAGTTAGATTATTTTTCAGGAACTTGATCAACTAACACTTATATTGGTTCATGACTAATCAAGACATCATTAATTTTAAGATGTATTAGAAGACCAATAATAAAAACAGTATGGTATTCATTCAGAAACAGGCAAATCAATCAATGGAAGACAAGAAATTAGTATCATATAAAGACAGATTGACGGGAAGTTCCCTGGCAGTCCAGTGGTTAAGACGCTCTCACTGCCTAGGGCCTGGGTTCAATCCCTGGTCAGGGAACTAAGATCCCACAAGCTGTGAGGCACAGTCAAAACAAAACAAAACAAAACAAACAAACAAAACAAAACAAAACAGATGATAGATAGATGATAGATGATAGATAGATAGATAGATAGTCCCAAAGATTTATTGAGACACTTGTTTAATAAATAACGTTGGAAAACTAGAAAACTATTATAGGAAGAAAATTGAAGCTAGATTCCTATCTAACTCCATAAACAAGGGTAGATTTCAGATGGATTAAAGACCTAAATGTGAGCAGTAAAACTCTAAAATTAATAAACTGTAGAATATTTTTGTGACCTAGAAGTTGGAAAAGTGAGGGGTTAATAAAACTTCCAGAGAACAAATGCTATGACAATAAAAGAGATGGATTTGACTATAATAAAATTAAGGATATTTGTTCATTGAAGAACGCCATGAACAAAAGTAATAGATGAGTGGCAGAATAGGAGAAGATATTTGCGACCTCTAAAACCAATGTCTACAATTTTCAAGGAAATTCAATAAAAGACAGTAGCCTTAATAGAAAAATGGGTAGAGGGAGTAAAAAGGCAATCTACAGAAAAAGAAACACAAAAGGTTTAGTATATAAAAGACTCTCAAAATTATCAATAACCAGAGGAAAGCAGTTTAAAGCAAGATATCGCTTTATACCTACCATACCAACAAGACTCCCAAAGCTGGCTAATGGAAGTCTTGGTGAGAACAGAGCCATGAGAACCTTCATGCACTATGGGTGGGAGTTTAGAACCAGTAATTTCACTCCTGGGTGTATATCACAAGTGAATTCTTTACCCAGTCCCATAAGAGATCAAGTACTAAAAATTTCACTATTATTATTATTGTGGTTATTGCTGTGGTGGCTGAGCATTGAAGACAACTGGCATATTTGCCAGTGGAAAAGGAGAGAGATAAACTGTGAGAGACACTTATCTTGGAGCATTATGTAGCAATGAGAAGCAAGGGATTAGATGTAAATATAGTAGTATGGAGACACTTTTGAAAAATGCTATACCTAGTGTAAAAAAATAAAAAGTAGAATGAGATATAAAATCAAATATAATTTACATAAAATTGAAATAATGCACATAAAAAATATATATTTGAAGAACACATACTCTTAAAAAGACCTAAACAGGAACTACAATAACAAACAAATTAAATAGAATAGAATGGTTGTCCATAGAAGTGGGTATGAAAATAAAAGACAATAAATTAATAAATCAAATAAAAAAGAAACTCTTCAGCGGCCACAGTAATAATTATGCCCCATAAACTGCAGAGTGTAATTAGCTCTGCAACTGAAGATATCCCTGCCCTGTAAGTGCTCATACTCTCATAGAGAAAAAGATACTAAAAATGTCAAAGAAATTGTATTGTATTAAGGAATTCAGGTGGTCAAATTTTATTGTATTAAGGAATGTATTGTATTAAGGCAAAGAGGAGATATTCATCATACAGATGCTATTTAGGCCAGGCAGACTGTAATAAAAGCCATCATATAGGATATATTACAACATAATATAGAGTGACCAACATGTATTTTTTTTTACAGACTAAAGGTCCTAGGTTTCTTCTTCTGGGGGTATATTAATGGAACCGTTTATTCAATGAAAATCTAAGCACAAATTGTCTTAGGCAATGCATCACAGATGCATGTGTGGGAATTGATAGAAATGCATTGTGTTCACTGCAATTTGCATCAACACTTTGGATAATGAGGGACAGAAATGTGATCCTATCTATCTTATGTAATGTCAATAAACCATTTATTACGTGTATTTGTCTATGTTTTTAGATTTTTACCATGACCTTGTAGAAAAAGAAAGTACCACGCAAAAAAGTGAACACTTCCCTTGTACCTTTTTCTCTCCCATCTCTAGAATTTCTCCCCCATCATCTTTTAATACTTGTTCCTACCTTATTTATATGGTAAAAACTTTGAAATAACAGAAATGCCCCAAAATAGGGGAACAGTCAAGCCAATGGTGTCTCCCACTTGATAAAATATCATAGACTCATGAAAATTATGTTAAGAAGAAGAGGCAGAATGAGCACTAAGGAGGAGATGATGCCTCTTGGCTAGAAACACAGATTCCCAAGCAGAGATCAGTTTCTCCCCTTGAGTCTTTCTGGCTGGAATCCCTGGTGATTTGTCTCATCTGCATTGTAAGCAGGGTTTAATTTAACAAATTCCACACCTCTACCAATCCTTTGGGCATTCAGAATGGTTGCTGCTGACAATGGCAGGTCACACATGAAAAAATATATATAATAAAATATTTTTTCAACATTGATTGAGTGAGGCCATAGAAATTTGTAGAGGTATCATGAGTAATCCTGACATAATACTACTAAATTTCACCTATGTTCATTGATTGTAAGATACTCCATTATTTTATGAATCATTAAGTAAGAAAAACATTGTCAATTTAACTATGACAAAATGGTGTCCTTAAAAAAACAATACTACATGTTCAGCAGCCTGGCAAGCTGGAGTGTATGTACCAACCCTTCCACTTCTAGCTGTGTGGCTGTGAACACATGAACTAACCTCTCCAAGCCTCAGTGTCAGCATTTGTAATAAGAAAACAGTAATAGGACCCACTAAGTAGGGTCTGTGTAGAGATTAAATGAGAAGGAAACACAATGTTTAGCATGCTGTCTAGCACATACTGGAGGTTGATATTTAAAATATATAAGCAATTTTAGGATGAATGCAAAGTTTGTAATAATGTGGAATGTGCTCATAGTATAATGGCAATGAAAAAGCAAGACGCAAATTACTATAATTTTTTTAACATCTTTATTGGAATATACTTGCTTTGCATTGTTTTATTAGTTGCTGCTGTATAACAAAGTGAATCAGCTATACATATACATATATCCCCATATCCCCTCCCTCTTGCGACTCCCTCCCACCCTCCCTATCCCACCCCTCTAAGTGGTTGCAAAGCACCAAGCTGATCTCCCTGTGCTATGTGGCTGCTTCCCACTAGCTATCTATTTACAGTAATCAAGACAGTATGGTACCGGCACAAAAACAGAAATAGAGATCAGTGGAACAAGATAGAAAGCCCAGAGATAAACCCACGCACATATGGTCACCTTATCTTTGATAAAGGAGGCATGAATATACAATGCAGAAAAGACAGCCTCTTCAATAAGTGGTGCTGGGAAAACTGGACAGCTACATGTAAAAGAATGAAATTAGAACACTCCCTAACACCATACACAGAAATAAACTCAAAATGGATTAAAGACCTAAATGTAAGGCCAGACACTCTAAAACTCTTAGAGGAAAACATAGGCAGAACACTCTATGACATAAATCACAGAAAGATCCTTTTTGACCCACCTCCTAGAGAAATGGAAATAAAAACAAATGAGACCTAGTGAAACTTAAAAGCTTTTGAACAGCAAAGGAAACCATAAACAAGATGAAAAGACAGCCCTCAGAATGGGAGAAAATATTTGCAAATGAAGCAACTGACAAAGGATTAATCTCCAAAATATACAAGCAGCTCATGCAGCGCAATATCAAAAAAACAAACAACCCAATCCAAGAATGGGCGGAAGACCTAAATAGACATTTCTCCAAAGAAGATATACAGATTGCCAACAAACACATGAAAGGATGCTCAACATCACTAATCATTAGAGAAATGCAAATCAAAATTACTATAATTTAATCTCAATTATATTTCAAAAGTAATGCATAGGAAAAACACTGCAAAGAAATATACCAAAATGTTCACATATGTGTTAACACATATAACATACATTTGGAAGCTAAAACTATAGATTATTGTTTTTCTTTTCGTATTTTTCTGACTTCCTAACTTCTCTGTAATATTAATTTAGTGGAAAAAAGTATTTGATTGCTTTTATGATTTACTCCTAGATGTTTTTTTCACACTTGGGTACCACCATTGAATGAGTAAACAAATGCACCCTCAAATGTGGCTACAAAGAATCCATCCTATCACTTCTCATTCTAGCCCGAGAGAGACATTGCTAATTAGTCACAGCCTCCTGTGATTCTGGCCCTGAATCCTACCTGATATTTACAATCCTTAATATAATAGTCCAGCTCTTTCCTTCCAATTGAAATAGCACAACAGGTAAAGCCTATCTTTGGTCTCATGTATTATTCCTCCCCGGGATATTTATATGTTAACTATTAACATATTTGATCAGTAGATCAAAAGTTTAGGCTAAAGACAAAAAAAAAAAAATCCAGGTGGAACTTTAGGTGGTCAATTTTGGGAAAAGGGGATTTGGAAAGAGGGGCCTTTCAACCGCAACACCCTCATTTTCTTTTACCAAAAGATTATAGGGTTAATGTCTTTAAACCTATGGCAGAATTCAGATTCTCCTAAATAGTCATACTATTGAATATTCTACCACTTGTGCTGGTCAGGCAATGATGTTCTCCAACCTTGGTTTTGCCTCTAAGGTCCTGTGAACTCATCCTTTTTTATATTCCATACACCAGGCTCTTGACAGATGCTAAATCAATTGGTTATCCAGTGATCAATTTCTTTTAGCAAAAAGGGGACCTCTTTCTTTCCTAGCAAAGCCATAAATTCCCCTCGCTCTCAGACTTTGTGTCTCACCTCTTCAATGTCTGCCAAGATGGCACAGCCCAGGTGACTGATACATAAACTAGACTAGTCCTCCCAGGCGGGTCCTAGAGATGGTTTCCCAGGAGACAAGAACTGGTGGTCAGGGCCATGTCATTCCCATGCTTTGGAAAGTCACTGGAAATGACTGGTGGGTGAGTCAGATGACTGTGTCACTGTAGGTTTACATGGACCAAAGCTACATTTGTTCCAAGCTTGTAAATTCAGAGAAGAGAAAATCTCAGGAAAAAACCAGAGGCTCATGTTACTCCAAAATACCTGCAAAAGGTGGAGTGATAGGCTGCCTGCAGATGGAGACAGTACAGCCTTTGAAATGCCATTGAAAGGCTGCAGGCACCTGTTCCCAGTGTCTTGGGTAGTTGGCAAAGAGACATTTCCCTATGAAAATACAGAAGAAGAGATTCTGTTTTTCCATAAGCCCAGAGGGGGGATGGGAGGCGGTTCTAGGACAGCCTTTGGAATTGTCGGTTGGTGTGGCCGAAAGAACATATGACTTGGTTTCAGAAAACCTGCGTTCAAGTTCTGCTTCTCTCACCTAATGATCCTATGATCTTGGGTGAGTCTCTTAATTTCCCCGAGTTTTATTTTCAGTTTTATTATCTGAAAGATGATGGCAATAATTCCAGGGTGTTGAAATAAACAATTGAGACAGCTTATAGGAATCTCCTGGCATATAGTAGGTGCTCAATGAACATTACATTCCTTATCCATTCTCTTTCCAGTTTGTTCAGATATGGAAATTTAGGCTAGGAGAGATTCTGTGATTTACCAAAAGTCTCCCTCATCAATGGTGAATGACAGACATTCATTCTCTGTCTGGAAAGTGGAAGAACTGGGTCTCAAGTCTAGTTAGCTTCCTGATTTAAAATCTAATGCATTTTCTGAAAATTCTTTTTGCCTTCTTGCCAATCAATGCCAGCTGGTGGGGGCCTAATTGGAACTGAGGATGAGCACAAGTTCTTAGGGGCCAAGAGAGGAGAAAACCCAACAGGAAGAGCTCACTGAGAAAAGCCCGTAGCTCTGTGCCGGTGCGGACCTCCGCATCCAGAGAACCAGGCGGAGACAGCACAGGGGAGGGTCCAGCCCAGCATCGTCACGTGTGGGCACTCCCTGCAGTTACCTGGCAGTGCTGAGCCAAGGCCATGTCACCGTAACAGCAATAACCATAAAATGACAACTCCCACTTACCAACAGCTTCTCATGTAGCTGGTCACAGGCCAAATAGGCCCCCTCGCAAGGTTGTTGTGGAGATGCAATAAGGCAACATACCTACAACACTTCGCAGAGCACGTGGCCTATAGTAAATGCTCAGCTAATGGTAGCTTTGGGTACTTTATACACATGCTCTGCTTTCATCTTTGCAACGACTTTATAAAACGCTCATTACTATGGTCTCTACTCTATCAATGAGGATACTGAGGCTTAGTGGATAAACGGACTTGGTCACAGACAAAAAGTTAGCAATTAGTAAATATGTCTGAGTCCAAAGCCTGTGCTTTTAACCATTAGGATATACTAGCTGATGGGTCAACTAGTGGAAATTGTGACCCTCTGGATAGTCTCGGTGTAATGTTGCCAGAGTTTCCTCTTTCCCATGAGCCCTAAAACTGAGCACAGCAGGAGGAAGCAGGTGCAGGACAGTCTGGTTCCATCCTCACTCTGCATTGCAGGAGCCTCTCTGAGACTGGAGACTGGTGGCTCAGAAGGAAGGAACTGGACTGGGTTTTTATAGGAGGAAGCTTAGAGGTTACCTTATCTCAAGGTCAGTGGACTCGTTTGTTTGTTCTAGTTTGATTTGGTTTGATTTTTCTTTGGAACCCTTTGCTTAAACAAAATTTTATAGGAAAGCCCAAAGTGTGAAGTCAACAAAAGTGGAACCACTCTCTTGAAAATAATTGGGAGGCCCAGAGCCTCACCTCCTCCAAGGAACCCTGACATATGCACCTCTTAATTCACTAATGGTAGCCGTACATCTGGAGACCAAAGGACTATGCCTTCTGTATGTGGACAGAGACCATATGGGTAGTGGAAATGAAATCAGGTAGTCCTGGGTTCATATTACATCTCTGTTCTTTATGATATGTGTGATTTGGGCAAGGAAAATAATCTTTCTGAGCAAGTTTCATCCTGTGTAAAATGGTGCTCTGATGCCAGCCTGAGAAAGCTGTAGAGGGAAAATGCAGTAATCGGTGAAAATGGCCTCAAACAGTAATAGACACAGAGAAGAAGGGATACAACTGTTAGCTCTTGGATCATTAACCTGGGGCTTTAGTTTGGTTTATTTTGTTTTTGTGGAAGGAAGAAGAAATTTTTAGGGGTTAAAATGAATAAAGAAAATATATCTTACGACAAGCATATGTAATCACAAAGGCTGAAAAATGCACATCCTTGCCTCCGTTCAACATTTACCATGTGTCCAGAACTGTGTGGTGCTGAGATGGAACAAGCAATATGACTAGCACCTGCCCTGGACGAGCTTACAGTCCACTGTATGTACAACCACACACACGTGCGCATGCAGGAAAAATTTCCAAACTCTTCCCAGTGTGGCAAATTATGACAATGTAGCAGCTTAGAGGCCTGAACCCTAGGAATCCCTGCTCTGGTTCTTGTCGCAGCAAGAAAAACACCAAAGCAGTAAACAAGACCATTACCCTCCCAACTTAGACATTGTAGAATTCCAAGACTTTATGTATTGGAACAAAGAAATTTTTCTATTATCCTTCATCCGGCGAGACCAGAAAGGTAAAGATCTTAGATGAAATATAGTGGCCATGCAATTATCCCTTTCATGTATTGAGTGCTCACTGTGTGCCAAACAATGTACAGACTTTACCTAGACTCTCTCTGGGCTCCAAGTTACTTGAGAGCAGGGAGTTTTGTGTTCCCAGAGACAGAGCAAAAGGACTGGACTTTTCAGGTTCTTTTCAGACTAGAATAATTTTTCTTTTTCCAGAAGAACTCTTTTAAGTATTTATTTTACTGTAGGTCTGCTGGTGACTAAATCTTTTTTTTTTTTTTCTGTCTGAAAAGTCTTTACTTGGCCTTAACATTTGAAGAATATTTTTGCTGTGCATCGAATTTTAACTTGGAAATGTTCTTCTGGAACTTTAACGAAGTAATTCCATTGTTTCTGGCTTTCACTATTTCTTAAGAAAAGTAATGTTATTCATCTGTTTTTTCTCTGCTTACTTCTAAGGTTTTCTCTTTGTCTCTTGTCTTTGCTTTGTTTTTCAGAGGTTAGCAATGAAAGCCTAGATGTGGTTTTCTTCTGATTCTTTCTTCTTGGAGTCTGAACCTAGGGGTTTCATCCATTTTGGAAAATTCTTGCTTGTTATCCCTTCAATGTTGCTTCAGTTCATTTTTTCTCCTCTCATTCTAGGACCCTAGTTATATGGTTTTTGACCTATTTACTGCCTCCATATGTCTTCCCTTTTGTCTAGTTTTTCTCTAGGCTTTGGTCATTTAGTTCTAGTAATATTTTATTGAATTGCATATAAAAAATTGTCAAGATTTTGAACAATGTTATTTTCCTCATGAAAAGGTTTGCCCTTTCCTTTGCTGAGTAGACAGATTAGGGGTTATCAACTTTAACCAGTCAAGTACTAAGCTGGTTTGAAGTAGATCTGTGGTTATGGCAAAGATCTATCACTTCTGGTTTATATCTCTCCTTTCTGGAATTACCAGTAAGTAATCATTACTGAGGTGTTTCTTGAAGAGTTTTCTACCTGCTTGGTCCTGAATTCTAATCCTTTTATCTTTGGCATTATAACACTAACAAAATTTCATTCTGGTTTTTAGAGCCTACCTCTGTTAATCTCCTCCATAGGCAAATTCAGAATTTGGCAAATATTGAGAGATGGTGAATCTGATGGAGTGTTGGGATCAGGTCTCTAGCCTTCTCTTTTCATTGTTATTCTATCTTCACGTATCTTCTTTTTGTCTTTCCAGCCCTGTAAGGCTATCAGAATCTCTATGGTTTCTCTGCGTCTTAGTAGCTGTCTCCTGCCTGGACCCTTTGTTTCAAACCCCAAATTGAAAAATGCCCTGAGATTTGAAAGTCACTTTAAATGTCAGCTCACCTCCTTGCATAATTCCCTCTTCCTTGGAATTTTGTTCCCTCAAGTCTTCGTTGCCTTTACCAGCTGTCAATGCCCTCAAATCTTTCTAGTCATTTTGCTGGGGGCTGGGGGTATTATATTTGGAAGTAGAAGTCTATAGTGTGATTTGAAATTTGAGGAGTGTTTTTGTTTCATTGGACAGTAATTTTACTTTATTTTTTAAAGGGTGAGAATGGGAAATGCAGCAAAGATCTGCAGATAATGAGAAGATTTTGAAGATTTTAAAACACAGAGACGGCATAACTCGGGCTGTATACTAAGTGAGTTTCTTGGCAGAAGCATGTGGAAAGGAATGGGGGTGGAAAAAGCAGAAAAAGAGAGCCTGGTAATTGTTTCCCTACTTCTTGTCCCTGCTTGAGAAATGACCCAACCTCAGAGACTCCTGCTCCTTGCTCTAGAAAAATCAGAAAAAGGTGTTCTCCCTACAACAGGGAGCTTATGAGCAACGCCTAACAGAAGTGATAAAGGGTGGTTTCAGGATAAAAATAAGGACTTTGAAGTCAGATAGACCTTGTTTTAAATCCTGTCTTTGCCCCTAGCTAACTATGAATCTGGTAAAATCACAAACTTTCTAAAACTCATTTTTCTTGTCTGTAAAATGGGAATATAATGCCCCATAGAGTTATTTCACAAATTCAATGTGATTTTAGTATTGTGGTTGAGCCAGGATTCAAATCCAAGCAATCTGGCCTTGGAGTCAAGTGTTTAAGTACTACAATATACTGCGTCTATGAGAATCAGAGATTGTTGTTGAAATTCCCCAAGTCAGATATTTCCAAAAGACAATATTTTCCATTGTGCAGATTAGTTTGAAGACAATAGGTTCTCTTCAAGGTCACCCAAGTCCCGCAGTGGTCCTGGCTCATAGTTTCGATCAGATGAGAAATTGGTGACTCCAAATCTAGACTCTTTCAGGAGATTCCAGGAAAGGACTTTGCCCTGTAGACAGACAATCAAGATTTCTGATAGAAAGTGGTCACATTCATTAGTATGGGTTAAGGTTTCTCTTACTCAGGATTCTGTCTCTACTTGTCCCAAGACTAACCTGTACCTAATGCCTTAAAACACCACACAAAGGAATGAAACGGGCTCCATCTATTTGTCAGGACAAGTCCTTTTCCCCATCTTCCAACTCTCTCACTGGGTTCTTCTTGGCTTCCTTGCATTTTCCCAGCCCCAGGTAAAATCTTTCTGTACAGAAATAACTTATATGATAGGCAAGCTGTCATCACAATTCTACTCCTCTTTAATAAGAATAAGGCCCTTTGTAACCTGAGAAAAATCTAAACTCCCAAAGACTAGACCATATGCTCTCTGTTTGCTGGCCTCTGAAGCTTTGTTCATGCCATTTCCTCTGCAAAAATACTCTTTCCAATACTGTCACCAGCTACCTTCACAATTGTACTGACTAGTGCTCTTCGTTTTGCAATCGACAGAAAACTCAGAAATCTAAAACAAAGATTTATCAGCTCCTGTAAATGAAAAGTCTAGTAGTGAGGAAGGCTTCAAGTACATCCTGATCCAGGGGTCCATGATTCATGAGGGATCTAGTACCAGTTCTCTGAAATTCGGTTTGTTCTGCCCCCCTCAGTGTATTGACTTTATCCTCAGGTTAACTTCCCTTATAGAAGAAAAAAAAAGTTACAGTAGTTTTATGATTCACGTCTTCATATCACACAGTCTTGAGGAAGAGACTTTTATGTCCCAACATCCCCAGCAAAAAGTCCTGAGACTCACTCTGATTGTACTAGTTTAGGTTATAGTGATAACCCTCAGAAGAGGTATAGGCTACCTTGATTTGCTCAGCCTGGGTTATGTGCTCCATACCTGGAGTTGAAGGAAGAGCTACTTTCCTCAGAACTACATGGATTCCCAGTGGAAACTGAGAACTACTAGAAAGAGATAAGAGAAGAATGTGCACTTGGGAGGAACCAACAGAAATTTTTTACATTATGAAGTCCTGACATCCAAGAGGTGAATCAAAATAAAGAAATACAAAATGGATAACCAAGGTAAAAGATCTGGTGGCAAACATTTGACACACTTAAATTTAGATCTGACTAAACAACTTTAGAATTGGGTTTTGAATTTGTCAAGAAAGACTAAAAATTTTAACCCTCAGCAATTAAAATATACTAACCCAAATCAGGAAATGGAGGAAGGGAAGTATGAGGAACCACACATGTTAATTTTATCATATTTCAGAACAAGGAGTCAATCAATCCTGTCTAAAATTGAAACATGTACTTTCAGAAAGCATAATTGCTCCAATGTCAAAATTTTCGTGCTTCATTTTCGTGAACTTAAAGGTGCCTTTTTTGAACTAATATACCTTTCGTATTAAAGAAACATTTAGTTGAATTCAGAGATTCCCTCCATTTCTTTTTCTTCAAGTTGAATTGAAGTCAAATTGAGTAGTTTTTACTTTGTGAATTGTGCATAAGATCACATTTCTCTAAAATTACTTCTATCTATATACCTATCTATTCATTTTATTGACGAGTTAATCCATTAATATGGTTCCTATATAAAGTTTTACAGTGAAAAGTCATGCTTTCACCCATATCCTCCATCCTCCCAAGTCCCAGCCCTCAATTCATCTATTTTTTATTAGTCTAGAAGCCTGGAATTACGTCCACCAAAAGTGTACATGGTTATTTGGAGTGGTGGGATTTGAGATACTTTTTAACTTTCTTAATGTTTATCTATACTTCTTTTTTTTCAAATAGTAATCAGATATAATCTTTAAGTTATTATATTAAAAATGAAAATAATTCCTCTCCTTCAATGGCCAATTAAATCCCACTCTTTTGTGAAGACTTTGCTGGTTTTCAGGAGCAGGAATTACCTCTCCCTCTTCTCTATCATCCATATCCCTTACTCTGCAGCCCTCTCACACCATACACATACTCTCTGAGACCAATGCTATTTGTGGACGTGTAATGCATTTCTGCGGCGGGAGCTCCCTGGAAATCCAATCTGGGGTTCCACTGTTAGCGTTACACAGACCAGTCAGCCTCAAGAAAAAGTGATAGCTAACATGAGTTTTGAATTTCAAATTACACTCAGTGTCCCAGGAACCTGTTTAATTTTACATTTTTGGCAAAATTCAACTTCCTGTTTCTAAGAAAGCTTACTCAAAGAAAGAAGGGACTTCACTCAGCTGTTCAAACCTCAGGTGGTACCTCCTTTAGCAGCTTAGGAGTTCATGCGATAGAAAGGTCATTGCTTGGGGGCTGGGTTCAAGTCCCAGTTCTGCCACCTGGGCAAATTGTTTCATCATTCTGAGCCTCCATTTCTTCATCCCAAGGGAGAGGTGGTAACGATGATATTTACCTATCTCATAGAATTAAGTGAGATCATATAAGTAAAGTGTGTGGTACTCTGCCTGACAGAGTAAGCACTACATAAGTATCAGCCATCACTGTTACCCATGAGCCATATCCCCGGGGAGCAGCTTTACCAGGTGGAGATACACTTTTTAGATCCCAAAGGGCAGCTTACCCTGGAACTGACCACATATGTCCAAGGATCCAGGCTCTGCTGCTTTTGTCTCCACCCCTTTCCCACCTCCCCAGTCCTACAAAACCACCAGAGACAACTCCACGTTCACCTCAGTTCACCAGCCCTTCCCAGGGCAGAATCATAAACACTTACATAAATTTTGGACTCCATTCAAACTTACTTTCATCAATTCCTGGAATTTTCTATTTGGAACAACCTCAGAGATGATCTAGTCCAACCTGTTGATTTACAAATGAAGAAACCAAAGCCAGAGAGTTTAAGAAACTTGCCTAAGGGCCCATGGCTAGTTAGTAACGGAGCCATGACTGGAACCCAGGTCCCATCTTCCTGCATTTCCCTATTATTGATCATATTGCCATGTAATATGTTGGGTAATTGGCCGTCTCCCCCAGAAAGTATGATCTCCAACTTAGAATGCCTGCTTGTTCATGAGCAAGCTGAGGTTTAAAGAGATTAAGTCACTTGCCCAAGGTCCCTCAGCTTGTAAGTGAAGGTATGAGATTTGGAACTTAGATTGCTTCCACTCAAAAAGCCTGTGCTTTTTATGCTGCTAGCCTGTTTTCCAGTCCCAGTGACTTAAATATATCTCTTCCTAAAGAAAGAATGGACATCAACGGTGGACGCAGGACAGTGGAGTAGAACAGGAAGTCAAGTGGGCTCATACACTACCCTGCTGTGTGAACTTGGACCAGTCATTTGACCTTGGCTTTTAGTCTGTCTTGTGCAGTAAAACTGTGGCAGCACCTGGTGTAGTGCATGACACCTTGGCCATATGTAGTTGAAAATTGTTGAATGTGTGAAGCTTTTTTCCCCCAGTACCACATAGCCACGTTCTCTACTTCTCGTTTTCCCTCTCACAGGGCACCTCAGCGGAGTCCATCATGGGCCCGGAATCCTGTGTCTCCCCATACAGGTGAGGCATCCTCGGGTCGAACTGAAGACATCGCCTCTGTTTGCACAGCTTCAGCAGGGATCACTGACTCTATCACCGAGTGCGAATACACTGTTTGTTTTCCTTCTTCTCCTTCCATGTGTTGTTGGAAAAGTCCATTGGTGCTGAATGTCATGACTAAATAGTCAAGGGGAGAACAGTTGATGTGTTCATAACCCTTAGGTAAATACCATTTGTTACTGTCACCACTGAGGCTTTCAGAGACATGGCACCATTCCTGGCCCTGGACTGTCCTCTTGTCAGCTCTCTGTCTTTCAGCAACCTGGAAAGACAGGTTTGGAGAGGCAAGAAGTCTGAAAGGGACTGGTAAGCAAGAGGAAGGAAAGGTATGGGAAAGAAACAGGGACTCAAAGAGATACAGAGAGTAAGAGAGAGGAGGGTAGGTTCATGTACATACACACGTATGCGTGCGAGCACACACACACACACACACACACACATACACAATGAAGCCGTGGAGAGAGTCAGAGAGCTGACGATTAATGGGATCTTTTATCAGATTTTGTATTCTCTTGTGCTCCTTCCTTAGCAGTGCTAGAGACCTCTGCATTCATCATATCTTAGCAGCTCTGACTTGGTCTCCCTGATTCCACATCTGCTCTTCTACTAACTTCTAGGATGTGCAGTTTTTTCCTACCAGACCTGGCTGGGACCCAGAGCGGAGATGATGTTGGCTGGATTTGAAGAATCAGCATAAGAAGGTTACATGGCATCACCATGGAGGCCAGGAGGAAAAGGAACTTTCTAAAGGATATCTCCATGTTGGGGATGGAGGAACCCACCGTCAGGAAAGGTCACATTTGGGTGAAAGGATTCATGAACAGGAAAACTGGAAAACCAGCTTCTCCTCTTAGTTAAGAGCCTGGGTGACCTTGGGACTGCGCATTAAGCTCTCTGCACTTTCATGATGGCAGTTTGCGTCAGATGATCTTCCAGCTCTAAGCATCTCTGGGGCTGAGATTTTAAGGTGGATCAAACACCAAATCCTCTTTGAATTTTCGTCCCTGGCTAGGGCTGATCAAGTATGACTTTAATGCAAGGCAAAATGGCTTGAAGACATCCATGTTGGTTAGATATCATTGTGTTCCCAGACTAGACACCTTAAATACCTCTCTTGGAGTTCTCACAAATTTAGTGATAATTCCTTTACTTTGCTTAGTACTTAATTCTTTTCATAGCACTCTCCAAGAGAGACTATAGAGCATCATGATTAAGATCCCAACTCTGGGGCTTCCCTGGTGGCGCAGTGGTTGAGAGTCTGCCTACTGATGCAGGGGACGCGGGTTCGTGCCCCGGTCCGGGAGGATCCCATGTGCCGCGGAGCGGCTGGGCCCGTGAGCCATGACCGCTGAGCCTGCGCGTCCGGAGCCTGTGCCCCGCAACGGGAGAGGCCACGACAATGAGAGGCCCGCGTACCGCAAAAAAAAAAAAAAAAAAAAAAAAAGATCCCAACTCTGGACTCAGCCAGACACAGGCTCAAATCTCAGCTCTGCCCCATACCAGCAGGGTGAAGTCAGGTAGGATTCTTTACCTCTATGATCCTCAGTTTCCTCATCTGAAAGATGGAAATAACAGTAGAACCTATCTTATGGGCAAGGACTTAAATAAATACTGTTTTTAGCACAGTGCCTACATGTATAAATCTTCCATAAATATTAGAATTTGTCCACTCCATTCCCACACCACCAATGGGAAATAGATATGTATTTCCATTTAGGAGAGGAAGAAATGGAGAACTTAAGTGACATGACCATGGTCTCCAACAAGTTAGAGTTGAAGCCAGGACCAGAAAGAAAATAGACTGTCCATCCCCCATATCATCACAAAGTCTCTGAACTATGCTTTCAAGAGGCTAAGCTTTGAGGGTGAGAATGAAAAGCGAGAAGAGTAAAGGCTAAGGCTTTAATCTTGGGGAATACGTGCTGTTAGAAGGATGGGAAGAGTAAGAACTGAAGAATGAGTACTCAGGAAAGCAGGTGAAGAAAACTGTTGCAGAAAACAAGGAAATGGAGAGACCTTCAAGATGGTGGAGGAGTAAGATGTGGAGATCACCTTGCTCCCCACAAATATATCAGAAATACATCTACGTGTGGAACAACTCCTACAGAACACCTACTGAAAGCTGGCAGAAGACCTCAGACTTCCCAAAAGGCAAGAAACTCCCCACGTACCTGGGTAGGGCAAAAGAAAAAAGAATAAACACAGACAAAAGAATAGGGATGGGAACTGCACCAGTGGGAGGGAGCTGTGAAGGAGGAAAGGTTTCCACACACTAGAAGCCCCTTCGCGGGCGGAGACTGCGGGTGGCAGAGGGGGGGAGCTTCGGGGCCGCAGAGGAGAGCACAGCCACAGGGGTGCGGAGGGCAAAGCAGAGAGATTCCCATACAGAGGATCGGTGCCGACCGGCACTCACCACCCGGAGAGGCTTGTCTGCTCACCTGCCGGGGCAGGCGGGGCTGGGAGCTGAGGCTCGGGCTTCGGAGGTCGGATCCCAGGGAGAGGACTGGGGTTGGCGGCGTGAACACAGCCTGAAGGGGGTTAGTGCACCATGGCTAGCCGGGAGGGAGTCCAGGGAAAAGTCTGGAGCTGCCGAAGAGGCAAGAGACCATTGTTTCGGGGTGCGCGAGGAGAGGGGATTCAGAGTACTGCCTAAACAAGCTCCAGAGACGGGCGCGAGCCGCGGCTGTCAGCACGGACCCCAGAGATGGGCATGAGACGCTAAGGCTGCTGCTGTCGCCACCAAGAAGCCTGTGTGCGAGCACAGGTCACTATCCACACCCCCCTTCTGGGGAGCCTGTGCAGCCTGCCACTGCCAGGGTCCCGGGATCCGGGGACAACTTCCTCGGGAGAACACTCGGCGCGCCTCAGGCTGGTGCAACGTCATGCTGGCCTCTGCTGCCGCAGGCTCGCCCCGCACTCCGTGCCCCTCCCTCCCCCTGGGCCTGAGTGAGCCAGAGCCCCCGAATCAGCTGCTCCTTTAACCCTGTCCTGTCTGAGCGAAGAACAGATGCCCTCAGGCGACCTACACGCAGAGGCGGCGCCAAATCCAAAGCTGAACCCCAGGAGCTGTCGAACAAAGAAGAGAAAGGGAAATCTCTCCCAGCAGCCTCAGGAGTAACGGATTAAATCCTCACAATCAACTTGATGTACCCCGCATCTGTGGAATGCCTGAATAGACAATGAATCATCCCAAATTGAGACGGTGGACTGTGCGAGCAACTGTAGACTTGGTGTTTGCTGTATGTGATTGACTGCTTTCTGGTTTTATGTTTATCTTGGTTTAGCGTATAGAGTTTGTTAGCATAGGTCGAATTGTTTATTGATTTGACTGCTCTCTTCTTTTTTTTTAAAAATATATATATATATTTTTTTCCTTTTTCTCTTTTTGTGAGTGTGTATGTGTATGCTTCTTAGTGGGATTTTGTCTGTATAGCTTTGCTTTCACCATTTGTCCTAGGGTTCTCTCTGTCCGTTTATTTATTTTTTTTAGTATAGTTTTTGTACTTCTTATCATTGGTGGATTTGTTCTTTGGTTTGGTGGCTCTCTTCTTTTCTTTCTTTCTTTCTTTCTTTTTTTTTCTTTTATTACTTAAATTTTTTTATTTTTAATAATTGTTTTATTTAATAACTTTATTTTATTTTATTTTATTTATTTATTGCATTTTTTTTCTCCCTTTTCTGCTGAACCATGTGCTGACAGGGTCTTGGTGCTCCGGCCGGGTGTCAGGCCTGTGCCTCTGAGATGGGAGAGCCAAGTTCGGGACATTGGTCCACCAGAGACCTCCCGGTTCCACGTAATATCAAACGGTGAAAGCTCTCTCAGATGTCTCCATCTCAACACTGAGACCCAGCTCCACTCAACGACCAGCAAGTTACAGTGCTGACACCCTATGCCAAACAACTAGCAAGACAGGAACACAACCCCACCCATTAGCAGAGAGACTGCTTAAACTCATAATAAGTTTACAGACACCCCAAAACACACCACTGAACCTGGTCCTGCCCACCAGAAATACAAGATCCAGCCTCATCCACCAGAACTCAAGCACCAGTCCCCTCCACAAGGAAGCCTACACAACCCACTGAACAAACCTAGCCACTGGGGGCAGACACCAAAAACAGCAAGAACTACAAACTTGCAGCCTGTGAAAAGGAGACCCCAAGCACAGTAAGTTAAGCAAAATGAGAAGACAGAGAAACACACAGCAGGTGAAGGAGCAAGGTAAAAACCCACCACACCAAACAAATGAAGAGGAAATAGGCAGTATACCTGAAAAATAATTCAGAGTAATGATAGTAAAGATGATCCAAAATCTTGGCAATAGAATGGAGAAAATACAAGAAACATTTGACAAGGACTTAGAAGAACTAAAGAGCAAACAAACAATGATGAACAACACAATAAATGAAATTAGAAATTTTCTAGAAGGAAACAGTAGCAGAATAACTGAGGCAGAAGAACGGATAAGTGACCTGGAAGATAAAATAGTGGAAATAACTACCACAGAGCAAAATAAAGAAAAAGAATGAAAAGAATTGAGGACAGTCTCAGAGACCACTGGGACAACATTGAACACACCAACATTCGAACAATAGGGGTCCCAGAAGAAGAAGAGAAAAAGAAAGGGACTGAGAAAATATTTGAAGAGATTATACTTGAAAACTTCCCTAATATGGGAAAGGAAAGAGTCAAGTCCAGGAAGGTCAGACAGTCCCATACAGGATAAACCTAAGGAGAAACATGCCAAGACACATATTAATTGAACTATCAAACATTAAATACAAAGAAAAAATATTGAAAGCAGCAAGGGAAAAACAACAAATAACATACAAGGGAATCCCCATAAGTTTAACAGCTGATCTTTCAGTAGAAACTCTGCAGGCCAGAAGGGAGTGGCAAGACATATTTTAAGTGGTGAAAGGGAAAAACCTACAACCAAGATTACTCTACCCAGCAAGGAGAAATTAAAATCTTTACAAACCAAGCAAAAGCTAAGAGAATTCAGCACCACAAAATCAGCTTCACAACAAATGCTAAAGGAACTTCTCTAGGCAACAAACACAAGAGAAGGAAAAGACCTATGATAACAAACCCAAAACAATTAAGAAAATGGTAATAGGAACATACATATCAATAACTACCTTAAATGTAAATGGATTAAAGGCTCCAACCAAAAGACATAGACTGCTTGAGTGGATACAAAAGAAGACCTGTATATATGCTGTCTACAAGAGACCCACTTCACCCCTAGGGACACATACAGACTGAAAGTGAGGGGATGGAAAAAATATTCCATGCAAATGGAAATCAAAAGAAAGCTGGAGTAGCAATTCTCATATCAGACAATATAGACTTTAAAATAAAGACTGTTACAAGAGACAAAGAGGGACACTACATAATGATCAAGGCATCAATTCAGGAAGAAGATATAACAATAGTAAATGTTTATGCACCCAACATAGGAGCACCTTAATACATAAGGCAAGTGCTAACAGCCATAAAAGGGGAAATAGACAGTAACAAAATCATAGTAGGGAACTTTAATACCCCACTTTCACCAATGGACAAATCATCCAAAATGAAAATAAATAAGGAAACACAAGCTTTAAATGATACATTAAACACGATGGACTTAATTGATATTTATAGGACATTCCATCCAAAATCAACAGAATACACTTTCTTCTCAACTGCTCATAGAACATTCTCCAGGATAGATCATATCTTGGGTCACAAATCAAGCCTTGGTAAATTTAAGAAAATTGAAATCATATCAAGTATCTTTTCCGACCACAACGCTATGAGACTAGATATCAATTACAGGAAAAAATCTGTAAAAAATACAAACACAGGGAGGCTAAACAATACACTACTAAATAACCAAGAGATCACTGAAGAAATCAAAGAGGAAATCAAAAAATACCTAGAAACAAATGACAATGAAAACACAATGACCCCAAACCTATGGGAGGCAGCGAAAGCAGTTCCAAGAGGGAAGTTTATAGCAATACAATCCTACCTTAAGAAAAAAGAAACATCTCAAATAAACAACCTAATGTTATACCTAAAGCAATTAGAGAAAAAAAAAAAAACCCCAAAGTTAGCAGAAGGAAAGGAATCATAAAGATCAGATCAGAAATAAATGAAAAAGAAAGAAGGAAACAATAGCAAAGATCACTAGAAGTAAAAGTTGGTTCTTTGAGAAGATAAAGAAAGTTGATAAACCATTAGCCAGACTCATCAAGAAAAAAAGGGAGAAGACTCAAATCAACAGAATTAGAAATAAAAAAGGAGAAGTAACAACTGACACTGCAGAAATACAAAAGATCATGAGAGAGTACTGCAAGCAACTATATGCCAATAAATTGGACAATCTAGAAGAAATGGACAAAATCTTAGAAAAGCATAGTCTTCCGAGACTGAACCAGGAAGAAACAGAAAATATAAACAGACCAATCACAAGCACTGAAATTGAGAGTGTGATTAAAAATCTTCCAACAAACAGAAGCCCAGGACCAGATGGCTTTACAGGCGAATTCTATCAAACATTTAGAGAAGAGCTAACACCTATCCTTCTCAAACTCTTCCAAAATATAGCAGAGGGAGGAACACTCCCAAACTCATTCTATGAGGCCACCATCACCCTGATACCAAAACCAAAGATGTCACAAAGAAAGAAGACTTCAGGCCAATATAACTAATGAACATAGATGCAAAAATCCTCAACAAAATACTAGCAAACAGAATCCAACAGCACATTAGAAGGTTCAAACACCATGATAAAGTGTGGTTTATCCCAGCAATGCAAGGATTCTTCAATATATGGAAATCAATCAATGTGATAAACTATACTAACAAATTGAAGGAGAAAAACCATATGATAAAAGGAATCTAAATCAGAAAAGAAGAAGTAAAGTTGTCACTGTTTGCAGATGACATGATGCTATACACAGAGAATCCTAAAGATGCTATCAGAAAACTACTAGAGCTAATCAATGAATCTGCTAAAGTAGCAGGATACAAAATAAATGCACAGAAATCTCTTGCATTCCTATACACTAATGAGGAAAAGTCTGAAAGGGAAATTAAGGAAACACTCCCATTTACCATTGCAACATAAAGAATAAAATACCTAGGAATAAACTTACCTAAGGAGACAAAAGGCCTGTATGCAGAAAACTATAAGTCACTGATGAAAGAAATTAAAAATGATACAAACAGATGGAGAGATATACCATGTTCTTGGATTGGAAGAATCAACATTGTGAAAATGACTATACTACCCAAAGCAATCTACAGATTCAATGCAATCCCTATCAAATTACCAATGGCATTTTCACAGAGCTAGAACAAAAAATTTCACAATATGTATGGAAACACAAAAGACCCCAAATAGCCAAAGCAATCTTGAGAAAGAAAAATGGAGCTGGAGGAATCAGGCTCCCAGACTTCAGACTATACTACAAAGCTACAGAAATCAACACAGTATGGTACTGGCACAAAAACAGAAATAGAGATCAATGGAACAGGATAACATGCCCAGAGATAAACCCATGCACATATGGTCACCTTATTTTTGATAAAGGACGCAAAAATATACAATGGAGAAAAGGCGGCCTCGTCAATAATGGTGCTGGGAAAACCAGACAGCTGCATGTAAAAGAATGAAATTAGAACACTCCCTAACACCATACACAAAAATAAACTCAAAATGGGTTAAAGACCAAATGTAAGGCCAAACATTATAAAACTCTTAGAGGAAAACATAGGCAGAACACTCTATGACATAAATCACAGCAAAATCCTTTTTGACCCCCCTCCTAGAGAAATGGAAATAAAAACAAAATAAACAAATGGGACCTAATGAAGCTTTTGCACAGCAAAGGAAACCATAAACAAGATGAAAAGACAACCGTCAGAATGGGAGAAAATGTTTGCAAATGAAGCAACTGACAAAGGATTAATCTCCAAAATTTACAAGCAGCTCATGCAGCTCAATATCAAAAAAGCAAACAACCCAATCCAAAAGTGGGCAGAAGACCTATATAGACATTTCTCCCAAGAAGATATACAGATTGCCAAGAAACACATGAAAGGATGCTCAACATCACTAATCATTAGAGAAATGCAAATCAAAACTACCATGAGGTATCACCTCACACCGGTCAGAATGGCCATCACCAAAAAATCTACAAACAATAAATGCTGGATAGGGTGTGGAGAAAAGGGAACCCTCTTGCACTGTTGGTGGGAATGTAAATTGATACAGCCATTATGGAGAACAGTATGGAGGTTCCTTAAAAATCTACAAATAGAACTACCATACGACCCAGCAATCCCACTACTGGGCATATACCCTGAGAAAACCATAATTCAACAAGTGTCATGTACCACAATATTCATTGCAGCTTTATTTACAATAGCCAGGACATGGAAGCAACCTAAGTTCCATTGACAGATGAATGGATAAAGAAGATGTGGCGCATATATACAATGGAATATTGCTCAGCCATGAAAAGAAGATAAATTGAGTTATTTGCAGTGAGGTGGATGGACCTAGAGTCTGTCATACAGAGTGAAGTAAGTCAGAAAGAGAAAAACAAATACTGTATGCCAATGCATATATATGGAATCAAAAAAAAATGAAATGTTTCTGAAGAACCTAGGGGCAGGACAGGAATAAAGACAGACGTAGAGAATGGACTTGAAGACATGGGGAGGGGGAAGGGTAAGCAGGGGCGAAGTGAGAGAGTGGCATGGACATATATACACTACCAAATGTAAAACAGGTAGCTAGTGGGCAGCAGCCGCATAGCACAGGGGGATCAGCTCGGTGCTTTGCAACCACCTAGAGGGGTGGGATAGGGAGGGTGAGAGGGAGACGCAAGAGGGAGGGGATGTGGGGATATATGTATATATATATAGCCGATTCACTTTTTTATAAAGCAGAAACTAACAAACCATTGTAAAGCAATTATACTCCAATAAAGATGTTAAAAAAATAATAAAAGTGTATTTTAGGCAAAGGGAACAGCTGAAGCAAAGTTCCCGTGGTAGGGATGAGTTTGACTATGACTTTCAATGGGGCATTTTCAGTGACTTGATATGAACAGAGGCCAGATCATGACAGTTAACAGAAGAGAATTGAAGTATAAGGAAATAGAGAGTCTATGGGTAAACTACTCACTCAAAGAGCTGGTCTTGAAAAGAAGGAAGAGAACGGTATTGGTGGCATTTATGGTCAACAGTGGGCAGTGCCAGCCATTTCTATTTGGGTACCTTTCATTTCCCTTCCCATTTCAGTGATTTCCCCTCAATACCAATATTCTCAAGCGGAAAGCCACATCCTTGGAACATTCACATTAATGACTATGAGGTATTTGTGGGGTTTGGAGATAAGAATACTCAAATCCTCCCACTCCAAGTCTCCACTGACAGCATGGAACTTGTTTGCACTTGTAGATACTGTCACCATTTCAGCAAACACAGAGATGTTTGCTTTGGATCTTTATTTTTTTTTGTTCTCTAGAATTCAGGGTCACCTCTGGTTTCTAAGGCTTTACTGTATCTTATTTAACTGTTGGTTAGTTTTGCTCACTATCTTTTCACGCTTACCCCATCCTCCCAGGTCAAATTCTAGAGAAAGGCTGTCCAATAGAACTTTCTTTGATTATGGAAATGTTCTATATCTGCATGTCCAATACAGGAACCATTAGTCATATGTGGCTACGCAGCATTTGGAATCTGGGTAGTGCAATGAAGAAACCACAATTTCGGCTAGGACAACAGAAGAATTTATATTTTAATTTTATTTAAACATTAATTTAAAAATATGACACATTTAAATGTTTGGAAAATAAGTATGTTTGGAAAACATCAGGTATATGAGTCAAATAATTTGATTATAAAATTTATGAAATCTAAATACAGATCAAGTCTTTCCAATCAATATTTAACATGTGTTCAGTAAGTGTAAAATGCACACCAGATTTTAAAAACTTAATATGAAACTTTTTTCATATTTCATAAAATATCTCATTATTAATATATTAACTAATTTTAAAATGACAATATTTTATATATTAGATTTTAAAATATATTATTATAAGTAATTTCACCTGTTTCTTTTCACTGGTTAAAGGGAAAATTGGAAAATTTCAAATTACATATGTGACTCATTTTATTTTCATCAGAGAGAGCTGATTTAAGCTATTATTTAGATATTAAAGAGCAGATTTGACAAATCCCCCTATTCTGTAGGTATATGAATATAATTCATAATGTTATTGACTTATGATGCTTTACATTAAAACAGAATAGAGTTTGAAAAAATTTTTTTTAATTTTTTAAAACAATTTCATTTACATAATTTTCACTAACTTAAATAGCCACATGTGGCTAGCACCCATATTTTTGGACAGATAGTTCTAAAGTTAAAATTCAGGAGAGTTCATAGTTCCCAAAGAGAAGACACTCTGCAAGTTCTTTGTGATTACTGAGAAATGCATCAATGCAAATAAATAATTCACAGGGCAATGAGGGAATTTCTTCTCAATTAAAAAAAAAGGAATATATACAAAGTAGGCCAAGTTTGATGTGTTTGAATATTATCAGCATAATAATTTAGCCCAGACATGAAAATACTGCTTCTTGTAAATCAGAGAGGTAATCTCTGAAGATTATCATTTCCCTAAGTGTGCTCTAAAGGGTGCTGATTTCATGAAGTCTTCTTTGATGAAAAAGGTACATTGTCAAATAGGCTTGGAAAATTGGGAGCACTTTTCTCCCTCTCTTATAGATTCACAATACACATCATAGCACAAAGGCTCTGGGAAATCCTACAGTAAATAACTCTGTGATACATTGTTTGACTCACTTTCTCCAATGTATTTAACCATGAAACTCTGTGTGTGTGTGTGTTTGTGCATGTGTACATGTGTAAAACATTAGTGTTTTGACACACTAGAGAAATATTAGGGCTAAGAGTATGGACTTTGGGGGAATTCCCTGGAAGACCAGTGGTAAGGACTCAGTGCTTTCACTGCAGGGCCGTGGCCCTGGCTCAATCCCTGATCAGGGAACTAAGATCCCGCAAGCCGCGTGGTGAGGCCAAAAGAAAAAAAGTATGGACTTTGGGAAAAAGAGAGCTGGGTGAGCAATGCCAGTTCTACCACTTACTACTAGCTGTGTGACCTTGAGAAAGTCATTTAATCTTTCTGACCTTCATTTCCTTCATTTGAAAATTGGAGATAATAGCTATAAATAGCAGGCTTGCATGAGGATTAAATGTAATAGTGTATGCAAAGAACATATCACAGTTCCTGGGATCAAGTGGATCTTCCCCAAATGGTTAGCTATTATTATTTTCATTATGACTTCTATTTATTTATTTATTTATTTATTGACTGTATTGGGTCTTTGTTGCTGCTCGCGGGCTTTCTCTAGTTGCGGCGAGTGGGGGCTACTCTTCGTTGCAGTGCGCGGGCTTCTCATTGTAGTGGCTTCTCTTGTTCTGGAGCACAGTCTCTAGCATGCAGGCTTCAGTAGTTGTGGCACATGGGCTCAGTAGTTGTGGCACACGGGCTTGGTTGCTCCGTGACATGTGGGATCTTCCCAGACCAGGGCTCGAACCCGTGTCCCCTGCACTGGCAGGGGGATTCTTAACCACCGCGCTACCAGGGAAGTCCCTCATTATGACTTCTTAAGTGACTGAAGGACTGAGACTTTCTGGGCCCCAGGAGAAATATGTTGTGAACTGGTAGAGTTTTTCTTGCCTGGAAATTTTTTTACCTGTTGTACTGGAAACCTGGATGTAAGAGTGATCTTTTCTGCCTTTCTTTGTTCATCCTTCGCTAAGAATGTACACTCAGCATCAGATACTGTCCATCTCACTCAGAAGAGAAACCAGAGCCTTCAAAATGACCTGCAAGTTCTGTGTGACCTGGCCTGCCAGGGCCTCTCTAACATTATTTCCTACTACTACTGAGTCTACTCTGGCAAACAGACTGCCCTGCTCTTCCTTGGACATGTCAGGAACACGCGTCAGGAACCTCAGGAACTTTGTACCTGCTGGTCCCTCCAGTAGGGTACCATTCCCCCAGCCATCTGCATGGCTCCTTTCCTTCCACCCTTCTTAACCCTGCCTAAACTTGCAATCAACCCTACATACTCCAGCACACTTTACTCCTCTTCCTTGCTCTACATTTCTTGACTACACATCTGATATGCTATGTTTGTTTCTTAATATTTTGTTTCTTGTCTGTTTCCATCCAATAGAACATAAACTTCAAAAGAGCAGAATTTTTTTTTGTCTCTTTCATTCTCCGCCATAGCTCAGTGCCTAGGACAGTGCCTGACACATAGTAGTAGATGCTCAGTAAATGCATATTGAGTAACCATATGCAGAAACTGCGTATGTTGTGTTGCTAAGTGTGTTGCTAAGTGCATTCCCTCTAAGCCTGGTTTTGAATGACTTGTTGAAGCATGAAGCACACAGTTACAGGTTGGTTTCTGTGGTTTTTATTAGTGTTTTCTGGGACCCATCAAACCAAAAAAACATATTTTGAAAAATATAATTCTTTCATAAAACAGAAATATTCAGTTTGAATTTAACACAGTTTCAAGGGCAAGATTTCTGATTTTTAAAAAAATAGCAGCAGTAGGGTTACTTCCCACAAATTGTCAACCCAGAAGCCAGATGGGAAGAAAAGCAAGAATTAGGCATATAGTTACAGAAAGATTAATCCCAATTAAGCTAAACTTGTGAAGGCTTATACATTTTAGTGGTTCATGAGGCCCAGTCTCAACACGTTTTTATTAAATGTTCTCTGTATCTCTTATTCCAGAAATGGAATACTGAGAAGCAATGCTGAGGTTAATTCAGCTCTGATAATTGTGATTGCTGTGTTCTTTCTTTCACACAGGAAGTATCCATCCAATGGGCTCCTATGGAGTACCTATTACACCCCACATAGTTAGATAAGCTCCTCACAAATATGGTTCCATGCTGTGCACACAGTAGGCACTCGATAAACTTTTTTTAACTATAGAAGAATAATATAATTGCCTTTCCCTCTTACTATTTTAACTTTTCCTACACTTTATACATTTGAAAAACAACACACTTGTAAAATTAAATCTAACATGCATGACTAACCTTATCAAAAGATCCCTCAATATTTTTCAAAACAACAACAAAAAATACAAACCAACCCCAAAATACTAAAACTTAGAACTGCTTTACACTTAAATAGCAATTTACATCATATAAACACATTCATAATCTTCATTGGTTTAAACAGGTTCAAGGTTCGTGACTGGCGTCTTACACCAGATAAGTCTCACAGTTCCTAATAAGGTGACAGAATTCTCACACAACATACGTTGACTTGCAGAACCAAATAACCTGTTTTGATTTTATTTCAGCGCAGGTAGGAAGGCAAAGTAAAGAGTCTCACAGTAAAATGTTCACCTGATAGATAATATGTCCTTGAAGTTTTGGCCGTTGTGCTCTTCATCCAGTGAAGAAAACAATTTACATCACGATTATGGATATGGCTTCCCAATCCGAGGAGTCTTCCAGAAGACATTCATTCATTCACTCAACATATGGTTATTGAGGACCGGTCCCATGTTAGATACTGGGAAAACAGTATTGCTAAGATATCATCCCTGCCCTCAAAGAGCTTACAGTCTAGCAAGGTAAGAGTTTGAAGAAGGACAAGCACACTCAAAGGAAAACTCATTGCCCGGGTCTGCCCTGCTCAGAAAGCAAGTTCAAGAAGCTGTAAGTATGTCCCTGGGAGTCAGGGCTTTGCTCGTTTCATCAAGTCAAATATCTAGAAGCCTCAGATGATCTGAGTCTGGTGAAGTCTTAGCAATACCTTTCCTGCCTCAGGTTCCCAGGAAAAAAACAAATAAGAGCCCGAGCCTTTAGTTTAAGGAGAGTTTAAGGAGACGGTGCGCAGTGACCGTAGGAGCATCAGCTCAGACGAGCTTCTCAAGTGAGAAGCTGTGAGTTGCTAAAAGAAGGGGGCTTCACCTGGTGCTGGCTTGTCTCTGGGATTTTGCTTTCCCTTGCAACACCGGGGGGGGAAGGATTCTATTCACACCCCAAATTGGCATGGCTCGATTACCTTGAGTTCTCCAAGTCATGAACAGCACACAGAAAATGCATCAAACTCAAGCCAAGACAATAGAGAGATATGCTGAGAACTTAATACGCCCACCTATTTATGCAGGAACGGGATGCCAAGAAATCATCACTTTCAACAAATAACACAATCTGCTAATTATGTGCAGAGTGTTCCAGTCAGTACACCCCAGACTCACGACCTAGCAGGGACTGCTCTTCAATGGAGAGGGTGAGGAAAGAGCAAGACCAATTTGGAGGAATGTGAGAAACTTACAGGTTTGTGGAAGAGCAAGGTCGGAGAAGGATCCAGGCTGCCTAGATGATGAACAGGCCAAGCCAGAGAAGAAACAGCAGAGAGCGAATTAGCAGACACCCCTAATAACTTCACACAATTCAGGCACACACAGTCACACAAACATTCATGTGTTTACACTAATTCAAATATCTGGAGGTTTAATTCATTCTGTGGGAAGTATAGTCAACTGCTGGGAAAGCCTCATAGCTCTTTAGCCTTCCTTGGAGAGCAAGGTGTGTCTTTCATGCAGGAATGTCTCAGATCTGTGCTGCTCATCTTCATTTCTCTCAGTTCCCTCAGTAATTGTGACTTGACAACACTGAGTAGCACCAAGTCAGGCAGAGAGAAAAACAACTCGGTTGTACCTTCAGAAGGTCATTCATCTCACTAAGCTGTGCTCCAAGGTCACTGGCCATAATGGCTCTCATTATAATTAGGACAAATTCTTACTTCTTCATACTTCCGACATTCTGAATCCATTACAGACACTCTGCAACCTTTGGCTATGACTCGCTTGCCTGAGTTGAGGAAGGCACTGCAGGAGGTGTTCCATCAGTGGATGAGACGAGCCCCCTCTTATTGGTACATGTCTTCATTCCCATATTATGCTCAAGATAGAGAGGCAGGAGGGAGGAGAAAGCCAAGGACATGGGGAGCAGAAAAGAAAAGTTGCAAAAGGGATCTGGATGTTCAAACTCATTTTCAAAGTGTCTACAGGCTCACGTTCCTCCCAGATTTCAGGGTCTGGTGATAAGTCTCCAGGGACCCAGAACAATGCCATCATTGGAGAAGTCTCTAACTCCTTCCTGACCATAGATCCTGAACTGAGTTTTCTGTTTTTCTCTTCCATCCTTCCTTTCTTTTCTTTGTCCTTTTTTTTTTTTTTTTTAACATTCTTCTAGATGCAAATCTAGGCAAGACATCATTCACTTTGGAATGAGTTAAGATGAGACAGGAAAGAGATTATCCAAAAGAGGAAAGATTATAAGAACTAACATCTGCAAAGATTCTCCCCTGGAACTAACTTCCTCTCTCTCACACACACACTCTTTTTCTCTCCTCCCAGTGTTTCCTTCTGTAATATAATATTTACTCTGTTTTGTAATTCTAGTGCAGTGTGTTCTATTGTTAGCCCTTGTTTAATTTATCTGAGTCTAGCTCTCATCTCAGGTTCTGAAAAGAAATCCCTCTAGCTCTTTCAACCCATTGTCCAAACATTTTAAAAATGAAAAGTAGGTTGACTTTAAAGTCTTGCTTTTGCTTCACTCTAGTGATTTTTTGTTGTTGTTGTTCTGAGAATAAATCACCATCTTCATCTTGACTAGCTAAATCAGTGGTTCTCCCTCCCCCCGGGCCCCGGGGACATTTGGTAATGTCTAGAGACATTTTGGGTTGTCATAACTTCGAGGACCAGAGTGCTATTGGCACCTAGTGGGTAGAGATCATAGATACTGCTAAACATCCCAAAACACACAGGACAGCCAAATAATACACAACAAAGAATAATTCAGACAAAAATATCAATTGTGCCAATTGGGAAACCACAGGACAATGGGAGTACAAGAGCAAACTCATAACTACCTCCCTTTTCCCACTTATTTTTAAGCAACTGGGATAAAAATAACCAAAGCCGGACCTTCTCTTTAAGTAACTGAAAGTGAGCAGAGGTGGCAATTGAAGTTTTTCACCAATCATCCAAGGGGGAGGAGGGAAGATAGACTTGGCACCAGGTAAATCATTCCTGAATGAGAATAAAGCCCCCTCCACCATCATTCTTTTCTGATTTAAGCATAAAAGGCACGTGATTATGCAATGATTACAGTCCACTCTGGATGGTGGAAGTCCTCATTCTCCACTCACTGACTCCCGAAGGTCAGGGTAGACTTCTCAGCATCCTTCTGGTTCATCCCACCAATCGGAGACCCTGGAGTTCCTCCTAGAGGCCACGCCCACCTCTCCTGAAGAGGCCACGAGGATGCTATGTGCGGAGGACACCTCATCTTTTCCTAAATCATTTTGCACATAAAAACTTTTAATGCCATCTGATTTTTTTTTCTTTCTCCTTAGCAAGAAGCACATGGCTACAGACTCTGTTCTTGCAGTGGAAAAGAACTTCACAATAGAGGCAAAAACAAATCACAGCCACATACAGTGTCATATTTCACAGAAAACTGTGTACGTTTGTTCCCCATATAGGACATACTTCAAAGTAACAAAATAATTCTATCAACTGTCATGTTCCTTCTTCCTGTTAGAAGTAGATGTATTTTTTTCCCCGTCATGGTACATAAATATCAGAGAAAAGTAGTCTTTGAAATATTTATGTCCAGGGACTTCTTGGTTGGTGATCATTTGGGATGTGTTTAGGTTTGTGTTCAATGTATCAGCAGCTTCAGTTTTCATTTTCCCTCCATCCGCGTGCATTCTTCCCAAATTTATATACCAGTCTTCGTCCATCCACACGTTCCAGAATTTCTCTTTTGTAGTAATATCTGTAACAAGAGGCATTGCATAAGGTGGCTGATCTGATTAAGACAGCCGGGGGAATGACTGGTCACACGGCCTTATCACGTTTGGAGACGTGAAACCCCTCACCTCATGGCTCGGCTGAGTTTTTCGTAGGTCATGCTGCTGTTGTTTTTCTTTTTCCCCCATAGCTGGGCCACAGCCTCTGATTTCAAGAACCTAAAGATGCCCTCAGACCGGTCTTCCCACTTGATTAACCCTGGATTCTTGTCTGGGTTCAGGAGGATGTCGCGGATGAATTCCCATAAGTGAGTCCCTCGCGGATCTGAGGTGAAGGAGAAAAAGGAGTTTGTTTATTCATGGCTGAAGTCACTGCAAAGAAGGGCTAGAGGAAGCCTAGAGTTGAAATATCTTACAAGTCAGAGATACTTGATTCCATGCTACCCACCTGTGACGCCAAATCACAGAATCCCCACTGGGTATTTAAGAATGAGCTAGCACAGTTTTTTAATTTTACAAATCAGAAAGCTGAAGCATGGAGAATTCAACTGACTTGACCAAGGTCACACAGCTAACGAGTGGCAAAGCCAAGACAAAAGAATAGGTCTTACATAGAGAAAAGATTTGTGTTTGCCAAGGGGGCACGGGTTGGGAGAGGGGGCGGAGTGGGAGGTCGGGGTTAGTAGATGTGAGCTATTATATGGAATGGATAAACAACAAGGTTCTACTGTATGGCACAGGGAACTATATTCAATATCCTGTGATAAACAATAATAAAAAATATTTTAAAAAAAGAACGTATATATATGTATAACTGAATCACTTTGCCGTACAGCAGAAATGAACACAACATTGTAAATCAACTGTACTTCAATAAAAAGAAATGTTTAAAAAATAGGTTTTAGATCTCCTAGGCTAGGAGGTGTATCTCTAAATATGGTTAACAGATTGCTGGGCATTCATTTCAACTTGTTACTTCCCAGGAGAGCAACGCTCAACCACTTTTATTCAGAACCTCTTTTGTTTAGAACCTCAATCAGGCTGCCACCCAGCAACTGTGTGTCAGCCAAATGCGCACCGGTAGGGTCTTAGAATTCTAACTCCTAGAATATATTGGTGCGGGGTCTCACAGGCGTGGAGGGGGCCCATTTGAAAATGAAACAGCAACTGTAATGAAATTAGCAACCAAATTCAATTCTACCCTCACTGGATTTGTGACACACAACTCCCTCCCACACCCAATTTGAAGGGCTGTGTTCATTCAGTTCTGTGGGATGACCTGGAGTAGCAGATAGCAGATAGGAGTCCAACTCCTTACAATTTCCAGATTACACCACCTTGATTTCCTTCTGTGTCCTCCCCCCCACCACCTCCACGTCTCTGATATTTCATACACTTTCATAAGGTTTTATTATCGGGGGAAATACAACTCCCCAAAGGCACTGTTGAATCTTAAGAATAAACAGCATTTCTTGGAACAATAACTCCACAAAAGTAAGAAGCCAACATTCAGCCAAAGAAAAAAAGAATACACCCTCAGCTGTTTCTTCCCATCTCTCTCCTTTTCCCACCCTTTTTTCTGGAGAAAGGGAAATTGCTCACCCCATGCCTGCAAGAAGTGCTTGTTCACTGATGTCTCAGTTTTAGCACAAAGAGAACAGAATGAGGAGGAAATATCCACTGGGGCTCCACTTTGAGAAACGACTGCAGAAGGGGTTACTTAGCCAGCAAGTGATGCCTCTCTTTTCACACCCTACCCAGTCTGAGGTGAAGAAATGCAGGCAGAAGGCAGAGGCAGTATTTGTCTAAAAACTGGTGGCCTCCAGTTATTCTCCACTCAAGGGGAAGGGCCAGGAGGCATCTGAAAGCCAGCCAACTTACTGTGCTTTTTGGTGTGGGACTTTGTTGGTTGGTCTTGCTGCTTTTTCATATCAGGCGACTCTGCTAAAGAGAAAAATGAGAACTGCTTCATTTCCCTATTTCCTACAATTATCATCTTCATTCATTCATCCACTCATTTCACCAGTATTTATTGAGCACCTACTACATGCCTAGCACTGTTCAGGTAGGTGGTCGTGTCCAAAACAAAACAGAGGTAATAAGTGCTCTGGAGAAAAAATTTCAGGGTAAGAAATAGGGGTAGAAGTGTGGAGATGGGAATAATTTTGCCATTAAATATAAGGTGGTCACAGAAGACGTCTCTGATAAGGGGACCAGAAAGGTGTGAGGGGACAGTCATACAGAGAGCTTGTGGAAGAGCTTTCCATGCCTGAGAATAGCAAAGGCCCTGAGGTCAGTGTGCATAGAATAGAAGGAAGTCAGTGTGGCTGTGAACAAGGGGCAGAGGGGAGCAGGTGAGGTTCAGATCACTAAGGCCTTGTAGGACTTTTTGAGGATTTTAGCTCTTATTCTGTGAGAGGTGGGAAACCATTGAAGGATTTATTTTTTATTTATTTATTTTTGGCTGCGTTGGTCTTCTTTGCTGCCCGCAGGCTTTTTCTAGTTGAGGCGAGCAGGGGCTACTCTTCGTTGCGGTGCATGGGCTTCTCATTACAGTGGCTTCTTGTTGCAGAGCACGGACTCCAGATGTGTGGGCTTCAGCAGCTGTGGCACGCGGGCTTAGTAGTTGTGGCTCACGGCCTCTAGAGTGCAGGCTCAGTAGTTGTGGTGCCGGGCTTAGTTGCTCCACGGCACGTGGAATCTTCCCGGACCAGGGATCGAACCCGTGTCCCCTGCATTGGCAGGTGGATTCTTAACCACTGCACCACCAGGGAAGGCCCCACTGAAGGAGTTAGGTCATTGAAAAGTTTTAGGCTTTTATATATATATTATAACACAAAAATGTAAACATTTATAACAAAGAAAGATGACTTGTAAGCCAGAGGAGTGCCTTTTTTGGCATGCAAAGTTACCTTTTAATCAGCCTGACAAAGGGGCCATTGACTGGCCTGAGCTCAGTACAGAGGGCCACAGTGGACTATGGAAACACAGATTAGTTTAACAAATGACTCATTATGGTAACCCTTGAGATTATCAACAAAGAGGAGATGACAGAGGCAAATCTGTGAAATAAAACTTGTTAAAGAGAAAACTAAATGATCTAGCAGTGTGTGGGGGGGGGTGTGGGTGTGTGGGTGTGTGGTTGTGTCAGTGGGCACTTCAAATGTCAGGACGACTAAAGCAGATCTTACCAAAAAAAATCTCACAATCAAAAATCTGCCAACTTGAATCCGGGGCAGCCCCTAAATGGTAGCCAATCCTGATAAGAAATTGGACCAGTATATTGCATCCCTTCTGTGTACATTACATCAGGGCTCCCTAACTTAAGGTTTGCTGACCCATGTGTGGACTTCAAGGGCATTTCAGACTGCCTGAAACCGCAGGCAAAGGAAGAGGGTCCACAGCTTTCAAGATTGTCAGTAGTGATCCATTATTCAATAAGGTTTGAATACCATTAGCTCCTAAGGAAAATGGTTAAGAAGACTAGCTCCTGTTTCTTGACCACTTACTATGTACCAGGCACTGTGGTCAGCACTTTCCATGAATCACCTGTTTTGATTCACACAATCACCCTATGAAGAAGGCGATAGCAGGATCCAGAGGTTTCGCTCATAACCACCATTCTATGCCATTTCCAAAGATGGCGCCACATAAGAGATTTCATAAACGTCTTCCCTGCCAAGAATCAGGTTCAGTTCTGCAACCCACTAGTTAGTGGGGAAAAGTCTTTCCAATTTGATGATTCTCCATTTCCCCGCGTGCATGGATGCATTCACCTATCTGATCCCCCAGATTGTCACAACTCAGAGCTCCCAGCAGTTTGAAAGTCGTGGTGGGGTAGATGAGAGAGTTTTAATAAGATCTGGTTACAAGAGAAACCTCTTTTTCTGGTTAAATGTGCCACCATCCTCCCCCACCCCGCCGCCCCTCCCCCTCAACACTGTCAGCAGGAGGGTTTGCACCCGACTTGGATTTCTCTGAAACCTGAAAGAACAAATTCGCAGGAAATGCAAGGAGACTCCACTCTCCCTCCCTGTAGGTTTCAGGGTGAGGTTGCGACATCCCATCAGGATGTGACAATATTGCGACAGGTTGGCACCCACAGCGGTTTCCAAGTGATACATCATTCTGACAGGGCCACGTTGTTCTGCAGACAAAGAGTGGCATTTACCCAGCAGGCCACAAGCAAAGCTCATTTTCAAATGGCATCCAGGAGGGATGCAGGGCCATTATTTCAGAGCCAGCATTGAACTCAGAAAAACCCAAGTGTAGGTGTCTCTCAGCTTTTTGGCCTCAATCATTGTTCACGGGTTGCAAACTCATGTAATGCAAGAATCAGTTACTTCGGGGAGTTAAGGTACCTTTATGAATAAAATGGAAACCTTGGCCCCTCTCCCCAGAAAAAGGCACATATGTGTACACTTGTGAAATTCTGCAACAATTTCAGGAGCGTGTGGGTCACTTAGGAGTCCATGGACTCCAGATTAAGAACCCCCAGAGCAGCTACACCACGAGGAAATGTTCTCTTTGAGATGTCAGCCATTTACCCAAGCTAGATTTCCATCCAGCTTAAGAAAGACCTCCCGCGAAAAAAATCCCCCCAATAAAAATGTGTGCATCGTCGTAGGCAAGAATATGCAGCCAAGGGCAAAAGAAACTTGAATTTCTTCCAGCCTCTTCTTCCAGTCCCCAGGGCATGCGGGACAAGCTGTGGAATCACCCACCTGCCTCAGCACTAAAATCTTTCGATCTGAAACCTCACCTTAATACGATGGCCTTGCCCCCTGTATCTTCCCCTGGCCCCCAAATAAAAACCAAAACCTTTGAAGTTAGCCGCGTGGTTAAGTGATTCATCCTTATAAAATAATGGCTTGCTCTGGGGGAACTGTCCAGATTGGCCTTCTCCTGCTCCACTCCCAGGCACCTCAGGCCAAGGTCCAGTCCAGACGGGGCAGCACCAAGACACGAGTTTATGATGAGTTCCAGAGCATGACTTCATCTAAGCTGCTTCACAAGAAGCAAAGATTAGAAGCATTTGCATATTATTCAGCTGTGAGCCATTTCTTTACGGGATATACAAATTTCAGTGTTATAATAGACCATGCCACCCTCGCTCTAGGCTCAGCGAGTCGGTAAACAAACACATCAATCCCGAATTAGCGTCATTGGCTCGAGGACTATCAGGCAGATCCGGAACACTGGCGGCGGCCATTTTATGAAATGAGCAGATGACAGAGACATCAAAACAGAGCCTGCTTCCCCACCTGTGTTTATCAGCGAGGGCGTCAGTTGACATGTGGCCTCGCCTCAGCGCGGCTTGTGACTTGCACTAAAACACATAAAGATACTTAACTGCACTCCATTTCATGGGAGCTGGAAATCCAAAGACTCGGACAAATGACAAGGGTCTTTGGCGGGGGGGGGGGGGGGGGGCGGGTCTGGTCCCGTCCAGTAGAGACTAAACTATTCTGAAAGGAATTGATCCTTACAAGGCTGTAATTAACTATCCTACCTGGAAGGCTGTTACCCCAAAGAAGTCACCAACCCAGACACTGAAATGATTCTTTAAGTGATCATTCTGATCGGGGTCCTGGATGGCTTATCTCATTTTCCAGCCTGTGTTACAATTTCGGGATAGGAATCTGGAGTAAGGTGATCAAGAATCAAGGGAGGTGCAGGAGAGCAGATTTGTAAAGCCCATTTGAAGAAGGACTATTCAAAAGTAGAATAGTTGAACTCAGGAGACAGTGAGTTAGTTCCCTGTTACTACAAATATGAAAGCCGACATTGGTCCCTGTTGATTGGGAGATTCCAGCAGGTTAAGTCAGGATGTGGGAGAGAGCAGTGTGGCCTGGCTGGGAGGGCAGCAGAGTTGTTGATTACGGCTTTTCCTCTCCCAGGTGCCTAGAGACCTAACCATCCCTGCGGCTCAGGAAGTGGTTGGTTCAACTTTATTCTTCCTTGGAATCTTCTGCCCTAAGCCAAAGACCCAGGACATGGGAGGTGACACCTCAGGAGGTGTGTCAGGAAGTCAGAGGGCGACCGTGGTGCTTTCTTCAGCTCTGAAAACCTTGGTCTTGACTGGGTGGCAACGATTGCCACAGAAATTTTACCCTGACTGGCTCAGTTCCCCCAGCATGGCAAATCCACTGCAGAACCTTTCCAGTGTTTGATCTAGTTCCCTAATTTCAGCAAATACTTAGAGTGACACATAAGGTGATGGGCCTCTGTGTGGAGGGGGAGGTCGAGAAATGAACTGGCCTCCATTCTTAACCTCAATTCCAGAAGCATTTACCCTGGCTCCCAGCCCTGTCTCATTCAAAGGGCTTGACCCGAACAAAACCTCAAACCAAAAGCTTTCATTTTTTCAGTTCTCAAAAGCACACTCAACAAAATGAAAAAAAAAGGAAGGAGGAAGGGTTGTTGTTTGATTCTTCCTTTCACAGACACTCTTTTAAATCCCAGTTCTGAAGTTGCCCCAAATTCAATTCCAGGAAAAGACAGATTCACTTGTGACGGGTCTAAGCTCCATTTCACAGAGCCAAACAGATTCACAAATTCGCACCGAGATCAAGGGACTACACGAAACCCTCTCTTCACCTCCCCCATGCACTCATTCCTACCAGTGGACCTATTTGTAAGTGGACAAGGAGAAATAATCTGAAATACAATCTGAAAGCTCCTCTCCCAGACTCCCAGCAGACCAACCCTCCCGCTCAGTGTAACCTTGATTGAGAGTCATGGGTAGACCCCAGATGCATCCAATCCTAACCAAACACAACTCATATGAACATAATTCATAATGTGCAGGTGGTCTGACTAATTAGAGAGTCCTGATGAGCCAACAAGGTCAGACTTTAAAACTGACCTGTGATTCCCAGGGTTCCAGAAGTTTTCAGCTACTGCCCCTCCACCCAGAGACCATCATCCCAGGTTCACTGACCTCTGAATTCCACTGTTGGACATTCATTCTCTAAAGCCAAAGACAGCTTGTTGAAAATTAAATAGAGCCTTCTCCCCCATAAATATACCCACGTATGAATAATTTCATTGGATAATTTCACAAAAGCAAGTTTTTACTGAAAAGAGAGTTTCTGTTGTCACAGAGAGTGACTTGGTTTCACAGGAGCAAAACACATTTCCTAGAGGCATCCTTGCTGGTCATTTTCAATGTACAAATATGGGCCCAAAAGCAGATTCTTTATAAACTTTTCCTAGCCTTTTAATGGGGAAGACTCCAGCAAAGTTGGAAATGCAGGGCATTGGTAATTCTCATTAACTCGCAGTAAGCACTTGCAGGAGGCGCACTCAGCCTCGGATGTCAGGACAACTTACCAATGGGAAGGTGACCGCTGGTTGTCATGGAGATCTGGGCCCGGCAGAAAGTTTTGCTGTCCAACAACTCTGTGGCAACGAAAACATAAAGGACATTAAGAGTCCCCTCCTTACAACATAAATTTTGGGCTGTTAGAAAACCAGAATAAGAATGTAAAAGGGTCTTAAGCATTGGGGAGTTAGTTACCTACTGTGCTACCATAGTTGGTGTCATATAAATAGTTTTCTTCTTTCCAGGTGTTCATGATGGAAGGGTCTACAAAGGACAGAAAATGGGAATGTCAGCAATCACCTTCCCCAGGTGAGGAGTTTGCCTTTTCTTACTCACTGTTCATCAAAGAGGTGTGGGACAAGGGGCTGGTTCTCAGAGAGAAGAGATAAGATTCTGCTTCAGCCACATGTTACCTTATCATAATGTTACCCCAGTTTTCTTCCAGGGCCCTAGGGGAGGTGGACTTTGTTACGGCCCCATCCAGGTGTTCTACACCTGTTGCATTTTGAGGGAAGTGAGAGAAGTTGCAACAGTGGGATCCTGTCCTAGACCAATGCTTTCCTGAGGATATTCCCAGTCTGCACTTGGTGGGGGGGGGGTGTCCAGGAGCCTGGCATTGTCTTACATTCTACTATATTGTCACCAGAATATTTTTAGACTAGTAAAAAAAATGGTAGGGACAAAATAATTTCATGATTAATGAGCATCTTTTCCTAGTAACGTCTTCCTGGGAGAATTAATGATGTTTCTTTAAGAAAAAGTCTGCTCAGTCTTATCACAGAGTCTTTATTGCTAAAATCCAGAGAGAAACTCTCCTCAAGTTGGGTGACAGCCCCCTCCCTCCAGGATTTCTCCAATATGCTTAAGGGGTGACATAAAATTTTCAAAACAGAACTAAGGAGAAGGAGATGAGAGTGTTACCAAATCAAATAAACAGGTTTTAAGAGTAGGGCCTCATTGCTTCATCTAGGAAAAGTTCTCTCTCTCTCCTCTTCAGTGTGCTGGGTAAGCACGTCTCCTGACTCTTCAGATTTCAGACTCCAAGGAAACTCCCCTCCACCTACCCTAAACGAAGCCCAACTCCCACACACCCCTCACCTCTGGGCTGATCTCCAACAGAAGCTTCTTTCCTGGCTGGCCAAGAGCTGTGAGATCTGGCAGGAGCTGTCACCTCATCCCCACCAGGAGCTTCCTGCTCTCCCCTCGTCACAGACAGAGGCTGCCCTCGGCTCCCTCCTGCCCAGCATCTGAATTTCAGGGCCGGGGTGGTAAGCCACTGGCCGAGTTTCATTTTGTTTTTGTAGCATAAATGGTATAAAAACCTGACTCACTGGCTAAGTCCTCCTGTTTACGACATAGGGATTTAGCTGGTATTTGAACTAATAGCTACGTGTTTGGGCACCCCAAGCCTGATCACTTAGGGGTTACACCCTCTGTCCTTGTTGGGTCACCTTGTATACCTGTTGTTGTCTCTGAAAACAAACTGAACCAAAGAGGTTTGGGGGTGTTGGCCCCTGTATGAGCCTCCTTTCCCCTCCTCCCAGGGTGGAGCTTCCTCCCCACCCTTCGGCTCAGCTTTTCTGAACTGGCAACATGAGAATGTCTGGATGGTCAAGGAGGAATTGTCAAGTACTTGCGACCTCTCCAGTACCAGCCTGGCTCCTCCGCTGGGGCTATCTGTCCAGTCAACAGTGGGGATTCGGGGTCAGGGGGCACCATCCTCTAGGCCAAGTCCTGTGCCTGCCTCTAGGGCAGTCACGTCCATAAAGCCTAGACCATCTGGGTGACTCAACCCTGGTCTCTGGGGGGAAGGGCAGGGCTAGGAATACCTAATTCACATGTTTAGCAGCCGCTGTTTTTTCTTTAATAATGGTAGACCAGCCCCCTTATAAAAGAGTAAATAAATGCGTGGGGCCAATTTCTGCCCCTACTGACTCACAAATCACCACAGGTCTAATACAGTCCTTGGTGACCGGCACGCAACCTGCAGGGAGGCCTGAGGCAAACTCCGTGGTTGGTCCATGTGGCCCACATTCTCACTGATGTGGACATGGGGAGTGACCTTGGAGCAGTGGCAGCTCCTATGGACTTGGGGGGACTTGCAGAGCTCTCCCTAGACTAAGAGGTCATAGGCCAAAGGTCACTATACAAAGACCTCTGATTGGTACAAGGCTCTAGGGAACAACTTCTCGAGGCAGTTACTGTCCCCTGCAAGTTCCCAGGGGAGACAGAAAGTCCCCAGGGGAGACAGAAAGTCCCCAGGGGAGAGATTTTGGGGCAGAGGAAGGAGGGATGATTAGGCAGATGAAGGAGAACAAAAATGAATGTAGCTACTCTGGGCCTGCAGACCCTACTCAGAGCTCAGAATAGTGGCTTTTGTCTAAAAGCAGACTTAAGGCAGGAGCCAGTTCCACAGCTGCCTTTGGACATCCCTACAGAAACTCCAAGGTCCCCAGAAACTATAGTAACTACACCAAGTCCGAATCTTCCTCCTCCTTGTGAAACACACTCCCTCCAGGGGAGGAGGGGGAGAGGAGACACTGACCCTTCCTCTTCTCTCCCCTGGCTTCTCCTAACTTGGCCAAGTCCAATCCCCTGACTCTTTGTGGTGACAAGAAAGCCCACTTAGACTCTACATTTTCTGGGCTCCTGGATCAGAGCCTGGATGTTCCCTTGACCAACCATGGGAAGCAGAGAAGTGTGGGCAGAATTAGGCTCACCATCAATCTTAGAAATCAGAGAAGGTCGGCAGTCACTGGTCCCAAGGACGAGGGATGAGGCTCATGGCTGCCGGGCCCATGGGAGACAGCCAGGGAAGAGACATCCCTGGGTTTCCTGCCAAAGTACTGGCTCCGTCCCGCTCTCACACTCTCCCTCACACTCCCTCTCAGTTGTCCTCCGCAGGCCTTTGCCTACCAAGTTGGCTCCCTTCATCTGCCACGACTCACCAGCTTGTTCGGTCTTGACGATGACATTGTGTGTGGACTGGAACAGGTCACTGCTGCACTGGCCTGTGAAGGACAGATTGGGAAACTCAGAGCGGGCCCACGTGTAGCTAAAATGTGCTGCTTGACCAAGGACGAAACTGGCTTCATGGAAGAGTTTCTGACAGTCCCACAGCATGGTCACCCTTCTTTGCTTCTGGGAGGGGGCTTCCCTCTCTGGATCTATAATCTCAAGCCTGGGGCCCTTGGCCCAGAAAATCAGTAGCTAGGGCACCAAGCTCAGATGGAATTATTTGGCCTTGTATAGAGAAGACATCCAGTATGAAGGAAATAAAACTTTAGAAGTTGAAAGACCAGTTTTTCCACTAATAGCTGCAAGGTACTTCACCTTTCTTCATCTTGGTTTCCTCAACTGTATATTTCGGAGATTAAACTAGCTAAAGTCATTAGATTTCCTCTAAGGTGCTTTCGCATACTAAGATTTGATACGAAGTGCAAAGGAAACACAAGGAAAATCACCTTAATTCTTCTTTGATCTTAAATTTAATCAAACCCCTTTTGATTAGATCTAATCTATGAGCTATGTCTGGATAAGTGCAGTGATTCTTCCCTTATTTATGCCTGGCAACTTTTCTCCAGATGTATCATATATAAAAGCACATATATACATGTGAATTCATTTCATATGTTTTTCCTGCCCATCCAGATTATAAATATCTCAGGAGCAGAGGTCATGCTTTAATGTCTCTGACCTTCAGTTTTCCCAGATGAAAACTGCCCCTGTCAAATGGGTGCAATATTTATTTTCTCATAAGGTCACCAAATGAATCAATTCACTTAGAGCCCTTGTATAAGTAAATACTCAATAAATGGAAGTTAGAGGAATGTCTACAAAAAGGCAAACAACGAAACAAAGGTGAGAAATCTGGACATTAGGCATTCAGAGGCACCAGCAGCATGCAAGTCATGGAAGGCCAAAGATGGAAGGTCAAAGGGGGAAGGTCAAGGATGGCCACATCACCTCCCACGCTTCCCTGCCTTGAGCTTCAATCAGGGCAAAGCTTTAAAGAGACAGAGACAGAGAAAGAGTTACCATTCCACTTGAGATGCTGCAAGTTGCTGTAGAGGAGCTGTCCCGCTGGATTTAATTGGAGGTGGGGAGGTAAATATTTTTAATTCTTCAAGTGTAAGTCTGCTCTTTCTGAAGATGCCTGGGGGTTATCTTTAGAGCTTTGTTTGGTTTGGTTCTAGTAAAAGAAAAAGGAGCAACCACCTCTGTGAGGTGGATGGGAAGTAGGGAGTGCCCAGGAGCTGAATGAGGTCATCTCAAATGACCACCACTTCTGCCTGCTCTGAAGCCAGACGCTGGGTTCTCTTCAGTGTTGATGGCAGTTATCTGGATCTGAATCTGGTTCACAGCCCTGGAGCTCATGCTTCCCAAAGCTCCAGCTACATGCCCAAACACAGATTCTGCTTAGACAGGCATGCCCATTCTGATGTGGACAGGATAGCTCACTATTCGTACATATCATTGCTTTCCAAAATAGTTCTCAGAGGAGCTAGTGTTTATAACCACTATCAGAAGAACCTTAGGCCCGTGTCAAGGACATTCTGCAAGAGAGATGTCTACCCTACCAGCTCTTGCAAGCCAGTGTAGCACGCGTGCATGTGTGAATAAACTAGCACCAAAGGACAGCCTGTAAACGGTGCCTGTCTATGTGCTAGGTGAGGCCTCAGGAAAGACACCTGGGGCTCTAGGGCAGCACCAATCCCAGAAATCACTGCAGAAACATCCCAGATGTGTCCAGACCATTCGTTTTAAGACTTTTTTCGATTCAGGACCTTTTAAAAATCTGTTGTAGTATCGTAAGCTTTCTCCCCTCCCAAAAAATAAACTAGATCTAATTTTGCCTATTTTCTTACCACACTTACGTCCCATCTTAAGAACCTAGGTGTAGAAATTTTTTCAAAAAGTAGCCATGATGATCTTAACAAGCAAGGGATTGGGAATGAAACAATGAACCCCATTTGCAAGAGAAAGAACTGGTTTTCTGAGAGTACCAAGTATCCTGTGAATACCCAGCTAGCCTTTGTCTCCTTGGAAATTAACCATGTAAAGAGAGAATTATATTATGCTGGATTTGTATGGGATTAGACACACCTTGTACCCTAGGCTTCAAGCTTGTCCTCTCACCTCCCTTCTACTTCTGTCTCAGGAGACAGTAATTTGGAGGTGAGACCATCCTTGGATGCCCCTAAACAGGAACCCTGCCAGCTGTGGAGTCTCTGCTCTTCCCAGATGGCTCCTAGCAGGGCAGAGAGACAGAGACAGAGAAAGAGTTACCATTCCACTTGAGATGCTGCAAGTTGCTGTAGAGGAGCTGTCCCGCTGTCCCTGCCGCCCGGGTGAACTCCTGCAGACTCATGCTGCAGAGATGCTCGCCGTTGATGTCAAACTCCTGGAAAGGGATGCAGCTGGCATCCAGCTGGTTGGTGTCCAGGAGGTGCTGGAGCCATTCCCACACCTGGTACTTGGTCCAGTACTGAGGATGGATTTCATGCCACTGGCCTCCAAAAAACCCGCTGGAAACTGCAAAACAGGAGGCGGCCCTGTGAGTGACCTGTGTTTGTTTCCGAGCATGATCCCAGACATGGGGATGCCCCTCTAGCTGCCAGACGTCACAGGGATCACAACCACCCTCTGCGTGCATCAGTGGGGATTGGAGCTTGAGACGGGCTCTGGAGAGGAGGCTCTAGGAAATGCAATTCTTTCCCCAGTTGTGGTGGGAGCCAATCATTCAGCCTCCGTATATCTTCATTTTGTTCTCCATATACTTACCCCTGAGCTCTGGATGAGGACACAACACTTGAAATGCTCTGAGACCATGAGCTCTTTTCCCACCTCCCACAAACTACCATGAAAGCTAAAGCATTCCTACAGTTTCAACAGAGTATTAGCTTCTTGTCCACACCCACATAGTTGTCTCCTTCTCCCTCTCTCTCTCCCATTTATTTCTCTCTCTTACACACGCATATATACACATACATACCCAAAACTCAGTCCATTTTCAACCAAAACTGAAGCTTGAGACTCAGGTTCTTTTCTCTGTGATGCCTTTGCTGCTCCCCAAAATGGTCCAAATGATTCATCTGCTCACGGTGCTGACATCCTCCCACCCCATACTGGTTATTACAGCCACTAGGATGTCACTTCCCTACTCAGCTACCTTCAGCAATTTCCCTTTATCCACTGAAATTAGGCCCCAAACTGCCAAGCCAGGCATTAAGGCTCTTCACTAACTATTCCTCAAGTGACCTTTGGCCTTTTTTCTGTGTTGTTCTTTCAGCCCGGTTTGTATTCTACCTATCACTGTCTGTTGAATTTACACCCAGCTTGCTGACCCTGACCACCCTATAAAGCCATTGCAGACCCCCCTGACTGACTGCTGAGGGCTGCTGTCCTCTGAAACTCCAGGAGATGCACTTTACATTTCTCCTAATGACGTTTGTCATGTTCTGCCTCTCTTGGTGGGTCTCTAACTACAGTCCTGTTCTCCTTTGTAAATTGTATGCTCAAGGTCATGGACTCTATCTTACCCATCCTTGTATCTCCCATAAAAACTACCTCAGAGACTTTGCCACCATAGGTACTGTCTCTCTCTTTCTTCAGTAAATTTGGGGCTGAAGAAGAAATAACGTCGGAACCTGGAAGAGTTGTGAGGTGCATTCACAAGATGGTTAATTCAAGTACTGGTGAAGAAGAGGAATTCATTCAAGCCAATAACTATTATTGAGCTCACTATGGACTAACCATCTATGTATGTGACTCTCATACTCACTTAAGAGAACATGACGAAATCAGCCCAAAATCCTGGAGGGATGGAGAAGAGAGAACCAGCCTCTGGCGGCATGTAACCAGACTGGGAGACCTTATGATCCCCTTGAAAGCATGGGCCAAGGGAAGGAGCTCCCTAGTGGGAAAGGTGAGGGGCAAGGACAAGGGGAAAACCCTATTATAGCCCACCAAGCTGAAGGAGGGGAAGTCCAGCTGAGCATGACACACAGATATTCCCACAAACTCAAGGATAGACCAATAGAGGAAAACGTAGCAAAAGAAAATGGTCCCTAACTTTTTCTTCAAGGTCATGCTAGATCAGTACTTCTCAAACTCTAACGTGATTACGAATCACCAGGGAATGTGGTTCAAATGCGGGTTCTGATTCCATAGACCTGGGGTGAGGCCTGAGTTTCTGCGTTCCTAACAAGCTTCCCCAGGATGATTATGATGCTGGTCAGTGGATACAGTTTGAATGGCAAGGAGCTACAGAGCTCCAAAAGGTTTGATCTCCACAATGCCTATGGCCTAGCCCTCAACACCTCAGGAGGAAAGGCTGAAGGGGGAATGTTTCCAAGCCGGTCCCACCTGCCACTCATATTACGTGCCTTATTCCTCATTCCTCATGGCCACACAAAAGCAGGCCTAAACCCTCTGCTTGGGCCCTAAAGGAGAAGCCAACAGTGGAGGGGGAAGGGGCAGGGACTAGACGAATCTAGTCCCAAAATTTAATTACATAGAAATATTCCCTAATACACCAGCACTCAGAGCCTAGGCCGGACGTCTCTATTTCCTCCCGACTTTTCGGTGTCCCACCGATACAGCTATTTAAGGGTGGCCTACATTTTTTGCAGCTCCCCAAGTCTTTGTTCTTTTATTTTTTAATTAATTGTGTTGCTATGAACGTGCAGCTCCGGGTTTGTAAACAAGAGACAACAACTCTCAATAACCCCACACCAGGCCTGCGGTACTTTCTTCTCTCGATGTCACACGACCCAGATGAGAGGATGGCTCCTGATAGCGCAGCCTGTTAGAACTTGGCAGAACCCGAGAATTTTGTCTAAAGTTGACCAGGGGGGACTCCCCATCAGCCAGGCGGCTCATCAGATTCCCGAAGCTTTGGGAAAAGCACTGAAACTCGTATGAGTTCAGCTCCTCTCTGGCATTCAGCTGGCCTCCCCCATCGATCATGACCAGGAGCTGGGCCTTCTCTGGGGCCTCTGGAAGTTAGAGAGTAAAAAAGTGATGTTTAAATTCCACTCCCTGCTGACTACACTCCAGAGCAACCCAGAGAGATGCTGCCTTAATCGAGGGTCCTAGGGCCTGGCATCCAAAAGATTGTGCGTTTCCCTGTTTGGAATCATCCTTCAAGGTCCCCACAAGGAATCTGAGTCCTGCCACAGGGAAGGTCATGCCCAGAAAAGGCAGGAGTTCAGAAGCACAGGTGATCAATAAGAGAAGGTCACCCATCCCCGCTTTCGACCACGTGTGGCTGGGCTTCCAAACTGGAAGGTGGAGCTGCCCACAGATCGGCCACTTCTCGAAGAATGCACCCCTTCCATCAGCCTCCCACTGCTGCTTCCCAGACTCTGCTCACCGATGGCCCATCTCCATTTTCTCAAGGGAAGCAAGCGCAGCAGAGTCTCTGGGGAGGAGATTAGCGGCAGGTATGGGGTGGGAGAAGGCCCAGAGCTCCCTACACCCACTGCGGTTCGGTGCACGGCACTCTACGCAAACTGAACACCTTCACAATGGGGTGAGGCGCCCTGATTCAGCAGCAACTTTGTTCAGTCCAGCTTCCACAGTAAGCCATGGGCTTGATCACCAAACCCTCCATAGGCCCCGCCACCAGGCCCTCCTTCTTCTAATCGATCGGTTCTAGATTAAAGCACCAAAGGCAGGCACATGGTCTCCTAACAACCCTCCCCTCCCTTTACAAAGGGAGGTCACCGGGAAACGAAATAGAAAGATGGAGCTGCTGCAAGTCTCTTCTCCTTAACTTCCACGCTTCCATGCGACACACACACCACACACACACACGCACACACAGTTTTCCATCCTATCCTATCTTGATATCCCAGCCAACACTATTAAAGTTGGCCTTCCTTTGGGGTGCCTCTTCTATCACCCTCTCTGCCAGGCTACCAACCTGGACCTTTGAATATTGGGAGAAAACCACGGAATATCTCAAATGGGCTTCTGGCTGGGGCCCTGGGGGGCCTGTGGGGACCTCCAGCATGAAGAAGAGTTTTCTCCAGTCTCCCTGGTCCCCACACCCCCCGGCTGAATAAAACCTGTATTTTTCATTAAGTTGGGAAACGGAGCCTAATTAAAGCCGAGGAAGAATCCCCATGGGGAGTGACACTGACCCCCGCGCGGCCCCTTACCATTGCACGTGGGGTAGATGTCTGTCCAGGCCGGCTGCTGGTGGAGGAGGTTGCTGCTGGGATTGAGATTCATTACACCACTTCCTTCCAGAATCATGATCTGTAAGGGGATCAAACAGGCCGTTCAGCCAGTGCCTCTTGGACAAACGTCATTTGAGAGTATAGATCATAGAGTAAATTTAGGAAGGAAGAAATAATTTGGTCCTTCCATCCATTGCCTGTGAAGCATGTTGCCACCAGCCCTTTCAGTAAAAGCAAAACTCACTGGCAATTAAAAATTTCCAGGTTCGATTTTCATATGCATGAGGCAAGATTTTATAGCCACCCATTCACAAATGAATAATCTCTGATCGGAATGAAACGGGAGGAAAATGTAATACTTGCTCACTGGGCGAGTCTGGCCAGCAGCCAATTTTTTTTTTTTTTTTTTGACAAAAGTGAAAATACCAAAGAGGTTTTTATTTAAAGTAAAATTTCAATCAATGAAAACCCAAATGGGTAGCAGAACAGACCCGGCACCTGTGCAGGAACTCTGACCTGAAATCAGACATTCACAAGTCCCGACACATCTGAGCAGCCTACACCTGGGAGTCCAGTAAATTTCCTCAGCACAAACGTCTACCACGGGACAGGCTCGTCTTGGAGGACCTCAGCCATATTTGACCTAGAGTTTTTCAAGTATTTGGCTCCGTGATAATATTAGAAATCAGTTGGTTTTGGGGACAAGACACTGCCCCTTCCCTTCCTTCCTGGTAAAAATTCAGCCCCACGTTCCCTCTCCTTTTAGAGACCTGGAGAATACCGCAGGCTTCAAAGCTGATCTGAAGCTGACTTTCTCAGTCTGAGGGCTCATTTTCGCAGTAAAGGACCCAGGAGAAGAGGCTTTCTTCCATGAGCCTGTTTGGGTTTTTTAAACCATGTAAACATTTTACACTTTAGAAATATTCACCTCAGTCGTCCAGCATCTACAATCTTCCTACCCTCCAGGCAGGCGCCCTCCACCTTTCAGACTGAAAGCCCCAGAAGTGTGTTCAATCATCCAAAGGATGAACAGCTTGTTTCCAGAGGATGATTGAGCATTACCCAGGGCCTCTAAGGGTAACCTGCTCTTTCTAAATGTTCGGATAAGGAGAAGAGTAGCAGATCATGGAAATGTTTCTGCCTGTATGGGGGAAATCTTGCATCTTCACGAGTCACCAACCTCCCCCAAACTGCCCAGCCAGAGTGGTTCCATCCCTCAAAACCCTTTCCTCTAATTTAGCTGGTGCTCCTCTGGTTCTATGTAGGGCTTGAGAGGGGAGAAGAGGGGTCTGGAAAAGGCATAAAAATTCATTCATGTATTCATTTATTCAACAGATATTTATCAGCCTTGCAATGGGCTGGGCACAGTTTTAGGGACCAGGGATAGAGCAGTGATTAAGAGTTGAACTAGGCTAAACAGGAACATTTATCATGATTATTAACATCATCATCCTTGTTGTTTGGCAAATAATTAGGCCTAAGTAGAAGGCAGGGGAAGGAAAGACGGGGTGGGAATAGTGAACACTGTAACAGACCACAGGGTGCAGAGATGGCAGAGCCGGATTCTACGTGGTGGTGCCATAGAGATGAGTTTCGAAGTCAGAAAGAGCGGGGGTTTATCCCACGCTCTCACACTTACCTGCTAAAGTTGGTACTAAGTCGAACAAAAGTCACTAACCTCTCTGAACCCCAGTTTCCTCTTATGCAAAATACAGGTTGTCATACGTACCATGTGTATTGGTTAGAGCTTAAACGAGTTTCTATACCTCGAGCACTTGGCACAAAGTCGGTCATGACCGCATGGTAGGTGTTATGAGGAGGAGGGCTACTACATCTCTGGATAACCCAAACCAGAAGCAACCTTGGGCCTCAGTTTCCCCACGCAAAAATTTAAAGAAGGTAAATTGCTTCTTAAGTTCGTTTCCAGAAATCTCTTTGGTTCTCACTCTCAGAGAAAACCAACCCAAGTCGAGCCTTCTCCTCCTTCACAGGAACTGCGCCTTTTCCCATCGAGCTTTCTACAGCAATTGCCCTAAGCGAAGAAACCAAACTGGGGACTCCAAGGTACAAGAAAACTTCCAGGTCCCCAGAAGGGTGGCTGGGGGAGGGAGGAGTCATGGCAACGGCTCCTGTTTGCTCAAGGCCGGGCTTGTTCCTTGCCAGCATTTGCTCAACTACAAGCGGTAGGCAGGTTACTGTTTAACCCTGAAGGGGCTGCAGCTCAGAGCCCAGCCCATCTGCCCTCCAGGCTGTGGGTAAGGGTGGGGTGGGCAGCGGAGGCTTCCCTGAAATTCTTTCACAAGGGTTTGCCCGCAGGGCTGTTTCAAAGTGGCCATTTCAGTGGAAGCCAGACCTGCCGGGGCCAACTAGGACCCACCTCCTCAGCCGGCTGGCCCAGACCTTCGGCTCACCACTTCGCAAAAAACTAGAAGGCAGGGTGGTGTGAGGACTGAACGCCTGGCTTTGAAGTCAGGGAGAGGTGGGCTCAGAACCTAGTTCCCCTGCTCACTGTGGGTGACCTTGAGCAAGTTCAAGTCTGTCTAGCCTACATCTTTCTGATGCTCACTTTCCCGCCCTGTAAAATGGGAACAACCCAGACGCAGAGGGCTGTGGGCATCAAATGAGCTTGTGCATGCAGAGAACCGAGTGGGTACTAAGGAACAATTCAATAAATGTCGCATGACCGTGTGGGCCAGTTTTCCTCTTAGGACCGAATGCCCACCAGCCCCTTTCCTCCGGGCAGACATCATTTCTCAGCACGAGGCACCCAGAACTCTCAACCCACAGAGAAGCCCTGAGGACTACAAGGTCACAGCTGCCCGGTCGCCACCTGGCCCCCCAGGAGGCTGAGCGCGCTCCCTGCCGGCACCCCCTTTCCAAGGGAAAGCAGCTGGCAGGGCGAGGGGCCCTTTTTTACAGGGCACAGGAAATGGTTACTGCCCATAAAAGAGTTTATGTCGCTTATTCCTTAGTGAGTCAGAGTTCACCGAGGTCACCCGGGCTTGTGAGGAAAGAAGATCAGTATTCTCAACCCAGCTTGGGGCTGCAGGGGCAGCGCCCTTAGCGTGGGCACCGAAGGCCCCCCACCTCGGGGCCAGCATGGCGGAAGGCCTTTCACCAAGTCCTACCCGCCTCGGAGGCCCAGCTCTTCAGGTGTAAAATGAGGACATTTGCCCCCCAGCAGCCTTACAGGACTGTTGAAAAGATCAAATGAGATAATGGATAATAAACGTGCCTTGCGAATTGTTTTAAAAAAAAAGCATTATGGGCTTCCCTGGTGGCGCAGTGGCTGAGAGTCCGCCTGCCGATGCAGGGGACACGGCTTCGCGCCCCGGTCCGGGAAGATCCCACATGCCGCGGAGCGGCTGGGCCCGTGGGCCGTGGCCGCTGAGCCTGCGTGTCCGGAGCCTGTGCTCCGCAACGGGAGAGGCCACAACAGTGAGAGGCCCGCCTACCGCAAAAAAAAAAAAAAAAAAAAAAAAAGCATTATTATATTCAACTCACCCACACTCCCATATATGAATATAAACTTTCTATGGTACATGGTGATTACTTTATGGGGTATAAAAAGCAACCCTTTTCATTAAAAAGTAAGGGAATTATTTAATGCTGCTCTTTAAGCTTTCTACTTTACCTTCAGCATAGCTTTTATTAGTTTCTTTCAAAAGAAAAATATATCAAGTTTGGGAGGTAGAGACTTTGGAATCTCTGAGGCCCGGGTTGGAATCCAGGCTCCCCATCTTTCAGCCACGTGACCTTGAGTATGTTACCCTTTCCCAGCTCAATGTCTTCAATGATTTCAAAGGGGAAGTCGGGGAAAGTGGATGTCCTCCAAGCCTAAGGGCTGTTTGGAAGGATAAATAATATCATGGATTTAAAGGTCCCTAGTCCGATGCCAGAACACATGCCCTCATTTAAAATCAGTTTCTTTTCCTTTCTTTAAACATCAGTTCTCAGAGTGTTGCTCTAACACATTTTACTTCTTCCAAGATTGGAAGAAGTAAATTCAGAGCCTAAGTAAGAAGGTTCCACCCTTCGAGCCAAAAGCAAGCTGGGAAAAGGATCTATTTGGCCTCATCTCCAGCTCGAGGGAGAATTCTAGGGTGAAAAGCAGTTTCTCAACCTCAGCTCGACTGGCATCTTGGTCCAGGATGGTTCTTTGTGGCGGAGACGACTTGTGCATTGCAGTATGCTTAGCGGCATCGCTGGCCACTAGATTCTAGCAGCACTCACCCACCACCCCCCTGAAAAATGTCCCCGGAGCCAAATCACCCCCAGTTGTGAACACCAGTCAAATTAGAGCCTGTGGAGGTGACAGCTCAGGCTTTGATCTTGCTGTGTGGTGACCTTGCACTGTTTTCTATCCTTTCTGAGCTGCTATAGCCTCTCCCAGGAAACAGCCATGGCATTAGTATCACCACGTAGGCTTGCTGGAGGACTGACTGAGATAAGGGACTGCGATGTCCCCAGCACAGTGCCTGGTCACGCCGGGTAATTGCCTCCTAGGTAGAAATTTAAGAAAATGCACTGGGTATCAGGCCCACCTTTGTCTATTCCCGCATGGTATGTATTCTGGGAACATAGCATAAATTACTACTTGGGCTATTAAAAACTGCACACCAGAAAAAAGGTAAATCTTAACTGAAACCGAAAGAGTGAAATGCAATGTGGGTGATGCAGCGCTTTTTCCACTTGCATTCTCTTATCCCCCCTTCGTGTATACAAACAATCGGAGGGAACTTTTTGACCCCTGTGATTGTCTTGACTTCCACATTCGCCCCAGACATCACCCTTTGCATGGCAGTTCTAAAACTGACACTTTGGGCGACAGAAGTCTGGAGCCACGCGTGGGACCCAGTCGACTACAGGAGACGGTATCTCATGCCAGCCTTCCAGCCAGGACCTATTCCACCTTAGGCAGCAATTCCCTGGCAAACAATGGGCTACTAAGGTTTGACCAGTCCGAACCCATTTTGGCAGAGAGACGGCACCGTGCTGTGCTGGGGTGGCCAGAGACACTCTTTACTCGCCTACTTTGTTAAGTGGCAGTTCGGAGTTAAACACAAATTCCCACAGAGCCCTAAGATGCTAGGGTCTCAGACCACTGCTGGGCCACCCACGCATAAAGGCGATCTACCACCTCTGTACCCTCCCTGCCAGACCTTCATCAAAGGCTAAATTCCCTTCGAGCACCAGCTTGACCACCACGCACAGGGAGGACCAATGGATCAGGGTGGAGGCCATCAGAGCACTTGGCCTGACCCTAAAGTTTAAGAGTCTCACATTTTAGCTGCTGCTCGGTGGCACAGATGGGAATGCATGAGAAAGAGTCTCACTAACATCTGGGTTGAAAGGACATACTCAAGGTGTGAGGATCTTCAAACCCAGCCGGATGTTGCTGCATTTCTGGAGGGCAGCTCTTACAGTGACTCAGATGGTGAGGCTTGAAATCCTGATTCTGCCCCTTGGCAGGCTGTGTTGACCTTGGGGAAGTACCATCCTCTCTAAAGTCTCAATTTCCCACTATGACAGAAAGTGGGGGAAATGGAGTTGATGTGCGGATTAAATGAGAATGTTTAATGTGTGAGAATATAAAGTTCTCACACATTATCTCATACGTGGCAAGTACCCAGGAAATGTTAGCAGATATCATGGGGTCTGCCCAGGGATCTCTCTCTAAACTGTGCTGGTTGGTTTGGGCGACATTCTTGGGGTCGGGTTAGACCCTTCAGGGGCAGGATGGTGTAATAGTGGGGAGCTCCAGGCTCTGGAGTCAGATGGCCATGGTTCAATCCCTGGCTTTGCCAGTTTACTAATGGGGCAAGCTTGGACAAGTGATTCAACTTCTCTTGAAGGTCTCATTTTCCTCATTGATAGAATGGTATGAAAAGTGTTGATAGATGATATGAAAAGGGCTGTTGAAAGACAAAATGAGATGATACCTGTAGAGTGCTTGGAAAAGCGCTTGACACATATTAAGTACTTGGTAAATTTAAGCTGGTCTTTATAATCATTATTATCATTTCTTTATTGTGCTGTGGCTATTATTTTGTTGAGTCTCCAAGGAGGAAATTGAGGGTTTAATTCACTTCAAGCAAGGCTTCTAACTTCCACCATCTACGTAATATTCAGCAACCCCAGCTGGCTGGCACAATCTAGCCTAGGGCTGGACTCGTGCCTCCCCACTCCCCATCCTGGGCTGCTGGGCAGACGCACCATTAGGCTGAGCCGTGAGTGGCATCTCTCAGCCCCTGCTCACGGAAGCCGTGCTCCCCTGCTCTGGGCATGCATCCTTCCTTCTCCCCTTTGTCCCACCAGGCACACGCTGCCTGAGGCTGCCAGGAACGGTGGAAGGGCACCCCTCTGCAGGCCTTGGGTTACCACCCGGCATTGTGCCCTCACACACCATGGTTGGTTGGCAGGTGCACAGGGGAGCAGCAAATCCAAAGTGGGATCTCCTGGCAGAGAATGGCCAGAGGATCTCTCTATCCTACAGGGTCCCTTAGCACATGAACTGCTCATTTACTGGAAGAAGGGGGTCTGGGATTTGAGCTCATGGGAACAGAAAAATGAGAGGAAGGAGGCACCACTGGGACTTTCACAAGGGACCAGAGTCATGCACTCCAGAACCCACGAGCCTCTGCCCAGTCTCAGGACTCCTACCAAGGCCAAGAACTGCTCCACTGGTCTCTCTTCTTAAACACACAGAGAGAACCTGCCAGCAGAGACAAATGCAGCCCAGCTTGGGCTTGCTTATCTGGAGCAAGGTGTGTCTTTTGCTCTGTGGTGAGGTAACTGAGACCAAGGACAAAATGCTGTAAAAATGAAAAAGAAAAAAATAATAGTAATAATAATAGTAACTATACTATAGTAGCTAGGGTTTATTGAACATTTAAAATGTGCTGGCTCTGTGTTAATAGTTTTAAATACATTGTCTCAGTCAATAGTCACAATTACTCTGTAAGGCATCATGTCATTTAACAGATGGTTTATCCGAGGCTCAGAGAGGTTGGATAACTTGTTCAAGCTCACACAGTTTCGAAAGAATTGAAGCTAGAAGAGAATTCAAACTCCAAGGGTCTAGCAACAAACCCTGGGGACTTTCTGCTGAGAAGGGGGTGATTTGCCAGAGAAGAAAGATGCCTTCAACTCATCCTCACCTCCATCCCCATTCCATACATACTCACAGCATTCTCCCTCTGCCATCTGGGGCCTCACACCTTTACCAGGTTTCTCCAAGATTACAAAATTCTCTGGTTCATTCAATCATGCAGTGTCCCTGATTGAAACCCTTTTCCTTTTTGCCAGAGCAACCCGAAGCCATCACTCTTCTCAATATATTCAAGAGTTCTTTTTAGAATGAAAGGGTAGAAATCTGTCTTCATTCTGTCATACCTACCATATACTCAGGTAGGAATATTTAGGGTATGAAAGCTGGGCCAATTTTACTCTTTTAGCCATTAATTACAGATTTATAGCCCTATATATTTATATACACATACATACACATTTACATGCATATATATACATGAGTATATTTGCACACATATATAATATAAACTCTCCTTTTATGACTCAATAAAGTTATCTTTATTTTATATTTTGGAAATAAACTGGTCCATAATTCTTTGTGCTTCATCTGAATTAGCTCTCAGTCCAGAAAGTAGGGTTTGCTCTTTCTGGGAGGGTAAAGATACACTGGGAGCCACCAGGACCACAGAGCAGACCATAAGCAGGGCTTTGCCTGTATTCCCTGTTCCCAGCCCCAGGGGACTGAGAGTCAAAGCTATGGTCTGCCTTCTTCCCAGCTCCTTGATACATTCAACCACAACATCCCCAAATGGCCTCAGACCTGGCTGCCTTGTGTGGGTATTTTTACTCCTCAGGCCCGAGGAGCAATTAGACATTGTAAATAATTACTTTTGCAATGACAGTAATATCTAAACCATTCTCGGTCCTTAATCAAAGTTACCAGCAGGTGAATTCACAGCATTTGCCTGAAGGATGTTGCAACAGATTACCGACTTCCTGTTTCAATATGACTATCATTTCAAGAGAACTACTCCCAAGGAGGAGAAAAGAAAATTCAAGTACATGTGAAATCTAACTGAATGTAATACAGACAATAATTTGTGTTTTCCAAATGAATTAAAATGTGAATCAAGCTTGGGGAATGTATTTGATCCTCTCAGGATTACATCACAGGTAATTTCATACCCTCATAATGTGTTTTGAAACAGACATTTCATGTTCCCAGGGGCAACATCAGAAGCATTATTCCTGGGCTTTCAAGCGTTTTCATGAGCAATGATGCCATATTGGGAGGCCAAGAGCTGATCCATTATAGATACACTTTACTGACTGTGAACCATTTGGAAATATACACATGAGGCTGATCTTTATCAGTCTTGGTGCCAGATGCAGACAAGACGTAGATACTGACAGTGGACAGGCACCAAAGTTGATCAAAAAACAAGATTACCTTTCATGACCCCAGGAGCCTTTATCAATCTCGTTCAGATATGACAAACTAAGAAAAATAGGGCAAGCCTTGAAGCATAAAAGGTCACAGAGTCTTTTGAGACCTCAAGAGAAACTAGGGTTTTCTCCTCTTCAAAATGCACACCAGGTTTTGCACGTATTTTGTGGGCCCCAGGCCCTCTAAAGACCATCCACTGACCCCTGCAAATCTATGGACACCATGTATCTTTAAAAAAAAACAACAACAACTCTCTTGCTCTCATGTTGGATTGAAATGTAAAGAAAACTTTGCAGTGGAGTTAGGGATGGGAGACAAGTCTACTCCGACCTCTGAGAGAAGGCCTGAGAGATTCTATTCTTGTTCTTACTTGACATGGGTGTTGCCTAGTTTTCCTATGGTGACACCAGGAGGGGCCGCACTGTCCCTCTCCATCGGCACCTAAAGTAGGGATCATGCTGCATCCAGGAGAGTCATTCGGGACCTCTGTTTGGCAATGCAGTGAAGAATTCACCATCCTCCCCACCACCCTGAACCTCAGGATCTCTCTCCCCACTAATCCTCGATCTCTATTCTAAAACCAAATAATCATAAAGTAAAGATCATATAGAAAAAACAAAAACATCCAAAAACAAACAAACAAACAACCAGGCCTACTTTTACAACCCTAGGTCTCCGTAGGTCTTTGGAAAGGTACAGTTACGGGGACTAGAGGATTACGTTTATGGTACTTATTCTCCTACTTGGCTGATGAGGCCGTACACGTGTTTCTCACAGGTTGGTCTATAGGCCACCTGTATCATCATCACCTGAGGAGAAGTTAAATTTGAAGTTTCCTGAGGTCCCGTCCAGACCGTGAATCAGAATCTACATTTTTGAGACCCTCCCTTCAAGAATCCTTAAGCCCTCTCACAGCTGAGAGCTTCTGGCCAAAGATTCATCTACTTGCCTTCCCTCGATTTCCCACAACAAGATAACAAACTCCAGCAGATATCAGCCCTAAAAGAAACATCCATAAACACCAGGAAATCTTTGTAAAGTCAGAGACAATACATTCAATCCGAAGAACTCAAGCTCCAGTTCATCTGCGGAGATTCTATCACTGTATTATTTGCAAACTTGAAATAAAGCTGTTCCTAATGTCCAGTACCACCAAATGGTTCAATGCAACAGTGCTCAACGAACTTACAAGTATGAGTCTCTGAAGGCCAAACAAACAAAGCCAGCATTTGCAGAGGATTTTTGTAATGATAATTTCCATCAAGGGAATCTCATGGCTGGCTGAGTCACCCCTTATCCCAACCCCCACCCCCACCCCACCTCAGCTCTTCCAAAGTTTACTTAACCACTTTGGATTTCAGACCTCATACCGAAGAAAATTAGTATCTTAGCCTTCGGCAGAGAGAAACAATCAAGGAATGTTTGTCCCACAGGTATAAATATTTATCCCCTCCAATTAATATATATTTCTTGACTGTCTACTAGATGCTAGGCACCGTGCTGGGAGCTGGGGGCACAACAGTGAACAAAACACAGAAGCTGCCCTGCTCAATTGGACTATCCAGAGAGGACACCACTTCTGAAAACCACAGTAGCTCTTTCCAAAATCGTCTGACCTCATTCGCCATCTCCTGCTGGGGTTACCATGGAACCAGAGGAGACAGAGCCTGGCAACCTGCTCTGGCATTTGGAAATCACCAAGCTTGGAAAGAACTTCAACTCCATTTAAAAACAGGACTGATGGGCTTCCCTGGTGGCGCAGTGGTTGAGAGTCCACCTGCCGATGCAGGGGACGCGGGTTCGTGCCCCGGTCCGGGAAGATCCCACATGCCGCGGAGCGGCTGGGCCCGTGAGCCATGGCCACTGAGCCTGCGCGTCCGGAGCCTGTGCTCCGCAACGGGAGAGGCCACAACAGTGAGAGGTCCACGTACCGCAAAAATAAATAAATAAATAATAAAAAATAAAAATAGTACTGATTCTCCTCTCTCCAACAACCCCAAGCCCTCACCTTCACAGGAAACCCTCACCAAGACCTGGAGTTGGCAGCCATGAGTTTCACACGAAGCAGCCTCAGCCAAAACCAAGCTCCACTCAGGGCAGAATAAAGCGGTTGGTTGTCTGGATGGCTGAATGTCTCTCCCCGAGACAATGGCGTGTTTATGTGTCGCAGGGTTAGGGGCAGGTTAACATAAAACCCACCGTAAACAGAGCTGTTAATTCCGTTGCTGGCAGGGGCTTCTGTTATCTTCTGAATACCTCCCAGAGGGTATGAGCCCTACCTTTGCATTTGAGTTGGCAGCAGAGTTATTTTTTTGCACCTGTTGCTCTGCTCCAATAACAACGCAGTTAAGCATTGATTTGTTGGAAAATAAACAGAAAAAAGCAAAGAAAGGCATCTGCCCGAACAGCCTGAGCTGGTTTGACAGAGCGTTCATGCCAATTTGTTTTTCCTATAAAAATCAAAGAAAAACCTGCGCTTTCACTTTGGATGCTACCCTCCCACTCCCTCAGAAGAAAAGGTGGTATCGAAGAGGCCAGCCAGAGCTGGCAGGGCCAAGGAGCCAGAAGACACTGTACTTTTCCATCGGCTGGCTCTGTGAGGGCGCTGAGGGGTGTCCAAGATCTGCAGAATGACATGGCCAGCCTCCAGCCAGCCCAGGTTAAGATCCTGAGTCAGATTAACAAGGGCGGAGAAAGGGCTGCTGGGGTATGATCAAAACCCAAACCACACTCTTCCAAATGGTTGACTTCTGCAAGTCAGTATGGTTCAAGTAGTAGGTGTGGCCTATGGGTACCTCCCTAAGCAGAGACTCAGCCTGCTTCTCCCAAAGACTTCATCTAGCCCTGGGCAGCAAGCATAGTTCAAACTCCAGGTCCCTGGACCATAGCTTTCCCAGTGGGGAAGGGAGGTTAGCCATACCTACCTCCAAGGCAAGATGTGTAGACTCGCTCGCGTCCCGCCAAGCGACTTGATGTGTCACGTCCCCAGTGGAAAGGACCTAAGATGTTCACAGTGTGGTGCCTGCATTAATTCAAGCGTCATCGTGCTCTCACTTCTCAACAGTTCGTCAATATCACATGAGGAGCTCAAGCCAAAAAGGGCCACAAAGAGCCAAACAAATCACTCAGATGGAGATCATGACAATACTAATTAAGCAGTGGCATCATCACCCACCCTTTAACGCACATGTCAGGAGAAGCCTCTTAATATCTCTTTTTAAGCCTTGAGCAGAAAGCCTAGGACATGGGCCAGGCTCACTGTTCCGCGAGATGACCACTTCCCCTCAGCTTTCTCTCGGCTGTTGGGCCTTCATTATCACCAGACTACTGGCTTAATGGGGGAGTCACAGCAGTGGCGGAAGGCCTCGGAAATGCCGCTTCTTGAGGAGCGTTACGAACAAGGTGTTCCGACAGAAGAGGGATATGCCTGGCTGAGCATTCCCAAGCATTCTTGTCATGAGCAGGGCAGGGAGTGGAGCGCCTTGGAACCAAACTGGGCAGCCAGAAAAATAAAAGATTTAACAACACCCTCAGTTGACTGAAAAATAAATAAGACCAAGGACGCAAGAATGCGGGAAGGGTGGAGGGAGGTAAGAGGTGGGAACCGCAGCCAGGCAGGGGTTGGGATGGACTGGGACAATGGATTTGACCATGTTGAGATTCAAGTGTCTTCCCAGAGAAAGACTAAGATGACCCAGCCAAGGAAAGATCAACAGCCACCAATTTAGAATCTCACAGACTGTATAATTACAAAACAACAGACAAAATTGTGACGAGGATGACAGTTCATATTTATTGAGTGTTAATGATGTGCCAGGAATTGAGCTAGGCTTTACAGGAATTTCCTCACTCGATCCTTGCAATAGCCTCAAATGTTGGTACTAATATTAGCCCCACTTTACAGGTAAGGAGGCACAGAGAAGTTAAGCAACTTACCCAAAGACACAGAGCTAGTAAATGGACTGGATATATTATAATAAATGTATTGGAGTGTGGCAGGAAAGTGCAATACAACTCTTGTAGCTTTGAAAATGGATCCTTGTATTTCCAAAGACAAGGAAGATGTCTCTTTAGGATCGCTTACTTTTATTTTTGAAGTTGAGATCCCTTAAGTACAGATCCTTTAATTTTTTCCCTAAATGTGAACAAGAGGCATACTAAGGATCCTTGTGCCCTAATATGAAAGTTCTCTTAGTGTCCATCGGTGTGGATGCTACAGAAGCACCAGTTCGCCGCCACGCAAATCCATTTGTCAAAACTTCAGCCTGGCTTCCTGTTGAAAGGCCCAGACTGACTCAGGAGTTGGGCTTGGCTGCTTGAAGCCACCTCAGACTTATTAGCCATGATAAAAGAGCAATAATAATAACAAGGAAACAAACTGTTGAAAAATTAAGGGAAATTTATGCCTCCTTTGGAAAAGCATCTGACGACTGAGCTGTCACTCAGAGGCCGTGATGTCAGACCTGCTGTGTTGTGGACGTCACACCCACAAGGGGAGGACTGTGAATGTGTCACTCTGAGAGCCTGCATTCCATCACTCAGAGAAGAACTCTAGGGAAGTCCACCCCGTCCTCCAACAGGCGCATGACCCTGCAGCAGTTTGTAAAAACGTAGCCATAAAACACAGACAGAACTTCATTAGACTCGTTCCAGTATCATCTCTGCAACTTAAGAAACAAATAATATCTGAATTTTCTCACAAATTAGAGGATCTCCTCTTTAGAAGAAGTAGGGTTTTCTCTTCGTACAGGCAATCATTAAACGACAATAGACAAGGAAGCCGCGTTCCTTTTTAGTGCCATCCTACAAGAACGATAGACTCTCAGCAACCCAAGTCTCATTTTTCCTTCCAAGACACACTTTGCTCCGCGTCTCCTAGCTCACTGGCCTGTGGATTAAGCCCTCTGGAAAATAACAAATGAAAATACTCCTCAACAGGGCAAGCAACTGCCTATCAGAAATGTTTTCTAAGGAGTCAAATCCCTTCCAGTCGATTATTCATCCCTCCCATTGCTTCAGTGGACACCTTTGACACTCAAACAAAATGACCCAACTCACCAACTCAAAACACCCAAGGTCAGCTAGATGGTCACGATGAGAATGAGTAGGGGCTCTCCCAGCAACTTCCCGGCTTGCTGGCTTCCCAGCATCAGAAGCTGTCACAAGTTTGAATGATTTCATCACATCCAGAGGGAGGCCCAGCTACGTAATATGCAGGGCTTGGTGCAAGGGAAAATTTGGAACCCCTTGTTCCAAATGTATTAAGAATTTCAAGACAGCCACAACAGAGCATTAAGCTAAGCACAGGTGCTTCCTAAGTGTTGGACCCTGTGTGACTGCATTTGCTCTATCCCACTGACACTGGCCCTGTCCCTGGGGTCAGTCCCAACTTTTGCCTTCACCTGTACCCTTGCTCTATCATCATGGAAGGCAGGGGGAGTCTTTGCTGTCTAAAGCTTTTCTGTCTAAAGCTCCTAAAGTAGTTAGGAGAATTAAATGAAATACAACATTGAACATGTCTGTAACAGCACCTGGCTTACAGCAGGCCCTCAACAAATGTTAGCTGGTATTATTATTGTTGTTGTTATTATTATTATTTTCATTATGCCAAGGTCCCTCGACAACTCCAAAGCTACCCATAGGCAAGAATGATGGGTGGGAAGAAAATACAGCCCATTTCGACAGAGACCATCTATTAGCTACTGCTGTTCAGAAGTCATTTCATTAGCTCTGTGTGAGAGAGTGCTATAAATTAGGCATTCTTAGCCTTCTCTTTATACCATGGACCCATTTTACGCAGTCTGCTGAGGCTTATAGACCCCTTCTCAAAAAAATGCTTTTAAAATGACAAAGTAAAATAATAAAATTAGAAAGGAAGTTTATCTTGAAATACAATTATCAAAATACTTTAAAAATAAATGTGTGATATCATAATAACATATGGGCTTCTTTATTAGTACATTAAACAAGAATATCTAGTGCAGGTCCAATAACTTCCGTAATACCAAAGAAGTGATGAATAGTGATATTTTGAGACATCTGTAACAATTATAACATGATATGAAAGTATCTGTAATTTCTCTTGGTGCCAATCAGTTACAGCTATTGCTACTGGGGAGTTTTGCTTACATTCATATTGAAATTGAATTGAATTCACACTGAATGTTGAATTTTAGTTAGATTACTGAAAATAAACATGTAATTTTTTTCCCACATCCAAGTTCACAAGCCCTCTGATTTCTCCCCATGGACACTAAGAGATCTTTGGATCCCAGGTTAGGAACCCTTGCCGTTTTACAGCAAGGACTGCTTGTTCAATTCAAATAGCCTCTTGAGACCACTTTCACATGGCCAGAAGCCTCTGCTGAACAATTTACAGGAGGCAGACCCTATAGTGCCTTGGCAAAATAAGTAGGAATTTTTTTTTTTTTTTGCGGTACGCGGGCCCCTCTCTGTTGTGGCCTCTCCCGTTGCGGAGCACAGGCTCCGGACGCGCAGGCTCAGCGGCCACGGCTCACGGGCCCAGCCGCTCCATGGCATGTGGGATCTTCCCGGACCGGGGCACGAACCCGTGTCCCCTGCATCGGCAGGCGGACTCTCAACCACTGCGCCACCAGGGAAGTCCAGGAATTTTTTTAAAGCCTCTAGAATACCCATAGTAAGTAATGCCTTAGCTGCAGTGGCCAGTAGGTATCTGGAGACACTCAAGAATTTAAGGGTGGGCTTCCCTTGTGGCACAGTGGTTGGGAGTCCGCCTGCCGATGCAGGGGACACGGGTTCGCGCCCCGGTCCGGGAAGATCCCACATGCCACTGAGCGGCTGGGCCCGTGAGCCGTGGTCGCTGAGCCTGCGCGTCCGGAGCCTGTGCTCCGCAGCGAGAGAGGCCACAACAGTGTGAGGCCCGCGTACCGCAAAAAAAAAAAAAAGAATTTAAGGGTTGAGCAACATATATAAAGTTGCAGTTAACCATGTGAACTGCTGGGAGGGAGATCAGTTTCTCCTGGAGGCCCCTACATGCCAGGCATCAAGACGGGATACAAACGTGCTATGTACCTACCCCAGGTCTTCCTTGGAACTGCCATGGGTGGTGGTTTGCAGCCAGTTCAACCCAAGGCTCCATTTGGAGTTCTCGGCTTCACATGGCTCATCCCATCTCCCTGCTGCCCACCTTCCCCACTGAAAACCCCATTGCAGTTCCTTCCCAAGGTCACAGTGCAGAACCAACATCGATCACTTTGAAAAACAAAATTCCAGAATTGTTATCAGCCACTCCTACTCAACAGCGCCTCACTGAAAACACGCATGTTGAGCACCGGCCCTCCAACTCCGCGCCACAAATTACGAATTGTTTCCTCACAAGCATTTGTCCAGGTGCTTTCAGAATCTTTGTCTAATTTAATCCTTACAACAGCCTATGCAGATGTTATTAACCCTATTTTCCAGACAAGGAACTTATATTCTTGAGCTTACATAATTCACCCAAAGTCACTCAGCTACTCGGTAGCAGAGTCGAAGGTGAACCCAGGTATCCTGACTCTAACCTCCGTGTTCTTTCTACCACATTCCAGCTGCTTCCAGGCAACAAAAACTCAGAGCCCCCTGCTCCTTCAGATACATAAGCAGCCAAAGTCCACTCTTCACCAACGCTCCTCAGTCCACAGCCTCTGGCCAATGGAGTTAAGACAAGTGAAAGGTAAGCTAGGTGCTCTGATTTTCTCAGTGGACATAATTGAGACAGAGGCTGAATTTGGGCCAAATCTAAAGTGCTTTGCAGGGGCTTCCCTGGTGGTGCAGTGGTTGAGAATCCGCTTGCCAGTGAAGGGGACACGGGTTCGATCCCTGGTCCGGGGAGATCCCACATGCCGCGGAGCAACTAAGCCCGTGCGCCACAACTACTGAGCCTGTGCTCTAGAGCCTGCGAGCCACGACTACTGAGCCCATGTGCCACCACTACTGAGCCTGTGCTCTAGAGCTCATACTCCACAACTACTGAGCGCATGTGCCACAACTACTGAAGCCAGCGCGCCTAGAGCCCGTGCTCCACAATGAGAGAAGCCACCGCCATGAGAAGCCCATGCACCGCAACGAAGAGAAACTAGGGCTTTCTCTAGTTTCTCACCACAACTAGAGAAAGCCTGCATGCAGCAACGAAGACCCAACACAGCCAAAAATAAATAAATTTTAAAATTTATTTTAAAAAATAATAAAGTCTGTTGCAAAGAAAACATCTTATCAGTAGTCACCCTGGAGACAAGGCTGAAATAATCTTCACCTTTCAGACCCCACTTACCTCATCCAATAGGATATACCATTAGCCCTACTGAGGGAATTTTTTAAAGGTTCCTAAGAGGGACCCCCCAAAAAATCTCTATGAGACAGTCATATGCTCCAAGCTCCACTGTCATACACAAAAGTAGAAGAACTTCTTCATATTCCAAAAAAGACTCAATAGACTTTTGTTTTTGTTTTTTTGCGGTACGCGGGCCTCTCAGTGTTGTGGCCTCTCCCGTTGCGGAGCACAGGCTCTGGACGCGCAGGCTCAGTGGCCATGGCTCACGGGCCCAGCCGCTCCGCGGCATGTGGGATCTTCCCGGACCGGGGCACGAACCCGTGTCCCCTGCATCGGCAGGCGGACTCTCAACCACTGCGCCACCAGGGAAGCCCAACTCAATAGACTTTTGGAAGAAGTCTGCATCAGGCAAAGAAAGGGCTGGCAGGCAGACTAACATTTCTCAGAACCACAATTGGACCCATAAAGATCTAGCCCCTAAGATTGTTTATGTGGTGTCTATAATATAGAGTGAGGAGGATGTGACAGAATAGGAATTTTTGAATTCAACACAATTACAACCACATCAAAGAAACTGTACATCTAGACAAGGTCCTACGAAAGTAAAAATAGTTACTTTAATAGTGGGGTTCAAGAGGTGGTCTAATAGTCCAATAATCAAAATATTGTAGGAAGCATTTTGGCTCCTTTTGATTTGGGGCTTGGTTTCCCTCAGAAAGCAGTTTGGAATGCACCTCTACTGGCCACATTTTAAATAAATAGGCAGATACCCTTAATAACAACGAAGATGCTCCTGAGAAAGGACGGGAAGGAGGCTCTAAGGGCCGGGGTGGGGGGGAAGATTGGAAGAGAAGAGGTAATGTGAATCCAATGAACCAGAACAAGGGGCTCAGCCCCATAAAACAAACCAAAGACAGAGTGTGCTTAGGTGCTAGTGAAATCCATTTTCAAAGAAGTATTTTACAAGGTATCTCTTTTAAAACAAGGCCAATTAAAACCCTGGTAGCCTCTTTAAATGTGCCATCCTCCTTTACCCTATTGCAAGCTTTGGTTGCTCCAGGTTCAGGCTGAGGGCCTCTGGGAAGACCAGGCTCTCCAGGTGGGCTGCCCAGTGGCTTGGCCAGCCTCGTTCCCCTTCTGATGACCCCCTGGGTCTTCCTCTCGGAGAAGTGAGTCCATGTCCATCCAATCTACCCAATAATTCATGGACAGTCAGATGAACTGAGCAGCCTCCACGGGGTCCTGAGCGTTCACTTTTCAGCCGGCTGCTTTCGTGTTTTACAGAAGACAGCATTAGAGTACCTACCCATGGACACCAGTGGCTCCCGGTGGTCACAAAGCAGTCAGCTGCATCCACTTCTACACTGGCACCAACTTCAGATAAATGAGGCAATTGATAAAGATGGGATGTTGCCATGGGAACAGCTCAAGCACCCCTAGTAAAGGTACCTAGTCTTTAGTACCTCCACCAGGTACATCCCTTGGCCAAAATTCTGAAGACCCCAAGGAAGCCACTTAAGGGCTCCTACTGGTCTTCTTTCCTGTCTCATCCTTAGGAAGGCATCTCCCACCCCATTCTCAGCTTTCACAGACTCGAGCTAAACCTGCTGACCTCTAGGCATAGCTAGTTTCCCTGGGTCATCAGATTCCGAGGGCCGAAGTGGACCTTACGGATGATCGGGTTCAAACTCCTTTGTCCAAATGAGGAAACAAAAGCCCAGAGAGGTGGAGTGTACTGCTCTGGGAGCACAGCTTTGCTGGGACTACAAAACCAGGTCTCCTGACTGCCAGTCGCCTGACTGTCCTGCACCCTGCCTTGCCCACACCATGCTCCAATCACTCAAAAACGTGAGTCTGGAATTCTTCAAGGAAGATTCTTAAAGAAATATCTTTTTTTTCCCCCTCTGAAGTCCAATAAATTTTTTATCAAATAACTCTGAGGGATCCATGGAAATTTCTACTCCAGCACATCTCAGCTTCCCGACATCAAAACCACTCAGCTTGAACATATGTCCCATCCTAACATTAGCTGCTGTGGGAAGCCATCCTCCCCCACTGCACTCTTTGTTTCCTGCACAACTTAATAGTCTGGGCTTTAAAACCCCGTCCGATTTAAATAAACGTAATAGTCACATATGTCTAATAGGAGCACAATTGCAGCTCCTCAAAACGAATCCGATGATTTAAAATCCTATTATGAAAAATTAGATAAGAAAATATTAAATAAAGTTTATTATCTTCCCTGTCTCTTCAGTTATTCAGCAATAGATTTAAGAGAACTCCAGCACCATACGGCTGCCTCCCTGCCTCTGTCTTCAGGTGACAACCCCCAGCTCAGACAGAGCCGGTGTGGCTCACCCAGGCTGACAGCCCCACACGGTCAGTTACCCAGTAACAAAGCCAGGATTAGAAGCGTGGTCTCAAACACCAAGGCTACATGGAGCCCAATCCTCCCGACGGGCCCCTCCCACAACAGAAATGATTGTCACTTAAATTCTACTGGAGAGGGACCCTAACGAGAGAAATAGGCTGAAACGGCAGAAAAAGGTATCACCGAAAATCAGCTTCCGACTTTATATTTGATTCCTTAAAACCGTGGCGTTGCTTCTCGGGTGTGTTAGCAATTTCTACCACGGCGTTCTTGGTATCCACCCTACCCCATCTCCCAGAGGTCTTTGAAAAGCCCATCTGTTCAAAAGGACTTAAGGAGGACTCCAACTGGAGGAAAGGGGGGAAAGATTGCGTCACTTTTTAACGATTTGTATAAACCTCTATGGCTGGGCTTGATGCTTTAACATTAAACAGGGTTCCTACACTGAGTTTTCAAAAAGCAAAGAACACAGCCCAGTGCTAACTCTAATTTGGAGGTGGAGGTATAGGCGGGGATGAGGAAAAGTAAAACGTTACAGGATTCCAGAAAGCTAAATTCTACTTCCTGGAAATGAACTTTGACCCAAAGCACTCACTTTCCGGCCTAGGACCTGACATGAGTTCCTTCCAGTTTCTGATTAGCTAACTGAGTGCAGTTGAGTAAATACCTTAACCTCTCACTTTCCGTTTTGTCTCAGCCTTTGAAGTTGTCAAAAAGGTAATGAAAGAAGATCTGCATAAAGTTGGTAAATTAATGGGAGCATAAAGGTGGAATCATGAGTGTGAATGTAGGGCTTCTCAGAGGTCCAGAAAGGCCCAAGGCATTTCCATTTGGGGGAGCTCACAGTATATTTAAAAAATGGGGAAAAAAATCAAAAGGGGGTTGTTTGAATTTAACAAATAGATGCTTTTTAACACAAAAGAACAAATATAATTGAATTTGAGATCTTTCATACATATGAGGCCTGGATCAAAGGCATCACCCTACCCACAACCACCCTAAAAAGGTCTCGACTAACGCCGCCATCTTGAACAGTAACACAAGAGAACTTACAGCACGGTTGTTCCCTCAAAGTTACTTTCTTCTACAATGCCTCTGGGGCTTCCCTGGTGGCGCAGTGGTTAAGAATCCCCTGCCGATGCAGGAGACACGGGTTCGTGCCCCGGTCCAGGAAGACCCCACATGCCGCGGAGCGGTTGGGCCCGTGTGTCATGAACGCTGAGCCTGTGCGTCCGGAGCCTGTGCTCCGCAACGGGAGGGGCCACAACAGTGAGAGGCCCGCGTACCGCAAAATAAATAAATAAATAAATAAATAAATAAAATGCCCCTGTAAAATGGTTTGGAAACATGGAGGATTGTCTCCGTTATATTTATTATTTTTTCAAGTGTGATCACACACTTCCAAATGACCCTCATTCCATGTTCCCACTGTTTTTTAAAATCTATCCATATAAGCCATGAGTGATGGTGTGGGAATAATGTGATCCTACCCGACTTCAGATTATAAGATGGAATTGATGAGTTATTTCATAGTCTCAGAATTCTAGGTCTCAAAAAGAGGATAAATGGAGCCTTCTGCCAACTCCAAATGCAGCTATTAAAGTCATTCTTTTCCTTTTTAAGAATGAAAGATTATTCACTGTTATAGAGCTCCATAAAGTCATTCTTAAAATCTCTTAACAGCCTTTCCTGGTAGCATCTCTTACCCCTGAAGTTCTGCCCAATAACACAACTTCATCTCTCCTGTTGGAAATCAACTCTTCCCTTGACCTCAGTGGAATTGGCGCATGGCCACTCTTGATCCCCAACTCTGCGTTTATGCAGTGAAAGGCTCTATCTAAACACATCCTCACAGCCATGCCTATAGAACCAACTCCTGAATTAGACCTTCCACTGAAAAGTTCTCAAGTCCAAACACTCACTCACTTTATCCCTGTTACTAAGGTCAGTGCAGATAACCAGCAAGACACCTGTGAACTTAGACTCACAGAAGCTTATGCTTTATCATAACAAGACACATGCTCCCACAATCCTAGGAGTATCCTAAATCTTGGCAAAGACGGATGCTGAAAAAGTCAATTTCCTGACTCGGCGTTGTCATTTACCAGCAAGAAGATTAACTCCCCACTGTTTCCAGTTCTATCCACACGTAGGCCAGTTCTTCTCCAACGTGTCCAAACAAAATCAAAAGAACCCCTGTCTTAGAAGGCATTTGGGGCTGCTGACTCACATCTGGCTGTCTGGTCATAGTATCCCATCATGGAACAAACAAAGGGTTAGTTTGTCCCCACGTGAAATGACAAAACTCTTTGCCAAAATTGTTTTTGTTTTTTTGTTTTCTGGACAGAGATGTGCAGCTCTCCCCAATACCCTTCCCTACCTGGGCTGCCTGACCATTTTTTCCAATGTGGGTGCATACACACACCCTTGCCTGTTTCCAGCCATTTTCAAACACCAGAATATACTGAAGATAATCTGCCTTTCTCTACAACTAATGTAATGAGTCAGAAAAACTACCAACAGAAGACATCTCTAGAAAGTGAGAACATGTGCCCTGAGCCCCAGTAGCTATTCAGCCAACCAGTTCTTCACTGAGAAGAACCTATCCCCAGCTTTCAGAATTTCAGAATTCAATCCAGGGAAATGGCTTTGTCACAGAAAGAGAGGGAAACCAGGCGGCTTTTAAATTCACAGTGATCAAAGACCAGACTCCATGCAGGGAGTTCATAGATAACAGCCAAAGTCACCCTGCTGCCCTCCAAAATAAAATCCTAAGACAACCCGGTGAGGAAAGCACAGCTGAGGTGAGATTCGCTTCCTGCCAGCTGCCTCCGGGAGTCTGGTTTATTTTCACCTGTCTGATTCAAGGCAGGTTTCTCTTTTCACTCAGGTGTTTGAATTCCAGATTCAAAAGAAGGTTTAAAAGTAAGGACTTACCTCATTTACCTAAAGATTCTGGGTGGGAAATCCAATAGCTGTAGTGAATGGAGGGAAGGTAGCAAGCAGCCCTCACGCCAGCTCCTACAGGGAACCAGGAGTGTTATCACGTCTGAGCTCTCATCAGAGTGAAGATCAATGCACATGACAATAATTTTAAATCATTTTGTAGGATGTTAAGCAATAAGCCACCAACCGGGAATTCCCTAAGTCACTTCCCCCTCTTCTGATTGGCTGCTGGGCCCTTTAAAAAAATAAAATAAAGGATTACAAACATTTGCTCATTTGCATTTGGCCAACTCACACGTTAGTGTTCAAACAAAACAGGTCTAACCAGGTTATGCCTGTGTCTCGAGAACAGAGACAACCTGTTAATGGATGAGGAATTGATTTGGTGGTGACTGTTCTTTCTAACTTAGAGGCTGTTTCAGGTGAAAAGCACCAGGCTTGCTCCCCAAAGATACCAGCAGGAACGGAGAATGTAAGAGCAAAGTGAGCAGAAGCTCAAACCTGGAGGAGATGATGGTACAGGGGATTCGGGGGTGCTCTTAAACCTCTGTCTCATGTACTAATTTGTATTCAGTCCACTCTGCTTTGACATCAAGATCTTTGCCCTGGCCACACAGGTACCAGGTTCTTAAGGGACTCCTGGCCAGGTAGCGGGAACATAGGTTCTATCTCCAGGCACCATGATTTACTCCTTGACAGTGACCCTTGGCAATTTCAGTGGACTTTGAAAAGCCTATCTCCCCTGGCCCCAGGTAAGAGCTTTGGAAAATTTGAAGGGAGGGTCCTGGAAGGGAGAGTCTACCCTGAGTTGTTCAGGTAGAAGAGTCAGCTCTCAACAACTCGAGGGCTGACTATCTGGTTGGTGGATTATCCAGATTCTTTACTTCCTCTTGACACTTCCATGGTCTTTTTTACTATATATCAACCCTCCCTACAGGTGCTAGAGGGGGAAAGGCCAGGATGCTGTAACTGGAAATACAACAACACACTTTGGGCAAGAAGAAGATGGAATCTGGGGCAGGATCCACGGATTCAAATGCCCATGCTATCCCCATCCCTCTGGGCCAAGGGCCTGCTTCACTGGGTCACAAATGCCCTTCCACCAATACAGATGAGTGTCGGCTCCTGGCAAGGAAAAATACCCTCCCCTAACCATGAACTTTCTCTCTTGGGTCTCCTTGGACTCTGGCCTGGCATGAGCTAAGTGTCTAGGCAGATTTCTTTAACTCATCAGGCCTCCCCTCTGTGGGAGGGGAAAGGGAATTTGAGTTTTGGCAAAGAGACAAAGATTTTGTGATCAAAACCAAGAAGTTCCTTGTGTAAAAAAGGAAAGTCTGTATATGGGCAACAACTGAATAGAGCAAAAAGTAAGCAGTTGTCCTATTAAGGTGGAGTGGTGAGTGGACGGTAGCCCTCCTTTCTTGCTGGTTTTCCTAGTGTGGGCACCCACCATGTTGGCTGAGGTTTGGGAAAGTGTAAAAGACTCGGTGGGAGGGCAGGGGTGGGTTTGGGAGGGTCTTGGAACTCAGGCAGGTCTTGAAGGTTTTGAAGGTTTGGGGAGTGCAATTTAGAGAGGCTCTAAAAAGCCCCTCTGCCTCCTTGGCCTTCACTAAACATTCCCACCATTCTGTGTATCTTCAACCTGGGCGTTTCCCAAAGGCCTTGTTAAAATGCAAATGTCCGATAAATACAGTAAATGTCATTATTGCCTATTATCACATTAGCCCCAATTAGTCTATGAGTTCCAGATCTGAGAGCAGGGCCCTGAGGGAACGGACTGGTGATGTTTTGCTTAAAAGATGAATCAGGAGCCACCTGAACTACCAACCCCACCCACTGCAGGGGGTGTGTGTGTGCACAGGAGTCTGTGTGTGTATGCGGGCGTGTGTGTGTGTGTGTGTGTGTGTGTGTGTGTGTGTTGGGGGGAGGGGTGTCCAGGTGTTTTGAGTGCCAGTGTAACTCCAGGAAGCAAACTTGGCCTTCTTTACAATTTTGCCTGAGATTAACCTGAAACAGGGACTTCCCTTGTGGTCCAGCAGTTAAGACTCCATGCTCCCAATGAAGGGGACCTGGGTTCGATCCCTGGTCAGGGAACTAGATCCCACATGCATGCCGCAGCTAAGAGTCCGCATGCAACAACTAAAGACCCTGCATAACACACGAAGACCCCACGTGCCACAACTAAAAGATTCCTGCATGCCGCAACATAGATCCCGCAACTAAGACTTGGTACAGCCAAATAAATATTTTTTTTAAAAACAAACAAAAAACCTGAGAGAGCAGCGGGGTAGGTGGGAGGTAGGGGGTGTGTGGTCAAGTGGTGGTAAACCTCAAAAGCAACTCCAAAAGTGGTGTGACTCTCCGGTTTGGTCCCAACCACCTTTAATTGCAGGCTTTTTCATTTCTAGGTGAAGAGTTTCAGTTACATATCTATTTCTTCATCCACTCTTACCCTGCCCATTTTCCATCAGAGGACTGCTCCATTAAGGCACTCCTGAGAAGAGTCTTTTGAGGATGGTAGTGGTGAAAGAGGATGAAAAGACGTCACCTCATATTCACAAGCCACTTTAGTTGTGGAGTCTTTATGTATATATACAAAGTACCTACTAATGTGTCTAGTCCTTAGTGGGTTCTTATCAAGTATTGGTTATTTTCTCTACTTGGGACTTAGTTGAACCTCCCAGAAGAAAAACAAAAACAAAAACATCTTCCTCCCCGATCCAAAAAAAAAAAAAGCCTAGATTTTTAGGCATGTTACACCCATAGAGAAATTTCTTCAGAGTATGAGGTCTCTTACCCTATAATTAACTTCAACAAGACAGCACTTACATCAAATTAGATAGATGGATGGTTAGATAGATAGACAGATAGAGGGATCAATGGATTTCACATCCATAGAGAAATTCCTTCAAAGTATGAGGCCTTTTACTCTATGGTAAAAGAGATAGCACTTACATCAAATTAGATTGATGGATAGATAGATGATAGATAGATAGATAGATACATGATGGAATGGATGGAAGTCCTGATTTATAACTGAAAACGCTAAAAGTTGGATTTGATGCTGAAGCCTTCAACTGCAAGAGCCTCAAATATATCAAGCATGTCTTTCATGGATAAGTTTAAAAGTGTAACCACAAAACCATCAAACACACCAGAGCCTTTATATAAACACATTGTTAGTTTCTTGAAAGTCATAACCTTCTCAAGGAGGAATCAGGCAAGAGTCTCGTTATCACGTCAGAGCTGCAGCCCCATCATCGATTCTGTTTGTTCTGTGCTCCGAGGATCTCCTGTAGACTGATAACGACAAAGGGAAGCAACAGAGTGATAAGACAAAGCTGACTGCCTGGGTTTTAAGGATGGGAGGACTTAAGAGAGGCAAAGCAGCTTGCCCTCAGGTCAAGATTAAGATAATACTGAGATAAATGGAATCAACTCTGCAAACCCAGTTACTCTGCATAGAAACCTTCCTGATTTCAAGGCCCTATCACTGTCTCAGACCTGTGCAAAGACACAGAGGCTTTGAGTCAAGCTGCATTGCTGGTTCACACAGAGGAAAGGGGGCAGAGCAAACCAGGCCAGGGTGTGGGCAGTGGCCTGGGGACCCTGAGTTCAGTTGAATTGTCTGCTAGGAGATCCACATTCCTACATCAAAGACAAGACGAAGAATCTCCCTGAGCCAAGTATCAAGCCCTAAGGGGTCGAGTCTTAATACCAACACAGGCTGTGGCTACAAGGTTAACGAGAGCGGTGCGCTTGCTTTGCAAAAAGAGGATGCTGGCTTACTTTACACAGCACCTTTTAACTAGAGGCCCTATATTTATTTTTGAAAGCAAGAGTGTGTTTATATCTGTTTCTGTCTATCATCCGCTCTTGATGACATGGACTTACCTCCCAGGCAGAATGTAACAACTATTTAGTGGGAGCCACACAAGAATATTACTCTAGAACTAACAGGAACAAGAAACTCTGGTGGGGGGAGGGGAGTGACATAGAGCATTATAATCAGTTACCTTGGCTAGAGTCAAATAAGGTGCCACGATTAATGAATATCATCTTGCCTCATACCCTACTCCCTTCTAAAAGCTACGCTTCCAAAATCTTTACATTTTGGCTTAGATTCGATTCCCAGGGGTCTACAAATCCTCTGAGGAGAAATTTCCTGGGCTCTGAAGGTAGCACCTGAGCTCCATTTGGGAGGTCTGACAGCTGTCCTAACAGATATGCAAGGCACCTTTTGACCATGTCTTTTGCCATCACATCTGTGCCTACACGCTGAGAATATTCTCTGCCCGTGGCACGTACCACACACCTGCTGAAGTGGGGACAACCTTGGTGCTGGAGTGGGAAAGGGTGGCTCACCATTTCTGGAAAAAAGTGATCCATCGCATACATGCTTGCGTGCACACACACACAGCTACCCCTCGGGCACCTGGCTGCGCCACCGATCTTACCTAGGCACCAACGGTAAATGTTATGAACTCCCCCTTCATATTTTAATTATTCTCAAGATACCTCCATTCTTGACTTACTTAACTCACCCCTGACCTGTTCCTTCTGCTTCACCCATATCTCATTACTTTCTTTCTGGCCTTATCTTGCCTCACAAACAGCTTCTTGAATCAAACTGCTCTGAGAGCCTAGACAGCATTTCCATCAGGGCGTTCAGGAAAGTTTATTTCTCCATCTCAGAGCAGGGGGAAAGACGAGGCAAAAGTTGGCCACTTCCAGACCATCTCCTTGCAGCCTATATTTTCTTCTCTTTTGTGTGGGGAAGAGCTTCTTAACAATTATAGGGGCTGTATTTACGTATTATTTTGGCGTTAGAACTTTTTCCACTATCGTGGAACCCCCAAATATAAAACAGAATAAAGAGATGCTTCTGCAGATGGATTGGAGGTGACGCATCTGCAGCCTCCCCTGATCAGTCACCCTTCCCTTCCCCCACAGGCACTCAGCCTTCTCTGACCCCTGCATCCTTGCTCTAAGCCAGTGGAGCTTAATACAACTCAGGGGCTCCTGCCTATACCTGCCAAATTGGCACCTCCAAAGGTGGGTGACAGCAGAGACAATAATCAATTTTGCATTCATCACCATCTATCTTTATTTTGTGGGCTCCCATATTATTCCACCAATGATAAACCAGAAGCCTACTGTCCAAGAGGATATTTTAATGGGACTGATCTTGGGTGAAAGTCTCAGTGCCTCATCTCTTTCACCCAGGGACCATGAGAGACAGCAAACTCTCAGACCCAAGTAGAAAATGTGTAAAATCACGATCTAAATGTCTAATTATTGGGGAGAACCTGTGGTGTTGCAAGATGAGGGGTGCTAAGAACTTATTCCCTCACCCTCAAAAAAAACCCTCAGCTTTCTCAGCAGCCACTGTTATTGTGGAAAGGACAGAGATTTTGGAGCCAGACAGACCGGGACAATCTTATCACATTTACTTACATTTTAGCTCTCAGTTTCCCCATCTCTTTATTGGGGATATAGACACTCTCAGTGAGCTGTTTGAGGATTTAAATGGAAATGTACAAAGCCTCAGCCAAGTGCCTGGCATTTGGTGAGCTCTTGGGAAATGCTTACTCTCTTCTCTAAGTATGGGGCTTGAATCTCAAGTGATCCCCTTAGCAACACATGAAGTTACATATGGGTGATCAGAGCACTAATTCTCCACGTTTCAAAGGACAAAGTAGGAGAAGAGGGTGGTGCTGGACAAGTTATAGGAAAATGGAAGCGTAATAATGACTCTTCACTTTTATTCATTTGTAACAATATCCCAGTCACTAGCCTAAGAGTTTAACTTGCATCACCTCATTTAATCCTCACAAAACTCTATGAGAAAAGGTCTTATTACTCTTCTTACTTTGCAGATAAGGAAACTGAGCCTCGTAAGCCTGATAAGTAACTTGGCCAAGGCCACACAGTAAAGCAAGTTGCTGGAGCTCAGGCCCAGCCAGTGTCATTCCAAAACAAGATCTCAACCACAACCCTCTTCAAAAAAGAGAAGCTTAACAGTGTGTTGAAATTTGGATTATAATATCTTATAGGGACAGGGAAAACCAAGCTCAGTTCTGGAAGGCAATTGGACACGTGAATGTTTCTTGGAAGAGTGAGATTGTAAACGTGAAATGAAAAAAATATGAAACAGGCAAACAGGTCTGGACCTTCTAGGGTAGTCTTCACCCCCTGCCCTTCAATACCAAATATGTAAAAAGCCAAACGCTCAGAATAAGAATTGAGGGGAAACCCACTGGAAAATGTTGTGACTTGGTCTCGCCTGGGAAGTCATGAGTCTCTCTTGACACAAAGGTCACCCTGCCACTCACCAGGCCTAATAGCACTAGGCAGGCTAAGTCCCATAGCATCTAGATCCAGAAATGGCAACCTAGAATGAAGAGCTGGAGTGACGATCAGGGCATTACATATGGGAATTTAAGAAAACAAAAGGTCATGAAGAACCTAGGGGTAAGACAGGAACAAAGACACAGACCTACTAGAGAATGGACTTGAGGATATGGGGAGGGGGAAGGGTGAGCTGTGACAAAGCGAGAGAGAGGCATGGACATATATACACTACCAAACGTAAGGTAGATAGCTAGTGGGAAGCAGCCGCATAGCACAGGGAGATCAGCTTGGTGCTTTGTGACCGCCTGGAGGGGTGGGATAGGGAGGGTGGGAGGGAGACGCAAGAGGGAAGACATATGGGAACATATGTATATATATAACTGATTCATTTTGTTGTAAAGCAGAAACTAACACACCATTGTAAAGCAATTATACTCCAATAAAGATGTTAAAAAAAATTTTTTTTAAAAAGGCATTACATATGAAGATTGAGGGCAGTAGTTGAAACTCGTTGGGGGCAGGGTCTCGTCAGTTTGCAATCCCACTCTTCATAAGCAATTGAGAGTCTCAAGAAAGTGTAAAATACTAATCACCAGATTCTGCTCCTAAATGCCTTCCAGATAGAAATTAGGAATTCTGGACCTGCTCATGCCTCTGGAAAGAATGCATCTAGAAACCTCCTGGAAATGATATCCGAGAGTTGACAAGCACGTCCACTGGAACTATGTAAAAAAATTCATTGCATAAATAAATTATTCATTCAGTGCATTCAAAACGTATGCACCTGCACTTCGGTGGAATGTCAAGAAAGAAGCCCTTGGAATTATTTCTGAATAATTCCTGATTTAGGGGAACTCCAGATGAAATCTCCCCACATGTATCATGGTGTGTCTATGATTTTTCTCCCCTTTCTCTCCCCCATCCCCATTCTTAGCAACCACATGTGAGTTCAGGGTTTGGAATTAGTCAACCTGTCTTCCTGGACAAGGACAGTATACCAAATACCTATTTTGAGACCTGGTTTCTCTTATGAAAGTGCCCCAGGAAAGTTTTATGAGAATCCTGATTTAAGGTTGGAGGTTAATAGCTCTGAAATTCTGAGAACCAAAAGATACTGTGTAGGTGGGTGCACAGTCAAACTGAAATAAGGAAGTCCTCTGTAAACTGAACCCAAAATCTGCACAGTCAGTTCATCTGAAAACTTCTCTCGGGAGGACAGCCCCAAGTGAAAGGGACCAGCCACAGTCTACCCACTCCTTACAGTGGAAAACGTGGAGGCCCTCAAGCTCTGTGCTGCTGGAAAGAATGGGAAATGGAGGGCAAGGGGCAGAGTCACCTGACAAGGCGAGCCTGCGGGAAGGGCACGGTCAGCTTGCCTTGGACGTTCTCCATCAACACCAAAGTCCGACGTTGAGGGACATTTTCCCATCAGCACCAAAAGACTTCAAGGTCTGCCCAAGGTTTATCATCCTCAAATTCACCAGTTTGTGGTTCTCCAGGAATTGCCAGACCCACTAGAGCAGAAAACCTCAGGGAGTCCAACCTTAGCTCTCACAATTGTGTGTGGTTATGGTGGAGGGGGCACACCCTTGGCAGATTTCTGGTTTTTGCTAATTCATTTTCTTTTCAGCTTGGCAGGTCACTTTAACTTGGACGCTGAATGCACAGCTAGGAAAAAGAGGCTTGTTAGGGGATGGGTCAATGCTCTGTGAGCTTGAGCCTTGGCTGGGGTAACATTCTTTGAACAACCAGGTAAGATGAGCCTAGGAAGACACAGCACTATGCCACCATGGACACGATCGCTGGGCATCCACACCCACCATGGGTCACCGCGCAGCCCACATCCTGACCCCCAGCGGACCACTCGTTGCTCTAACTGCAACCCCTCTCCATTCCTCAGAGCTGTTGGCAGCAAGCACTAGACAGTGGGGCAGAGTTGCTGGGGAAGAGGGTAAACTGAGACCAAGAAGGAAACAGATGGAGAGAGAGCAGTTCCTGCATGTTTCATCCTGAAGCCCTTAGAGAAACTGTGAAATGCCCTCCAAACTCACCTTGGTAATATTTCTTACCATTCTGGTCACAACTGCACCAGAATTGTATTCACACACCCCCATTCTTCATGTTTGCCACCTTCTCAAAAAGCAGCTAGATCGTTCTCTTATTCCAAAACCTTTGCCAGTTTCCCCATTCCCTGGAGCTGTGCTCCTCAGAGGGTAGGCAAGATGATTTTTAGGCACAAATAATTTCTATTTTAACAATTATATGTTTTTGATGTAAAAACAAACGTAGTAAAGTAAAAGAGAGTCAGTGTAATTCAAAATGAAAATTATTAAGCAAATAATATAAATGGTACAAGACATAGCAAAAATAGTGATAATAACATCTGAGTGATTGAAATGTGGAAAATAATGCCTTAAAGACAGGCAGTCCCAACTCCCTGAGGGCACAGCGTTACCTGTCCCCATCACTTGGTCTTCACCTATGTACTAAGTCCCTGGGGGTACATCCCAGACACCGTGGGCCCACACGGCTTCTGCTTCCCTGCTTCCTGCCATCCCACCAAGTGGACCGTCCCTTCCCCACCTTTGCCCAGTGGAAGACAACCCATTTTCTCCATTCAGTCTTCTCCAATTGCTTCATTAGAATTTAAGTCTCCCCAAATGGTTTGTTTGTACTTGGAACCAGTCAATAGTCAACATTTAACAAATATTTATGGAGCTTCTACCATGGGCCAAGCACTGTGCCAGGCAATGGGGATTTAGCCACTGGAGAAAAGAAAAAGACAAAAATTCCTGCCATCACGGAACATAGATTCCAAAGAAGCGAGACATCAGCACGTTTACTATTCTGCCATGGGGGCCACTTGGGCTTCCACTTTTCCCCAGCCAGCCTGGGTAACCTAGGCAGACAGGGTCTACATTGCCTATCCCCGGAAAGGCCTGACATGACTTCTCTCAATTGCAGGGCACTGAGTTAGTGAAACCGCAGAGCTGAGGCTCAGGTGTCTAGAAGCAGTGGCATAACCCACACACCCTGTGTGTCTATGGTGCTTTAGAAACTGTTTCCTCTGTGTGCCTCCTTCGATCTTCCCAATGTCCCTGGAACATGTGATGCATACAAGATGGTTGAACTGATGACTCCACTTGGTTTGGCATCTTTCCAGGGGTCGTGCAGTTAGTGCAGAGCATTCAGCAGTCTGAGGTCACGTGCATGGTTCCCAGTGGCTCCTCTGGCCCCTGCAACCGCTCTCCTCCAGCCTCAGGGAGAGACACCTCCAGACACAGACAACTCTAATTCCCAATGGGAATCAAACCCACAGAAGATACGGAGCACCTCCTGGTGCAAGGCTCTGTAGTGACTGCAGGAAAGAGGAGGGAGCCTGAGAACAGTGTCAGAAGTGGCAGAAGCTCTGGACATCTTTCCAGAAAGAAACAGTGCAGAGCTGCTGCTACTGTTCTATCCCTGCAGTCCCCTCTTCTCCTCGCTCTCACCCCGGGTTTTTTCCAAACTCGCTGCCCAGTCTCAGCGGGGAGGTGGCATGTAGGGGACTTAATGCATCCCAGACTTTCCTGATTTTAGCACTGAATGCCCCACCTCCCAGGAAACTCCATGGTCCAGGAAACTCCTGCTAAACCAGGAAGGTTGGTCAATCCAGCTGTGTGTCACCTACCATCTCTGAGTCCCCGTGTTCTTATCTGCAAATGGAGACATTGCCATCACCCAGGGCTGTGGAGGGGATTAAAGTCATAACGTATGTTTAGGGGAACACGCCAGTGCACCATGAATGATTGCTCTGATTAAGCCTGTGGAGGCTGGACCGAGAGCTGCAGTTGAACCAAAGGTCCTATGAGCTGGTTAATGAACTCGTAAGAGAGCTTGCCGAGCGGCTCTCTTTTAGAGGCGCCCGTGCGAAGGATCACGTGGCCACAGTGGCCATAGTCTCACCAGGGCCTCTGAATGGCAAGAAACAAGACACTTGCTAGCCAACCAATCCCACAATCCACCCAGCTCTGCCTTATTATTTATATTAAGCACTTACTATGTGCCAGATACTAAGTACTTTATTTACATACAATCTCTCATTTAATCCTCACCACAGCCCCTCAAGGTAGCATTATAATCCCCCATTTTAATGACAGGAACCTGAAACTGAGGGGGATTTAGTAACTTGCCTGAGGTCACACTGCTGGGAAGGACAGACAGAAACCAGGGCTGCCTGACCTCAGAGCCTCTATCCCTAACCACCCCTAACCTTAAGTGAAAAACATCCTCTCCCCGTTCCTCAGCAGGAGCTGATCGCTTTTTCTCCCCTCCAAGTAGAAGGAAATTGGCATTTGATGAGGCACTGGGCAATCTGATCAGCCTCGGAGAGAAGGGGAATTAGCAGGCCAGCCCTTGCTTGCTTGCTGTGAGATGATGGCTTACCCTGCAACCCTGCTGGGTTTCCCAGAACCCTGAGTAAATATTTATATAATCCATTACATGGCTCCCCAGCTTCAGACTGTGCAGAAAACATAGAACCAACCCAGGTCGATGAACCTTTGTAGTTTGGATGTACTGTTTTTCAGCCCATGACAGTCTTATAGGCAGACTCGTGCCTGTAGACTGTCCAGTACGGAGAAAAGGACTCTTGACTTGGAAACAGACTGAGGTTTTCATCCCAACTCTACCGCTTACAAGCTATGCCACTTCAGACAACTTGAGGCTCGGTTTTCCTATCTGTAAAATGGGCATAAAGTTTGTCCCAGTTTCATTATCATCATCATCCCTCGTGGAGAACTTACAGGTGTGCTAAGCATTGTATTTCCATCTTTGCATCAAATCCTCTCAAGAGCCCTTCGATGCAGTTACTATTTTTATCTCTGTTGAGGAAATAGAGTCTCAGAGAAGTTAGGAAATTTGGCCAAAGTCATACATCCAGTGAGAGGCAGAGCTGGGTCTGAAACCCAGGCGGCCCAACACAAGATTCTTGCTCCCTGCCCCTCTTTGCCTCATTCTCCCATGTGCTATCTCTCATAACATGTATGTACTGTAAAGCTTTCAATGAGATGACACACGTGAACATGCCTGACTCAAAGGTCACCCTGTGGCAGCATCCTCTTTTCCACAATTCTCAGCCCATGCTCCTTACCAGTACCTGGAAAGTTGAGAGAGGAGCTCAGGGTGGGAGCACCCCCTCCATGGGAGCACCTCTTCCTACATAACTGTACTGCCCTCCAAGGTGATAGTGAACGATTGGCCAGTCCGGATAAGCACCCGTGAGCCTGACAGGGACTCAGGAATGCAGAAGGACCAAGGAAAGAGTCTCTCACTGCAGAACAAAGCCAGGCAGCAACCTGTGACAATGCTCATTACAGGCTGGAGAGGCGGCACGAAGGCTGAGAGCTGGCTGGTTTACACAGCGATGAGTCACAACCTCAAAGCCCTTGAGGTCTAGAAGCTCCACCAGGCCACTGGGGACCCAATTAGAATTTTTAAACGAAAAGCCCAGACCCCCTGCTCCTCAGCCCATCTACCACATGGCATAACCTCTTGCTTTTCCTGCCTCCGCATTAAGCCTCCCTGGATGGCCCCCACTAGCCCAAAATTCTCAAAGACGGTGGGAGGAGGGTGTACAGTTGGAGTGTGATAGAATTGTCAAGTATACAAAAATCAGCCACGTGGTTTAAAAATGGAAGCCAGGGCTCTTCGTGTTGTCCTACTAGTGGGTAAAAATAGGTCATTTTTCATCAAGATAAAAAAATGAAAACCTCTAATTGTCATATTTAGCGATCTATGACATCCTCATCCAAGATGAGCTCTGCCAGGCCGAAAGAGAGGTTCTCCTCAGCGTTTGGGTTTAGGGTCAGATAGACCTAAGTTTGTGTTCCAGATCGGCCACTTGTGGCTGTGTGACCTTGGCCAAGTGACTTGACTTCTCTGAGCCTCTACTTCCCCATTTATTAGATGTGGACTATCACAGTACTAATTCTGTAGGGTAATTAAAGGGATTCAGTTAGGTGATATATGTAAAGGGCTACTTTTTCAGTTATTTGTTTTATCATTCCTGTCATTCTGAATTCTGCCTCCTCAGCCTGTGTAACTGTCTTACACGGTGTCCATAGATCACCGTCTCCCCAGAGTCCATTGGGCTTGACTCCCCGTCCCTGCTTAGAGGAGTTTTAGAATGGAGCCAGTTGAATTGGGGACCAACCCCAAGCTGGCCCTAAGTCTTAGGCTAACACAAACGGGGCCAGTGTTGTCAGTAATCGGGTCTAGAACTTTCCAATGGCCCCTGGTTTTAGGTTTCGAGGTCCGCAGAGGCCTCCTTCTCCACCTCCCCACTCTTCCCCTTTTCCTCTTTCCCATAGCGCTCACTCTCACACGCAAGCACCACCAGGAGGTCACGGGCTCTTTCCATGGAAATGCTCTTTAGTTACCTGGCGATTTGCATTTTGTAACACGGAAGGCCTTGATGTGACCAAGACATGTGAGCAGCCACAGCCTGACAATGACAAAGTCACACTTTGTTAAACTCACACCTCAACCTCTCCACACCTTCCTCCTCTCTCTCACCACCATCCCTCCAAACACAACAAAGATCTGTGTGTCAGAACTTTCTAGAATAACAAAACCAATAACAATAATAATATTTTGCATCAGGTACAATGCTATGTGCTTAAAGTAGGTGACTCTATTGCTTCTGGATTTTATGTTTGGAAATGTAGTGACTCCATTTAACCCTCAAAGCAAGCATTCCAGATAGTCTCGGGCCAGGTTCCTACCATTTTCTTGGGTAACAATTTTTCAGACGGCCCCTGCCCACTGCTGTCACTTGGCACTCAGCTTGTCAGGCAGAGGAGCAGTGGAACAAAACTGGTCAGAGGACCACATGGCCAGCAGAGGGAGGAGGGGGGTTTCACAGTTTTAAAAGCTCCAGAAGAACAGGTAACACCCACATTTGGTTCAGGAGCACCGTGGAGGGTATGTTTGTACAATCTTTATGGAGGGCAATTTGGTGGTATCTACCAAGATGTGAACGCTCATACCCTTTGGCCCAGCAACCCCATTACTCAGAATTTCTTTCATAGATATACGCACAAAAGACCACAGAAATATATGATGAAAAACTGGAAATAATATTAATGTTCACCAACAGAATAATGTTAAGATAAACTATGGTCCATCTATACTATGCAGTGATATTAGGAAGATAGGTCTGTATACCATGACATTAAAAAATGTCCACAGGGGGCTTCCCTGGTGGCGCAGTGGTTGAGAATCTGCCTGCTAATGCAGGGGACACGGGTTCGAGCCCTGGCCTGGGAGGATCCCACATGCCACAGAGCAGCTAAGCCCGTGAGCCACAACTACTGAGCCTGCGCATCTGGAGCCTGTGCTCCGCAACAAGAGAGGCCGCGATAGTGAGAGGCCCACACACTGCGATGAAGAGTGGCCCCCACTTGCCACAACTAGAGAAAGCCCTCGCACAGAAATGAAGACCCAACACAGCCCAAAATAAATAAGTAAATAAATTAATTAATTAAAAAAAAATCAGAGAGAACATTTCCCGGCTGTGGTCAGAGGAAGTTCTGACTACTGAATAAAAATAAATAAATAAGTAAATAATGTCCACATACAGTGAAAAAAACAAGCTAAAAAACAAGGCTTATAAAATTGTTGTATTTTTTTGGTTTAAATTATGTATTTTGTGTATGACTGGGAGAATATACAACAATCATATTAATAGTTTCTGCCAAGGGTGGGGGGTGGGATTGGGAGGAAAGTTCCCATTCTTCTTTGTTTTAATTTTGTGACAGGTGTATATTTATCTATTTATATCTATATGACAAAAATATTCCAACACAGCAGATCTCTCCATTTCTCTCCCTGCCACCGTTTTGCAGAATCCTCCAGCAAAGCAATACATAATAACCCAAAATAAATATTTATCCAGAGCTTTGCTGTTTACAAAGCAGGTTCACAAATAAAACCTCATCTAAATCTCACACTATCCCTGTGAGATTATCCCCATTTTACAGATGAGGACACAGAGACTCAGAGAGGAAAAGTCATTCTGCCCCATGTCTAATGGCTGGTGGTTGGTAGAGCAGGACAAGAAGCCCAGTGCGAGGCGCCTTCCCAGCCCTCCCAACTGATGCCTGCAGTGTTCTTTCCAAGGCCAAGACCAGGTGATGCTGCCTCAGATCTTCTCTGGTCCAAGGTGAAAACCAGGATACTTGGGCATGGCTAAGAAAGCTGAGGGTACAGGGGAAGAGAGCAGAGAGGGGAGAGGTGAAGGGCTTGGTGGAGAACAGAGATTAGAAAGGGGTTGAGAGGACTTCCCTGGTTGTCCAGTGGCTAAGACTCCACGCTCCCAACGCAGGGGGCCCGGGTTCCATCCCTGGTCAGGGAACTTGATCCCGCATGCATGCCACAACTAAGAGTCCTCATGCCGCAACTAAGACCCGGCGCAGCCAAATAAATAAATAAATGTTAAAATTAAATAAATAACATAAAAAGGGGCTGAGAAGGACAAGTGGTGTGGCAGCCTGTTCAGTAATTAAATGTGTAGGCCAGCAGCAAACCAGCAAGACCCTAACAGGTGCCTCCTTCCCGTGACCGTTCCGGTGTCTGGGGCTGAGTCATTTGTCACCATCTTGCTCTCAACTGTATGGGAGCCGAGCCTCAACCCCGATGTGGCAGCGGACCACTCTCACCCTAGGTATGTCACATGAACTTCTGCCCAGGATGCCCTTAGGGATCTGTCCTCAGAGCCACAGATGGAAGAAGAGGAGATCTCAGAGGCCTTTCTATAATGTGCATCTGCTGGTTTAACACACTTCCGTGGCTCCCATTCCCTTTGCAGTAAAGTTTAGCCTCCATCACTTGATTTGCAAGGGCCTCTGTGATCTGGGTCTTACTTATTCCTTCAAGCTCATCTCCAGCTATTCCTCACTGGACTTCCACATACTGGCTCCATTCAGTCCCCCAAACAGGCAGGTCACTCTCCCCTCCTCTTTCCCTCTGTCTCTATCTCCTCCAATCTATTCCATATGCTGGACCATCTGCCAGAGCACACTTCCTCCTGCTTCTCCTGGCCAACTGCTACCCAAGCTTCAGATCTCAGCCCAAACAGAGCTTCGTCTGGGGAGCTTTGCTGCTTGATGGCCCTGACACCATCTCCTCACCCATCACCCCCGAGTGGTTCCCTCCTCCTGGGCTCTTCCTCCAAGGAGCATTTATTGCACTGCATTGAAATGGCTTAGTCACTTGTCTCTCTCCCTGGCTGCGCTTGAGCAGTGGCAGGTGCACTACAGGAATCCCTAAACACGTAGTTAGTGAATGAGGGATGACATGGTGTGGCCATCACCCCACCGTAGATGACAGGTATCAGATCTCAGCAATGGAACGTAGCCTTGCAGCCCTGGCGGGTGTCACATAAATCCTCCTGCATTCATCTGCGGGGCCAGTTCCTCTCTGCCTTTGTCTGGCAAATCTTAAGCTTTGAATAAGTTATGTTACAAAGGGCAGTAACTATTGGGGGTTGTGTCCTGAGAAATTTCTGGCAGGTTCTAACCACCACTCCTTAGGGAGAAAAACAGAACACCCTCAGGTTTACAAAGTGCTAATAGAAGCAGAGGGCTGTGACCAGGCTCCAGAGGTCCAGGCCAGACTGGCTCAGTGGCAGACAAGTGGATGTCTCCTTGGATTATTAGTAGGAGTGTATTATTATTAATATTCTCAGCAGTCTAGTAACGGTTCCACTAAAGACAAGCACTCACAGGGAAGATGGCGTCACAACCTCCCAGCACTCAGGAGGACACGGAAGCAGGTCTCCACAGTGTGAGGTCTGGCTCCATCCTTCGGGCCAGTGTGCTTGCCCAATGCAAAAAGGAAAGCCAGTAGGCTGTCTCCAGGGGAGGGCAAAGAAAACGTTCTAGAGTCAGACCTTTGGTGCACAAAGACATCGGGGTCACAATCAGGCACCTGCCATTTACAATCAACCCAGCCCTGCCTTGTGCACACAAGGTCCTGGCCGCCCAACATCTCACTGGGTCCTCACAACCCCTCCTGGGTTGGGGAGGAGCTGGGCTGGGCAGGCTTTGGCTGAGGCTTCCAGAGGTCTCAGTCCTAAGCGAGCGGCCGGGCTAGAATCAAGGAACCAAGACAATTGGTTGCCAGTCTGATGCCCTCTGCATTTTGACATTCTGCTTCTCAGTCCAGAAAAGAGAAAGGGATGGAAGGGCCCAGCCCAGGTGTCCCATGGTCCATGCTTTCAAGAGATACCTGAGCATCTCCTGCGTTCCAGGCACTGTTCCAGGCTCTCGGAATACTAGGAATAGAGAAGGGACTAAAACAGATTTTAAAGAAACAAAAACCCTGCCGTCATAAAACTTATATTCTCATGCTGTGGCATGTATTAGTGGTTATAGAGTGACATGATTTTAGATGATACATGGGCCTGGAATTCAACAACACTGAATCGCATCATGAGAAAAGCGTTACCCTTTCGAATTCTCTTTCCATGTCACACACCTTCAAGGAGACCTCCGTCTGCTGATGGCCCCTTTTAACAAAAAGGGCACGACGGCAGCAGCCAGTTAAAAGTTTATCCCATTGTTGGAATTTCATCCTGTGACAGTTACCATGTATGCCTGGCAAGTGATGTTAATTTTCCATCAATGGTAGTGATAGAGTCACTTTCTAAATAAATGTAAATTCTCTGATCAGGGAGTCATTTTAAAGAAGGCCCTAAGAGGCTAATAGGACAGGTGGCCAGTGGCTGGAGCAAAGCATTGGGTCTGGGGGGCCTTGAACTAGGCAGTGTGGCCGAGAGCACTTCTGCATCTCGAGACAGAGACAGTCTCGTGTCACCTTGCTTTGGGGCTTTGAAGAACCGGTGGGGATAGCCCAAAGGTTCACTGCTTCACGCTTTAATGAATCCCACCCCTGGACCCCTGGGCCACCCCACACTGTCTCCAGGACAGAGGCTGCAGCAGCTGAGCCTGGAGCCAGACAGCAAACACCCTACCCGCCCACCCGCTGCCAGCGATCCATCTCCCTTATCTTAACCCCCACACTTTCACTGAGGGCAAAGGTCACTCTCAGGAAGCTCCCTCCAAGTTAATTACCCTTCTTCCCAGAAGCCGGGCTCCTCCTACTCTAAATGAGAGAGAAACGCCTCCAGTCCCCACCCAACCCAGTTTCTCTCTGGATCCAGGGCGCCCCACAGGCTCAGTATCAGAGGCACCTAAGGAGCTTTACCAGAACATAAGGGTCCTGGGCCCCCCGCGCAGACTCGCTGAGTCAGAGTCACTGCAGGATGGGGCCTGGGAAGCTGCATTTTGTGCCCCCTTCCAACTATGTTTGGATATGCTGGGTCAGGAAGTTCTTGGCTGGGAAGGCCTGCTCAGTGGTCTTGCTGTGTGGCCGAGGGGTCACCCACAGTTACGTTACCAAGGCAGTAAGTGTAGTTAGTGACTTGGTCCTTGGGCTTTGGAGTTGAGCAAACCTGGATTCAAATCACCACAAGGAAGTGGCTGAGCTGCCTCAGGCAAGTGGCTCAACCACCCTGAGCCTCAGTCGCCTCGGCTAGAAAAGGGAAGTGACAATGGTTCCTGCGCATCCTCAGGTTGTTTGGAGGATTCCGTGACCTAGTAAAGGGCATGATTCTAGGACTGGCTCAGAGTAAGAGCTAATGGAATACTGGCTAGTGTTGTTAGGATTGGTTTTTTTGTCTTGGTAACCCAAAGGGACTCAGAGTGGTCTGCAAGATGGGAGAAGGAAGGAGAGGAGTGAGAGGAGGGAGAAGAGCCCCAACGATCCACACTGTCTGGATCTTACCCGCCCCTTTCCCTTCAATCCCTGGTATCCCTGAAGCCAGAGGTCAGGATTCTCAGTCATCCCCCCCTCCCCCTCCCACCCCCCACACTGGACATGGGGCTAAAGCTACCCAGGGATCCACAGATGTGAAGTAGAGGAGCAATAAACCAGGAGCAATGAACTGAGGGGACGGAGGACCACTGAGAGCGGCAACCTAGCACTCCCGTATCATGGATGAGAGGTTTGGGAAGGCCCTGCCTCTTTACTGACAGAAGGGATGCTCCTGTCTCCCCTTCTTTTCTTCACTTGCAAATGGGGGGCTGTTTCCTTGCTGTACACATAGAAAACCCACATGGAGATCAGCACTCTCATTCATCCCTTCCTTCCCTCTTTCAGCAGATCCTCACTGAGGGTCCACTGGGTGCCCACCCTTTGCATATAGAATTCACCATGGGACAGGTGTCTTCTTCACCTGCCTTGCTTTGCAGGTGAAGAACCCGGGACCCCGGAAGGTGAAGTGACCCAGTCACCGTCTCACCACCAGCGAGTGGCAGCCCCAGAACCCTGGCTCGCACCACTTCACCCCTCTTCATTCCGCTCCACGCCCTGCCTGCATGAAGGACATAGTCGACAGCATCCTGAGGACGCTTGTCTCTCAGCTTCCATCAGCTGTCTGGAACAATGTCTAGAGCGTGGGAATTCTACGCCAGTGCAATGAATGAAGAGTTTGGAAAGCAAATCTCCTACTGGGAATAGAGAGTATAATGCAGTGCGGGCAGCACTTCTTGTACTTCAAGGTGCATGTGAATCACCTGGGGATCCTGTTCAAATGCAGAGGCCAAGATGCTGATTCTGGCAGTTTGGGGTGGGCTGGGGTTCTGTGGCCCCAGACCATAACTTGAACAGCATAACTTGAGCACCCTCTGGAGCCAGACTGCCTGGATTTGAAGCCCAACTCTGCTACTTACCAGCCATGAAGCCTTGAGCCATTTCCTGTGCCTGGGTTTTCTCACCTGTCAAGGGGGGAGGATGATAATAATAGGGCTTACTTTATAGGGTCATCGGGAGGGTTAATGAGTTAATATGTGTTAAGCACTTTGCCCAGTGACCGGCACATATTAGGTGCTCAAAAAAACATTGGCTGGGCTTCCCTGGTGGCACAGTGGTTGAGAGTCCGCCTGCCGATGCAGGGGACACGGGTCCGTGCTCCGGCCCGGGAAGATCCCACATGCCGCGGAGCGGCTGAGCCCGTGAGCCATGGCCGCTGAGCCTGCGCGTCCGGAGCCTGTGCTCCGCAACGGGAGAAGTCACAACAGTGAGAGGCCCGCGTACCGCCAAAAAAAAAACAAACAAAACATTGGCTGTTATCACGAGGTAGGAGAGCCTTCCTTACAGCAAGGCAAGCCCTCCTCCCTTCTGTCCTGGCCGCCACCCCACTCTTCTGCAGCATCCGGTTAGCCTCGGTCTAAACCACCCTGCACGGCCCTGATTCCTAAAAGGCCGAGTCTACCTTGCCGAGCCAATGGTCGGGGCGGCGCAGGGCACTGCTCACCCCACCCTGCCACCCCAGCCTGGCTGCTGCGCAGCTGTGTGAACAGGATGGATGAGAATGTGCCACGGGCAGAAGGAACAGATTTCTGCCTTGCAGAGCTCAGGTTCCAGCTGGCAGGCCTTTCGATTTGTTTCCTCTGAAAGCCCCTCGGATCTTTTGGGAGGCCAAGAGTTTTGAAGTCCAAGATCCTGAGGAGTCAGGAGGTAATATAGATCCATGAGGTCATTCTGCCGGATCGCGCTGACAGCATCAGAAAGAAAGCAGGCTGAACATCAGGGAGTTCTCAGGAGACATAAATGAACGGCCCTTTGGGACTATCAGGTCAGCAGGGCCTTAAGAAAAACTAGGAAAAACTCAGAACCAGGTGATCTAAGTTTGGCTCCTTTTTTTTTTTTTTTTTCCTGGCTGGGAGACACTTTTTCTGTACTCTTGGCAACCCCCGTCCCAAACTGCAACATTCCTGCCCCCCAGCAACGTGCCCCCCACCTCATCATTCATACTAAGGCATGAATGGCTGTCAGCATCTTGAATGGAAGCCTGGAACTTTTGTTTTCCCCAAGATTCACGTCTTTGGCTAAAGGGAAAACACCCCACTGAGAACATCTTAGACGTTACTTAGACGTTAGCCATGGGAAAGGGGCAGTTGGATGGAAATTGATGTGGTTTTAAGGTTGGGAAGCCCTAACTTGGAATCCCGGTTCTAGCATTATTGGGAGAGTGTCTGAGTTCCTTATCTGTAAAGTGGGGCAGGCAGCTCCCATGCAAGGCAATGTGGGATTAGAGATAATGCATAGGAAGCGCCCAGGATAATGCTGGACACTGGCAGCCCCTCAACTAGTGACTGTGCTTGTGAACTCCTTGGAGCGCCCTCCCTGACCTCCCCAGGTTGGGCTGACCCTTCTTCCTTGGTCCCAGCCTGTCTGTCTCCTCCTCCGCCTGCATTTCAGCGGCTAGACTACTGGACACATGCCCTGTGGGGCTGTTCCTGTCCCTGCTCTCCACAGTGAGCTCACTGAAGGCAGGGACCTTGTCTAATTTATCTTGGCTCTCTGTGTCCCGCACAGAGTTGGCACCATAAAGGGGCCAATCTGAATTCCAGACCCTGACCTTAGAGATAAAGGGAGCCATCCCTGGGTACCTGCCCCCATTTGTCCTTGGGGCCGAGGCTTGGCTGAAGGGACAGGGTCTACTGGGGAAGGAGCCACGACAGCCACCAGACCCTCAGTCCTGGTGCGCTACAGCCCCTCCAAGACTGGCGTGTCACTTGTCTCTGGCGAACAACCTCAGTTCGATCCCAGCTCCCAGGGCAGGAGAGGTCCTGGCGTGTGCAGGCAAGGAAGCTCTAAGCTCTGGGCTGGGCATTTGCTCCATTGTTTCATTCTCCCTCTCTTATCTCCAGCTAGTTAGTGATTAACTGCTCTTTGAAGGTTTCTCAGCCTCCAAAGCTCCCCCAGGGGCACAGGTGGCCACTGGGTTGGAGCAGGAGAGCTGACTCAGGGCCCAGTTCTCTGCAAGATGGGAGAAGCCAGAGGCATAGCCAAGTAGGGGTCATGTGGTTTGATGCTGTTCTAACAGGCAGGGTTTCCTGGGAAGGGCGTGTCTGCAGGCGCTGGTTCCTTGGAAGAGAGTGTGTGTGTGTTGTGTGTGTATGGGGGCGGGGGAGGGTGGCTGGAGGGTGACGACCAGGACGGAGAAGAGAGAGGCTTGACTCTCTGTCACCACCCCTGCCTCCGACCACCCCCAGGAGCTTTCTGCACAAATCCTGACCCATGCATCTTCTGTCAAATAAGAGCTACGTTTACAGACGGCCCCCATAAGCTGCAGCAATCACCTCCCACCCCTCTCTAGCAAGCCTCGCCTCAGGTAGGCCACCAAGGAGACCAGGTGGAAGCAGCTGACTTGGACCAGCACCGTCTAGGACTCTCCAGGGGACACAAAGCCCTTTTCTGTTCAGAACATCAGTCTCTCCTCCACCTTTTCGTTTCTTTGACGCTGGGGTTCTGGATTTAAGGTTTGGCCTTCCATAGAGGGACTTTTAGGATACTTATGAATCCTCCACCCCTGGTACACATGGTCAGCAGAACAATTGGCAGTGTGAATCTAAGTACAATTTTCTAGGAATGGGCTTCTAGACTCAGCCAAAGTGATATAGCCAGATCTTGTCACGTCTCACCCTAAAACCCTTGAGTTATTTCCTGCTGTTTCCATTGCTTTTACAGGGGAGGTGAGGGCAGCAGACACTTATCATGACCTAGATGGCCCTGCCTGCCCTCTGTCACCCTCTTCTTCGGCCTCAGGTCAGGATGATGGTGCTTGGGCCCCACTGGCTCCTTCTCGGCCCAGGCCCCTGGACTTTGCCCTTGCTGTCCCCCCTCTCAACACTTCTACAGCTGCCCCTTCTCCTAGTTCAAGTTCAGCTCCAATGTCTCACCCTCAGATCTGAACCAGCATCACCCCCTGTCACTCCCCCAGTTCCCCACAGCACCCTGTTTATGTCTTCATAGTACATGCTAAGTCTTGCTTTGCTTGTTTATTTAGTGTTTATTAAGTGTTTAGAACATAAGCTCCTCAAGGGTAGGATTTTATGGCGCTCCTGCCATAGCTCCAGTGGCCGGCAGAACACCTAGGATTCAAAACATTTGTAGGATGAATGAATTAATGTGAAGTTTTCCTTGGGTTCTCAGAGAGGTTGGCTATAGACCCCCAAATTTAAAAACTATGGTTGTAAATCAGAGTTCAACTAACTATAGCCTTTGGGCCAAATCCAATTCACTGCTTTTGTATAGCCTGCTAGTTAAGACTGTTCTTTACATTTTTAAATGATCGGAAAAAAAAAATAATAATATGACTTAGTAACACGTGAAAAATATATGCCGGTCAAATTTCAGCACCCGTAACTGAGGTTATACAGGAACACAGCCGTAGTTACCCATTTATATATTCTCTGCCACTGCCCTCACGCTGCAACAGCAAAGCTGAGTAGTTATGACAGAGGTGGTCTGGCCTGCAAAGCCTAAAATATTTACTGCCTGGGCCTTTATAGAAAAAGTTTGCCAACCCCTGCTGTAACTAATGCTAAGAAGGAAGTAGAGGTGGAATTAAATTAGATACAGGAAAGGATGGAGGAAGGGAAAGAAAGAAAAATAAAAGAGTAAAGAGAAGCAATAAGGAGAAAAACAAAACACTTTATTGAGCACCTACTATGTAGCATGCACTGTGTTTGGTGCTTTACCTACTTTATTTCCCAGGTCTAGACAAAACTTCAAGTAGAGGCAAAATCTTTGGTCAGGAAACCTCCATCCCTAGAATCCATGCTTCCTCTGTCCAGCCCCCTCTCTGTCGTGAAGGCACTGAGCTTTGTCCCTTCTTCATAGCATTTCCTGTTCCAGACATTTCTCTCTGCAGAGATCAAAGCTTGCTTGTTCCTCTTATTCCCTTAAAGTCCTGAGTGACTGCAGGAGTGAAAAGAGGTTTTTTTGGTTTTTGGTTTCTTCTGTACTACTTTCACCCTCATCCATACTATCCAGCATGGTAGATGGCACATAGTAGGAATTCAGTAAATATTTGCTAAGTGACTAAATTACACAATCAACCACACAGAGCTTTAGTTCAATTAACCGCTATTTCTCAGGTCAGAGGACCCCAGTGTGGGGCACTTCTGAAAGGAAGATGGTTGGCAACAGACAGATCCTTCGGGGCAATGTTACAGCCCACCAAAGACCCTTCCATAGAGACCTGAGGCTCACAGCCTGCTTCTCCACCTTCCTGCCCTACTGCCCCTTCTGTGCAGCTGCCCCCCTCTGGTCCCCAAAGCCCTTGTCCCTTCTGCTTGTTCTAGGGCTGTTCTAGGCTCTTGGCTGGTCCAGGGGAAAACAAGTAATAGAATGAGTGTTGGCAAGATGGACAAGGGACAGTAGAAAGGGGGGAGTGGATTATACTTGGAAACTGTACTTCCCCCGTGTTTGTGCCAAGACCTGAATAGGAAGAACCAGGCAGGGGTTCCATCAGAAACCAATTTCGGATGACCTCCCTGTGTGATAAGAGATGACAACACATCTGTCTGGTATTTCCTATGAGAGGTGATGACTCTCGCTTAGGTGGCTGGTTGGTGAAAGAGGACAGGTCTCCTTACAGGAGAGAAGAAAGAGATGAACACTAGCCCTGGGAATTCAGAGAGAGAAAGGGAGGGTCAGGAGATGGGAAGAGAATAATTTCAGAAGAAGTATGACTGATGCATTACTGATGCCAACTGGGAGAGGTCTGTGCACTATGGACCCATGTCCCTCGTGTGTTCTGATGACACCATCAGCCAAAGTCTCCCCATCCCCTTGTGCTTTCCCTGTGTTTGGCTTCTGGTGGCAACTACCAATAATCCCTGGGGGACCCCAAGATTGGGGGTTAGGCAAAGACTCTGGGTCACAAAGTCCCTCTTTTCAGACAACAGGAAGGACCAGAGGAAGAAAACAAGATGGCAGCAAAAGAGAAGAACAAGGTAAATCAATCCTCTGAACCCAGAGTAGAAAAAGTTGGACTGGGTGGATTGCCCTGACTTTCAGATGTGACCGACCATTTCCAAGGTAGAGCAGGACCTTTCTAAGGATTTCCCCATCTGCATCTTCAGTGCGCCAAGTGCCATTGTCTCTTCCGGGGTGAGTGGCCATTTTTGCACCAGCGAAATTCAGAAAGAAATACGAATGTTCATACAAATTATTATCTTTTTCATTCAAATAAAAGTGACTTTATTGAGGGGAGTCCCGGGTTGAAAGAAATAGATTGGTACAACTTAAATTCGCTGCTAAAAACCTAGAAGAAAGTCAATTTAAAAATGAGCATCGTTAGGGAATTCCCTGGCAGTCCAGTAGTTAGGATTTCACACTCTCACTGCCAAGGGCCTGGGTTCAATCCCTGGTTGGGGAACTAAAGATCCCACAACCTGTGCAGCACAGCCTAAATAAATAAATAAATAGATAAATAAATAAATAAAATTGTATGTGTCCTTGACCAAAGATATAAGGCTAAAAGCTTAAATTAAAAGAAAAAAATGAGCATCATTAAACACATGAAAAGAGGCTCAACCTCACTGATCAGCAAAGAAGCACAAACTGACACGTTGGAGGCCATCCCACATCCTTCAAGTTGGCAAAACTAAAAAGTCGGATGATAATAAATATTGGCCAGGAGGTAACAAGGAAGAGTTCTAACCCACTGCTAGCTCAGGACTGGGGATTGTTATAAACACTTCAGAGAGCAATTTCTTAATTCTAGTCAAGAGGACGATTCACGTGCCCATGACCTGGCAAATCCACATCCAGACATGAGTGCTGGGAAACTGTAACACATGCTCACAAGGTGACAGTGCAAAGAGGTTCATCGCATCACTATTTGTAAAAATGAATGATCGAAAAACGCTAGATACATTTCAGTAGGAGAATGGATGAATACATTGCGACAGCACCCACATTCATTCTTTCATTCATTTTGCTTTCCCCAAATTTCTAAGAGTTCTTATTCATATGCGCAAGAACCACCTGGGAAGCTTGTTTAAAAGGCAGATTTCCTGGCCACATCGTCAGAGTCTGAGTCTTAGGTCTGGGAGAGGTTCAAGGAGGGGGGTGTTTTGCACATACTATGTGTGATGCCAATGCATGTGGTCTTTGAGTCACCTTGTAACAGATCATTCATCCCGAGATTAGATTTCAAGCTGGATTACAAAGTGAGGTGGGCTACATGTGGACCCTGGTTACTTATCAGTTGCTAGGCAAAGAGTCCAGGATTGCCTGGATAGGCAGGATCAGAAGGGAAGAGTCGAGGGAGCATTTCTCCTCTATGGAACTCAGTCCTATCGTGTACAACAAGAAAACCAAACCAGAGAATGGCTCCATTTTTCCTTCCATTCCTCACATGTGTGATTTTGTCCCTGGAGGGGCGCATTGCCCAGTAAGTAACTATAATTGTCCAAAGGAGCCCACACCACTACCTCTACATACAGCAGTCTCTATATTCAACAGCATTTCTTTAACCAGAACTCTCTGTTATCGGCACTCCTGGCTCCTTAAATTCCTGCCTGGTCCCCATGTGCTTCCAAAGCATCTTCATCAAAGAAGCATCAGTTATATTTAGAGACCATTGCCCAGTTGAACACAGATAATGGGATTCTAATGGCTTGAAAACTCAATACATACATGGCAGATATCAAAACTATAAAATCCAGAATATCTGATTAATTATTTGACAGTTGTTAAACTGGATAGGGTTCAGGCAAAGGTTGGCCAAATTTCCTACACACACTTCCCTGCCTCTTTGGACAGGGCAAAATAATATTGACTAAAAGTTCAAATAAAAACTCGATTACATGAAAACTCTTTTCTCATGAATCTTGGTCATTGTGGAGGCATTAATCTGACCTAAAATCGTTGCCTTTGGGTCTTGTTTAACTTTTGAATTGGATCATTGAGTGCTGCTGAGATACACAATGGAGTAAGGTGGCTTTCGTAACTCCCAACTTCGGTAACCAAAATTTCTGGGTAAAGCTGGCCTCTGCCACCGCAGGCTCACCCTTCATTCCGTACCCCTCTCACCTCCTGACCTGAGTGAGCCAGAGCCCCCTAATCAGCGGCTCCTTTAACCCCGTTCTGTCTGAGCGAAGAACAGATGCCCTCAGGCGACCTACACGCAGAGGTGGGGCCAAATCCAAAGCTGAACCCCAGGAGCTGTGTGAACAAAGAAGAGAAAGAGGAATCTCTCCCAGCAGCCTCAGGAGCAGTGGATTAAATCTCCACAATCAACTTGATGTACGCTGCGTCTCTGGAATACCTGAATAGACAACGAATCATCCCCAAATTGAGGCAGTGGACTTTGGGAGCAACTGTAGAAATGGGGTTTGCTTTCTGCATCTAATTTGTTTCTGGTTTTATGTTTATCTTAGTTTAGTATTTAGAGTTTATTACCATTAGAAGATTTGCTTATTGATTTGGTTGCTCTCTTCCTTTTTTTTAATATATAGATATATATTTTTTCCTTTTTCTCTTTCTGTGAGTGTATATGTGTATGTTTCTTTGTGTGATTTTGTCTGCATAGCTTTGTTTTTACCATTTGTCCTAGGGTTCTGTCTGTTTTTTGGTTTCTTTTCTGTTTTTCTCTTTTTTTATTACTTTTAATATTTTTTATTTTTAATAATTTTTTAAAAATCTTTTAATAACTATTTCATTTTATTTTTTTCTTTCTCTCTTTCTTTTCTTCTCCCTATTCTTCTGAGCCATGTGGCTGACAGAGCCTTGGTGCTCCGGCCAGATGTCAGGCCTGTGCCTCTGAGGTGGGAGAGCTAAGTGCAGGACATTGGTCCACCAGAGACCTCCCAGCTCCATGTAATATTAAACGGTAAAAGCTCTCACAGAGATCTCCATCTCAATGCTAAGACCCAGCTCCACTCAATGACCAGCAAGCTATAGTGCTGGACACCCTATGCCAGACAACTAGCAAGACAGGAACACAACCCCACTCATTAGCAGGGAGGTCGCCTAAAATCAAAATAAGGTCACAGGCAGCCCAAAACATACCACTGGACGCGGTTCTGCACACCAGAAAGATAACATCCAGCCTCATCCACCAGAACATAGGTGCCAGTTCCAACCACCAGGAAGCCTACATAACCCACTGAAACACCCTTAGCCACTGCGGGCAGACACCAGAAACAACGGGAACTACGAAAGTGCAGCCTGCGAAAAGGAGACCCCAAGCACAGTAAGTTAAGCAAAATGAGAAGACAGAGAAACACACAGCAGATGAAGGAGCAAGGTAAAAACCCACCAGAGCAAACAAACGAAGAGGAAATAGGCAGTATACCTGAAAAAGAATTCAGAGTAATGATAGTAAAGATGATCCAAAATCTTGGAAATAGAATGGAGAAAATACAAGAAACGTTTAACAAGGACCTAGAAGAACTAAAGAGCAAACAAACAATGATGAACAACACAATAAATGAAATTTAAAATTCTCTAGAAGGAAACAATAGCAGAATAACTGAGGCAGAAGAACGGATAAGTGACCTGGAAGTTAAAATAGTGGAAATAACTACCGCAGAGCAAAATAAAGAAAAAAGAATGAAAAGAATTGAGGTCAGTCTCAGAGACCTCTGGGACAACATTAAACACAACAACATTCGAACTATAGGGGTCCCAGAAGAAGAAGAGAAAAAGAAAGGGACTGAGAAAATATTTGAAGAGATTATACTTGAAAACTTCCCTAATATGGGAAAGGAAATAGTCAATCAAGTCCAGGAAGAACAGAGTGTCCCATAGAGGATAAATCCAAGGAGAAACACACCAAGACACAAATTAATCAAACTATCAAAAATTACAGACAAAGAAAAAATATTAAAAGCACCAAGGGAAAAACAACAAATAACATACAAGGGAATCCCCATAAGGTTAACAGCTGATCTTTCAGTAGAAACTCTGCAGGCCAGAAGGGAGTGACATGATATACTTAAAGTGATGAAAGGGAAGAACCTACAACCAAGATTACTCTACCCAGCAAGGATCTCATTCAGATTCAATGGAGAAATCAAAAGCTTTACAGACAAGCAAAAGCTAAGAGAATTCAGCACCACCAAACCAGCTCTACAACAAATGCTAAAGGAATTTCTCTAAGAGGTAAACACAAGAGAAGAAAAAGACCTACAAAAACAAACCAAAAATAATTAAGAAAATGGTCATAGGAACATGCATATCGATCATTACCTTAAATGTGAATGGATTGAATGTTCCAACCAAAGACACAGGCTTGCTGAATGGATACAAAAACAAGACCCATCTATATGCTGTCTACAAGAGACCCACTTCAGACATACTGACACATACAGACTGAAAGTGAGGGGATGGAAAAAGATATTCCATGCAAATGGAAATCAAAAGAAAGCTGGAGTAGCAATACTCATAACAGATAAAATAGACTTTAAAATAAAGAATATTACAAGAGATAAGGAAGGACACTACATAATGATCAAGGGATCAATCCAAGAAGAAGATATAACAATTATAAATATATATGCACCCAACATAGGAGCACCTCAATACATAAGGCAACTGCTAACAGCTTTAAAACAGGAAATCGACAGTAACACAATAATAGTGGAGGACTTTAACACCTCACTTACACCATTGGACAGATCACCCAAAATGAAAATAAATAAGGAAACAGAAGCTTTAAATGACACAATAGACCAGATAGATTTAATTGATATTTGTAGGACATTCCATCAATAAACAGCAGATTACACTTTCTTCTCAAGTGCGCACAGAACATTCTCCAGGATAGATCACATATTGGGTCACAAATCAAGCCTCAATAAATTTAAGAAAATTGAAATCATATCAAGCATCTTTTCTGACCACAACACTATGAGATTAGAAATGAATTACAGGGAAAAAAACGTAAAAAACACAAACACATGGAGGCTAAACAATACGTTACTAAATAACCAAGAGATCACTGAAGAAATCAAAGAGGAAATCAAAAAATACCTAGAGACAAATGACAATGAAAACACAACGATCCAAAACCTATGGGATGCAGCAAAAGCAGTTCTAAGAGGGAAGTTTATAGCTATACAAGCCTACCTCAAGAAACAAGAAAAAAAAAAAAAAGAAACAAGAAAAATCTCAAATAAACAATCTAACCTTACACCTAAAGGACCTGGAGAAAGAAGAACAAACAAAACCCAAGGTTAGCAGAAGGAAAGATCATAGCAGAAATAAATGAAATAGAAACAAAGAAAACAATAGCAAAGATCAATAAAACTAAAAGCTGGTTCTTTGAGAAGATAAACAAAATTGATAAACCATTAGCCAGACTCAACAAGAAAAAGAGGGAGAGGACTCAAATCAATAAAATTAGAAATGAAAAAGGAAAAGTTACAACAGACACTGCAGAAATACAAAGCACCCTAAGAGACTACTAAAAGCAACTGTATGCCAATAAAATGGACAAACTGGAAGAAATGGACAAATTCTTAGAAAGGTTTAACCTTCCAAGACTGAACCAGGAAGAAATAGAAAATATGAACAGACCAATCACAAGTAATGAAATTGAAACTGTGATTCAAAATCTTCCAACAAACAAAAGTCCAGGACCAGATGGCTTCACAGGTGAATTCTGTCAAACATTTAGAGAAGAGCTAACACCCATCCTTCTCAAACTCTTCCAAAAAATTGCAAAGGAAGGAACACTCCCAAACTCATATTATGAGGCCACCATCACCCTGATACCAAAACCAGACAAAGATACTACAATAAAAGAAAATTACAGACCAATATCACTGATAAATATAGATGCAAAAATCCTCAACAAAATACTAGCAAACAGAATCCAACAGCACATTAAAAGGATCATACACCATGATCAAGTGGGATTTATCCCAGGGATGCAAGGATTCTTCAATATACGCAAATCAATCAATGTGATACACCATATTAACAAATTGAAGAATAAAATCCATATGATCATCTCAATAGATGCAGAAAAAGCTTTTGACAAAATTCAACACTGATTTATGACAAAAACTCTCCAGAAAGTGGGCATAGAGGGAACCTACCTCAATATAATAAACGCCATATATGACAAACCCACAGCAAATATCATTCTCAATGGTGAAAAACTGAAAGCATTTCCTCAAAGATCAGGAACAAGACAAGGATGTCCACTCTCACCACTATTATTCAACATAGTTTTGGAAGTCCTAGCCACAGCAATCAGAGAAGAAAAAGAAATAAAAGGAATACAAATTGGAAAAGAAGAAGTAAAACTGTCACTGTTTGCAGATGACATGATACTATACATAGAGAATCCTAAAGATGCCACCAGAAAACTACTAGAGCTAATCAATGAATTTAGTAAAGTTGCAGGATACAAAATTAATGCACAGAACTCTCTTGCATTCCTATACATTAATGATGTAAAATCTGAAAGAGAAATTAAGGAAACACTCCCATTTACCACTGCAACAAAAAGAATAAAATACTTAGGAATAAACCTACCTAGGGAAACAAAAGACCTGTATGCAGAAAACTATAAGACACTGATGAAAGAAATTAAAGATGATACCAACAGATGGAGAGATATACCATGTTCTTGGATTGGAAGAATCAATATTGTGAAAATGACTATACTACCCAAAGCAACCTACAGATTCAATGCAATCCCTATCAAAATACCAATGGCATTTTTTACAGAACTAGAACAAAAAATCTTAAAATTTGTATAGAGACACAAAAGACCTCGTATAGCCAAAGCAGTCTTAAGGGAAAAAAAATGGAGCTGGAGGAATCAGACTCCCTGACTTCAGACTATACTAGAAAGCTACAGTAATCAAGACAATATAGTACTGACACAAAAACAGAAACATAGATCAATGGAACAAGATAGAAAGCCCAAAGGTAAACCCACGCACCTATGGTCAACTAATCTATGACAAAGGAGGCAAGGATATACAATGGAGAAAAGACAGACTCTTCAATAAGTGGTGCTGGGAAAACTGGACAGCTACATGTAAAAGAATGAAATTAGAACACTCCCTAACACCATACACAAAAATAAACTCAAAATGGAATAGAGACCTAAATGTAAGACTGGACACTGTAAAACTCTTAGAGAAGAACATAGGAAGAGCAATCTATGACATAAATCACAGCAAGATCTTTTTTGCTCCACCTCCTAGAGTAATGCAAATAAAAACAAAAATAAACAAATGGGACCTAATGAAACTTAAAAGCTTTTGCATAGCAAAGGAAGCCACAAACAAGACGAAAAGACAATCCTCAGAATGGGAGAAAATATTTGCAAATGAATCATTGGACAAAGGATTAATCTCCAAAATATATAAACAGCTCATGAAGCTCAATATTAAAAAAAACAAACAACCCAATCCCAAAATGTGTAGAAGACCTAAATAGACATTTCTCCAAAGAAGACATACAGATGGCCAAGAAACACATGAAAAGCTGCTCAGCATCACTAATCATTAGAGAAATGCAAATCAAAACTACAATGAGGTATCACCTCACACCAGTTAGAATGGGTATCATCAGAAAATCTGCAAACAAGAAATGCTGTAGAGGGTGTGGAGAAAAAGGAACCCTCTTGCACTGATGGTGGGAATGTAAATTGTTACAGTCACTATGGAGAACAGTATGGAGGTTCCTTAAAGAACTACAAACAGAACTACCATATGACCCAGCAATCCCACTACTGGGCATATACCCAGAGAAAACCATATTTCCAAAAGACACATGCACCCCAGTGTTCATTGCAGCACTGTTTACAATAGCCAGGTCATGGAAGCAACCTAAATGCCCATTGACAGACAAATGGATAAAGAAGAGGTGGTACATATATACAGTGGAATATTATTCAGCCATAAAAAGGGAAGAAATTGGATAATTTGCTGAGACGTGGATGGATCTAGAGACTGTTATACAAAGTGAAGTAAGTCAGAAAGAGTAAAACAAATATCGTATATTAGCGCATATATGTGGAACCTAGAAAAATGGTACAGATGAACCAGTTTGCAGGGCAGAAATTGAGACACAGATGTAGAGAACAAACGTATGGACACCAAGGGGGGAAAGCGTTGGTGGGGTGGGGGTAGGGGGGTGATGAACTGGGAAAAAAAAAATGCTGGAGAGGGACCGGAGGAAAGGGAACCCTCTTGCACTGTTGGTGGGAATGCAAATTGATATGGCCACTATGGAGAAAAGTATGGAGGTTCCTTAAAAAACTAAAAACAGAATTACCATATGACCCAGCAATCCCACTACTGGGCATATACCCAGAGAAAACCATATTTCAAAAAAAGTCATGTAGCACAATGTTCATTGCAGCTCTATTTACAAGAGCCAGGACATGGAAGCAACTTAAATATCTTTCGAAAGATGAATGGATAAAGAAGATGTGGCACATATATACAATGGAATATTACTCAGACATAAAAGGAAACGAAATCGAGTTATTTGTAGTGAGGTGGATGGACCTAGAGTCTGTCATACAGAGTGAAGTAAGTCAGAAAGAGAAAAACAAATACTGTATGCTAACACATATATATGGAATCTAAAAAAAAGTTCTGAAGAACCTAGGGGCAGGACAGGAATAAAGATGCAAACGTAGAGAATGGACTTGAGGACACGGGGAGGGGGAAGGGTAAGCTGGGATGAAGTGAGAGAGTGGCATGGACATATATACACTACCAAATGTAGAATAGATAGCTAGTGGGAAGCAGCCACATAGCACAGGGAGATCAGCTAGGTGCTTTGTGACTAACTAGAGGGGTGGGATAGGGAGGGTGGGAGAGAGATGCAAGAGGGAGGAGATATGGGGATATATGTATGTATATAGCTGATTCACTTTGTTATAAAGCAGGAACTAACACACCCTTGTAAAGCAATTATACTCCAATAAAGATGTTAAAAAAAAAATTTGTTGTTTGACCTGCAACTAGGTGGAAGATCAGATGTGCTTGTTCTAGCCTGACTCTCCTCAGGTCCATTCCCTACTCTTTTGCCCTCTCAGCCCCCCTCCCTTTCTGCTCTCTTCCACTTGGTCTGATGTCTGAGGGTGCATGAGTTTCCTAGGCTCCTGTGTCAGCCAGCTTCAGCGTGGATCAACCAGTGGGGGTGCCAGCAGGAGAGCAGAGGGAGGAAGTGAGAAGCCAGGATATTTCTCCCCGCTCTCTGCCCTGGGCATGCCTTCAGAGGCCACTTGGTTTTCTCCATGGTTCCAGCTCCCTGCAGACCAGCCCATGAGGAATTCTGCTAACGTTACCTCCCCCCTTTCTGTCTTCAGTTTATACATACCAGGGAACTTCTGCTCTTGCTAACCTTTAAGTTACCTCATCATCCTTTATTTGGCTTTAAACATCTTCCAACACTGGGGTGACCCATTTCCTACATTAAATTCCCTCTGTTGAAAACAGCTGAGTTTCTGTCTTCCTGGTTACATTCCAACTGATACAGGAGGTAAATAGCCTCTCCTTTCCACTAGTCAATATTATAAGTCTTTGTCTACCATGCCTATCAAGGAGTTTGTCCTTTTCACAGCCTGTTCATCTCAAGCCCACAGAATCCCTGAGATGTTGACAGGTGGGATTACCACTTTCATTTTACAGAAGAGGGAACAGATCTAGAGATGCTAAGGAGATATATCAAAGTTGCACAGCTAGTGAACTACAGAGCAGAAGCTAGAATCCAGGTGTCTTGTGAGCTGGTGGTAATTTCCCTATGGCACTCAGGCCCTTCTCTTTCTCTCCAACTCTTACCACTAGAAGACATTCTTTAGGGGTCAAAATAAGGATTCATTTGGGTCTCATTTGCCCTTGATGAAAAGGTGCTATAACTATGCAAATTGCACACACAAATGAGTTCAAGGGAGTATTCATTTCTATTTTGGTCTTTATAAGAATATTTTTCATTTACGTCAACCAGGTTTGTCAGCATTCTGTAAATCCTAGAACAGTGTTTCTCAAAGTCAGAATTATATGGGGGAGAGGGGTGTTTCTGATAAAAACTCAGATTCCTGCCCTCCCTCCCACTGAAATAGAAAATCTGGGGAAGAGTACAGGGAAAGTGTATTTTCTTCTAGCATTCCAGGTGACACTGATGAAAAACATTTTGAGGACCACTCTTCCACGAGATAGAAAAAAGTTGTCATTGTCCACAGAAGAGAAGGAGAGATCAGCAAGGTGATGACAGGGCTGGTTTGTGGCCAGTCTAAGACCCAGCCACTCAGGCTTCCATCCCAGGTAAGAGGTACCACTTATGACCCCCTACTGTGTGTCCAGCCTAGTCTCAGACACTGCCTGGGTATGGATCCAGCTACTCTTCACAGCAACCCTATGAAGTAGCTGTCATAGCGCCTGTTTTACACATGAGAAATCTGAGACCCAGATTAAACAAGTGCCACCAGGTCACCCAGCTATGACTCAAATTCCAATCAAGCTCTGTCCATGTCACCCTTCTCAGAATGGAGCCCACTTCATCTCCAAATGATCATGGGGACAAGTATACACTAAACTGGCTCTGTATGGGGCATCCTAATTCTATTCCCCATGGGGTCTGGGTTTCTTACTGCTCGTTCCTGAATGAGGCACCAGTTCAGCTGCAAAGAGTGTGGGTTAATGGCATCCAACGCCCCCTCCTAAACCACCAGGTGATAGGAAGGGATCCTGGCAGGTGAGATGCCCAGTGGTCTCTTGATTGTCCTTCTCAAGTTTTTCCAGGGGCTTTCGGAGGCTCTTCTACCCCTGCACTTGGCTCAGAAGCTTAAGGTTTTGCCCCAGACCAGTAGGAACCAATCAGAAAGCCTGAAGCAGCAGATGCCTGCATTAATCTATCCACAGAGGCCCCAGAGAAAGCAGCCCAACTGTTGTTCTTATCACAAATGTTTTAAAACGTAATAACATGAATGGGCAAGTGTGCAAGCACAGGGTGCTTGACATGTGGAGGATCCTGCATCATCTGAGCTGCCTTTTCTATTTCTTAATACATTACTTTACATGTCTAGTCACCATTCTGTTGACATAGCTATTCGGATCAACCAGGCTCATGAAACTGCCAGGTAGAGACTGAGAGAGGTGGGGCAGGGCTGGGGGACTCTCAGATCAGGATGATCACTCAAAGGGTGCAGAGAGGGCTGCTGACCTGTAAGAAAATGTCTGATGCTCCCCCACAGCTTCAGTGTTCTCTCTTTATCCTTTCCAACAGCTGCCGGACCCCAACCTGCCTTGCTTAGTTTTATATGCACCTCTCAGCAGACATTTGCCATATACATGAGGCTGTCCTGGCTAGCTTTAGAAGGTAAAAGCCTGAGTTCAAATCCAAGGTCAAACACTTACTAGCTGTGTCCCCTTGGACATGTTCAGTAACCTCTCTGAGCCTCAGTTCACTCATTAGTAAAATGAAGACAATAATAGCATGTTAAACTTTTAGAAATGCTGAAGGAAAAACATTTTTAAAAATTGTGTATGAAGCAGTTATCACAGCGCTTAATTCAACAAATATGTCTTGAGTGCCTTCTATGTGCCAGACACAGTTCAAGGCCCTGGAAACAATTGTGGTGAACACAAAACATAGTCCCTGCCCTCACAGAGCTTATAAACTAGTGGCAGAGACAGACAATAAACAAACAGATATATTTACAATATACCATAGCTTGGCAAGAAGTGCTGTGAAGGAAAGTAAAGCAGGAGGAGTTGGTAGAGAGCGGCAAAGGGTAGAGCCAATGATGTTATTGATGAGGTGGTCAGAGAAGATCTCTCTGCAGAAGTGACATCTGATAAGAGGTGTGAATGAGAAGAGGGGATAAGACAGATGGATACTTGGGGCAAGAGCATTCCAGACAGAATGAAGAGCAAGTGCAAAGACCCTGAGACTGGAGCACGTTTCCTTATTTAGGGAAAAGCACGGAAGCGAGTGTGGCTTGCGAACCATGGGGAAGTTTAGGGAAGAAGCCAAAAGGCAAAAAATAACTGAGACATATGCAGGTAAGCAGGTAGGTAGGTAGATAAGACTAAATTCATTTACTTTTCATAATATCTTCCTATCTTGGATTGAACAATGCTAGGCACTAAGAGAGACAAAAAGATGAACCAGACAGAGAATTTATCTTTGATGAACTTGAACTGTTAGTCTACTAAGGGAGAAAATACCTAAATAATGAGAAAAGAAAATAATAGATGTCATAAAAGAAGTATGGTAAAAAATATAGGAGCCTGAAAGAGAGTCTTTGCCTCTCATAGTCACTCTCACCACCAGAAACCTGGAAAGATTAATGAAAGAAATGACAGTTACATGAAGACTGTAAAACACACAGGGAACTCTACTCAACACTCTGTAATGGCCTATATGGGAAAAGAATCTAAAAAAAGAAAAAAAGAGTGGTTATATGTATGTGTATAACTGATTCCCTTTGCTGTACACCTGAAACTAGCACAACATTGTAAATCAACTAGACTCCAATAAAAATTTAATAAATAAAAAATTTCAAAACCTGTAAAACAATGATGCTTGCCATGCTTAAAGAGATAAAAATTGAATTTAAAATATTTCAGCAATCAACTAGAATGAAATCGTTGTAAATTTGAGAGAAGAATCAAATAGAAATTCTAGAATTCTAATATTTAAAAACTCAATAAACAAAGTAAAAAACTCAACAGATGGGTTTAATAACAAATTCAATAGAGGTAGATATAGAGAGAATTAGTGAACTGAAAGGTAGGTCAGAAGAAATTACCCAGAATGAAGCAGAAAGAAACAAAATGCTGGAAAGTACAAAAATGAGAAGAATACAGTGTGCAGACTTAATGTGTTTTTTTCAGGAATAGTAGGAGGAGAAGTTAGAAAAAGGATAACAGAATAATGGCCTAAAAATATGGAAGGAAGGAAAAAAAAAGAGCAGAAGTTAATGAAATGAAAAAATTACAATAAACCATATTAAAAAGGTCAAAATTTGGCTCTTTGAAATGACTGATAAAATTGATAAACCTTTGCTGTAACAGATCAAGACAAAGATAACAGATCAAGACAAAGAAGGGGAAGGGCACAAATCAGTAACGTCAGTGTTGAAAAAAGAACATCATTACGTATGCAGCAAACATTAGCAAGATAGTAAGAGGATATTATGAACAACTCAGTGTCAATAAATTTGAAAATTTACATGAACTAGACAAATTCCGAGGAAAACACTACTTACCAAAACTAACAAAAGAGGAAATTTAAAAATCTGAATAACTCTGGAACTATTAAAATTATTGATTTTTTGATTAAAAATAAACTTCTCATGACGAAATGTTTCTGAAGGCTTCAAGCAAACTTGATGAACTATTTAAAGAAGACATAAATGCCAAGCTTATACAAACACTTCCAGAAAATAAAAAAAAAGTGAGAACACTCTCCATTTTATTTTACAAGGCTAAAGTAATCTTGATACCAAAATTCAGCAAGAACAGTATAAGAAAAAAATTACAGGCCAATTTTACTCATGAACATGTGAAAATATCCTAAATAAAATATTAACAAGCCAAAGCCAGCAATGTATAAAAAGGAAACACATCCTATCCACCTTTGGCTTATTCCAGGGTGAAAGAGTAACTGTTGCTAACCAATGTAATTTGCCACCTTAACAGATGAAAGGAGGATGGAAACAACCCAAGTGCCCATCAACAGAGGATGTGGTATATATATACAATGAAATACTACTCAGCCATTAAAAAGAATGACATATTGCCATTTGCAGCAATGTGGATGGACCTAGAGAATATCATTCTTAGTGAAGTAAGTCAGACAGAGAAAGACAAATACTATATGGTGTCACTTATATGTGGAATCTAAAAAATAATGCAAATGACTCTATATACAAAACAGAAACAGACTCACAGACATAGAAGACAAATTTATGGTTACCGAAGGGGAGAGGGAGTGAAGGAGAGACAAATTAGAAGTATGGGATTAACAGATACAAACTACTATACATAAAATAGATAAGCAACAAGGATTTACTGTATAGCACAGGGAATTATATTCAATATCTTGGAATAACCTATAATGGAATATAATCTGAAATATATATATATATAACTGAATCATTTTGCTGTACACCTGAAATTAAAAAAATATTATAAATCATCTATACTTCAATTAAAAGAAAAAGGGGGGAATCATACAGTCATCTCAATGTATGCAGAAAAAAGCATTCACTAAAATTCAACATCCATTCTTTATTAAAAATCATAGAAACTAGAAAAAGGGTGGCACTGAAATAATCTAGTAAAGAGTATCTACTATGAAACCTATATCAACTAATATATTTTAAAATGAAACTTGGGTAGCATCAAAAAATAATAAAACTTGGAAAATATTCTTTTTGAGGTTGTGAAGGAACAAGGATGCCTACTGTCACGACATGTCCTAGAGGTCCCACAGAGCAAAGCAAGGCAAAGAAATAAAAGACATAAGGAAGAAATAAAATTGTTATTATTTGTGGATTACATTATCACCTACATAGAAAATCCATGGGAATCTGCACATCCTTTTTAGACTTTAAGGAAGTTCCACAAGGTCCTGGATATAAAGTCAACACAGAAAAATGAATTAAATTTCTATTCATCAACCCCAATTTTTTATAAGTTGAAACAAAAATTTAAAGATAACATTTACATTAGCATTAAAAAATAGGAAAACACCTAAAAATCTAACAGAACGTATGCAAGACCTCTGTGCAAAACATCATTATTGAGAGAAGTTAAAGAAGACCTGGGTTGATGGAGAGAAATTTTATGTTACTGAATTGGAACACTCAAAATTTTAAATGTCGATTCTCCCTTGAGAATTGCGCTATGGAATTAAATTGAGCTACGGATTCAACAAAAAGTCTCAACAGGATTTTTAAAGAACTTAACAAACACTCTCTAAAATTTATATGGAATTGCCAAGGTCCAAGACTAGCCAAGGCCTTCTTAAGGAGGAAACCCAGGGTTGAAGGATTTGTTCTACCGGGTATTGAGTCTTACTACCACAGCAGAGTAATTAAGACTGTCATTTTCATTCAAGGCTATGGATGGAGGAAGATGTCACTAGTGTCTTCCAGTATCTGGGTGTCCTCCTCTTCCAGCCACATGGCAGACAGCACTTCAGGACACCTTACAGGTGAGTATAGCTCTCTGACTGGTTCTGGCAAATGAGCTGCAAGAGGAAGTGAATGATGGATGACGTTTTCATGCTGAGTCAGTGAAAAACTCAGCATGAAAACTCAGTGTATCTTCTCTGGATGGAGAGTGCTCCCAGTGATGCAGTCATTTCACTTCACTTCATGCAGGACGGTTGCCCTGATGCATCTCCTGCAACACCAGTGACCTGCTAGTGAAGAAGATATAGCTTCAGTATGTTAAGCCATGAGATGTTGGGGTTGTTTGTTAGCAAAAGAAAGCATAGCTCATCTTATCTTGTCCAACATACAGACAGACTAATGGAACACAAGAGCACCCAGAAAGATAGCCACCCACTACGCAATCTATTGTGTAGACAATTGATTTTTCAACACAAAGTGAAATTGCAGAGTAGTAGAGAAAGAATGGTATTGGGACAACTGGATATCCATTTGGAGGAAAAAATAGAACTTGTCCCTACCTCACACCATACACAGAAATCAATTCCAGGTGGATTTCCAACCTTATTTGAAAGGCTACACTGCATAAACATTTTAGAAGAAAACATGGGTGGATTCTTCATAACTCAGGAAAAGATTTTCTGAATAAGAAACAACCAACTATGAATGAAAAGATAGTTAAATTGTGTTCTATTCAATTTCGCAAGAAAAGAAGTTTTGTTAAAAGAGAAAATAGCAAAAGGGAATGCCTAAATGTTAATAATAGCTATCTCCAGGTGATTACATTATGGGGTGAATTTATTTTCCTATTTTGCTTACCTCTTTTTTCCAAATAGTCTATGATGAATATGGATCTCTTGTGTAATGAAAGAGAAAAAAAAACAATAAAAATTTGTTAGTTTTCGTTTGTGTGTTTACAATCAAGAAGAGGCAATCCAAAAGTTGAGGATATAGAATAAGAATTTTCCAGGCCTTACTCTCATTTGTTTGTCAAGCCAAAGGAAAGAAATCCTAATGGCAGCATATCGGGCAATGTGGCAGGTGGGTGAAAGAGGGTCACTGTGGCTTTTCTTACGACTCCATTTAGCTACTAGCACATTATCAAGGCAGCCTGATATCACTTTTTTTTGTACTTTAAATTTATTTTCTTTATTTTTACTTTATATTGGAGTATAGTTGATTTACAACGTTGTGTTAGTTTCAGGTATACAACAAAGTGATTCAGTTATACATATATATGTATCTATTCTTTTTCAGATTCTTTTCCCATTTATGGTTACCAAAGGGGAAATGTGAAGGGGAGGGATAAATTAGGAGTTAGGGATTAACATATACACACTACTATATGTAAAATAGATAATCAAGAAGGACCTACTTTAGAGCACAGGGAATTCTGCTCAATATTCTGTTATCACTTTTTAAAAGCCTTTCTGATGTAGATTCACAATCCTTATTCCTGGAGGGAGGTGCCCTTGGGAGACCTCCTTCCTTCTCCCTCTTCCATTTCTGTCTCCCTTCTCTGATAGGAAATATGTTTTGACCCAAGTGTCTTTCACAGACTTTATCAGCCCTGGAGATGCAAGGCCTCTGGCCCCACCCCAGGTGACTGTCCATCTGGCCTCCCAGTGATGGACACTGGAGCCTCCCTCTTCTTTTGGTCATGCCACTCCAGGCTCTTTGTAAAATCTTTATTAGACACACGTTTGACTCTGACCAGCCTGAATATAAAGACCTTTTAAGATCTAAAATGCATGTACAGATACTTATTTTCACTCTTGGTTTTTATAGTTTTACTGGCTCTCATTTATTCATTGGACATTTACTGGACACGGGCAGTAAATTCATCATAGACCACAGCTCCTGAAGCCCTGGGAATTCACCTCCTATATTCTGGAGCCTCGCAAAACATAGAAGGGGGACGTGGAGGATGAGGGTCATTCCAGAGACAAAGAGCCATCAACAGGCGGAAATGGCAGGGCCCTCGGGATAACTGGGCATTAAATGGATTCAGAGGTTCTTAAGTGCCTCACAATGGTCATGAAGAAGGTTCTGGAATAAGGGTGGGCAGCTCGTTGGAAGGGCATTAATAGCAACCACCTTCATCAGCATTATTGGTATTTACTGAACACATACTATGTTGCAGAAATTATGCCACGTGGGAATTCCCTGGTGGTGCAGTGTTTAAGAATCCACCTGCCAATGCAGGGGATACAGGTTTGAGCCCTGGTCCAGGAAGATCCCACATGTCACGAAGCACCTAAGCCCGTGTGCCACAACTACTGAGCCTGCACTCTAGAGCTTGCGAGCCACAACTACTGAAGCCCGCACTCCTAGAGCCTGTGCTCTGCAACAAGAGAAGCCACTGCAATGAGAAACCTGCTCACTGCAATGAAGAGTAGCCCCCACTCGCCGCAACTACAGAAAACCCGCTCGCAGCAACGAAGACCCAACACAGCCAATAAATAAATAAATAAATAAATGTATTAAAAATAAAAACTTAGTACTGTGAATTACTTAAAAAAAAGAAAAGAAATTACGCCACACACTTTATATAATCATCTCATTTAATACTCACAGCAACCCTGGGATGTATATTATATTATCTTCTTTTTGAAGATGAGGAAATTGAGACTCAGTACAGGTTAGGTAATTTGCCAGAGGTCCCATGGTTCCAAGGTGGTGGTGTTGAGCCAGGAATCCACATCTGTCCAATGGGAAATCCTTGCCTCTTTTTCTGACAGTAACTCCTGTTTGGGGCACTGATTGTTATTCATCTATTTCAATTTCACACCATTTTGAGGGAAAACAGGAACCTTGATTTCTGAAGGCCTTTTGTATCTGACATCAGTTTCTTTAGGACAGCTTCCTGTATTTGAGACATTGTCCCCTGGGAGGTGGGGACAGAGCAGTCCCAGTGGCAACAGGCTGTCAGGAGACCCAAATGAGATCATGCATGCAAAACACTTGGGACAGAGCAGTACAGAGGAGGCCTCTGTACACTGGCTTTCCCCATTATGTTGTTCCCTCAGGCCCCAGGACTGCCAGTTATCCTTGCCTTTGTAAACGTGGAAAAAACTTCCAAACACACAGATTCTAATTATTTCTTGGATTCTGGTGCCAACCACTTTCTTCAGGAGCATTTCTCATCACCCCATGTGTCCACATTCTGAGTGTCCTGTAGGTGTGACACTTTGCCACCAAGTCCCTAAGCCCTGAGCTGGCTTGCTGTCGCTGAGCCTTCATTCACAACGAGAAAAGGGTGAGATAGTGATCGGTGCTCCTGTAAGAAACTCCAATAGTTTTTATATCAGATCCTATAAAAGACAATGTCAGGAAGCAAAACATGGAGGCTTAGAGATCAAATCCAGAGGCAGGCAAATCAGAGTGGGAACGTTGATCTGCTCCTTCCAGCTGTGTGAACTTGGGCAGTTATTCAACCTCTCTGAGCCTCTATAACAACTAGATAGTAATAACTACCTCACAGCTTTGTTAGGGGGATTACTATATGATATAATGATGTCAAGTGCTTAATACAGAGCCTGGTCCATAGGAAACAATGAACAAATAAATATTCGTCATTTTATTATTATTAAATGCAAAAAAAAAAAAGCCAACAAACTCTACTATGAGATTTGTTTTTCAGGTTCATAAATAATTACCTTAAATGACTTTTCTCCCCTCCTGGATCAGTCTGCTGTTTGATGTCTTTGAACAAGTCGATCTGTTGTTCAGTGCCGTGTGCCTGGCGTGCAGAGATGCAGGGGCTTGACAGGCCAGAGGCCAACAGGCTTAACGAGCAGTGCTAGCTGAGCACACAAGAAGAGACATTTGAAAAGTCTACTTGAAATGTTTAAGTAAAAAGAAATTTGGGGGCTTCCCTGGTGGTGCAGTGGTTAAGAATCCACCTGCCAATGCAGGGGACATGGGTTCTAGCCCCTGGGCCGGGAAGATCCCACACTCCTCGGAGTAACTAAGCCCCTGGGCCACAGCTACTGAGCCTGTGCTCTAGAGCTCACAAGCTACAACGACTGAGCCCGAGCGCCACAACTACTGAAGCCTGCGCACCTAGAGTCCGGCTCTGCAACAAGGGAAGCCACCGCAATGAGAAGCCTGCGCACCGCGATGAAGAGTAGCCCCCGCTCACTGCAACTAGAGAAAGCCTGAGTGCAGCAATGAAGACCCAACACAGTCAAAAATAAATAAATTTTAAAAAAGAAATTTGGCAAGCAAACAGAATCAGGAGAACTGACTCGCTTGCTCAGGGCCTCAGTTTCCCTATCCGTATGAGAAGGGGGCTGGGCTGCGTGCTGCTGTCTTGCATTTCTGACCTTCATAAGTAGAGCAGCCTGATTCAATGAGGACCATCCTGGCCACTCGTGTGTGCATCAACTTCTAGTCCTGCATGGCCTAGGAAAACTTGGCATCTGAAGCCCTTCTCTGGATGAAGGGCTCACACAAGCCCACAGTTAGGGCATATCTCCATTGCCCCCTAAGCCTCCCTAGGACCCACCAATTCCAACATCTCCCAGTTCCCACCGTATGCAACCACAAAAGACAAAATTCCAACCGGAGTTCCCGGAAGTAGAGAGGAGAAATCTCTAAACAAGGGGTTTGTTGGTCTCCAGCATAAACTGCCCAAGGTGTTCAGAAGAAATTTCCTTCTTTCCTCGACAGCTTTGGAGAATCATTCTTTTGCATGTTCAGGGGAGAAAAAGCTAGCAACGTACGAAACTTGGCTCCCCCGGCCCACCCCAGTGAAAACTTGCTTTGGGGCTAAGGAAACATCGCCACCTGGTGGAATGATATTAAAATAACCAGACAGAGAGGGATGGGTTTCTAGTCTCCAAATAGGTGGAGTCCCAGGAAGAGTTACAAGGGTCCTTAGAGGTTGGACCCAATTTCTTTACTTTACTGAGTAATAGAAATGTTGAACAGAGATGGTTTGTGAATGTTGAGGCCAGAACTCAGATCTACCGACGCTTTATGTGAATAATTATCTTTACCACCCCCTGCAACAGATAACTTACCCCATACTTTAGCCCCAAATGACTTAATAACTGAGGTTAGCACAGTCAGGATTATTTTCATCCTGCATGTTTCCTCTTGCTTCTTATAGACTTTATGGAGGCAGAAGAGGAAGACCAGAGGAGTTACAACTGGCAACTGGCATAAAGAGAAGACAGCTCAGATATCAGGGGGAACGTGCATAGATTGATTTGGGACCTGAGAATTCTGTTGTGTGCTTTATGTTTCTAACTGAGAAGTTAGTAATTGTAATGGAGCGTCATTAATCTGCTCATTCTTTTAACTGGGCCAGCAACAGATATAAGCTATAATAATGCAGGATGTTTTCACGTCTGTTTGGAATATTTGGGTCCTAAAGACAGTACGTTCAGTGAGTTGAGTATAGAAAACCTCATTATTTATACAAAGTGTGAAAATCCATCATTGTGTGAGTTGAACCATCTTATTATAGGCAGAGTTATTTCCATCTCTAATATTTGCCCATCACCTTGCAGTTCACTACATGCTTCAATTGATTTAAAATGATTTAATTTTTACAAGCACCCTATGGTGGGCATAAATGGTCATTACTGAGGGGAAAATAGAGGCTCAGAGAAGTTAAGTGATTTTCCTGTAGTCACACAGCTACCAGTAGCAGCACTGGGACTTGGAAGAAGAGAGGAAATTTAATATTCAACCTACAGTGGGGCAGGGGAGGTACACATGCTTCCAACACTGCTGTCCATGGCTCCTCCGCTTAGCAAGTAGAAAGACAGCATTCCTCCAGCCTGACCGCAAGAGAAGCACCCAGTCGTCCCATGGCTACCACATCCTATTGTCATTTGCTTGGCTGTGGAACACACTGGAGAGCCATATGACATACGTTTTCATTTAAAACTGACTTTGAGGAATTTTGCCAAATATCACAATCTCTCCTCTGTAAACGAGTAACATAGCATAACCCCTTACTATCCCAGAGGCTGCCAACTGGGGTCCACAGGACTGTCAGGAGGGCTTTTCACCCATTTACCACCTAAACCATTTCAAGTAACCCTATTGTAAATGCCCTGGCAAAGAGGGTTCTTTGTGCCCTATAAATACAGCATCGCCTCTGCATGGTCCTCTCCCCTAAACATCAGGACCCAAAGCTCAGTCCTCAGACCACTTCTCTTCAGTGTCTAATCTCCCTGTATAAGTGGGATAATCTCGTCTCATGCCTTTAAATGCCACCTATATACTGCTAATCCCTAAATTTGTCCCCACAACCCCAGCCTCTCCCTCTGTGTTCCAGACTCATATATGCAGCTGTCTGCTCAATACTTTAATGTCTAAGACATCAAACCCAGCATGTCCACATCCAAACTTTTGGTTTCCCCCAACCCAACACTCTCCTTTCACAACCTTTCCCATCTCGGTAAACGGAAATCTCATGTATCCAATTTCTCAGGCCAAAACTTTTCAAGTCTTCCCTGGATTCCTCTCAGAACCCATGGCCCATCTGCCTTCACAGCACATCTAGAATCTGCTACTTCTCACCACCTCCATTGCTACCCAACCAACCACCTTCACCTGGATTATTGCAATAACCTCTCACCTGGTCTTCCTACACACAACCAGAGTTATCCTTTTAAGATGTAAATCAGAACTAACACCCCCTTGCTCCAAACCTTCCAAGGGATTTCCACCTTGCCCCGTGGTTGCTACATAATCTAGTTCCACTACCTCTCTAACCTGACCCTCTATCACCGTTCCCTTTCTGCCACCATCTGCTAGAAATGTAGGGATGTAAGAACAGGGGCTTCATTTTAGCCCATGATGTATGTAGCCCATTGCCGAGACAAGGTCTGGATCATAAAAGATACTCAATAAGTATCTGTTGAAACACAAATGCCTTTGCCCTCTGTCTGGTCCATTCATTAATGCCATCGGTCCAGAGCCCGACCTAATTCCTTCCTACTGCATTTTCACCCTATCTCATCTTACCCTGTGCTCCGTGGCAAGGAGTCCTGGGATGCCCAGAGGCCTTGCATTAGTTCCTCCCACTCCAGTTCAAGGGCTGTTATGAGAGCACCCTTCCCTTCTCTTCAAGGTACGGTTTCTCAATGACTATCTTCCCATTGGCAGTTGGCAACATCACAACACTTCAAGGTGCCAGATGGTAGAGCTGACTGGGGACCGAGAACACACTGCTTCTGATGATACACCAGGAGTGCTCAAGTATCAGCCAAGACCATAAAGGCAGGAGCTGAAGGTGCTGGATAAGTATGGTTTCTTGATCCCTTTCCCCTGAAGTCTCTATAACACCTTCCTCACCTCAGCCACAACTGTGAGGTTTAAATCAAGAGGAAAGTGGGAGGGAGGGTAAGAACTAAAGCCAAGAGAGAAAAGGAAAAGTTTATCTTGAGAAATGAGCAGCATCACGGTGCACACATGGACTGGGGTTACATCCTTGGAGAAGACAGTCACCTCTTTGCTGAGAATGAGGGGCATTGACACCCCAGAATTCCAAAGACACCCCTCACACCTGAAATATGACCAGACATTCAAACTCTACAACCTTTGGGTCTATAAGAATCCTTTTTTAAAATGCAAACACCCCCAGGCTTATTCAAACAATAAACCATTAATCATTTATACCTTATTGTAAATTGTTGTCAGCTGTTTGATATCAACTCTACTATGGAAATAAGAGTATTAATGGGAAAGGGATTGGGGCTGTGCAAGAACAAAACAGGTCTGGCAAAACAGTGAGGTGCCTGGTCAGCCAGAGGGTCATTAAAAGGACACGGGACACCTTGGGAGCCAAGTGGGATAGAAAGAAGGAAGGGGCTTTCTCCTAGAGATAGGAAAACAGGCTGAAAAAAGAGATGTCTGGGCACTGAAGGAAAGCAATCATACCAGCTCATGATAACAGGTTGCTAAATGATCAAAGACTTTGCGAGCCCCTTGTTAAACACAACAATTATCAAAAATTAAATTATATAAATGTATAATTAAACACATTATATTTAGAAGCAAAGGTAGTGAATACTCAAAACTCATCTGTTCTTAATTATTTTACGCATTTTACTGTTACCCGTGCTCTTGACATTATTTACGTCTACTACAGCTGTACAGTGAGGACAGTTTTCAGCAGTGTGTTCTGCATATCTCCCCCCAACTCTGTATTTAGTGATGCGTTGGTAGATTGAATCAGCCATGATGAGAGGTTTTACACCACAGAAATCAGCAAAGAGTATAGATCCAGGCTTGATTTATTCTTTTGTTGACTGTCTACACCTGGGATTAGCAAACTATTCTGTTCAGGGCCAAATAGTAAATATTTTCGGTTTTGTGCCCACACAGCGCCTGTCTGATCTACTCACCTCTGCAATCGTAGGGCCCAAGCAGTCATAGACAATATGTAAAATCCATGGGCGGGGCTGTGTCCCAATCAACTTTACTTACAAAAACAGGCTGGGGGCCAGATTTGGCCCTCAGAACATGGTTTACTGATCCCTGGTCAAGACTTTTTTAAAAGTGATGGAGAAATGTTAATAATGCAGATTAAAATGTGTCTATAGCCAATACGTATATGAATAGCACAAAAAATTGAGGAAATGTTCTTGCAATATTTAAAAACTATCGTCCACTTCAGCAAAGTTGCCTGTGTGTCATTGACCAATGATTGACGGCCCAACATACAGCTATGCTGTTTCACTTTCCTTTCACTTATTACATAAAGGGAAAACCAATCCACATTCATGTAGGAATTGCACCTGCTCATCGACTAGAATAATAGAGTGGCTACACTCTGGATACAAGAACCCAGAGCAAAAATCAACAAAGGCATTCTTTAGAAAACCATTGGCCTTAAGGAATTTACAATAAAGAGTATTATGTCGTTTGCAATCCGTAAATTGTGTTTATGCATTCTTTATGTCAGTAAATATTTACCAGCACACCACTGAACACCACTTCTTCCTGTACTTTAAACTATTTCGTTAAAGCCTGGGCCCAGTAACACAGGGTTTTACAACTTTGGAGAACAAATCATGTACCGTAAACAACATTTGTTCTTTTCCCTCAGTTCATCCCTGTCTCATCCATCTGGCAGCTCAGAGAAGGTCCCCAAGGGACACAATCCAACTTCCCAAGTCATCCACAGGGGACTGGTTAATCTAGAAGCCATGAGGTCTGCAGGGTCCTGCACTCCCTTCCCAAGTTGAACCCCAAAGATTCCATTGGAAACGCATATTCTCAAGTCCCTACACACTCCTGGGAAAATACTATTTTCAAACCAAAATTGGATACGTGTTCTGAAAATGGCTGTTCTACATGGAAACTAAGAATGTTGTAGGAAATTTTGGTCATGGGGTCATATTCTTGGACTGCATAGCTTCTGGCTCCATGACTAAGACGTTCATTAATGAGATGGTTTGAAAACACTGACCAATAAATCCATGAAGATCAATTATTTAGGAGAATATTTAGACTTTTAAAAAATAAAATAATTTCAAATGTGTTACTATTGTTCCTGAGGAAGACAGAGAATCAGGCCAGTCTAAGAGGTGTGGTAAGTCTATTTAGGAAAATGCCCTTAGTTCCAGGGTCATGAAAGCTATTTCTGGGTATAGTGCAGTCAAACGGTCAAGAACTGTAGCTCTGGAATTAAGACCCTAAGAACCGTGGAAGATTCTAGAGCTTCTGTAACTTCCTCATGTTAATTTTGTTTGGGGACCCTGTTTACATTCCTAGGGCCTGTCTCAGGATATGTGTGCTCTTAAAGGCAGTGACTGTTTTCTTCTGATCCCCTAAATGACTGACATATTGCACAGCATGATGTAGGAGCTCTATCACTGCATAAGGGAGAAAGGGATTCCTCGTCACTGGGTGACAACTTAGCATCCCCAACCACTGAACTGCAACAGGAAGTGTGCAGGTGCCCTGCTCACACTTGCACAGAGAAAAGAGCAGCTTTCAAGCAAGAGAAAGAACACTGGCCTTGTCCCCTTAAGAGCTGGGTTCAGAGCTTGGCTCTGTTCTGTGTGACCTTGAGCAATCCTCTTCCCAAAGAGCTCCTGGATACCTCCACTTCTCCGCCAGCACCCCTTTAAATGCAAGCAGCTGGCCCCTAGGCTGTGATGTCTGGAAGAGCCTTTCCTTGGCTCACCCCATGTCTCCTCCTGTCCCCCCAGTGCAGTGTCCCCACAACAACCAGAAGGAGTTTGGACACCCCAAATCTCACTCCATTCCATGGCTCCAAACTCTTCATTGCCTCCCCGTGTCCTCAAAGATAATGTGCAGATTCCTTTCCAGAGCACACGGACCCTTCATGATCTGTTCCCTGTGCTGGTCCCCAGTGGGCTTTCAGCCGCACCATACACACCATTCCACTCTTTGCTCTGGGCACACTGGCCTTTCAGCTCCTTGCTTATGTGAGCCTTTTCCAGTCTCCCAGCCTTGCCTGTGCTCTTCCTTCCCTCTCTCCCATCCTCACACCTCATTTCATCCGGCTCACTCTTACTAGCTTAGAGACCTAATGCATTGCCTCCGGAAAACCAGCTCTGATTCCCCAGACTAGGACACAGCATCTCACATGTCTTGTCTCAAATGCATTTACTACACTATTTATAAAATTATTTGTTTCATGTCTGTCTTCCTTGGCTAGACTAGAGGCTCAAAGAGGCCAGGGACATGTGTGTTTGCTGCCAGCCCCCAAGTATCCTCATCAGCTAGCACACAGTAGGTTCTCAGTAAATGTGTTGAATGAATAGCTGGAGGAGCTTTATTCTTTGAAACTGTTTCCTCATTTACAAATGGCAATATTGCCCACTTCAAAGGACTGTCATGTGTATTACTTTAGATAACTCATGATATAGCTCTCGCATGGTGTCCTGTATATAGTAGACACTTAATAAATGTTTGTTGAGTGACTATAAGCACTACAGCTTCTAAAGTAACACTTCTTTAAATGGGCGTAGTAAGAAGAGTAGGCTAGTAATTAGCACTTGTGAAGGTTTCTTTATTTGGTGATAATACAACTTTAACCTTGGTTATTGAGACTAAGCTATTATTAAGATTGATTGGCACTTTTTGGGTGTGGACTATGGCTTTGTGTTGGACCAGAATACTCATAATGTTGTCCTGGGGAATGCGCTCACCATGAGCTAGGGGATAGACAGAAAGGGGGCTGTCTATGGTTGGGAAGTGCAAGGAGAATCCTGATGTACACACAAAGGCACAAGGATGCTTCCAGGCTGGTGACTTCAAAATTCAACCCAGGACTCAAAAAATATATCTTTCACTCTTTCTTAGAAAGTTCATAGATGGTGAGTTCAAACAAAGCAAAGGAATAAACCCAAGAAACAGAAAGACGTGGAATTCAGGACACAAGTAATCCAACACAGGAAATGGGAGATTGGAATTCCTGGGAAGATGGAGGGAGGGGAGGTTGGGAGACCCAGAAGGGCAGTGGAGGCACCAGCAGGAATGGCCACTGGAGCCAGGGTGGAGAGGACTGGTAGAGGTGTCAACAGGGGAAAGGTAGAGCTGACAGACTATCTGATGGGAGGATCTTATTGAGAGAAGAGTTGGAGAAAAGAATTGGGAGAAAATTTGGTGATAGGTATTTAGAAAGCCAAGCAAAGGGAAAATGAGGTAATTGTGAACTCCAGGGTGAGGTAGGGGTGAGAGTGGAGGATGAGGAATAGTAAAAGAAGGATTATGTGCTCCTAACACATAATGGGGCTCAGCTGTGAGACAAAGGAGGAGACGTGAAACACACTTTTGAGTGATTTATTTCTGTTTTTCTGTCTTTACCAACTAAAAATAAAAATTGTCCATCTTTATATTTTAAATTGGAGGAAAATAAAATCAACTTTTTACAAAATTTTTATTGGAGTTCAGTTGGTTTGCAATGTTTTGTTAGTATGAGGTGTACAGAAAAGTAAATCAGTTATACATATATCCACTCCTTTTTAGATTTTTTTCTCATATAAGTCGTTACAGAGTATTGCGTAGAGTTCCCTGTGCTATACAGCAAGTTCCTATTAGCTATATATTTCTATATAGTAGTATGAATATGTCAGTCCCAATCTCCCAATTAAAATCAACTTTTTGAAACCTAAAAAAGAACATCAGACTTGAACAGGAAGAGAAATTGGAAAGCGTGGCCTGGAGAGAATTCGTAGAAAGGGAAAGGAGATTTCCCTTTGGTGATGAATTTCCCTGTGGTGGTGGATTGAGTGCATGAGGATATGTTTGACCCAGAAGAACTTCTTCCTTTCTCCCACATCTCCATTCACCAGCACCTCATCCTTCTAGCATTCAGGCCCCCCAAATTACAGGGCCCAGGGTGCTCTCCACACCACCACCCCACAGTCCTAGCACTGAGGCAGCAGGTAATGTGTGTGCATTTCCTTCGTTTCTGACATGTTGCCATCAACAGAAGTTACAGTGCAATTTGTGCCTGTGTAATTCTCCTTTACAGCACCCAGCTCAGGGCATGGGCAATTAGGTACTACAAATATCTAATGAAGATGCAAAGGAAAGGTCATAAATCTGCAAGTTAAACATGTGGATTGCTAAGTCTCCTAGACCCGGGTTGAATCCTAGTTGAATCCTAGTTCCACACCTACAAGCTGCTGGCTGGGTTGTTGTGTAGATTAATTGAGATAATGCTGAGTGCCTGATGTCATAAGTGTCCAATAAATACCAACAATTTTAATTATCTGCACTTATTTGTGGTATGAATACAGGGAAGTCCCCACAACCGATTAGTCTTGTCATGCATACCTTTGACACACTCCACATTAGCAAATATTTTTAACTAATATTTATTTTTTATTTTTGGAAACATATTTAATGGTACTAAAAGGCTTACAAAAACAACAACAGCAGCAACAAAAAACAGCAAGCCCTTTCTTGTTCCCCTACTATCATCTTCCAAGTCCTGTTCCCAGAGGCAAATACTTCCACCTCTTTTAGTTTTTCTTTGGGTATTTGTATCCATTTTTAAAAATAATTTCCCTACTTTAGGTTAAACCAACAATCAGCATTTGTATTTTAATGACTATGAACGTATTTATTTTTCGCCCATTAGCCAAGTTGTACACTATGATTGCATTTCCCTTCTTGAAAGCTTTTTTGCTGTTGTTTTCCAGGAGTTAAGCATTGCCTTCTTTACTTTTCATTTGCTTTGTTTTCTTTGTACCTTTTATTAATTTTTACAAATGTTCCAACATATCTGTTATACGCATTTAAAATACTACTTCTGAATGTTGAAGTTGATCAGCTATTCCCTTTGTTCCTTCCCCTAATGCTGTCCTTCTGGAGCTGTCCATCCTTGCCAGCCTGGACATGTTCTCAGGACCTCTCTGGCTGTGCCCTGTACTGTGTGGTGTCCCTGTTTCCCTGAACCCATTTCTTCCACTTTCTTGATTCATGTCCTTGTTCTGATGAAGTGTGTCTTCCAATACTTTCTGAGACTGAGTGCACAGGAGGCAAAATTTTAGTCCTTGTATGTCTGAGAGTATTCTAATTCCTCCCTAACATCGCATCACAATTGGTTGAACTGGATATAGAATTCGAGGTAAAAATCATTTTCTCTTAGAAATTTTAAGGTATTGCTCCTTCTCTTTCAGTGTCCAATATTTCTACAGAGAAGTCTGATGCCATTCTGAGTCTAAGTTTGTTGTATGTGACCCATTTCTCTCTCTGGAAGCTTTTAAGACCTTCTTGTCCTAGAATTTCATAAGGATGGGTTTCAAAGTGTTTTTTTCCAAAATCCATTTTTCTGGGTACATGGTGGGTCTTTTCAATGTGGAAATCCATGGCCTTTTGTGCTGGACACTTTTCTTATAATATTTCTCTCTTCCTTTCCTGTATTCTCCTTCTGAAACTTCATTTGGTCATACACAGCCTCCTGGGTTGATGCTCCATTGTTGTTTTCGAAATCTAAAGTTTTGCTGTTTAAACAACATGATATTCTAACCTTCCGTTTCATTTTTTAATTTTTATTTTGTTGTACATGTTTTAATTTCCAGGAATTCTTTCCTCTTCTCTGATTAATATTTCTGTGGCAACTTGTACTTTTTTCAGAGCTGTATATTTTTCTTTCTCTCTCCAAAGGACAATAATTATATGAAGGTTTTTGTTTTAAAACCCTATTTTTTCCCCTGATGTTTCTTTGCTATTTACACTAGCAGATTCTTCTTCCTTTTTACTTATTTTATTCTCTTGTTCATGTTGGAAGTTTCATCAAAAGTGATCCTGTCTTTCCATAATTAAGACTGAGGTACTGTGACAACTGATTAGAAGCTCTGGGTTCAAGGTCAGGCCTGACAGGTGGGCACCCCTGGAAACTGATCCAATAGTGAGCTGCCTTTTCACTGGGGAGCTCTCAGAAATAAGGATCTGGGTGTTCTCTCTTGGACAAGTCAGTTTCTCTGGAAAGGAATCTCTCAGTCTTCTGCTTGGGGGCAGGCTGCAGGTGCTGACCTAAGCCTGGCTGGGAGTGTTCCAGAAGAAGCCGGCGTCTCACGTATAGTCTTACCTTTCTTCCTCATTTTCAGGATGGGATCTCACCTTGCACTTGGCCATCTCTAGGTCTCCCAGTGCAGAGCAAGGGGACAGGCTACAAAGTCTCCTGACTGCTTGGCATGGGAAAAACAAAAAAAAAACCTTGGCATCCAAATTCTCTACATTCTGAATTTCAACCAATTACCCTGTTTATTGCTACTTACCATAGCACCTGTTATCTCTAAGCCTCAGCCTTTCTACAGTTCTGACCAGTAAAGTAGCTTCTTTCTCCACTGGTACCACCCTCCGTCCCCACCCATTCCTCATTCCCTCTAAACCACTTGGGTTTTTTGCTTCCTCTGCTCTGGTAAGTCAATTGCTGTTTCTCCAAATGTTTTCCATATTCTAAAATTTGCTGAAATGTCTCATCCAATGATATCTCCTCTTCCCCCTTCTCTTTGTCTTTGTTTGATTCTATTCCTTTCTTTAAATTGAGGTAAAATTGACATAACATAAAATTCATTTTAACCATTGTAGAGTGCACAGTCCAGTGGCAATTAACACATTCACAATGGTGTGCAACGATCAGCTCTATCTAGTCCCAAAACATTTTCATCATCCCAAAAGGAAAGCTTGCACCCATTAAGCAATCACTCCCTATTCCTCCTTCCTCCCAGCCCCTGGAAACCACCAGCCTGATTTCCATCTCTATGGATTCACCTACTTGGGATTTTTCAAACAAAGAGAATCATACAATATGTGACCTTTTGTGACTGGCCTCTTTCACTTAGCATAACATTTTCTAGGTTCCATGTTGTAGCTTATAACAGTATTTTATCCCTTTTTATTCCTTCATTTTTTGTCCTTTTTATATTTCCTTTAATAATATCCCATTGAATGTATATACCATACTTTTTTATCCATTCATCCGTTGATGGACATATTTCTATTTTTTAATTTCTTTCCCATCATGGGGTGGGGGGGTTAGAGTTGAGAAGGGAAGATGGTAAATGTGAGTGGTGACTCTGTCATGTTTAGCCAAAACAATGCTGCTAAGCATTGATGCAAGTTCCATTCTATCAACTAGACAGGAGCTTGGCTTTCATTTTCACCTCTGTTTAAAAAGTAAGCTCTGTGACCAGTCCTTGTTAGAGTGACCATCAAAAGGCTGTAGTCCATCCCATCAGAATCACAGATAGAAATGTCTTCCTCTTCCCTGGCCTGGGATCTCTCAGCCAGCTGAGGAAACCCCCAAAAATGTGTTTGGGAAGGCAATCCCAAATTGTTTGGGATAGCATGACTGTTTGATGATTAGATAAGTGTGTTTTGACTCCAAGGATATTTAGAATTAAGTATAGAACTGATAAAGTATTTCAAATCCACAGAATAATATTTTTGTATACAAGAAGAATTCGTTTGTATAGCAGAAACTAACACACCATTGTAAAGCAATTATACTCCAGTAAAGATGCTAAAAAAAAGAAAAAAAAAAGAATTGTGACATGGTGAGAATGAGTCCATTGTAACAGAGCATTTGCCTAGAAAGTCATTTGCTTAGAAAATTGGCGCTGGTAGTTGATGGGGGATGGGAGGATGCATCTTTTGACCCTGGGCATGAGGAGTGGAGAAAAAGTTGGTTTGCAGAGAGAGAGAAATTAGAGAAGAGCACCCATGGTGCCCCAGAGACTCCTATGTGACAGCACATATAAGTTCCTGATAGATTTGTAACTCCTGGCTCTAAACCCTTATTCAGTCAAGCAGCGCCCCCTACCCTTCTGTTCCAGGAGGTTCCCCATTCATTCTTTAATAAAATTATCTTTTTCCTTTGGTTAAAAAAAAAGAATTCATGTATAGTTATTATATTAAGAACATATAATCTCATTCTACAGAATCATATACTCCATTCCCTAGAACTGGAGCCAGGTAATTCTAAAACATGGGCAACACCCCAGGTGGAGAATTGGTATGAAGAGATAAGTATATATTCTTAGGTGTCATTGCTCATTTTCAGAATACCTTAGGTGGATACAAAGTAGTCTATAGAAAAAAAATTAAAATAAAAGGTTATGGGGCTTCCCTGGTGGCACAGTGGTTAAGAATCCACTTGCCAGTGCAGGGGACATGGGTTCGAGCCCTGGTCCGGGAAGATCCCACATGCCGCGGAGCAACTAAGCCCGTGCGCCACGACTACTGAGCCTGCACTCTAGAGCCCGCAAGCCACAACCACTGAGCCCGTGTGCCACAACCACTGAGCCTGCGCTTTAGAGCCCATGCTCCGCAATAAGAGAAGCCACCGCAACGAGAAGTCTGCGCACCGCAACGAAGAGTAGCCCCCGCTCTCCACAGCTAGAGAAAGCCCGCCTGCAGCAACGAAGACCCAACCCAGCCAAAAATAAATAAATAAAAATGTTTTAAAATGTTATGAGGTGCTACTTTAATGTAATTTGCTAAAGAGATTAATTCCCAAGTCAATATCTAGAACAAAAGCGTTCAGTGTGCATACATTGAAATGTTAACCTCAGACTCTTGAATTTCTTAAAAATGTAAAATCTTAACCACTCCTGGAAAAGATGGGGCATACTTCCCTAAAGCCCAGCCAACAACGGTAATGGAAAAAGACACAGGCCCCCAGAAAAAGAGCTTAAGGCAAATTCTTATTTCAATTCAGCCTTATATTTTGGTGTCGCTGGGCATAACACTAACCTTCCTTTGTTCTGATTTTGCAAAGGAGAAAGTTGTTCCTCTGTAAGCTTTCTTGGGATTCTGTGCCAACGGGGATTCAGCCCTTCCCAGGAGGCCTCTCAGATCACTTGGGAAGCAGAGCTGGTGGCAGATTTCCTGGACAAGTTTATTCCAGGAGCCCCTGCCTGACCAGGTTTGGGTACTGGCCCCAGGTTTGCACCAGTACATGAGTTTGCTCCCTACCACATCTGCCCTCTCTCATGACAAGAAAGTCATGGGCACATCTTGATCAAGTCCAGGAAGAGCCGTACTGTAGGTTTCTAGTTCTCTGCTCACCACCCTCAGGGGTTGAGAGGCAGGTTCCTTGAGGTGAGTACCAAATAGCCACTGGCAGAGGAATGGCCCTGCAGTGGGCAGGGTTCCAGTCCATCTCCTGGGCCTATGTGCAGGCAAGCACAGCAGCAGGCTTTACAGAGACAGAGACAGAGAACATCAAGGCAGAGAGGCCAGGAGGGGAGACAGGGCAAAACAAGTTAATCTGCATATTTGTTGGGTGGTTAGAGGAAGTGTTCTTAGGAAAGATAAGTCCAAGTATTGGTGATGTAACTCCAGAAGGGACGGTAAAAAGGGCTTCCTCTCTGGTCATTCCTCTGTAACCATCATCATACCATCACCACCATCCCATCACCCCTATCATCATCAATACAAACAAAACTGAATGAGTGATGACCTGTACACTGTGCTGTTGATCACATCCAACATGATCATCCCGGTAAGTGTCATCACAGCATCACCATCGACACCGTCATCAGCACCACAGCCCTTGGATAAGTGTCGATGTGTGCATTATGCTGTGGTACTCTGTAAAAAGAGCAAGAAAAACCTAGACCCAGCCCAGCCCTCTAGGGCTGCATTATCACTATTATTATTATTAGCCAAAATGAATCAAATGTTTACCATCTCCCAGGCACTGTGTAAGAATTAAACTTTACAAAACCCTGTAAGGTATTAATGCCCTCTTCTTACAGAGGAGAAGATAGATTTAGAGAGGTTAAGTGGTGTGTCCAAGATCACACAACTCAGGAGTAGTGGAGCCACTGGATATGACCCTGGATTTGAATCCAGGGTTTCCAGCTTTACGACTGACACCTCACTATGCTATATACTGACTTCCACAGCCTTCCCCGGCGGTCTTCAAATTGAGGTACACACAAGAAGATCCACTGAGAGTAGCAGGAAAATATTAGAACTGCTATTCATTTTTACTTATCATTTCATCCTTTAGTTTCTATTTTATATGTGTTTTGTAACATACTTAATTTACCACCATAATATAGGTACAATTTATAAATAAATCATTCATATATGGATACATGCTTAATTCTTTACTGATAGAAGTGTGCAGTCAAAAAAGCTTGGAGACCACCCATCTGGACAAAACTAACATGGCTAACCACATAGTGAGGCAAATAGAAAATTAAATCAACTGGACCTGAGTGTACCTCTGGGGAAATGCATTCAATGTGTACAATTCTGAATCATGATAATAATTGTATTCTGCAGAATTAAAGTCTTGATTTCAACAAGTGACTAAAAATTAGGACATATCTTCTTTAATGGCCCCTCTTTAGTGTATCATACAAACTGAGCTCCTATTACTAATGCACCTGTTTTAGAAACAGTAAACATAGATTAGTTGTCTAATACTTCAATTAGAGAGATATAGGATTAGTGGTCAAGTAAATGTTTTAATTAAAGAAATATCATTTCATCCCTTTCTAAGTCTTCTTTGAAAATGTCCCAAATTTTTCTTCTTTAAAAAGTAGATGTATACTTTTAAAGGGAATGTTTATCTTTTAGAGATACATAGTACAATACTTGGGTGTGAAATGACACATGATGTGCTTCAAAATAATCTGGAGTCAGGGAGTGGATGGGGATCAGAAGAGACAGAATTGAACAAGAGTTGATCACTATTGAGGCTTGGAGATGGATACCTAGGGTATATTAGTTAGATTTGCCAACTTCTGTGTATGTTTTAGTTCCATAATAAATAGTCAAAATGTTTTTTAAAAGAGTTACAACTTGATTTTTTTCTATTGAGCGCTGTCAGAGTCAACATCTCAGTTGAGAAAGGAGAATAATGATCAAATGTGGATTTCACAGAAATTATTATACGCCCTTTCATGTCTTCATGAAGTCATCACTTTGTCTAGTAAATGTGCGTTTCATCATTTGCTATTGTATTAGAATCAACCTCACATGAGGATACGATTAAAAGGAAAAAACGTTAAAAAAAATCATTGCATTAGCTGTGCAGGGAAAAACTCAGAAAAGAAACAAACTTCACGTATCATTGAAATGAATGTCCTTTGAAGACACTTTTCAGCTGATATTGTTGGTGTGGGTAACAATGATAGGACATTTCACACACAGATGGTTGACTTAGAAGCTGGTTGGAATCTGAATGTCATCACTCAGGAGCAGCAAGCAGTTTGAAGGACCCCAGACGACATCTCGAGGGAAACACAGTGAGATGCAAACCAGAGTTCGCAGAGGGACAAGAAGAACTGACAAATGGTGACCACTCTGCCATTGGTATTAAACCACAGAGCAGCTCACCTGCGTGTTCATCAAATAATGCAGAGAAGGCAGGATAGGACAGTGTTCACCATAACCCATAGTTACCGAAAGAGCAGGAAATCACTCCCGAAGGAAACACTCACCTGTTAGCCTTACCACTGCTCCAAGAAACCAGAGCCATCCCTGCCAAGAGGCCTCGAGCAAGAGTTCTTCCGGTGTTCAGTTTCCAAGCCCTCTTCGATCCTTCGTGTTCTAAGAATTGCCACACTGAGGGCTCATTCCAATTACACCCCAAGATAGTATCAAAATGTTAGGTAAAAGTAGGCTTGGCCTTCTAGTCCAGCAGCCAAAGCCCACAGTGCTACAGGGAGAGAATGGGCTGATTGGGATCTCTCGCCGTTGTGTCTTCCTGGAGAGCGGCTGAGGGCAGCTGGAGCAATGTCATCAGACTGTGCTACCGAGAAAGCACTGGGGGAGAAGCACGGGCACGCTCATGGTGACCTGGGTTTACCTGGGAAGGGAGAGGATGGGTCTACCCCTCCATGACATTTTTTTTTTTTTTTAATAAACTTATTTATTTATTTTTGGCTGTGTTGGGTCTTCGTTGCTGCACACGGGCTTTGTCTAGTTGCAGAGAGCGGGGGCTACTCTTCATTACCGTGAGCTGGCTTCTCATCATGGTGGTTTTTCTTGTGCAGAGCACGGGCTCTAGGTGCGCGGGCTTCAGTAGTTGTGGCACATGGGCTCAGTAGTTGTGGCTCACGGGCTTAGTTGCTCCGTGGCATGTGGGATCTTCCCGGACCAGGGATCGAACCCGTGTCCCCTGCATTGGAGGACAGATTCTTAACCACTGCGCCACCAGGGAAGTCCTCCATGACATTTAAGACAGAACAAAAGAGGTTATGGATGAGCCAGGCTGACGTGAGAAAGATGAAGTTATTGGGCCCAACTGGTGGACTGTACAGTGGCAGAGCCCTGGAATCATGAAAACTCAGAGACGGGAGAGATTTAAAATGTCACTAGTGTCAACCCCTGCCCTCGTGGAGAAGCCAAGGGATGGTTTAGAGCGGGGGGTGTCTTAGACTCTCCATAACCTTCACCAACAAACCTCCAGGTTGTCCCAAATTAAATACACAATCTAAAGAGAAAACAGGACTTGCTCTGCACATGCTTCTTCAAGGAACACCTGTCATTCCTTATGAAGAGATCAATATCCTAAAACATCTCCTATCTAGGAATTTGGGAAGCACCCTTGCCCATCCCACTCTCTCAGACAGTTAACGCTTGAATTGACTCTACAAATGGTCAACATCCTTAGAGAAAAGGACCTCACAGGCCCCAGAGGAAGCCCACACCAGCTGTGAATGGCACCATCTGAAATGTTTTTCCTAGCCATTTGGTAATAGAGATCATGAATATAAAAATGTTCTCATTCCTCTTAAGTCGGTAATTCGTTTCTTGAATCTGCACAAAGGAAGCCATCCTCAATATGATCCGCAAGCGATCCACAGCATTCTTTAAAATAGCAAATGACTGGAAACTATGGGAGGTTAATAATGGATGCTACATCCACTCAATTTGATAATGTTCAGCCGTTCAAAATATGTTCGCATAGAGAATGGAGCAGTATGAAAAGGTACTTATAATGTAAAAATGTTAAGAAATCAGGATGCTGAAGTCCATATTCATTAGGCTCAATTTATAATTTTTAAGAAGACCTGTTCACAAAAACGGCTAGAAATGATCCCACTTATATGAGGCATCTAGAATAGTCCAACTCATAGATACAGAAATAGTGGTCATCAGGGGCTGGGGAAGAGCATAATGGGGGAGTTATTGGTTAATGGATACAAGGTTTCAGTTTGGGTTAAAGAAAAATTCTGAAGATGGATGGTGGTGATGGTTGCACGATACTGTGAATGTACTTTATGCCACTGAACTACACACTTAAAAATGGTTAAAAAGGTAAATTTTATGTTATGTATATTTTACCACAGTTTTTAAAAGGCACAAGAATATGACTAGAAGGAAATAAACAAAAAATTAAGAGAAGCTGTATTTGAGTGGGAGAACTTTGCATGGTTTTTTTTCTTATTTTGAGTTTTCTGTGTTCTTTAAAATGTATACAAGGAATATATCTAGTTGATCATGGAAAAATCCAATAAACCTTATTTTACAAAATAAATTTCAACGTGAGAGTGCATAAAAATATGTCTAATGTCTCTCTACAAGTTTTTCAGGGCAATAATAGTAAACTTTCCTCATTTAGGTTAAATGCTTTGCCCATTTTATAGAGGAGGAAACTGAGGCTCGTAGAGTTTGGTAACTTCTCAGACCACTGATTGTGTTGGCGAATATGGTTTTGATGATAATGACCACTGCAACCTCAAGCCATTTACAGCAAATGTGACCAACACAGATCGCCAGGACTAGATATTCATTTATTTATTTTATTTATTTATTTATTTTTTTCAGAATCAGAAAAAGAATTTATTGACATAAGTTTCTCCAAGACGTAGAGAAAAAGCCCATCCATTGTTTGGAATTCCAGCTAGCCTCCACCTACCTTAACTTTTCAGCTTTATTTAGAAAGAAACAATTGGTTCCCCAAAAAAAAAAAAAAATTCTTGGATTTAATCCAAAAAAGACAATCTCTTGGTGCATCCCATAGCCAGCCAACAAATTTCAGCAAACTTCCTCCACCCTCTCCTTTTCAGGATTAGGACCCTGAGGTCTTGAAACTGAATCATTAAGGACTCAGTTATGCTCAGGAGGTGGGACACCCTGAGCATAACTCATCTATGTTGGAATGGTTTTTTTATAGGGAGGGCTATTAGCGATTTAATATTATAATTTCATTCATTTTCATCAATTAGAATATTGAGTTATCTGGAGAGCCTATTCCTCCCACATTCTGGTTAGTTTTCACTTTAAGTAAGGCAGTAGAGTATCCAAGGGACTTATATCAAAGGGTCTGAATGCTTCAGTGATGATGGTAAATTTCACTCGTTGTTCTAGGCATCTTGCTTAGTCTCCCTTCACTCTGATTCCCAGCTAACTTTAATTTCCCCTGATGGCCAGCTCCATGACCTTTGCACTCCTGGAAATGAAAAATCTGTCAGTTCATGTCGAGCACAAGAAATGTTCATGAGCCCTTTGCTAGATCCACTGAAACAAAGGAAAGCAATTCTGGTCTTCAGCACCCAGTAATTAAGGAACAACACCTCATTAGTAATAGAGAGAATATGGGGCAATGAGAGGTCTCAGCCAGAACTCCTGCAGAGCCTAGAGAACCAGCTTGGTTGGTGGAGGAGATAAATAGATACCAGTGAGTCAGTCAAGTTTAGTACACACTGAAAGCCTTGATACAGAGGGCATTCTGTAAATCAACACCAGCTTGTGCTCTGAGTCTCCAAGTCCTGTGGAAGTCACAACAATAAGCTGAGATGCTGGAGGACAAGCAATGATAAGGATTTCATAGCCAAAGTTTTAAACAGGCATAGGGAGCAGGCTTCATCTCAAACGTCGAGTCTGATTGACGGAGGCTGCACAGAACGCTGCCTTGAGAAGGATCAGAGGCTCCCATCCCAGTGAGCAGGAAAAGGGGTACCTGTGCTAAGGTGTGGGGAGGGGGCAGCCACTGTGCCAGGCATGGGCCAGCCCTGGCCCAAATTCTCATGGAAATTACTTTTCCAAAAAACAGAAGCTGCCTAAGCAACACGAGTCTTAGGCAAAATCAAGAGGAAGAGGAAATTTAGCAAACCAAGCCTCCTTCTGACATTTCCCTTCTCCCAGTCTCTAAGCACCCAGATAACTGTCTGTTCTTTCACGAATATTTCAGACCCTGCATTTCCTCCAGGGAGCTCATGACAAACAATTTAAAGGATTCACATTTCAAAAGAAATCAAAATGTCCTTCTAAGGAGCTGAAGAGAGGGAATTGGGACCACTAGTAAGAGGGAGGAGCTGGGGGAAGGAATTCGGCTTACTCCTATCGGTGGTGATGAACTCTGGCTCCAACAGAAGGAAATCCCTGAATCTGAAGAAAGGAGGAATTAGTGTTTCCACTTCCTGATTCTACCAGCCCTAACTCTGACTTCCTTCCTCTATTACAAGCATAAACACAAAGATCTTTCGCAAAATCTGGAGGAACTGGGTGGAGGGCCTTAGGATCCACAGGAGCCTAAGTAGAAGCATCACATTGGGCCCAGAGAGAAGTCATGTGGTCTTTTTTTCTGAGTTTACTGCCTTCCTCCTAGAAGCTACAACTAATTCACCTAAGCAGTCCTTTCTCTCTCCCCAGACCTAGGCTCCAGGTGCCAACAAGGATGGAGGGACAGAGAAGGAGACCCAAACAATGGAAGAAGCATGAATCCTGTGTAGCCAAAATGTAGATATCAGCCTTCCAAGGGTTTTCCACTTGTGTTCCATTTGACTTCGTCCCACATAGAGAGATACCCCTCAAAACCTCTCTTCTTTCTTAAAGTCCCAAGGATTGCCATTCCAAAGCAGCTGGCATTAGGTCTCTGGCAGCCCTGCTCTGGTCTCAGAAGCCTACTGCACACGCAGGTACATCTGGGAGTGGGAGAAGGGAGACACAGCAGAAGAGGAGGGGGCCGCACAGCTAGAGGCCATCTCTCTTCCTTCATCAGGATAGAAGCTTGGAAAAAAGGCAGAAGAACTTAGACAAGCCTCTCCCTTTTCATGTCTGAGGTAGCACCAAGTCAGCTGAAGGTGAAACTCAAGCTCATTATTATGAAAACTAGATCAAACAACTGGGAGAACTCATCAGGGGAGAGCACCATCTCTGGTCTTGCCACGCATGCTTACTTTATTCAGGAAATTGACCCCAGGGTCCTGGATGACCCTTTACACATCATTCTGAGCCAAAGGAGTTTGGAGGCTACGCTTACAAACCTCTAGGTTCCTGGACCTACTTCTCTGCCCTCCAAGGTAAGCTAAGACATCTAGTAAGTGATAAATAAATGGATGAACCAATAGTTGACTCTAGGCCTTCAAGGTTGGATGAACCAATAGTTGACTCTAGGCCTTCAAGGCTGCATGGTCCACCCAGGGATAGACTTTTCTGTGTAAGTCCTCAGCCGGTGAGGGTAAAAGCCTAGTCCCCCTACCTTGCCATGGAGACAGCTGATTTTGTCAAGGCTTAGAGCTAAGTCGGCCTCACCCAGGGATACTCTGTTACCCCTGAGCCTATCCTAATCCACCCAGTCAGGACATGTTGCCTCTACTGGGCCATCCAACCCAGCTCTGCCCTTCCCAGCCTGGTTACTCCCTCATCCCTGTACCCCTAGGGAGAGGACGGCATGTACACAGCACGGGAGAATTGCACGGACTTTAGGTCTGGTCGATTCTGGTATAAATCGCGGCTCAGTCATTTTTGGCTGAAAAACTCAGCAGGTTACCTAACTCCTCTGTGTCTGACACTGTAATAGGAGGATAATAACACCTACCTCACTGGCATTCTATTGGGTTGGCCAAAAAGCTCGTTTGGGGTGTTCTGTAAGATGTTAACTTAAGTGCCCAGAATAGTGCCTGACAAAGTAGGAACTCAATACATGTATGCTGGGTGAATGAATAGGATCTTTGAAAGGACACCAATAAATAACTTATGTAAAGAGCCTGATTTGGGAGTAGATGCTCAGTAAATGGGAGTAGTGATTACTGTCAATTTGATGATGTTGCTGAGTATAATAGAGAGTAAAAGCCCCCGAGCCTGGCTTTTACAAATTCATGGGGTGCTGGGCTTGAACGTTAAGGGCCATTGTCCACCAGGCCCTCAGCTCCCGATGAAAGGTGCTTTTCTCACATCCTCCCATGCAGTTGTTGGAGACTTTGCCCTGCTCTCCTGCTTGGCCTGGCCTGTGCTCTTCCTACCTCCGGCCCAGCTCTGACCCAAGCCTGACCCCAAAGCCTCTGCAGGACAACAGAGCTGCCATCTGGCTGCCACAGGGACAGCTGTCTCATCTTCATGTAAAAGTCAGGACTTTCCTCTCCTTCCCCTCTTCTTGGCTCCTTCATTTGGCACCTGGACCACTATTCATTAGCCAGTCCTACTCAAAGGCCACGGCTCCTTCTTGGAAACTGCACAGATCTGAAAACAAGGGCCCCAAACCTCTCTGCCAACAGGGACATTGCACAATGCCAGCACTGTGTTCCGGGTGAAGGGAACCCAGTTTCAGAGAGGAGGGCAGGCACTCTCCCCTACGCTTGGGGAGACCGCCTGGACGTTTAAGTGCCTCTCGTTCAAAGGGACAGATTTGGTTTTGAAAACCTAAGTGTCCATCGACAGATGAATGGATAAAGAAGATGTGGCACATATATACAATGGGATATTACTCAGACATAGAAAGAAACGAAATTGAGTTACTTGTAGTGAGGTGGATGGACCTAGAGTCTGTCATACAGAGTGAAGTAAGTCAGAAAGAGAAAAACATATACCATATGCTAACACATATATGTGGAATTAAAAAAAAAATGGTTCTGAAGAACCTAGGGGCAGGACAGGAATAAAGATGCAGACATAGATAATGGACTTGAGGACACGGGGAGGGGGAAGGGTAAGCTGAGACAAAGTGAGAGAGTGGCATGGACATATATACGCTACCAAATGTAAGATAGCTAGCTAGTAGGAAGCAGCCACATAGCACAGGGAGATCAGCTTGGTGCTTTGTGTCCACCTAGAGGGGTGGGATAGGGAGGGTGGGAGGGAAACACAAGAGAGAGGGGATATGGGGTGTAAGCACACATATAGCTGATTCACTTTGTTATACATCAGAAAGTAACACACCATTGTGAAGCAATTATACTCCAATAAAAATGTTAAAGATAAAATAAAATTAAATAAATGAGAGTATATTCAACATAAAAAAAAAAAAAAAAAGAATGTCAGACAACCCTGGCTTCAGCCTGGACATGCCTCTCCATGCCCACCGTCACCACACCCACAAGGACAATCTTTTTTCAGGGGATAATAGGTGGTTGCCATATTTGTATAATATGAACAATGTCAGGAAGGAACCCACCCCAGAAATATGACCTCCCTGGATGCCTGGGATTCCACTATTAGTGATTCACTCCTTTGGGTTGAGCACCACCCACTCTCTGGCTGTGCTGGAAAACACAAATTCTCCTGGGAGGGAGTAACACATTAAGTACCTAACACATGGAGTGAATAACTTCATTCGACATTTTATTTCCTCCTGATAGGAGAGATATGAGGATGCTGGGCCCATTAGCCCATAGGATGCTGGGTCGGGGTGGGTATTGTAGGAATCAGAGAGGAGGGAAAGATTTTCAGTCAAACTTCATTAGCATCACCTAGAGCTAGGCCCACTTGCTCCACCAGAAAGCAACTGGCTCTGGAGCTTTTGATTTTCATGAGTTACTTGCCAAAGGATTCAAAGAGACAACATACAGAGGATTAACTCCGTACCCCCATATGAAATCGGTATTTGACAAATTATTTCACCCTTCCCGTGAATGGAAAGATATATTTGTTTTGGGGGAGAGGGCTGGTCTGTGCCTGTCCCTCGTCTTCTGGGAAAGACAGGTCAAAGAAATCAGGTTTCTCCTCTACTCCTTATTAGAGCATGGGCCCTCCTATGCCCAACCAACACGCTGGGCCCATGGATCCTGCTGTGGACGAGAAAGAGAGGACTGAGTACAGGTGTTTGAGAACTGCTCAGTAGGGACCTGCTTTCTTCATCCCGAGGCTGTGAGAGTTTGAAGAGCCTGCTCTGCTTCCCAGCTCTGTAAATTCTCTCTTGTAGACCAGGCCCTGCTCTGGGCCTCAAGAGGCTGACCTCTAGGGACTGCATTACCAGCCTCCTTTGCCCTCTGCCTTCAAGATACACTCATCCAATGGGAGGTGCTAAGAGGAGATTGGGAAGTAGGAGACGAGAGAGGCACGCAATTTATTTCCCCCACTCCCTCCCTACTGGCCAGGGTTGCGGCAGTAGCTGAACCCCCTGAGCTATGGTCACATCCTGTAAGGCAGCCCCTCTCCCATGGCTCCAGTGACCACAGGGGTCATCTATCCAGGAGTGGAAAAGACTGCTCATTCTTGCTAGTCCCTGGGTGCACTGCCAGCTCTTACTGGACATCATCCCTTTACTTCCCCTCCAGCAGCATGCTTGTAAGGACCAAATGGGTTTCCAGATGCAGTTTCTTCACCAATACTTGCTGAAAGATGAAATGCCCATGAGAAGAAGCTCCCCTTTGGGAGAAGCCATGTAGATCAGAATCAAAATCAACCTATGCTCAGCCAGTCCATTCCCAAGACTCCTGGGCTCACCCTGGATGTCCAGATTCACTTTCTCTATCAGCAGAAACACTTCCTCCTTCTGGAGCAGGTATTTTGAGGACGATTTCTTCTCCTTTGGTTTCTTATGGTCATTTTCGTCACTTCTTTGATCAGTGGGAATTTCCCCTGTTAGTCCCCATGTTGGCAGAGCCAAGGAGTAGTCAATCAAAGATAGTACGCTTTCTCAAAGAACAAAAAAATACACAGAAGCAGGTTTGTCCTCTTTAGCCTCTTTCTTTATTGAAATTATCCAATTCACACTTTAAACCAGAACATTGCTTGTTCCCCAGTCCTGGAACCTCCACATGACCAAAAAAACAAAAAACAAAAAAGTTTGTAAGAGCTGAGAGGGCCCATAAAGTTCAACATGGAGGACAGCAAGTCCCCCATTTCCAAAAGTTGGAAGGGATCTGCCCAAGGTTACATCAGTGACAGAGCTTGGGCCAAAACCCCAAGATTCCTAGCACCCAGGATCAGTAGCCTTCCTGCCAGTCCACGGACTTGGGCAGCCCACCTACCCAATAAGAGCTCTTAGACTACTGAATTCACTTAACTGTTTCCCCTACAAGTCTGTGAGCTCTGTGACCCAACTAGAGCCCTCGTCTAACTGAATTTACTTACCTGCTTCCCCTAAAGGACTGAACAAGCTCAATGAGGAAGGATGCAAGCCATGCTCACTATTTTACCTGCAGCCCCTGGTTCCTTGTCCGGAGCATTAATTCCTTCTTGAATGAGTGAAGATTCTGTGTGCAGATCTCTGTGCTTTCAGGCATCAGGCGTTTTCAAACACTTACTTCCCCAAGTCCTCACCAGTGAGCATCGATTAAAGGTTCATTCGAAGTCACAAGCCCTTTATAGAAGCCCCTCAAGGTCATCCTTGGGCAGACCCCACGGTGGGGTTCCTCACTCCTGAGATTTGTGTACAGGAGAAATCTGGGTCAAATGAACAGCCAGAGAAGCCTTGGAAATAAATAAAGGGCAGAGATGGCTCCAAAGAGCGTGGTGAGTCTGTTTTCACAGAAGGCAGCCCACTGTTCAGTGATTACTGGTTATTAGTAGCTGCCATTATTGTTTACTACCTACCAGGCCCAATTTGTATCTCCATACACCATCTCAATTGATCCTTATAACTGTCCTACAAGTAAAGTGTTACGTTCCCTGATTTTTAGGTGAGGAAATCTGGCTCAGAGAGGTTAAGCCACTCACCGAAGATCACACCACTTCCACATCTGTGTCCATCCCTCTTGATAATGATGCTTCTTCCAAGAGGACCCTGGATTTTCTTAAAGCATCAGTTCATAACGTCACCTGACTTCCCCTCCCCCTTATCCACGACAATCCAGTTCCAAAGTTGAAATTAAGTAGAGGTGGGGATGTTGACAAAGTGCAGGGTTCAAGACAATCAGTCTGGTTTGCTCTAACTGAGAAGTGGCTTTGAGCGAATAGAGGAGCTGGGGTTCACGGGGCAGTTTGCAAGGAATGGAACAAGTCCAGCCCTCAGAATTGTCCTTTTCCTCTTTCTACGCCCTTGTCTGTAGACTACTATCTGGGCTCATCATAACAGATCATACAAAAGGCTTTCAATTCATTATATCATTTGAGCTGCTCAACAACCCTGAGGTAAGAAAAGATTACTATCACCATTTTAAGATGAGGAAATATCACCTCAGGGAGGTTAAGTTACTCGTCCAAGTTCCCACAGCTAGTAAGAGGAGGAGACAAACTCCCAAGCCTTCTCGTATCAGGATCAGTTCTCCTTCCCCTGCACTGAGCCTTGTGGAGAGAAATGTGAAGGATATGGACTAGATGAAGCCGAAGTAGCCTTGGCATTGACCCAGCCTGCTCCAAGCCACAACCTCAGCCTCCACCACTGAGTTCCGTGGATGACTTAATTACTCTTTGTTAACACCAGCCAAGATGGCTGCCAAGTTCAAGACGCAGCAGGTCGTTTTCTGCTTCTGACCGCCCAGGGGCATCCTGGGAGTGGTAGCCAGGCTTTGGTGGTGGGGTCTAGAAGGAGAGTGGAGCTCCCTTCTGACCACAGACAGCTGGAGGCCACATGGCCTGGCCACAGGACAGAGTTGGGGCAACACTATGCTAACTCGGGGAGCTTACTGTGTGGTGACCAACACCATAAAATCCCACTCGCGCTGTGGGTCCAGAGGACACAAAGGAAGAAAAAAAGAGAGGGAAATAGAGATGACGGGTAAATTCCATTTTACAACTCCTTTAGTACTTAGCCTGGTTAATATAAAGGGTGGTGTTCGGGTTCAAAGCCCAGCAGCATCGTTTTCCGGCTCTTACCTGAATCTGTTTCCACATCTTCGTAGGGTTGTGGGCAGACCTGAGATGTTGTATGTGGACATATCTTTGAGCACTATATTCCAGGTACTCAGTACTATGTATTGATTGCCTCCTTTAATCTTAAGGGCTCTGTGAAGTAGAAACTGTTCTATCTCTATTTTACGATGAGGGCAGTGTCTCAGCAAAGGTAATTTGCCCAAAGCACATTTGTAATTTGCCCAAAGCACACAGCCAAAAAGTGCTGGAACTGGGGTGACGAATGTCAGCTGATAGTAACAATTCTAATTCTAGCCTGTGAGCCCCTTGAAAGCAGACATCAAAACTTGGGTTTAGGGCTTCCCTGGTGGTGCAGTGGTTGAGAGTCCGCCTGCCGACGCATGGGACCCGGGTTTGCGCCCCGGTCCAGGGGGATCCCACATGCCGCGGAGCGGCTGGGCCCGTGAGCCATGGCCCCTGAGCCTGCGCATCCGGAGCCTGTGCTCCGCAACAGGAGAGGCCACAACAGTGAGAGGCCTGCGTACTGAAAAAAAAAAAAAAAAAAAAAAAATTGGGTTTAGTTTTTTAAATTATGAAATATTTCAAGCAGAGAAAAGTGTATAATATGACAAATGCTTGGGTAGCAAACACTCAGCCTAAGAAACAAAATGTTAAAATTAAAGTCTCTGCACATCTCCCCAATCCTTTACCTCCTCACCCTCCCCAGAGAGAATGAGTCATTCATTCATTCAACAGTGTTTATTAACTACCCACTCCACCCCATGAGTGGCTTCTAGATGCTGAAATGTTTTAAGCATTTTCCTGGATGGAGAGTTCATCATTTACATCCCTGTTCTATACTTTTACCATATATTCAGATATTCATGAGCAATATTTGATATTTGTTTCATGGTTTGAAACTTTGTATAAACAATAAAACATTTCTAAATCCTTCTGAAATATCATGTCTTGATAATCTTTTTTCTCTTTGAGAAAAAGAGAGACAGAGAGAGACCATCCATATATTACATTAGTCATAGCAGTAACAATAAATGCATGAAGTTGAAGTGAAAAAACATATTCCTTCTTAAGAAAAGAAAAATTAGGAGCTTCTCACTTTATCCTGAACCATCTCACTTCAAATGAGCTTATCAATAATTTGGTGAAGGGTATGGGTGTTGTGGGAGTTGATACTGCAACCTGTTCTAACTAAAATCCAAACTAAGATCACATTGGAAAGTGACAGTGATAATAACACAGCATCACATTTGTATAGTGTGTTGTCATTTTTAAGGCATTCTCAGAAACATTGCTCTCAGGATCATAATATGTTAGAGGGGAGAGATTGCAGCAATCACCCGGTCCAGAGGGTTTCAGAGTTCATTTTACCAGCAGAATATATTTTTTCCAAACTAAATCTTACCTAGAACACCTCTGCTTTAAATGAGTGGAGAGTCCAGAGGCTTTTACCCAACTCAGCCTTCTGCTCACATCCTCTGATCCTTGAGACAACTGTGGAGACCTAAGGCTCCAGAGAAAGATCTTGTTTACACACTTTATTTTACGAATAGAGAAACCAAGGGGACCAAAAGGGGGAACAGAGCTTGCATCCACTGGTTCTCTACTTTGTGTCCAACATGCATTTCTCATTTAATCCTGCCAGCAGAGGTACAAAAACATAACTAGCCCAAGATCATACAGTTGTATTTTAAAAGTCCACAGGACTGCCAATAAGTACAAGGCAGAGTTAAGATTTAAAATCAATCTTGAGACTCCAAGCCCAGCAGCTCAAAACTTGGAGTCAGACACCCCACTGCAGCTTCACTTGTCTTCACTACAGTCTAGCTGGACAGATCTTTCTGAGTTTATCTTTCAAAAGTAGGCTCAGTCCAAAGAGACATTTGTGACCTTATTGGATGCAGTTGGGTGACAATGTGGCTGCCCTGGAGGACAAAATAGGTCAGGCCCTTGGCAAAGATGTGATATGGATAATCTGCCTAAAGCCCCCTTCTCCCCTTCCTTGGGCAGCCCCCTCCACTCCCTTCCAGCCCCCTGCCCTACATTCCCAAGACCCTATTGCTGATCTATAGGATCCACGGACACCAGTTTTCCTCTCCTTTCCCCAGTGCATGGCATCAGTCCAATTCTCCCACACCTTGATCTCCGCTCACTGAAAGAGCTCCAGTGTAATACAAGATTACTTATTGACTTAACTTATGTTAAATATGCATATCATCAAAGTAGCACACAAAGAGTAATATTACTGGTAGAAATTTTAGGTGCCAGATTAGACCAGTGAGAGAGATATTTATGGAGAAGGAAGTCTTTCTCTGATTCCCCAATAATGCCACACAGATAACTAGATTATAGTTCCAAATCCTTTCATATGCAATGTGTTCATATTGGCATTTGAGGAGCCCTGGAATCTTTCTTTTAGGGCCTTTCACAGAGGGAAAGGGAGATTGAGAGGCAGGCTCACCCTGACTTCGAAGACAAGTACCTCCTCTTTCTACCATGAGTGATAGCATGCATTCATCAAATATTCCACGTGCTCCTGTATATTTCCCAGTCTGGCTTCCAGCTAGGTTGGGGCCCTGTGACTAGCTCTGGCCACCGACCATGGGCCTAATTGACATGTGCCACTCCTGAGCTAAAGCAGTTAATGGCTGATATGCCTCTTCCATCTCTCTCTTCCCCTGCCTCAATGCCTTGAAGGTCATTTGTTCTAGATGGTGCATCTATAAGAAAGAGAAGGGCTAACCAGGCTGCACCAGACATTTGATGAGTGAGAAATTAATGTTTATTATATTGCCATTGAAATGTTAGGGGTTTTACTACTGCAGCGTAGCAGAGCCTATCCTGATGGATACGCCGTGTAAAATGGCATTTGAACCGTGCTTGTGCTGAGCAGGGTTGTTGGCTCTAGTTCCCCATTCCCTGTAACTCAGGAGCTAGAAAAGAAAAAATCAGCATTTCCCAGACACCCTTGAAGGTATGGTTCTAGAAGCAAATTAGGTTTCCCCAATAATGCCCTTGTGTGAAGTGGCAATATGATTGAAACATGAGTGTTTAGAGGCATTTCAGTCACTGGACTCCTTATTCCAGGGTCCAATCATCAGCTTCATGGATGGCAGAGGCACTTGTGGTGAAAACAGCTGGGGCATCAGCTTTCTAATCTCTGGATCATAGGATGACTTTGAGATAGTGTAGGGGTAACCACCGGACTTCCACTCCTCCAGATCTTACAACAGTGCTGTAAGCTCTTAATCCCCTGAATTGAATCCATTTCTGCTTAAAATACTCAGTCTGTTTCCTTAACTGAACCCTGACTGAATCCATGTTACTTTAAAAAGTTTGAATCCCTTTGGGGAAAGATAATATAGCAACGAGGAAGATGATGCAGAGCATTCCAAAGGCTCAAACCGGGGAAAAGGCAGATTCTTCAAGATCTCAGAAGTTTGGAGAAAAAAATATAGTAAGAAGAATTTTCACAAAACCATGAGTTCATTTTAAAACCGTACCTTCAAGTGATTTAATGCAAATTCTTTGCTTTATAATTGAAAATGCAAAGGATGCCCAGAGAAACTAAGTACCTTCTCCAAGGTGGCACAGCCAGTAAAGGCAGAACTGTGGTTCAAATTGAGGTCCCCTGAATGCAGATCTTACTAACCATTTTCCAGACTCCATCAGGAGGCCCATCCACCAGCCCAAATAGCCAAAACAATCTTAAGAAAGAAAAAGAAAGCTGAAGGCATCACACTTCCTGATTTCAAATTATATTACAAGCTATAGTAATCAAAACAGTATGGTACTGGTATAAAAACAGATACATATACCAGTGGAACACAACACAAAGCCCAGATATACACCCACGCATATATAGTCAACTAATCTTTGATCAGGGCACAAAAAATACACAATGGGGACAGGATGGTCTCTTCAATAAATGGTACTGGGAAAACTGGATATCCACATGCAAAAGAATGAAAATGGTCCCCTGTCATACACCACTCACAAAAATTAACTCAAAATAGATTAAAGTCTTGAACGTAAGACCTGAAACCATAAAACCCTATATGAAGCCATAGGGCAAAATTCCTTAACACTGGCATTGGCAATGATTTCTTGGATAGGATACCAAATGTTCAGGCAACAAAGGCAAAAATAAACAAGTGGGACTACATCAAACTAAAAAGTTTCTGCACAGTAAAAAAAAAAAAAAAAATCAACAAAATGAAAAGGCAACATATGGAATTGGAGAAAATATTTGCAAACCATATATCTAATACAAGTCGATATCCAAAATATTTACGAACTCCTACCACTCAATAGGGAAAAAAAACCCAGAACGAAACAACGAAAACAAATCTCATGCACACCCACAATACTCTGATTTTAAAAATACACAAAGGATCTGAAGGGACATTTTTCCAAAGAAGACATGGCTAACAGGTACATAACATCACTAATTATCAGGGAAATGCAAATCAAAACCACAATGATATATCACCTGTCAACTGTTAGAAGGCTTTTATCAAAAAAACAAAAGATAAGTGTTAGAAAGGACGTGGGGAAAAGGAAACCCTTGTGCACTGTTGGTGAAGATGTTAACTGGTAGAGCCATTATGAAAAAAATATGGAGGTTCTTCAAATAATTAAAAATAGAAGTACCATATGATCCAGGACTCCCACTTCTGGGGATATATCTAAAGGAAATGAAATCAGTATCTCAAAAAAGTATCTGCGCTCCTGTGTTCATCGTAGCTTTACTCACAAGAGCCAAGATAAGGAAACAATGTAAGTGTCTGTCAATGGATGCATGGATAAAAAAGATATGTTATGTATATACAATGCAATATTATTCAGTCATGAGAAAGAAGGAAATCCTGCCATTTGCAACAAAATGGATTTACCTAGAGGACATTATGCAAAGTGAAATTAGCCATATAGAGAAAAATAATGTATGATCTCACTTATATATGGAACCTTAAAAAATAAAAGTCAAACTCATAGAAACACACAGTAGAGTGGTGGTTACCAGGGACCCGGTAGGGGTGGGCACAGATGGGAAGAGGCTGGTCAAAGGTTACAAGCCTTCAGTTATACAATGAACAAGCTCTGGAGAGCTAATATACAGCATGGTCACTGTAGTTAGTAACACTGTGTTGCGTACTTGAAGTTTGCTAAGAAAGTGGACCTCAAGTGTTCTCGCCACAAGGAAAAGGTTACTATGTGAGCTGATGGATATGTAAACAAACAGAATTGTGGTAATCATTTCACAAAGCATATATATGTCAAAGCACACAATTTTATTTGTCAGTTATACCTCATTAAGCTGAAAAATTTTGAGGTCCCCTGAGACTCCGACCACAGTTCCTTCTGTCGTATAAGGCCAGCTTTGAGTCCTTTACCGTTGGGGACCCACCTGAGTGTTATAGAGGACCAGGTGTGCAATTGACACCTGCCCAGAGCAGAGGAGAGTCTGTCACATGCTCGCAGCGTTTAAGATTGTGAAAGACATGCTTGAAATGAAATCTAAAGATTGGTATTCGCTCCCATGGCAGGGTTTAGAAATATATACAGTCCTCATAAAGAGCAGCCATTGCAAACCAAAAGCCTGTTAAGTGCCTAGAGATTTTATTTCAGAGCTAACAACCTGAGTTCCTCAGGTGTCTCCAGTAACGACACCCCGCGTGACCTTGAGCCTCTAAGCTTAAGCATCTTTTGCCTCATTTTCTCTGTCTGTAAAAGGGAGATAATGACACTAGCTGTTGGATCATATTGGAGATCCCCAGATCAAAGGGGCTCTGCCTGGACCAAACAAGATGATGACGGTGCTTACCATCATTAGTGTTGTTATTATTATTGTTGTTTGGGGTGGCCGTGTTGCAGCCCAGGAAGTAGGCAACTCCCAAGGTTGATTCAGCTCCAGGGCAGAATGAGGAGGCATTTTAGCGCTGCAGAAGCCATTGACAGAGAGACAGCCCACTTTGTCGGCATCCCACGATAGCATATTCCTAGGCTCCCCACATGGTGACCCCATGTGGTACCTTGAAGCTGAACCACACCTAGAACATCTCCAAGCGGTAAATATTTGTCTTTGGAGAAGGAAGCCAGTGAGGAAGACCCCATCATTTCTTGTGTTATGTTGTCCCCGTCATCACACAGCCAGCTAAAGAGCCCTGGGATCATACCCAGGAGGCTTTAGATCGAGTCCCAGTTCCACCAACTAGAACAGAGTGGCTTTGAACATGAGCCAGAATTTCTCAAGATATTCATTCCCTGATTATAAAATAAGGATGTTAAACTAAAGTAATCCCTTGGTCTCTTACTTCTGATATTTAGTTACCCTGAAAATCATGACAGAGGAGTCTGCCCATATAAGGCCTTGCCTGGCACATTTCTCCAGAGGCTGTTGGTCCCTTGCCCACACTCATGCAGTCATGGTCTAAGTCTGGGGCAAGGAAATATACTGACCTTGTTCTGAAATTTACCAGCACACTGAGGACTCAAAATAGAAAGCTAAATTCTATGTATTGGTAGACATTTATTGTGATTTTCAAAGTATGCTCATGTACTACCATGGCCTGCCTTTAAGTGACCTATGTACAAAAGGTGCCCCATTTGGGTGGATGAATTTGAAAAACACCTCCTCTTGGTGAATGCTGCTCTGTGGACACATGGCTTATAACCAGACTATACTTTGTGCAAAGAGAAAGGTATCCCTATCCCCAGGTGGGTACAGTGCTGTGCAAGATCCCAAGTCTTGATGAGTAGAACATGAGCTGGATATCAACTCCCAAGTGCCTTGGCTAACACTTCTGTGCAGTATACACACTACACAACTGTAAATGGCAGTCGCAGATCTGTTGACTCCTCAGGGTTCCCTGAGCCCTCTCACGAACCTCAGAGGGTTGATGGGAAACATCTTCCCCATCCCACCAGCTGCTTGTACTTGCTTTACATGATATGGGCCATCCTTGAAATTTTTTATCTGAACAAAATGGGACTTTAAAAAGCCTGATAGTCACTATGAATATATAACAAAGAAATAAATAAAAGGAGCTTTTCTTGGAGATATGCAAAGGCTCAAATCTAGAAAAAATATTTTCTTAGCCATGATAATTTAGAGAAGTATGTATAGTTGGTAAGAATTTTCAGGCAACATGAACTCAGGACTGCAAAATTCTTTTCTTTTTTTCCCCCTCTTTCTCTAATTGGATGTACTTTCTGCCTGGGATCTCTATTCTGGCCAATGTAGAATTATTAGTCTAGTTACTTTAAAATAAACTAAGTCAAAATCAGTGGTTTTTAACAACCATTTCAGCTCAGTGTGTGTGTGCACGTGTGTGTGTGATAGGAACATCGCCCTTTGTACAGTGTAAGAAGGAAGTTACCTCACTGTCTGCATCTGCTTGGTCCCATGCTGGCCTCTGGCTTCAAATGTAACACATCCCACCTGGTCCTTACTCACGTCCCATGCTGGCAAATTTTCTGAGATGCAACCGTGTCCTCATCAGATGCCTGAAGCATCCCCACCCTCCATCCTCTGCCAGGGGGTCCACACACATTCGGGCAAGGACCACTTGTAGGTCTCCCAGCTCTCATTTTTGTTTTCGCTCTCTTCTTCTCCCCTCCCATTCTTTCTCCTCCCCTTCCCTCCCCTGCCCTCCCTATCCTCCCTCTCCCTCTCCCCTTCTTTCTCTTCCCCTTCCATACACTAACTTGATGCCATTGGGACATTCAGAGGTCCAACCCTCAGCACTCTGAGGCTTTGGGAAAACTGGAAGGCTTCCTCTACACCTTTTTTCTCCCCACTAGATATTACCATTTCTACTCTATGGCAGTTTTTCTGTGATGAACAGAGAACTTACCTTAAGCTTGAAAACTCCCCAGACTGCTCATCGGGAATCTTGACACAGGTCCTCTTGACTTCAAGGCATGTCCTATCATGCCTGCCCTCACCAAGATTCATCTCACAGGGTGGCGAGAGGCACAAGGTAGGGCCACTTACACTCACGTCTAAACCTCTGACTTCACTTCTACCTCTCTTCTTTCCCAAAGATCAGAGGCCAGTAGTGAGGGAAGGAATTGGCTAATTACATCAACTTCCCGAATCTTCCATCTGAACCCTCAGCACTAGAACTTTAAATATGTGCCACCTTTGTTTGGGAGTTCCACCATGCCTTGAATGGAAAAAGGTCCTCAAGATGTGAACAAGTTGAATATGGGAGTCACAACACATGCATTAATGTGTCATATGTTATCCTGCTACAAGATAGCACTAGTGGGGTGGAGGGGTGGCTGAAGCTGGGGCACCCTTAGTGCACTACAAATGAGAAAACTCTAGAGCAGAATGAGAGCCAAGCAATGGCAGTTGGATGACAAGCAGGAAGGGAAGGCACTGTAAAGATATTTATCAAAAGTACTTTTTAAAAAAACATGTGTCCCCTACAGCCCAGCAATTGCATCTCTAGGGGGTTAGCTTAAGGTAACTAGACAAGTGCACAATGATTATCTACAAAGTTGTTCCATGCAGAATTGTTTACAATGAAAAGATTTGGAAATCATCAGCATGATTAGGAAACTAATCGGCATGATTAGGAAACAGATATGTAAATAACCATGCTCTTGCAAAAGGATATTATGTAACCATTAAAAAGTGATGACCTAAACTCTATTTTTTGGAGTGGAAAGATATTAAGGTATCTGAAAAACCAGATTACTAAGCAAAATTGACAGTACCATCTCATTTTTAAAATATATATATTCTAGTGTGAGATGCTCTCTGCTTTACTTATATTTTCTAAATTTTCTACAAAGAACAAGTATTACTCTCTTAATAAAAGAAAGTAATGAAAAAAAATTTTGGTTGTATTCAGAAGATAAGCTGTGTGTTTGGAGGAAACAGGGAAAACCACTCCCGGGCAAAACAGAGAGTTGCCAATGCTGGAAACTTGTTGACAGGCCCAGTGTGCTCCCTTTGGGGGACAGCTCTTCTGTGGCCCTGCCCTTCTCAAAGGGCACTAATCAGGTTCTTCACTGCAAACAACAGAGCCCACTGGGGCCAGTTTCAGCAGAAAGGGAGTTTATTAAAGGATATTGGGACTTCCACTTCTGGGAAGGTAGAGTAGATGTACTTCTTCCTATTCCTCCCACTAAGTACAATTAAAAACCATAGACGTTATATATATATTATAATCATAAGAAAATTCTGAAAGATGGGGAGAGGAAGGCAGACAGGCTGGGGACTTGGGACCCAAAGAGTGACATGGAGGTGAGTTCCCTGGGTTTTCTTTTCGTCTCATATATCCCAGAGTGGGAGCTGAAGAAACCTGTAACCCAGAAATGCAAATAAGCAGAGACATAAATAAGCCCTAATAAAAACCTCTTCTCTCTAGCCAAGAACCAGGAAAGGATAGCAAGACAGAAAACTTTTAGACAATAACTGCTCTACTCCACCCAAACATCACAGAAAAAATCGTGCCTACCCGCACCCAGGCCAGCAAAGGCAAAAATGAGGAAGCCACACTTCCACCCTCGCCAGGCTGTAATGAGGATCCCCAACCCTCCTGCCCATGTGGTATCAGAGAAGATCGAGTACTGGGCTGGGGTCTCCATTGCAACAAATGGTATCAAGCTCCTGATGAACCAGTTGTCAGTAGAGCCCTTGTGGGGAGCCTGAACTTCCACCTCCACCTACAATTATCATGCCACCCTGTTCCTTCCCCACTGGGGTGGTATTTGAGGAGGCCTAGGGAAAAGTCAGGACTTTGTCACTACCCAGATGTAATGAGGCCACCTCCCTTGGCTTCAGTGGAAGACACGTGGTAAGAAGTAACAAGGCACTCCTACCGCTCCCAGCAAGGGTGATATCGGTGAAGGCCTAGTGGGGAACCAGAACTCCCTCTTCCACCATTGTAATGAGGAATCCCTATCCCACTCAGGTGTCAACAGAGGCCATGTGAGGGCCTGGATTTCTACTCTCACCTGGCAGGAACAGGGCAGCACCTCTCCCTTCCCCTGCCAGAGCAGTGTCCAAAAAAGTCAGCTACAACAGAAGATGTGAATAAAATCCAGAGTACCACGCAAAATAACAAAAATGTCCAGTTTCAGTAAACTATAACTCTTCATACTAAGAACCGAGAAAATTTCAACTTGAATGTACAATCGATAGAGGCCAACACCAAAACGATAGAGACATTAGAATTATCTGACAAGGATTTTCAAGCAGATATCATATGCACAATTCAATGTACAATTATGAACATGCTTGAACAAGTGAAAAAAATGGGAAGTTTCATCAAAGAAATAGAATGTTTCAGCAAATAAATAGAAGATATAAAAAAGAACCAAATGGAATTTTAGAACTGAAAAATATAATAACTGAAATAAAAAAGCTCAGTGGATGAGTTCAACAGTGGAATGGAGCGAACAAAGGAAAGAATCAGTGAACTTGAAGATAGAATGATAGAAATAACCCAGCATGAAAAACAGAGAAATAGACTAGAATGAGAAAATCAATAGAGCTCCGGGTGCCTGTGGAACAAAAGATCTAACATTCATGTCATCAGAGTCCCAGAAGCAGAGGAGAAAAGGGCAGAACTGGAAAAGTATTCAAAGAGATAATGGCTAAAAACTTCCCAAATTTGGCAAAAGAACTAAACCTCAGATTCAAGAAGCTGAGCAGCAAGCCCCAACCAGGATAAACCCAAAGAAATCTGTTCCAGGCACATCATACTCCAACTTCTGAAAACAAAAGGCAAATTAAAAAATTTTTAAAACAGCTAAAGAGAAACAACATCCTAGCAATAAAACGAAAAACAATTTACGTCACAGTGGCTTTCTCATTGAAAACTGTGGACACCAGAAGGGAGCGGCCCACATTATTCAAGTGTGGAAAGAAAAGAACTGTCCACTCAGAATCTAGCAGAAATATCCTTCAGGATTGAATGAGAAATCAAGACATTCTCAGATGAAGGAAACTAAGAGAATCTGTCACTGGCAGACCTGCCCAAAAATAATGACTAAAAGAAGTTCTCTAAACGGAAAGAAAATGACAAAAGAAAGAATCTTGGGACATTAGGAAGAAAGAAAGAACATGAGGAGAGCAAAATTTGGGGTAAATACAACAGCCCTTCTGTTCTTCAGGTTTTTAAATTATGTTTGCTGGTTGAAGCAAAAATTATAATGTTATCTTATGTGGTCCTAAATGTATTTGGAGGAAATATATAAGGTGATTGTATTATAAATTGTGAAGGGTAAAGGGACTTACAGGGAGATAAGTTGCTATCCTTCATTTGAACCAATGAATGTCAATACCAGTAGACTGTGATAAGCTATGTACATATAACATAATATCTAGAGCAACCACTAAAAGAGCTATCAGAGAGACATAGTCGAAAATGTGACAGGTAAGTCAAAATGCAATTCTGAAAAAGTATTCAAGTAACCCACAGGAAGGCAGATAAAATAAAACAGAAAAACAAACAAACAAAAAACAGAGAAAAAACAGAAAAGAAGAAACAAATTGGTATACTTAAGGACTGTGATACCAATAACTACATTAAGTATAAATGGTCTAAATAGAGATAAAACAAGAAAAATCATCAAAGTGGATTAAAAACACGGCTATATGCTGTCTCACTTCGAATACAATCATATAGGTAGGTTGAAAGTAAAAACAGATGGCAGAGGATATGTCATGCAAACTTTAATCAAAAGAAAGCAGGTGGCTATATTGAAATCTGATAAAGTAAATTTCAGCAAAGAAAATTACCAGAGGCAGAGAAGAACATTACACAATGATTTAAAGAGTGTCAATCCACAAGAAAGACATGGCAATCCTGAAAGGGTATGTACCAATCAATGGAGCTGCAAAATACATGAAGCAAATTGCCAATAAAACTTGAAAGGAGGACTAGACAAATCCAGAGTTATAGTTGGAGACATCAGCAACCCTCTCTCAACATCAATAGAACAAGTGGACAGAATATCAAAAATACAGACAAACTCAGCAACACTGTCAACCAACAGAATCTAGTCAACATTTAGAGAACACTGCACCCAGCAACAGCAGAATGTATATTCAAGCATTCACAGGACAGGGACTTCCCTGGTGGCACAGTGGATGGGAATCCGCCTACCAGTGCAGGGCACGTGGGTTCAATCCCTGGTCTAGGAAGATCCCACATGCCGCAGAGCAACTGAGCCCGTGCACCACAGCTACTGAGCCGGCGCGCTAGAGCTTGCGAGCCACAACTACTGAGCCCGTGTGCCGCAACTAATGAGCCTGTGCTCTACAGCCCACGAGCCACGCTTACTGAAGTCCACACATCTAGAGCCAGTGCTCCACAACAAGAGAAGCCACCGCAAGGAGAAGCCCGTGTACCGCAACGAAGAGTAGCCCCCGCCCGCCGTGACTAGAGCAAGGCCGTGCACAGCAACGAAGACCCAACGCAGCCAAAAATAAATAAAAATTAAATCTTAAAGAAAAAGAAAAAAGCATTCACAAGACATATACTAAGGTAGACCATGTCCAGGGCCATTAAGCAAACCTTAGCAAATTGAAAGGACATTGAGCAGCTCACAAATCTCCTGGAGGGTCAGAGAGTCAGACAAGCAAGCTCTGCTACCAAGAACAACAAGAATACCGCTCCAGGCCCTCCGCGGGCCTGCCTCTGCAGAGATGTCTCCACCACTACCTGTACCGGCTGTAGCGACTCTGCCGAGACCCCAACCCCTGCTGCCCCTGAAAACGGATCTCTTGCAGTGCCATCTTCCTCAAGTGACCACTTTCAAGGTCAAAGTCTACTTTGGGGGTGTCTCACTGACGGCACCTAAGTCACAACTCCCCATTCAGTTGCAAGCGTCCGGGTGGGGGTGGGGAGGGGCTGAGAAGGCAGGCATCTAACTCCTGCTCTGGGACATTAAGACTCAGAATGCAGAAACAAACCTAAGAAAGGAAGCCAAAAACTAGGTGCCAAACATGGGAAACACCCACCACAGAATGGAGGACTGCACCCCGCCCTCCGCTCCTGGCCCAGGATCTGGGCTCCTGGGCTCTCCTGGAGGACTTAGCTGCTTTTTTCAGCCTCCCTGGCGCACAACCCCAGATCCGGACTCAATTTCTCACACACGAGAACTCTTGGGTGGAATAAGTCAGCAGTTCAAATGAACTCATTGCAAACTTCACATTATCTCGCCTTCCAATCTTGCTTGAGTGAATTCTTATCTTCAGGTCGGGGTTGTTTTTCACTAGAAATGAATCAGATTCAAGCACAGAACCAGCTATCTGTGAGGAGAAGCGGGTAAGGGTGGGACACACGTGTGTACATGCACATTCACACATGACAGAGCTGTTCCTATCAAGCTGGGAGAAACAAGTGACTCACTGACACTCTGCTTACACTCTGCCCCAGACGAATAGCACCAGATCTCCCTGGTCCCAGATTTAAGAAATCACAGGCACACAGTGTGGGCAGGGAGAAAATAGCAATTAGAATCGCTCCCCTTGTCATCCAGATCATCCCAAGTTCTCGCCCATCCTGAAGTGTTCGGGCTGCAGGACAAAAGGAAAGGTGGGTAAGGAGAGAAGTGGGAGGTTACATGGGCAGTGGTTAAGAATTTCAGTGTCAGGGTGACCTGGGCTCAAATCCTAGTTTGGCCACTTCTGACTGTGTGCCTTTGAGTGAATTAATCTCTGCACACTCAGATTGTTCAACCGCAAAAACAGGATAATCAGGGCTTCCTCTCAAAACTGTTAAGAGGATTAAGATGAGATGCTTTTTGTAAAGCGTTTGGCACATAGTATGTGCTCAATAAATCACTGCTGCTCATATTATTGTTAAGGCAGATTTTTTGTTGTTGTCGTTGTGTTTTAAGTAGAGAATACTGTGGGCAGAAAGAATGTTACTCTATTTGCACCTTCTTAAAAGTGGATGGACCTAGAGACTGTCATACCAAGTGAAGTAAGCCAGACAGAGAAAGACAAATCTCATATGATATCACTTATATGTGGACTCTAAAAAATGATACAAATGAACTTATTTGCAAAACATAAATAGACTCACAGACGTAGAAGACAAATTTATGATTACCAACAGGGATAGCAGGAGGTGGTGGGATGGAGATAAATTAGGAGTTTGGGCTTAACATATATACACTACTATGTATAAAATAGATAAAAAACAAAGACCTACTGGATAGCACAGGGAACTATACACAATATTTTGTAATAACCTATAAGGGAAAAGAATCTAAAAAAATAGACATATATGTATGTATAACTGGATCACTTTGCTGTACAGCTGAAACTAACACATTGTAAATCAACTATTCTTCAATAAAAATTTTAAAAATAAAAACACTTTTTTTGGAAAGTGAAGGGATTGAATTAAAGAAAAATCCAGAGTCTCCCTTCCCTGAAATATAAGCCCCAGGGGCATAGTTGTAGATATGACACAGCATGGAGCCCCGTGCTGGAATGCTGACCCACTGCAGCCAAGCTCCCCAGGGCCAGAGTTGGGCTGGTGGCCTTGGTTGGCCAGAGACACACAAGGGTTCACCAGCCACCCAAAACAGGATCTGGGTCCAGCTCCTGGATCCAGGTCTGGTGACACAGAGGTGGCCTGCAGAGGAGGGTGTGGCTTGAAACAAGACAAAAAAGCACAGGAGACCCACTTCCTGTAAAGGGAGCTCCCTACCCCCTCATTAAAGGAGGGCAGGGAAGGGCTTGGTAGGCCTGTGAGCCCAGCTGAGTAAGCAGGTCAGGGTAACCAAAATCAAGTCCATGGAAACCTACATGCAGAAAAGAGTAAGAGCTATTTCAAATTCACTCTGAAACTCCACACACCAGGAACAACCGTTTCCTCAAAATGAAGTGAAAAGAGAAATCATTTCCCGGTGAAAGTCCCCCCACGGAACACTTCTTGTGGCGGCTGCCAATGGGAAGCCAGGTCACGAGGCACAACATCTGCTTCCAGCAAGTTCTGCCAAGTGGCATCTGGGTCCGACTGCACGGTTCAAATCCCACCTCCACAGTGACTAGCTATGTGACCTTAGGCAAGTTGCTGAACTGATCCGTGCCAGTTTCCCATCTGCAAAGACAGGGAGTGTAATAAGCCAACCATGTAGGGGTGTCATGAGGATTAAATGAGATTAAGGTCTAGTGAGTTCTTGCAACAGTGTCCGGAACCTATTAAGCCCTTGGAACACAATGTCAGTTTTAATTATTGTTATTATTATTAATATTAGTATCAGTGCCACTCTCCTCCCAACATGGCTGCCAAGGAAGCAGCCTAGGAAGCTCCCCCTTTCTGATTGCTGCAGGACCTAGGAAATAAGGACAAAATCCATAAGTGACAGAATGAACTGAAAACACGCGGGTGACCTCATTTCTCAGAGTCAACAGGACACATTCAGGAAGGCCCAAGCAAAAACAAAGGGGCAGCTGCCTCTCAGGCCAGACAGAACTTGTTTCAAAGTCCAGTTTCAACATTTTCTCTGTGACATTGGGAATGTTGCTTAACTTCTCTGAGCTTCTGAATCCTCATTCCCAAAATAGGGATAAAAATCCATAAGACCTCCCTTGCAAATTGATTCCTGGGGACTAAATAATGCACAAATGTACCCAAGGAGGCTTTGCACAGTGCCTAGCACATAACTGGTTCCTTTTCCCCTGCTCCCAGAATGAAACTCTGCAGCTTCTGGTTTAAACATCAAAAGCAGGGCTATGAATACAACCTCCGAAGTATTAAAAAAAAAGTCTTCCATACTCTCCATGCCATCTTTTCTCTCCTCTTGTCTGAATTCTAAGCAACACCTGGTAGAATAGTAATAGCTAACCCACTATTAACCTCTCACTGTGGGAGCCCTGAGTTGAAAATCCAGCTCCTTCAATAGCTGTGTGACATTGGACACATTTCTTTGCTTCTCTGGGCTTCGGTATCCTCATTTATAAACTAGAGATAACTGATAACTAGGTTGCTGATTTAGTGCTATGGGTTCAATTACATGTTATATATAAAAGGGACTTAACTTAGCACTTGGCACGTCTGTGCAGGAGCCCCACATTTTACATCCATTATGTCATTTCATCCTCACAATAATCCTATATCCCCAGTGTTTCAGCCTGAAACTAAGGCTCAGAGAGGTTACGCCACTAACGCAAAGTCACACAGCTACCTTTCCCAGTGTAAATGGTGGTCTTCAGACTCGGGCTTTTGGTCAGGCACATAGAGAAAAGGGCGAGGCTGCCTCTGTGGAGAGCAACTCCAGGAGACCCCAGTGCAGGCTTAGAGCCCTGGCCGCAGCTCTCTCCCTGCCAGCATCAGAGCAGCTCCTGGCTCTCAGGGAGCCCCACACACAATGAGGGGCCCCGGTTTCTCCAGGCGTCCGTGAACGTGGTTCATGTTCAGAAGCCGGTGCATGCCAGTTTCACAAGGAGATTGCTGGCAGGCCCCATGGCCTCTGTTACCAGAGACTGAATTGCCGGTGAAAGAAGCCCATTGTGTGTCCTCTGAATGAAGAATACCCCATTTAGAGAAAGAATTCAACTGGTTTTTCACAGAGAAAGAAGACAGGCCTAGTGAACAGAGAGAACAATGCTGATCATTCACCAGATTTTTACTTAACATCAAAGCCAGGTGACCAACCAGGTAAAAGGCCACACAGCACGGAGTGGGCTCAGGACACCCTGGTGCGTGAGGAGAAAGCAGTGGTTAAGGAGAAGGGACACAGAGGCACCAGGCTCAGCTCCTTCACTGTCCATCATGGCCAGCTTAACTCCTGACCCCTCCTAGATGAATCGGGGGCGGGCAGGGGCAGGGAAGTGTGCCAGTCCAAAGTTCTGCCATAGAGGTTCAGTGGTGAGCCTTGAGTGCCCTAGATGGTCTACACTCAGCTGGTTCTCAAACGTGGCTGCATGCTGAAATCACCCGGAGAGGTTTTAAAACTACTGATACTTGGTCCCATGGCCAAGGATTCTGATTTCACTGGTACAGGGCACTGCCCGGGCACTGGGGATTTTTCAAAGCTCCTCAGGGTGATTTTAAAGTACAGGCAAGACTGATTGGCTCCCTGATTGAGAACCAGTGAGCCCTAGGGGCAGAAACTGTTTTGTCCACAGCTGTATCTGGAGCTGAGCACAGGGCCTGTGGTACACTCGGTGCCCAATGAATATCTGTGGGATGAATGGGCGCATGGGCTGCTCCAAGACATTTGAGAGAAGCCATCCAGTCCCAGCTTCATTGATGGCAGCTCTGTGTTTATCACTCTATCATCTATTGGGATTTGGCACAAGGTTCCTTTTCTAAAAAAACCCAAAAACACTGGACCATAAAATCTCTGAGACTCTTTACAACTCCAATGCACACCGGTTCCAAGACCATAAATCCCTCTTGCCCTTTGAAAGCAGTAATGTTTTTCAGATAAATGATCAGGGTGGACGAGTCCTGGGCAGGGTCCCTCTGAAGGCTGGTCTGCATCCCATCTGCTGAAGCCGAGGACTTGGCTTTACCTTGGCAGCCCCTCCTGTCTCTCCTGCTGACCCCTTCCTCAGGTCTGTGCTCCCCAACATTCCACTCTTGTTCTTCTATCACTTTATGCTCCTTCCCTGCGTGAGCTCAGCCACTCCCAAAGCTTTAACTCTCATTTGTAAGTTGGTGACTCCAGATCAGTATCTCGAGCCCTGCCCTGTCATTCTGAGCTCTGCACTCAGCCACGCAAGTGGCTACTGAGCATCTCCACCTTGATTCCTTTAGGCACTTCAAATTTAACCCGTCCCAGAAATGAACTCATTACCTTCCCCACCCAAACCTGCTCCTCCTCCTGTCTCTCCTGTCTTGATGAACAGCATCACCTCCACCCAGTTGCCCAAACCAAGAGACTGGACTCTCCCCCTCTCTGTTGCCAGGATCACACGCCACCTTGGGAGCTTTATCTCTAAAACAGCCATTAACTTCACCCTTCTCTTCGCCTTCTAATTGCTTCATCTTCTACAGCGCTTCCAGAGTATCTTTCTAAAACCCAGATCCAAACATGTCACTAGGAACAAAGGTCTGGCTTGTTAGCAAGGTGGACAAGCTAGGAAGTGCATACCACGGTGCCAAGCCGCATCCCACCTTTCCCCGCTCCCGTCGCCTCCCTCCCACCTTTACATCCTGACCACCTTGGCTGACCTGAGACACTACTTACAATAACATATTTTCCACTTACTGTGCCTCTCCTGTGTGTTAGGTCCAGACCAGGGGCCTGAACATATGATCTCTCAGCCTCGTCGCCTTGCTCCTTGAATAAGTCATGGCAAACACTGTCTTATTCTTGAAGGCTCAGATAGAACTGGCTTTCAAAGCTTTGCCTCATCCCTTGCAAGGCACGCCTGATCAAGGAGCTTCTTAAATAGAAGACAACAAACACTTGGGTAGATTTGTTATATGCTAAGCAGTTTTCTAAGCAACTTACACATTTTAAACTAATTTAATTCTCACAACAGCCCAGTGAGACAGGGACTATAATTATCCCCATTTTGCCAATGAGTAAACTGAGGTACGGAGAGGTGAAGCCCAGGATCTGGGACTTGAACTCGCTCAGAGGATGCTCTTAATCACTGCCTCCTAATAATGTATATCTGGATACCCATTTTACTTGACATAAGAAAGCCCTCACAGTTTTTAGCTGATGACTCTTTTCTTCAAACAAAATCTCACACTGATACCCAACCTGTTGCACAGAAAATAGGGGGCTGAAGATGGTCAGTGAAGAGAATATAACTCTCACACTCCCCCATCCTAGCATCAATATTTGAGAGAATGCCGAGGAACCCCCAGGGCTCCAAAGAGAAGAGTTTGAAAATCAATATACCAAGACATCTTTTTTCTTTTTTTTTTTTTTTCCACCACGCCGCCGAGCTTGTGGGATCTAGTTCCCCGACCAGGGATCGAAACCATGCCCGCTGCAGTGGAAGCGCGGAGTCTTAACCACTGGACCACCAGGGAAGTCCCCAAGACATCTTTTATTTACCATTCTGTTGTTTATTGGCAAGATGCCCTTCATATCCAAAAGCAGTTATGAAATTGCGGGATGGTCTCCAGACCAGCAATGAAGTTTCTGTGTTAGAACATCCAAGTAGCATCTTAATGAGGAGTCCTAGGCCATTTCCAGGTGGCTGAAGCTTATTCCATTAAAAACCCAGTTAAGGGCTTCCCTGGTGGCTCAGTGGTTGAGAGTCCGCCTGCCGATGCAGGGGACGTGGGTTCGTGCCCCGGTCCGGGAGGATCCCACAGGCCCCGGGGCGGCTGGGCCCATGAGCCATGGCCTCTGAGTCTGTGCTCTGCAGCGGGAGAGATTGCAGCGGTGGGAGGTCTCCCCGCCAAAAAAAACAAAAACAAAACCCAGTTAACAGGTTTCAAAGCTTTGTTTTCTTAAGTAGAGTATGCAATGTATAATTTAATCTTTCAGTAACTCAGGGCATTCCTTTTGAATGTCAGGTGTTGGGCAGTGTAAATATCCTGTGTGACGTAAAGCTGCTTCCCCACACTCCAAACAAGTGCATCTATGAGCACCCAGTTGTGTGTTTTGTACTTTTTCTGTTTCCATCACCATCAGAGGATCAGGTGTCATTTCTGCTTTCACATTCTTATCTCTAACAGTTTCTTCCCCACCGCTCCTAATCCATTGTTTCCAATAGCTATGGATTTTCTAAAAATCGAACTTGTTATAATCATGCCCATGGTAGGAGCATATATCTGGAAAGAAATAGAAACTGAGAGTTTTCCTCCTAGTAAAATGAATGATCTTTAGTACAATGACTTTGCTACTTTTCTAGTGAATTCTTATGAGATCCTTTTTCATCCTCTTCATTCACTTAACATTTATTAAGCCTGTGTTATGTACCAGAAAACTGGGCTGGATGCTGAGGACAAAAAGATGGATGAAGCTTAGTCCCTGGCTTCAAGGACTTGCCAGTTTAGAAAAAGAGACAAGTAAACGGAAATAATGATAACACCATGATATAAGCCCTGCAACAATGGTATCTACAAAGCTCAAAAAAGCACTTCACTCTGCCTTGGGGCATGGCAGCAGTCAGGGAAGTCTTCCCAGAGGAGGTGGCACGTGAGCCAATTCCTGAAGCGCCTATCATCAAGAAGTTGACCTATCTCACCAGCACCAAAGACAAAGAAAATAGACTGGGGAGAGGGCTTACTGATCAAATGCAAAGACAAGGAACGATGAGAAAACCCAATGAGTCTTGGAGTTCTGAAGAATTCAGTCAGGCTGAAGCATGAAGGAATAAGAATGGCAGCTTAAGGAAAAAAAAAAGAAAAAAAGAAAGGTTGGTGAGTAAGTTGCTCATATATTTTAAATGCTCCAAGGAAAGATAATGTAAATTTTTCAAGGCAGATTAATAATTGACTTTATCACACCCATATGTATTCAATGAGCCAAGTCAATTTGCTGCAGGGGGAAAAAAAAATACTAACATTGAGCAATTCCCATTTGCCAGACACTGCTGTAGTATTTCACATGTATAATCATTGAATTGCCCCAGCAGCCCTAGGAGGTGGGAACGAATATTACATTTACAAATGAGGAAACAAGCCAAGGAGAGATTAAGTGACTTCCCAGGGACGCAGAGTAAGAAAGCAGTAGTCTGACTGCACCCATGGAAGCCTTAGCATTTTGGTTTCCTTGGAGTTGAAGCAGGTGAGCTAATAAGGTGCAGGGCTGAGTCTGAAGAAGAGAAGGAGATGGGAGAAGGAGAGAGAGAAAGAGCTAGAGCATGACTGAGGGAGAGAGGGAGGGAGAGGAGTACAGGGGTGGAAGTGGAAGAGGAAAGGAGTTATGGCTGTCGTTCCCTGTGAGAGACCCTCTGAGCTAAGGTCTAGGACTGGAGGCCCCACTGCTCAGAAGACTCTTTGGCCCAAGCCACAGCAGGGTGGATGGATCCCAGGATTCCCATGGGTGGGGCCTGTGGGCACCAGCCATGCCGGTGAGGGAGGAGGTGGCAGGAGCCCCAGCAGTGTGCATGGGACAAACCTTCTACCTCCATACCCGGGAACAGTCAGAGCAGATTGGACCAAAGAACACTGGGCTGGGAGAGCCCTGGAGAGCAGCCAATGCAGACCCCTCGTTTTATAGTTGATGAAACTGAGGAAGGCTAAGTGATATGCCCACAGGTACCCAATGCTATTGTGTGTGCCTTTTCTCTCTTTGCCTGCAATTACCCACCTGGTAGGGGTAGAGGTGAGACTAAAATCTGGATCTCCTGATCTCCTAGAATTTAAACGTCCATCACTAACCCTTCCTTCCTACGGGGTCAACTGCTCAGTCAAGTTCTGAAAACTAGGGTCTCAGGGACTCACCTGAAGAAAGGGCTACGCCTTCAAGGACAGGAGCAAAGGGGGTTAGAAGACATTGTTAGCATAATAAAACTTGGCCAGCTTCCTGAGAAACAGGCATCTGTCTCTGAGTTACGTCCATGCAATACAAGGTGAATCCCAGTATTCTTTCTCATTCTTTTCTTGAATAATATGGACTTCCCTGAGCAAAAGGAAGAGAGACTTCTGGAAAAAATAAGTGGGGAAAGACTGGAAGCCAGAGAAGAACGTTTTGTAAAGAAATTTCACGATATTTGGTCAATGAATGAATAGCTACCAGGGAGTCCTGAAAAACGTTCTTTGTACTGCGCTCTACACAATAGCCACACTGATGATATTTGAAAGCATATTCTAGTATTGCCTTCCTAGCTGTTAAAATTTGTTTGACAAAGAGACACTGTCCCCTACTGTCCCTGCCTCCCTGACTCGTATTCCTGGGAGCCCCTGGACTGCCCCACGAGCCAGCAACTAAAGTTGCTCTTCCAGCAAGGGGACCACCAGACTCCCCAGGTTAAGTTCTGATTGGCCAGCACTTGTGCAAGTACTCTTTGTTAAATAACTGAATATGCCCCTTAGTTATAAAAAAAACCTCTACAGTTCAGTTTGACTGAATTACGCAAAATGAATGCTGTACTATGTAGTCTTTCCATCAACCAGGTGCATATACCTCCTGAGAATCCACTAAGGGTTAAACCCTGTCCTAAGCACCAAAAAACAACAGAGACTAAAACCTGGCATGGATCTGTGCAGTTTTCGTGGAGCTTTTAGTCTAGGAGGAAAAGTTCTACACTCAACTTCACACCATCATCAAATAAGACAGCCTACATGCTCCATTATCCAATGGTTTTCAACAGGAGATGGTACAGCCCCCCAAGGGGATTTTGGAAAGGAGGGGAAGTATTTTATGTTTTTGTAACAACTGGAAGTTGTAACCAGCTTTTAGTGGGAATGCAATGGACAGTCCTGCAAAAAGAATGGTTGTTCTACCCCAAAAGCACTGAGATTTGAAAGAAAAAATTATAAGCAATCGACCTTGAACCACTGTCAGACAGAATGGTCTGCATGTTGAACCACAGCCTGCCAGAGTTTTATATGATGCTTATCATTGAATAATTGGGCATAATATAGGGGTCAAAAAGAGTTCAAGGAGGCAAGTTCTGGTTAGAGAATCCTACTCTGTGGTGAGACAGTGTTGCATATAACCAGTGATCCTCCACTCAGAGGCAGCCACGGAGTTCTGCATTCTGAACACAGTACCTGCAGGAGCAAAAAAAAAAAAGGAGAAGAAAAGAAAGTGTTTACTGAAAACTATACTACCAAAGACTGTGTTTTAAATACTGAACTTCAGCCCAGTACATAAAGAGTTAAGTCTCTTGCTTGTTCCTTTTTTTAAAAAAAATGAGCAATGTACCTCCTAATCCTTGTAATTTCATTCCTTTCCAGCCAGAAAGCACTGTCTGAACCCACACACTCCTCTCTAAAGCTTTCTTTACAGCCCCTCTGTTGCAGAAACCGAAGTATTATTTTCACCCTCGGCATTCTCCTAAAGTATAGCAAATATCTCTTTTCCTTGACCACAGGGCTGAGAGCTGGCAAAATAAATTGTAGCGAAGAAATCAGTAGTCTAGAATGCTAATCCATTATTCAGCCAAAATCTTTTCCTGGTCTTGCTCCTGATCCCTACAATGTGACTGTGGGAGTGGTAGCTTATAGACAGTAGATACATAGTAGATGGGTGGGGAATATCTGCTGAGTGAATGAATAAAATGATAAAAAAAAAAAAAACATGCAATGGGTCACAGCAAGATCCCGACACTGCTTAAAGTCACCAAGAAGTCAATTCCATTTGAGGCTCAGAGGCTGGAATCTAAAACTCTGGCCTGTCTCCTATTAGATATTCAATATATTTTTATTGATTAATAATAGTAATAACAGCTAACTTATGTACCAAGCACTGTACTAAATGCTGTACCTGGATCATTTTATTTAATCGTCACATAAACGCTGAAAAGTAGGACTCATCGTTATCTCCACCGTCCAAACAAGGAGCGTAAGATAATGAGAAGTGCAACTACATGCCCAAGGTCACTCAGCTAGAAAGGGATGGAGCAGGTTACCAATCCTGGTCTCGTGTCTCAAAAGTTTAGCCGCCCGGCTCTCTGGAGGGTAAGAAGATGAGTTACTGACTTCCCATTCGTTGGAGCCCATAGGATTCCAATATGTCCCACTGGGCAGTTTTTAGAGGCTATCTCAGAGAAATAGGAGTTGAGGAAGCTGCTTCTGAAACCTGGAGCATCACCACCAAATACTTAAAGAGCACTGTGCCAGGCAGTTTGCTGAAAACTCATGAACTGAAAGTGTGTATAAAGAGTTCCAGGAGCTGTAAGGCTGTAGAAACCAGACAGGCCTGAGCGAGGAAGTCGGGTCAGAGATGGATTCACGAATAAGCTGGTATTCGACAGCCTGGGAAGGAGATAGGGATTTGGAGACAGAGGAGAGACACGTAGGGAAGAACACGTCATCACTTCCCAAGAAAAGAAAGAAGAGTGATCTGCCTTGAAGGAAGAATTCGATCCTTCTGGCAACACATTCCTGCTTTTCAGACCCAGGAGCCGGGTCTAAACACTAAAAGTAATCATTGGCACAGCCCAGAACCAGATCTCGTGAGGAATTCTTAAGAAGGCACTTCCAGGGTGATAGGAAAAAGCCTGTGGCTGGCTGCCATGATGAGAGGAGTTTTGCTTGTGCTAAGAACCCAAGGGGCAAGAGTGGGTGTGCACAGGGCTCGGATCAAAGGAGGCTACTCCTTGGCCCCTTTGAGTTTAGAGGATTATACAACAGAAGCCCATACATCTCTGCAGAGGTTCAGCTTTCACGGGATCCTTTAATCGTTTCAAACTGGCACTGAGTCCCATCTTATTTATTCATGTGTATTCTAGAGTTTCTCACACAGTAACTCCCCTGAAGTCCCCAGGCAAACCTGGGGCTCTGCTCAAGATGAGTCACTCAGGAGCTCCAAGTGGGTTCCCTGGGTTAGGTCAGTCCTGCCCTCAGCAAGAGATGCTGGGAACAGGGGGAGGGGGGTTATCCTTGAGCTCGGACAGCCTGGGAAACTTCAGGGGTCATGGAGGGAGGAGGGAGGAAATACCCGATGAGGGTGCCTAGATCATCAAAGGGCTGGCATTTGGGGTGTGCTCATTAATAGCAACTGATGGATGAAACTTCTTAAGGACATTCTTAGGGAAGTAGGATTAGCAATATCCTTGGTTTTTTATAGCAGTGAAGAATTTTCAAAGACTAGTCTCGTAGACTGTGTGCTGCCAAGGATATGGTCCATTATATCAGTTATGACTCTTCTGATGCATGTGACAGAAACCCAACATGAACTAACTTAAAAAATAAGAAGGGGAGATTATTGGTTTACCTAACTGAAAACTCTAAAGGGAGTTCAGGCATGGCTGGATCAAGGGCTCAAACAATCATCAGGATTTGGTTTCTCTCTGTGTCAGCTCTGCTTCCTTAAGTGAGTTTCTCACTCTTGAACAGTCTCCTACCACATGATGGACCCTCAGAAGCTCCAGGCTTCCACCTTCCCAGCTTCAAATCCAGGAGAAAGAAATTCTTTTCAATAGCTTCAAGAAAGATCCTGAGATTAAGTCTCTTCTCAGCCTCTTGGCTGATTTCCAAAAGCAAACATTTCAAAAAGTCACATGGTATCACTTCCACTATAGTCATGGTCCCACCTAGATTCAGCGGGAGAGAAATAGACCCCAAGTCTCTATGGGAGAAATGTCAAAGTTACATTATAAAAAGTGTATGTGTGCTGAGATAGCGTGTTGAGCCATCTCTAGAAAATACAGTCTGCAGGGAACTGGTAAGCACATTGAAATTTGAGGAGCCCAGCACAACACCAATTTTAGGCTCATTACTTATTTGATACTTTGCTTTCCAAAGTTCCTAGCGTATTCCTCAACCAAAGAATCAATACATTTGTATCAAAATCAAGCATTTGTATCATATACATAATAAGAAAACATAGAATATTTTCTAAGTAATGTCCTATTTTCACTCATCTGGTCACCAGTAAATAGTCATAGAGTCTCTATTATAGTCAAGGCATGGTCATAGGTGCCAGACATAGAGTGGTAGATAGGATGACATGGGCCCTGGTTTTGTGAGGCATCCCCTTTTTCTTAAGGTGTCAAGGATCTAGAGCCTCTTCATGGCCATCCTGGAGGTCTCCCAACACAGATCCTTGGAATTCTCCAATGAATCTGAGGAGGGCTGCACTTTTCTGAAACCTCCGAAATTCTTTGCAGGACTAGCCATAGTACCTGCAGAGGATTTTGGTCAAAAAGGGACCCAAATATCTGTCAACACATGATGAAGACATCTGAGGGAAAGTCACAGGCAGAAGCAAGTCCTGATGTGAGGTTGCGATGGTATCTTTCCTGTCCTCTGAGAGGACAGAGGCTGTGACAGACACCACATCCCCATCGCCAGCCACCCTCTTAAATGTTCTCACCCAGGAGGTGCTTGCCCTTGGGGAAAGGCAGGCACCTGAAGACAGTGACTAAGTCAGGACTCATCCAGATGCATATGATCAACCCCAATGCAAAATGTATAAGAAAGAAAATGTATTGGTTTTCATAACCTAAAGGTCCAAGGGCACCTAGATTCAGGAATGCTGGATCCTGGAGCTCAAACACTGTCTCACTACCTTCAGATCGCTCTCTCTCTCTCTCTCTATCCATCCAGCTCCATCACTTTCCAGCTCTCAGATATATTCCTGTTTGCACCTTAGCCTTCTTCCCTACCCCTAACCTGGCTTCCTCCATGTGTTCAGGAAAAATGGCGCTAAGAAGCACAGAGTTCATTGTCTTTACTGTTCCTCATCCCAAAGGAACAGAGACCCTGCCTCTCTCAGGATCCATACCTGTGCCTAGTGAGAACTCTGATTGGCCCTGATTGGGGCATATGCCCCCTCCTGGACCTGTCTCAAGGCCCAGGAAGCTGGAAACCTCCAACTGGTCAGCCTGGGGAAGGGCAGAGCCATGATTGGAGCAGGCGAGGGGTGACTTTACCAAAAGAAAACTGAGTGGCTGTTATCGAAAGAAGAGACAAGGAATGCTGGTCAGCAAAAATAACTAGAATCCCCATATGACCCCCTGGGCCAAAAGCAAGAACCTAAGGGCTAAGTGTATGTCCTCCTGGGACCAAGATTTCATTGCAAATGGCAGTTTCATGAACCCCTCCTCCTATATCTCATCCCAATGCCCACATCCTAACCAGCTTGCCTGCCTTAATCCAAACGCCACCACCTCTGCAAGGCCTCACCTCATTTCCCCAGATCAAGAGTGGTCACCCCATCCACAAATATCAAGCACTTACGAAGTACCGTGCTAAGCACTTAGCTTATTTTATCTCACCTAATCTTCACATCTCCACGAGATAAGCACTATTATTGCCTCCATACTAGTTTGCTAGGGCTGCTATAACAAAGTACCCCAAACTGGGTGGCTTAAACAACAGAAATGTATCATCTCATAGTTCTGGAGGCTAGAAGTCTAAAATCAAGATGTCAGATTGGTTTCTTCTGAGGGCTGAGAGGGAGAATCTGCTCCATGCCTCTCCCCTAGCCGCCGGTAGCCCCAGTATTCCTTGGCTGGTAGATGGCATTCTTCTTGTATCTCCACATTGTCTTCTCCCTGCAAGTGTCTGTTTCTGTGCCCCAATTTCTCCTTTTTATAAGGATACCAGTCATACTGGATTAGGGCCCGCTGTAATAACCTCATCTTAACTTGATCATCAGCAAAGACTTTTGTTTCAAATAAGGTCACATTCACAAGTACTGGGGGCTAGGACTTCAACATCTTTGGGGACCCAATTCAACCCATAAAATATACCCTTTTTTTTTCATATGAGGAAACTGAGTCTTAGAGGATTACGTGCCAGAGTTACATACCTCTGAAGGCAACCTATATGCTAATGTCTGGGATCTGAACAACTTCACTCTGTCTCTCTACTCATCCTTCTCCAGAAATCTCATCCCTCTTTAGGACACTCAACACTGTTTACTTTGTAACCACTATTCCAGCGATTTGTGTGTAATTTTGCACCACCCTTCTAGACTCTAAGCTCCTTAAAAACAGGAGTTTAGGGCTTCCCTGGTGGTGCAGTGGTTGAGAGTCCGCCTGCCGATGCAGGGGACATGGGTTCGTGCCGTGGTCCGGGAAGATCCCACATGCCGCGGAGCGGCTGGGCCCGTGAGCCATGGCCGCTGAGCCTGCACGTCCGGAGCCTGTGCTCCACAACGGGAGAGGCTACAACAGTGAGAGGCCCGCGTACCGCAAAAGAAAACAAAAAACATCCCAGGAGTTTATCATATTTATTTCTGTTTGCCCAGCCCACATAGCAAGGACTTAATCAATATCACCCAGAGGAATAGAGATGGACACCGAGTTCAGGGGCAAAAACTGACCACTGTTCTTCATAGATGATTTCATTTATGAACCAGCTAAGTCTTATATAGAAGAGTTCATTTTTTAAAAACACCTTTTCATTGGTCCCTTTGGCTTCCTTCATTAACTCTTTCAACAAATTTTTAATAAGCCCCTCCTATGAGTCAGGCACAGTGATAGGCACTGAGAAAACAGATAAATCAGACAGAATCCACAGCCTCTTAGAGCTTAGAACCTGGTGGACAAGACAGATAAATCACTAAATCATTGTAATACAATGTCTCGAAGTACAGGCTGTCTTGACGTCAGGAGTTCTTAGAAAAGTAATGAAGGGAGGCAAGCTAGGACTTGCACAACTTCTAAGAAGTTGGAGAAGAGACACTACAAGCCAGAGATCATCTTAAAATACTAAATTTTAATATAAGAGAACACAGTAAATAGTCTCCCCATTCCTGCTGCTGCAGAGAGCCAGACTGAACGAACAATGTATTAGGAACTCTGCCCTAAAGCTAGCTTTGGTCTCAACCAATAAGCCGGAGAAAAACCTCACATGGGTTCCAAATCCAGGTAGACCTGGGTTTTGGTTTATTGTTTTGTTTTTTTTTTTAACATCTTTATTGGAGTATAATTGCTTTACAATGGTGTGTTAGTTTCTGCTTTATAACAAAGTGAATCAGTTACACATATACATATGTTCCCATATCTCTTCCCTCTTGCGTCTCCCTCCCTCCCACCCTCCCTATCCCCCCACCTCTATGTGGTCACAAAGCACCGGGCTGATCTCCCTGTGCTATGCGGCTGCTTCCCACTAGCTATCTGTTTTACGTTTGGTGGTGTATATATGTCCATGCCACTCTCTCACTTCGTCCCAGCTTACCCTTCCCCCTCCCCGTGTCCTCAAGTCCATTCTCTGCATCTGCGTCTTTATTCCTACTTCCTTGTTTGTACTGACATGCCTTCTGCTCAGCGGAAAAGCATCCCATTGGATAGTGGGCTCTTGCTTTCATCCTTAGCTAAATTCAGCTTCTCTAAAATGTGTAAGAGAGCTGAGATCCAAGAGGATGGTGGTCCACATCTCCAGGCCCATGGCATTGAATGCCAGTTGAAAATCAAGATCTCTTAATTTCTGGAAATGGAGTGGTGGGGTCTAGTCCCAGGGTAGGGACTAGTTTAGGGAATGAGGTCAGGGGCCTGTCTAGCTCAGTTTCTAGCTCCTACCTTCTTTTAAAGCCATCACTGTCTTTAGCGCTAGCGTGTTACCAAGTCACTTGTCAATGTCAGAGGAGCCATGCAAAGGATCTTCGGCTCGTCGTTAACCTCATTCCAGCATGTAATTAGCCTAAAAGTCCTCCTCGCTGCCTCCATTTAGTGTTACATGATAAAGAATAAGATATTTTTAGGACACCGTGAAGACTTTAAAGAGTTAATTATGGCTCACTGGAGTCCATCCCCAGGACCCCAAGATGCAAGAATTAAACCGTTTCTTTTCCAGTGTCAGACTTCCAGACGGAGTTCACGGCCACTTCCTCCAAGAAACTTGAGATTGACATTGGCTTGAAAGTAGAACCAACAGAGTGTGCAGTGACAGGTTGGAGAAAGTAGTTTGATTCGGCCCTTCCTCCTACTCTGGGCCATGTGTTTTTAGAGATACCATCTGTGCAGTGTCGGAGAGAAAAGAGAACCAAGGAGAGCTGGAATTCTACTTACCCTCCTAGTTCCATGGGGCGAATCCAGCTAAAGCCATTTGTAATCTCTGAGCTGGAGAGACCAACAGTGTGTCCAGAGTTCAAAGGGAGTTCAGCCCTAATCTGGACATTACAATCTGAGCCAATCTAACCATGCAGGCTCTGAGGACATTATTATCAGTCAAGTGTAATTATAGATAAAATAGTTTTATTAATCACCTTCCTAAGGAGACTGTGTTTATCTGATGGCTGTGCATGGCACGGGGGGATCTGTGCTGTGTGTGGTGGGTCTCTGGGGAGAACAGAGTATCTGGGGGAGAGCATGGCAGATACAGCAGCGAGTGTGTCTGGGAGCTGTGTCTAAGGGTTATGCAGGCTCTGTACACGAGGGATGGTAGAATTCTGCCTATTCTCCCCTATACCTTGGATCTGTCATAATTCTTTTCCCCCAGAAAATAGACTTTTCTATATTTGTACTTAGCTAGGGTCTATGGAGCTCCCAACTGCCAATTCCACCTGCAGGTGCCCTCTTTTTATTTAATTTTTTTAATGGGAGTATAGTTGCTTTACCATGTTTGTTAGTTTCTGTTGTAGTGAGTGAGTGAGTCAGCTATATGTATACATTTATCCCCTCCCTCTAGGACCTCCTTCCCTCCCCCGCATCCCACCCATCTATGTCATCACAGAGCACCGAGCTGAGCTCCCTGTGCTATGCCTCAGGTTCCCACTAGCTATCTGTTTTACACATGCTAGTGTATATATGTCAGTCCTAATCTCCCAGTTTGTCCCACCCTCCCCTTCCCCCACCATGTCCACATGTCTGCTCTACATCTGTGTCTCTATTCCTGCCCAGCAAATAGGTTCATATGTACCATTTTTCTAGATTCCACATATATGCGTTAATATACGATACTTGTTTTTCTCTTTCTGACTTACTTCACTCAGTATGACAGACTCTAGGTCCATCCACATCTCTACAAAGGACCCTATTTCGTTCCTTTTTATGGCTGAGTAATATTCCACTGTATATATGTACCACATCTTCCTTATCCATTCATCTGTTGATGGACATTTAGGTTGGTTCCATGACCTGGCTATTGTAAATAGTGCTGCAGTGAACATTGGGGTACACGTGTCTTTTTGTATTATGGTTTTCTCAGAGTATATGCCCAGTTCTATTTTTAGTTTTTTAATGAACGTCCATACTGTTCTTGCAGATGCCCTCTTTAGCCACTAATTGTCTGCCACATTTTCAAATCTTACCTCCAGGTCTATCTTGGCTTGTCTTAAACGTCCATCACCTTAAACTAGTTTGTCAGTTGCAAGGTATCCTGAAAAAGTAGTTCTCCTTCTGTTCTGAATATTGGTTGGCCTGACCGGAAGTCAACTCCACTCACCTCTGGTCAGGATAAATGAAACTCCTTTTCATTTCATGAAAAGATCCTCCAGAAAGTCTCCAGTTCTGATTTAAACTTGATTAAACATCAGTGGTCAGCTGGGTGTAAGGTAACACTCCAAGGCTAGGTTCCCCCTACAGTGAGGGCTAAGCAACTTCCCAGAGACTGTGGATCAGGCACGTAGCCAGCCTGGTCATCTCTGCCCTTCCCCCCAGTCTACTGACAGCATTAGATATTTGGACAGCCTCTCTCGGCACAGCCATGGTCTGTTGGCCAATTGTGCAACTCACCACTTGCTTTGGCTGGAATACTTGACCCCAGTTGATTCTTTCCTCCCTCGGAAGGCCTTGTGCAAAATCTGTCTTCTGCCTTAATGCAGAGGTGCCACCTGAACTTTGTCCAAAGTGACAGCTGCAACCTGGGGTGGATATAACCCCCCAATCAAAAAGACCCAGTGCCTGTTTCCCTCCCATAGAGGCAGGTGGCATTCACATTCTCCTCTGGGTACTGCAGAAGGGGTGAACTTACCAAAGCCCACCCATAGGGTTTGTGCAGAAATATGTTAAACTGGGCCAGCTGGGACCTCTATGGCCAAGTGGCAGACCTGTTGGCCACTCTTCAGGGTGAGTCGTTGGGATTCCTAGGGCCTCTTTGCTCCCAGAAGGGCACACTGGAGCTCAGGGGAAAAAAAAAGTTTGGATGAGGAAATGAACATCTTATAAAAGTATTGCTCCATTTAAGATAATTAATAACTGTTGGCCAAATATGGTGGCCTTCTCCTAACTCCCAAGGTTGATCCCCTTTTGATAGATACCAGATAAGAGACTGAAAATGAACCAATGGATGGATGAATATCTACTAGGTGCCAGATGCACATACCTGTATTATTTCAATTAATCTAGTGAATAACTAATATTACTCTCATTTTGTTGATTAGGAAATTGGGGGTTGGATAAGTTTAATAACAACAACAGCAGCAGCAATAATAATAATATAGTAAGTAGTATAGCCATGATTTATTGAGTATTTAATAAATGCCAGGCATTGAGCTAAGTACTTCTTGTTTTATATTAGCCATTTAATCCTCACCAGAACTCTATGAAGTGACAGTGTATTTATCCAAGCTTTTAGATGAGGAAACTGTGTCTTCAGAAGATAATTATCACTGGCTACTAAGTGATAGCACTAAGTTTTGAACCCACATTTAACAGATTCAAAACCCAGTACTCTTTCTTGCACTTGTTTTTCCTTTGCTACCTTCTCATCTGGCTTTTGCTCTTAACAATACCACAGTTGTCTGGTTAGTTATTGTATCACTTGAAAATGTTCGGCCAATTTGCACAGCAAAGGAAACCATAAACAAAATGAAAAGACAACCCACAGAATGGGAGAAAATATTTGTAAATGATGCAACCAACAAGGGATTAATCTCCAAAATATACAAACAGCTCATGCAGCTCAATATCAAAAAACCAAAAAGCCCAATCAAAAAAAGGGGTAGAAGACCTAAAGAGACATTTCTCCAAATATAGATGACCAAGAGGCACATGAAAAGATGTTCAACGTCACTAATTATTAGAGAAATGTAAATCAAAACTACAATGAGGTATCACCTCACACCAGTCAGAATGGCCATCATCAAAAAGTCCACAAACGATAAATGCTGGAGAAGGTGGGGAGAAAAGGGAACACTCTTGCACTGTTGGTGGGAATGTAAATTGATACAGTCACTATGGAGAACAGTATGGAGGTTCCTTAAAAAACTAAAAATAGAACTACCATACAACCCAGCAATCCCACTACTGGGCATATACCGTGAGAAAAAACTCAAAAGAGTCATGTACCACAATGTTCATTGCAGCTCTATTTACAGTAGCCAGGACATGGAACCAACCTAAATGTCCATCGACAGCTGAATGGATAAAGAAGATGTGGCACGTATATACAATGGGATATTACTCAGCCATAAAGAAGAATGAAATAATGTCATTTGCAGCAACATGGATGGACCTAGAGATTATCATACTAAGTGAAGTAAGTCAGACAGAGAAAGACAAATACCATATGATATCACTTATATGTGAAATCTAAAAACACGATGCAAATGGACTTATTTACAAAACAGAAACAGACTCACAGACTTAAAAAATAAACCTATGGTTACCAGAGGGGAAAGGTGGAGGGGGGAGGGATAAATTAGGAGATTGGGATTAACATATACATACTACTACGTATAAAATAGATAACCAACAAGAACCTACTGTACAGCACAGGGAACTCTACTCAACATTCTGCAATAACCTAACGTGGAAAAGAATTTGGAAAAAAAAAAATATATATATATATATATATAACTGAATCACTGTGCTGTACACCCGAAACTAACACAACATTGTAAATCAACTATACTCCAATATAAAATAAAAATCAAAAAAACAGAAAAGAAAATGTTCAGCCAAGTCCCATATCTCACTGGTTCTTTGGAACCAGAGGGATAACTTGACTCAGAATGAAACTGAATCCTACTGATCTGCTTTTGTACTTTGAGAGGAATTAAAACATCATTTCATGAAAAGAGATGAGGGCAAGTGATGTCCAGGACCAAAGAAGACACCTCTTTTCTCCTTAACTCCAACAGCTCAGTGATAACTTCCCCAAATGCGGACCCCGAGACAAACACCTTGGGGGGTGGCAAGTTCCACATTGGAACTTCCCTGGGTTTGCAAGTTCAAGGCACAGACAAGTCAGTGTTGATGTGGGCTTCTCGATGATGCTGGGCAGCTTCCCAAATTTGAGGGCTCTCCCCTCAGATTTATAAGCGCTCATAAGTACCAGGAATTGTTGGATTTCAGTTAGGATATGATGACAAACTCTGGAATAAAACGATAAATCAGAAAAGTTCATAATAGTGAAAGACTGAAATTTTGTAAAAAGCACAATGCCTGAGTTCTTACACCGTTCTGTGTTTATAGCCAAGACTGTTTCTCTAAATGAGTTTCCAACAAAACCAAACTCAGCAAAATTCAGTGTGTAATTTAGACCTTTGTACTTTTTAATGGCAAATTAAGTTGTGGGAGATAGTAGAAGATTACAAGGAAACAACCAAAGAAAACAATGTTAGTTCAAAATGAGTGGAAGAAGGAAACCCAGTAACAACCTCCGTAAGAAAGAACAGTGCAATCCTGGAAAAATACATGGGTGAAGAGTAAGAGAAAAATCAAAGTTGTTGACCAAGTATCCTTGCTGACCTGCACAAATTTGCCCCTGAAGAGCAGACAAGATCTGAGGCCTCCTCAAACTTAAAGTCCTCGTCAACTAGGATCCCCCTTGTTCATAGGGGCTGGTGCGCCAGACAGCACGATTCAGACCTCCAGGACCGCCACATGGTGGCATGTGTTAGACTCAAGCCAACCTTCCACAAGCTCCTGGTCTATCACATACACATTCTCTCCACACACCTGCAGGTTTCCTCTTCTTTGAAAGAGCCTGTCCTTCTGTTCATCCCAGACATTACAGAGCACCATGGGCCATGTCCTGAGCTTTAAATTAAGCAATCCTAGGATTGAACTCTGGCTCTGCTACTTGTTAGCTGTAGACCTTGGGCAAATTACTGAAGCTCTTTGAGACTCAGTTTCCCCTTCTGTAAAATGGGGATAATAACAACCCCAACTCCTACAGGTGTTATACTTGGCACATGATAAGCGACCATTTTTAGCAAGCCCTTCCAATTTTTCACAGCCCAGCTCAAATGCCACATCCCACAAGAAGCTTTTTCTGACTGTTCCAGCCCTTATTGTCCTCCCGCTTCCTCAGGTCCTACAGTTCCTAACTCAAAATTTGGCTTGGACTTATATACTCCCTCTAAATGTTTCCTCTTGAATTCTTTGCTAAAGTGTCTATTACTTGAAGGCTACAACTGGGCCTCACTATTTTCTATTCCTGAAAATACTGGCCTATTATATATATTTTAATTGCTATATTTACCGAGTCCACATTTTAACTTTTCTGAAATCAGGATAAGCTGTATAATCTATCTGCACATTTAACATAATGTTTTCTCCCCACAGTGACCTAAATCAATGTTGTATATTATAATCAACAGCATCTCAGAAATAAGATTTGGTTGACTAATGAGAGTAGATCTACATGGATCTGCTACAAATTTCCCCTAGCATCCCTCCTCACCCTTCACCCTCCATCCTCACGGCCACCCCCACCCACAGTCCCTTGACCAAAGACATGCCTTTGGATGACAACTGGCAGAAGTGAGGAGTTTAGTGTGGAGACATGGATATCCGTGTGGAAACACACTTTATGAAACTACATGTGTGATCACTCCCACTGACAGGCCTCAGGAAACCGAGGTTCAGATAAGTTTACCCAGTAAGTCCAATGTCAGCTCACCTACAGGAGGATTAAGTCTTCAATGACTGACTGATTGATTGATTATCTAATGATAGCCTGTTATTAATGTGGTTCCTGAATTAACCAAGCAAAGGAGCCATGGCTGCAGGGACTGGTCCATTCAATACCACACTACACCATACTCCAACCAACACCATGGACTGGCCACAGGAGTCAGTGGTGGCATCCATTCCTCAAATTGTCACCCCCAACAATTCTTTCAGGAAGCAAGCTCTCATGCCTGCCAGGGGACTGATGTTTGGTAGGAAAGCAACTAAAGAAAATACTGTCTTGAAGAATTCTTCCTTTGAGAAGGCTTGTCTTAGCTGGGCCTCTCAGATCCATGCCTTTGTATAGCCATTATTTCTTCAGATTCATTTGGGCTAACCCAAAACATAGAAAATCTGATTAGGTTGGCTTCTGGTATCTTTACAGGAAGAAGGGAGATTAAAAATACAGCCATGCAATTGTGTCTGCTGTTCCATAAACATTATCATAATTCAACCTTACAGTGACAAAATCAGTATTCTTATCTTCATTTTCACTATGCTTCTGTCAGCCATTGACTTTGCTGTTGCTTAACTTCCACGATGCCTTCTGTGCTGGAAATCACACAAAGATCCATTACTTCCATGAGGCTCATAGCCAAGGAGGGATTAGCAGGGGAGCTACCTCACTGCTGCTCTCTGCTGAACTGGGGCTCCTGGCCAGGAAAATGGACAGCATGTACAGCTAAAGGATGAGTTGAATAAAGGAAACTGGGGAAAGACTCCCAAAGAGGAAGTAAAGCAAATACAAAATCAGCCAACAAGAATTGCTGTAGCACTTATTTGTGCTTAAGTCCATGCTAGGTGTTTTAGGGGACAATAGGTTTATAACCCTTGTCCTTGCTTTCAAGGATCCTGCCAGCAACCTGGGAGGCCTAAGAAAATGGATATCTCCTCAACTTAGATTCTGCCTCCTAGAGGTACCGAATGATAGCATAATGGGGAAGCTTGTGGACTCTGGTGCCATCTTCCTAGGCTCAAATCTTACCTGCAGTTCTACCAGCTGTGTGATATTGAGTAAGTTACCTGAACTTTCTATGCCCGTTTCCTCATTAGTAAATTTTAGATAATAATAATAGTACCTACCTCAGAGGAATGATGCAAAGGTTAAATGCTTTAATACACGTAGCAGGCCTAGACAGTTCCTGGCACCTAGTAAATGCCAGATAAATGGTAGCGACTGTGACTATTCATTGCAGGAGGGCAATATTATCCTGCTTGGTATGGTAAACTTCAAAATTCGGCGATCTCAACCAACAGTTTCTCTCCGTAGACCATAGTCACCACTCGGTGAGAACTTACTGTGCACCAGGAATCACAGTAAATACTTCCAGATGAGAAACTGAGGCCCTGAAAAGTTGTTGCTTCATCTAATGGCTCCCAGGTGGCAGGTGCCAGGAGTTGGTTATCATATACACCTACTGAAAGGAAACTTTTCATTCTTAAATATTTAAACCAGTAGAGCATAGAAAATGTAATTTCTCCAACAGACTATTTTCTAAAAAATAGTTTTAGGATAATAGAGACAGGGATCCTAATCCAAAGCTCATACACTTCACCATCACCCTGAAAACCTGTCCTGCTAATGGCATCGTCTGTGAATTTACCTATGTGTATTTTTTAACTCATTTTTGTTTTCAGCCTGTACTGCCTCTTGGGGTGGTGGTGAGGGTAGCAGATTGGGGGAGAGAAAAATGACTAAAGAAATGTTGGCCCAGGTTAAATGGGGGTAGGATCTAGGAAAAGCGTGGAACCCATTACATCTCGTACAAGGAATTGGGTAGGAACCTCCAACCTTACGTCAGGTGACTTGTCTTTTAATTCACTTCCATGATACATGCACGTATATTGAGCGTCTTCTTTGTCCCAAGAACCATACCAGGCACCAGGGAATCAATGAGGTACCAGAATTTCTACTCTACACTGAGAGGTAGACTATGGCAGCAACAGCCATGAGACTCAGGGATCTTGAACCAACAGAGGGGGAAGGACCCCCTCTGAGGCCAGTGCTGAAGCCAGAGCAAATGGAGAGACGCCAACTTGAGCTTCTGTGTCTACATTGTGGTTTTAACACTGGGCAGCCCTGAGTTCAACCCAGGCTTGATCACTTCCCAGCTGGGTGACACCCAGCAAGCCTGGCACCTCTGGTTCTTCATCCTAAAAAGGAGGTAGTGATAGCTACTTCCCAGGATTACTGTGAAAAATAACCAAGGTACAGCAGGTGAGCGATTCTAGCACAATGCTTGGCATATGGTAGATGCTCTACGTGTGATTCCCTCTTCCCTGTCCCCATGCAGCCACCCCAGGAGCACCTAGAGACTGGTTAGCATGGTAGTTAAGAGAATGGGCTCTGGAGGCAGAAAATACTGCTCTGTGTGACCATGGGCAAGTTATTTCACCTCTCTGTGCCTCAGTTCCTTTACCTGTAAAATGGGGATAATAAGTAATACCCCCATCAGAGAGTTGTGAGAATTTAAGGCAGTGAATGCACTAAAAGATAAAAGGAAGCATATGGAAATTTTCAAGCATTCATTTGAGCAAACTTCGATTCCAATCAGGCATCGCCAAACTGGAAGTGGTTAGGTGTTTAAGAGCGCTCCACCAACAAGAGCCAGGGGAATGGTTTTTATAGTACAGACGTGGAAGCAAAGCAAGGAAATTATTTGATTGGCTATAGCTTGAGCAGTTGCTTTATTTGGGAAATCCCAGTCTGCTGCCCGTGATTGGTGGCTTTGAATTTCATTTTTTCGGATACGAGCACATTTACAATCAACTCTGGCTTAGGTTTCGGTTTGCTTGCTTGGGTTACCCAGGCATTAAAGCCACCACAGTCAAACGGCCTCCTTGTTTAATTACTTCAACAAATGTCACGGCAGCCCATAGATAACAGAGCACACACTAGGGCTCTCACCACTTCCCAGCTTTGAACTCATTTAATTCACCCAGCACCCTATAAGGGATGCATTCTTTTTCCCTCAGTTTACAGATGAGGGAACTGGGATGTTAAGGGTAATAAATAAGCTTCCCAGACTTACCCAGCCAGAAAATGGAAAGCCAGGATTCAAACCTATGAAGTCTCCCTCCAGAATCCAGCCTTAGTCACTCTGTGGCTCTTGTAAGCCTAATTCGTGTTACCTGTTATTGCTACGTGGTTGAGACAGCAGAAGGAGGATGGGCTGGAAAGTCTAAAATACTTCATTCCTTCTTCTGCCCCCTTCTGACATTCAACTACAGGTTTTATGAGCTTAGTGTTTGATACCATCCAAGATCTCCACTCCAATCAAATTTAGGTTCAATGTGATAGTTAGACTCCATTAGAGTCAAATTCCTCTTTTATTTTGGTTTTATCTTAATCACCCCTTTTACCCACTAGTCCAGAAGCCAGTAATTCCCCACGAAGGCACCCAGATACGCAGTATTACACATTCAGGACCAACAGAGTTTGTTGTCATCACATTCATTGCCAGAAACTTGAAATAGTTGCACCAAGACAGCATAGAAACAAATATAATTTCTCCAAAAGATTCTTTTCTAAAAACGATAGCAGAACAAGATGTTTTCCATGAAAACCTCTCCGCTGAGAAGAACATATGTGTGCGGATACAAACACAAGAAGACTTTCCAAAACTACTGACAAGATGGGAAAGTACCCAATGGTGAGAAACATGGTATGTACGACCATCCCGGTCCCCTAGATGCTGAGGAGGAAGAAGCAAATCACAGAATTTTAGAGCTCAAAGGAATCTCAATGACCACCTAATCCAGTTCTCTGCAAACTCTTTTTAAGTGCGGATTCTTTTGTTCAAGAGAAATCTTATCCTGAAGATTTGTATAAAAGCTGAGATGCTCTTACTGAATCAGGGAGGAACAGCCCAGAACCTAACCCACTCTGCTTTCATCCTCTCACCCCCAGCAGCTCTTATGAGGGCTCCAGGGAACCCTTGGGGTTCTTCAGAACACAGTTTGAAAGTCACTATTCTAACCCAACCTCTTCCTTTTACCATCAGGGGAAATGAAGCCCAGAGAAGCTACCTGACTTGCCTGAGGTTACACAGCAAGTCAGCAGCCTAGGCAATCCCCTTATCTTCCTTCAACACTTTTTCCATGATGACACCTGAGTCTTCTAATGAACTACCTTTTGTTTCTCCAGACTGTATATATGTTTTTGTATGTTTGCACCCGTCCCCGGTGTTCCCAAGAAAACCTAACAAACCAGTCCTTGCTTTCACTCTAAAGCTTGGAGTCTGCAATTTGGACATAAGCTCTTGGCTGCCCAGGAGAGCTGGAAGCACAGGGCAGAAAGGCAGAGGGTTGGCAACACTGTCCTGAGGCAACCAGGAGATACTCTATTTTCAGCCTGAGTTGGGTTGAGTTTCTGCTCTTACAGGGAATCAGGTAGTTCTCAGCAAGTCACCTGAGAGCTGACATCCAAGTCAGACCCCAGCCTAGAAGCTGTGGACACCTGACTGAACCGCTAAACCTCCTCATTTCTCCATCCGTAAGGAGGAGAGGAAGGGAGAAAGCCACCACATGGCATGTTATGTCCAAAGAGGTTAGAAGTTGAATAGCTCATGTGTCTGATGGCCGGTTATGCTTTGTGTGAAAAAGTAGAAGCAAGGCCCAACATTGGTTCTACAAGCTGGCTGTTCCCTTCATCTGCTCAGAAGGCATGAGGTCGGAGGAAGTGGTGGAGAGGGGCTTTCTGATTAACGTGCTCCGTCAAAGAAAACGCTATGATCACAGCGAAACAAAGGGCTCATTCAGTACTTCACTTGCAGGACCTCATATGACCCCCAGCGCACCCAGTGGGTAGGTCCTGCTATTTGCATTAGAGCTAGTTACCTTATTAACTAGCTAGTTGAGTGGTTCAAGATGACACGACTAGAAAATGATGCACCTAGAATTTGAATTCAAAGTCATCTAGCTGCAAAGTCTGTGTTCTTAACCACTGCCCCATCCTACCCTTCCACCTTGCCAAGCTGCGCAGGTGCGGGGCGGGGGGAGGATGACAGGATATTCAAATTCGCAGGACTCTGTCAGCCCAGCAGGGGGGCGGCAGACATGGGCACCACAGCTGGATTCCCAGGGTTTCCCCTCCAGCTTGCCCTAAAGAGAGTTCCCAGCAAACACAGGATCCCAGAAAGCTCCCAGAGGCAAGAATTCTTGGCTTGTTTACTGATTCCCCCAGGTTGCAGGGGGAGGGGGCGGGGTGTGTGTGAGCTGGGCACAAAGGCAGGATAAAGGTAAACTTTCTGCGTGTGAGAACCATTCCCCCCTCCAAGGAGCCGTGTCACACTGTATGTCACCGTCATCAAAGGGGCTGTGCATAAACCTGAAAAACCAAACGGACCTGTCTGTAGGTGTTACTTATATCACAAGGCTACAGGTGCCTTTATTTCCACTGTACGCCGGTGCTGGGAGCGCCCGCCTTCTCTTGCCTTGAAAACCTCCTCTTTGGACCCAGCACCGCTGTCCTCAAGTAAGCGCCTTTTCTTTGCTCTTTTGGATGAATTGTAAGGGGTTTCAGAGCTTAGAGCCTCCGGCTGGGGCCTGGGTCTGTAGGTCTGTCCCCAGCTCCAGACTGCCCGCCCTCCTGCCATGTCCATCAGTCACAGTGCCTCCCGGGAGCTGTTTGAGTGGGATTTAACTGCTTACCTGAGAGAGACATTTTTGCATCCTCAGGCTGTGTAGCCAGCCACCCACCACCACCGTGGTAGCCCCCACTGCCTCTGGATCACTTGATTAAACCAAGGGGAACTAACTAAGAGAGAATGCATACAGGCACTCTATTCTCTACCCTTCCTAAAGCTAACCTTAGGAAGGGAAGCTGGATTTTACACCAAAAAATATTCAGCTTCAAGGAAAGCCCACCTTCTCCTGCCTAAACGCCTCCTTTTCCCATCGGCCTGCTCATGGACACCCCCCCCCCTTGAAACAGAGAAGATAGCTGCCTTATACAGATTAGGGCGTTTTTCAGGAGATTGTCTTACGTAATAGCTTAAAGGAAGCCCGTTCTGCCCTCTCACACCACCTCCATATAGAATGCTTCCAGAAAAGCAATGGTTAGGGTTTTTCCACTGTATTTATTCTCAGACCTCCGCAAAGACCCTGTAGTATGTGGTGTTCTTGTGCATTCGCCCCCTGCTGGCAGCCACCAGTAGCACATGCTCCCTTCTCCAGCTGGAGCTGGGGACCCACGTTTATTTGGATGTGCTAAGAATTTTACAAACTGGAAAGGTTATCAGACATCATTAGGGACAACCTCTTCGCTTTACAGATGAGGAAACTGAGGCCTAGAAAGGTAAAGTGATTTAGGGAGACAGCTTCATGTTTTAGTCTAAAGACGCAGGGAGAGGGGTTGTTTACCCCTCTGAGTGAAAGCTTAAATTTTTGTCCCCATGTTCTCTGTGAGAATGTTTTTCATGATTCAAGGTGCTGTTGACAAGAGTTTTCACAGATTGGTTTTCTTCTTTTCAAAGAAGTCACCTGAGTAGCAACCTTTTAGATATATTGACAATGATTGATTTTCTTTCCCGCCCCCCCCCCCCGGGACAGGAATGGACATACGTATTATGGCTACTCATCTACATATATTACCTAATTTGGTTAAATCCTTGGGATAATCTGAGCATTGTGTTTAAAATCCCCATTTTAGAGATGAGGCATTTTAAAGATGAGCTCAGAGAGGGTCATGGATTTTTACATAACACACTTTGTATAAAACAAAAATAAAGAATAAAAAATACAATTTCGGCAGGCTGAGTAGCAAGAAGTGTGTCCCACGTCCCTTGCCTTGTGAGTGGCAGAGGTGGGATTTAAACCCCAGTGGATTTAATCTAAACCAAAGCTGATAAGCTTTGTACTGGAGCCCACAGTAAACTATACGGCGTACCTCCTATGAGTCTTCGCTGAATCTTTAGAAAAACAACGAAAAACAAACTAACTAGCAAACTCCCTACACAAGCCAAAAAAAGATGAGGAATCACTTGGCAAGACGTCAGCAAGGCAGTTCTCACAGCTGCTCTGGTTTCTCCCAGAGCAAACACTCAAGCAGCCAACCCACAATCCTTTAGTAGCAAGTATTGAAATAGTCCAGTGGGTTTTCCTCCATGTGTCCTTTCTTAGGGAGGTCCAAAAGGTGGAAGTGGACCCTGCCTTGCCCGCAGGGCTTGGGACCTGATGGACGCTGGGATATCGCTGAGGCTTTAGAGGACAAAAAGCTTTATTTTTCCCAGTGAGATTGCCCAGGTGGTGGGATCAGGGAAGGCCCTCCCTGGCCCCCTTCTCCATGGTTTACACCCTCACAGCCTTGTTCTGCCCAGTGATGTATTAGCGCATAAACAGCCAATGTGTAGGTGCTTCACTGGGTGGATTTTTGGTCACATGCCCGAAGTGAAGTTGATGATCTCTGCCAGGGTCAGGAAGGAATTTTCCTTCTCTGGCTAACTGGCCAAGGCTGGGTGGTTTTCTGCTTCTGCTCTCTCTGGAAGGCTGAGCAGAGGTGCCATGGACACCACACCTGTGACTGCTGCCTCTGACTCGTGTGAGGGCAGGAAGCCCACAGGCCTGTCTCTCTGACTGTGTGGACCCTCCCCGTGCACCTTGGTGAGTGAGCCGACTCTCAGAAGGGATAGGGAGCCTCTGCAGGCACTGGGGACCTGAGCGTCCACGCCACTCCCAAAGGTCCAGCCAGCCTTTCTCGTGCATGGAAGAGAACCCACTTGATTCCTCCCCCTTGTGTGGAATGTGCTTGACCCTTTCCTACTTATTAGGCAGCTAGAATGTGGACCACACTTTGGGGAAACTGATTCCTACTGCCGTGGGTCTGTGGATGGGCCATGAGTGAGGGTCCAGAGTACTTCAGGCGCCTGGCTAGCCCAGGCAAAGAATGTCCAGAGTCCACAGTGGGCATAGGAGGAAAGGGAGAAGAGAAAATTGGGGGAATTTTTAGAGCTAAAAGTTTCATCTCTGTAGTGATTGAATTGTACTCCAGTTTGGTGAGCTGACTTGACTGCACCATCCAACTATACCACCGTATATATGCGTGTGCATATGCGCGCACACGTGTGGATGTGTCGGCCCACTCCAGTGGGTTCCTGCAGAAAATCACGCAGCTGGGGCAGGTCTTGGAGTCCACCTCATCTGTGTGTCCATTTAGCAGATGAAGAACTGAGGCTCGGCAAGGAGCAAGTATATGACTCCCAGCCCAGTGCTATTTCTGTGATGACAAACCAGCCAGCCCCTCAAAAACCAAAAATGTGTGGTTAAAACAGCAGGCCTAGGACCCTCCCTAGACATCCCTTCTTGTCCTGCTGCTGATTCTGGTTCTAACACAGTGCTTCTCAACCTTTTTTTTCTTTATCACCCCCTCTAGGGAGCCTTTTTAGATCATTGTTTCTTAATCGTACCCCTTCCATGAAATGTTAATATCACAGATTTACTATTTATCATTTACGTACTATGGCCTTTTGGAGGGTCATAAAGGATTATAATGGCTAAGATTTTTCTGACCCTCAAGAACCAATTTTTTCCCTCTAGGGTCACTGTCCCCCCCCACTGGGAATACATATTCTAACTTCAGGCCTGGCCTTATAAATCACTGGGCACCAACGTCTTCACTGAGAAGAGGGTCCTCAAATAGCTGTTCTCTCCCACCACCCTGTTCCACCTACATTAAAGAAATCTTAAGGGCTAAAATGTTCAATTATTAAAAGGACCATAGAGAGCCTAAGAAGCTGGGCTGCGGAATACAAAGCAGCCATTATTCCCAAACTTTCACACCTAGAGCCCACTGGCTAAGTGGCCGAGGTCTCTTGTGGAGAATCCAGAGTTAATAACACTCCGTCCTCCCACTGCAATAGCAAAAAAAAAAAAAAAAAGCTGCTGCCTTTTATAAAACACATCTTTCCACAAAGCAAAAGATAATTACAGAAGAAAAATGCATGTTGTACACCTGAAGACAGCCCTTTAAGAAAACTTGATGGATATAATTTGCCATAGAAGAACCACCAAAGGGAATCAGATACAGACGGTGCTGTGTACAGCCCTGGAGAGATTACAGAGCAGCCAGTGGGTTGGTGCAAAAAGAAGAAAAAAAAGAAGTCTTTAAAGGAGGTAAATATCGTACTGGTCAAAAATATTCCTAATTTTTATATGATCAAATTCAATTTACCAAATGACTTTTGAGAGCTTTGCTAGGCAGAGATGAGGAAGAGTGCACTCCTACTGTCACGTTATGTATCTGGAGGATTCCTAATTGACATCGAAGACCTGGGAACTGTTTTCTATTTTCCTCCACATGGAGGCCACCTCTCCTTTCTCCAAGCCTAGCAGTGAAGGTCATGTCAGAAGCCTGCCATTCTCTTCCTCCATTTTCTGAGCCTCCAGCCCAGAAGGGCAGGGGGCATTTTTACATTGAGCCCTCACTTAAGAGAACTTTTCTGGGGTCATGTCCAGAAAGAAGAAGGGGCTTTGGGCTCCAGGGGCCCTTCCCTCCTTCATAATCTCCCACCCCCATCCCTCTTCATCCAGCCACCTGCTCTGGATATAAAACCAATCAATCCGTGGGAAAATCAGAGTCCAAACCCAGGCAGCCTTGACTTCTGTTTGATATGGCTCGCAGCGGGAGATCTAAGAACGTGATAATCTGCTGGGCACGTTAACCCTCTCCGGGCACCAGGAAGGAGGCTTCCTAGTGCGGTCTGGTGAACCTTCGATGACGCCCATAGAGGGTGCCTACATGTGAGAATTTGAACTCAGTTATTTATCTACGTCTGGAGCACAGTTCTCATGCACATCTGATGGTGATGATGATAGATAGAGAGATTTGCAAACATCCCCAAAGAATTGATCTTTGGTTCTGGAAGCACACAATCCCTGCCCCTCTCGGTACTGAGGTCCTATTTGACGTGTAAGTGAACCTGGGATGCGTCTGCGAACAGATGAGGCTGTGAGTGTTTTTAGAAAGGGAAGCAGATGGGTTGGAAAAAAACGTAAGAATTCTGTATACCATAACGCTGTGTGACTTTGACAAAGTTACACAAATTTCCTGGGCCTTAACTTTCTCAGCTGTAAAATGGGTGCGGGGAAAGATTAGACCAACTCAGTACTTTCCAACATGCGGTACTCCGACCACTCATGATACATGAGATAAATCTGGTCGGGTGTAGGCAAACTTTTTCTTAAAGCACTAGATAGTAAATATTTTAGGATTTGCGGGCCTAAAGGCAAAAATCAAGTACATTATGTGTGTACTTATATAACCATTTAATATGTAACCATTTAAAAATGTAAAATCATTTTTAGCTGTGGGCCATTCAAAAATAGGTAGTGGGCTAGATTGTGCCTGTAGGTTGTAGTTCGTGAACCTCTGATCTAGGCGGTGCACGGATGACTAATTTTTATTTCAATGCTTATGTCTTTATTTTTATGTATGTGAAACGAATACCGACCTTCCACTTATAGTGGTGATGTAAAGTTTTCCTTTTAAATAAATGTGGTTATGTTAAAATAAAAAGGGAAGTGATTTTTTTTAATATATTAAGGAAGTTATCATGGTGGCAGGCGAATGACTAAAGCTTGGGAAACACTGGACGAGATGATTAATAAGCTCCTGACCATCTAAAATTCCATGCACTTAATAACCTAGAATCTAGTCTTTGCTTTGACACTTCCCAGCTTTGTGATTTTTGAGCTGCTGTGTCCCCTTTGCAGAAGGGAGTAGAACCACGCTATCTCATCAACATTATTGCGATAATCATAATAGAAGTTGGGTGAACAGATTTTTCTAATTCACCAAACATGAATTCATTTTTTTCTGAATTGTGGGAATATGGGAAACAGCAAAAGGAAACTTGAAAGACGAGACTGGTGGGGCAAGAATGCTTATGAGTAGAAGCCCCAGCCCATTTTTTTCTATCCCCTTTCCAGCCTCGACCAGTCATCTTCTCCCAAAGCTTCCCACTCACCAGCATGCACAATTAGGTTCATGACTTCTTAAACAGACCCACCTGCGTTGTCACCCAAACTCCCAGCACCTGCCACCTGGGTGCTCTGCGGCGTGTTACCTGGAATCTCAGAGCGCCCATCCCTCATCTATAAAAACAGAACCCACACCAGAAACTGCCTCAGAGTGGTTGCCCTGGGGACACCATGAATAATGAACGTAAACTGCTCAGCCCAGAGCCCTCAGTGAAGCAAGTGTGTTACAATTATCACAGGTCTTCACTCTCTTATCCAAAACCCTGAGGCGAGATGTGCTGAAGAATTCAGAATTCTTCAGGTATTAAGAAGGTGCCACAGGGTATATACTGCAGAGCACAGAATACCCCTCTCAAGGTATTGGCTGCTAGGACTGCTTAAATGCGTTAATATTTCTGTAGTGTATCATATGAATATTGATCAAGTGGAACAAATAAAGCTATAGCTATAGGTATAAAACTACAGAGCATATCTATAGTTGTATACGTTTAATAAATGTGTAGTATTTAGTTTATATACATATATAGAAGTAGAGATATAATATATATTATAATTATATATAAAAATTTTATAACATCAATTCAGGACTGTTTTTGCTGGGAAATAAGTTGGAACCACACATACACACACACACACAAAAACACACACACACACAAATATACTTTCATTTTCAGAGCTTTTGGATTTCAGAATTGTGGATCAGTGTTTGTGGGCATATTCATTTATAATAATTCTTGCCCTGTTTTCAGAAGTATACATATATTTTTTTTGGCCACGCACCATGCGGCATGCGGATCTTAGTTCCCCAACCAGGGATCAAACCCCCGCCCCCTGCAGTGGAAGCGTGGAGTCTTAACCACTGGAGTGCCAGAGAAGTCCCAGAAGTATATTTTTAGACATTATAATCCAGTTCAGGGCTCAGGTGTGAGAGAATAGGAAAAGTAAAGAAAGAACATTATTATATAATAAAAGCCTTCATCCTCCAATCCCAGCTTTGCCACTTACTGGCCATGTGACCTGGACAATTGTCTCAACCCCTCTGCCTCAGTTTTCTCATCTATAAAATGGGGATACACACACACACCTCACAGGAGGTGGCAAGGATTAAAAAATGTCACCATGGAAAGCACTTAGAGGGGTGCCTGGCTCCTGGAAGACTGTATGTTTGTAAGCGTTTGCCGTCATTACTAAAAACCAAGTGTCGCCCTGCTGGGGGCTCCTACAGTGTGGCTTTCTTCCTTCATCCGCCTCCTCACAGCCTCTCCTGCCGTTACAGGGTGATGTTGGACTCAGTGGCACACAGCACCTTCCTGCCCAACGCGTCCTTCTGCGACCCCCTGATGTCGTGGACTGACCTGTTCAGCAATGAAGAGTATTATCCTGCCTTTGAGCATCAGACAGGTGTGTACGTCTGGAGAAGCTCATCTGAGCTGGGACAGACTGGGGCAGGAGGTGGTGCTGGCCTCAGGCGGGTGACAATGCCATGCTGGGGGCCTGAAAACGCCAGCTCTCACCAGTGTTAAGGGCAGAGGGTCACAGGAGACCCAGGCGGGAGGAAGGGCCGCTTCTGCAGAGAGAAAAGCACTGGAATCCTCGCCCCAAGCTTTTCCCAGCTCTGTGGGCTTGGGGAACTCCACTAACCTCTCTGAGCCTTATTTTGCTAATGGGTAAAAGGGAGATGATAACACCAATCTCTTGGAGTTATTATATTTAAACAATGTAATAGAAAGAAACCCTTAGCCCGAAGCCTAGTACACTGTGATTGTTTGATCACTGTGGCTTTAGCCAACATTTGCTAACTACTAGCTATGCCCCAGACTCTGTACCAAACACCTGTCTCTTCCTTATTGAAGCCCTAGGAGAAATTACTAATTACTATTCCCATTTTATAGATGAAGAAACTGAGACACAGAGAAGTTACATGACCTGCCCAAGGTCTCACAGTTAGTTAAGTTTCATGCAAGTTGACTTGAGCGTCTGCACTCTTAACTCTCTTACACGTTCATCTTATAAACGACGTAACGCTGTGATTATTGGTATTAATATTTTAGATAGTCTCTGAGCTTCTATTTCCTTATCCCTAAAGCAGGGATGATGAGAATTACTGTGAGGATTAAGGGAGCCAAACTGTGAAATATATAGCCTGACACCAAGCAAGTGCTCAGTAAACAGCAGTGTCCTTGCTGTCCCCCAGGCTGCCCTCCCCACACTTCCTCCTCTCCCAGCCCAGTTTTCTCCTCCTAAGAAGGAAGCACGGGGCCTTGTGCAAGCCCCATGCCAAAGGGAGGCCAGCTGAGCTTTGCCCCAGAAACCCTCTGTGGGCCTCTGTCCCCAGGTGCTTGGGTGACTACACATCACAGCAAGCCTGGCTGGCTGCTAGCACGGCAGGTGCACGCCCCACAGAGGGTGATGCAAGCACTGATCGAGCCCTCAGGCCTCACCACCCAGCCTTGACCCTGTGTGCTCCGGCCCAGCAGGGCCCACACTCAGGGTCAGGAGGCCAGCAGCCTCCGGAAGAGGCCAGGCCTCTGAGAACACTGTGAAATGTCCATCTCAAGGAGCCCCTGCCTCCAGGCCAGAGACCAGTGTTGCACAGACAGACCTGAGACACACACTTACAAATCGAATCCCACACCATCCCCCAACCTCACACACGACACACTTGTACGTATGACATCGCTCACTCTCACCAGGGTCCAGATAATTGCACATGGACCTGAGTCATCCAGCCGCACATTGTAATTCTCCTTCAGGCCTAAGGAGCACCTTGTTTCCAAGAAAGACAATGAGGAATGTACTCGATCTCCCCTACACTCATTATTTGGTCAAGAGGCTAAATTTGAAGGAGGAAAACGAAGGCTTTCGAGTCCCTGTCCCTTCCCCATGTGTCCCACAATGGTGGAGCCCAGCTCCTGTCCCTTCTCTCCATCCATGCATAACCCAGAGCTGCCATCCTGGGAGCCTCCTCTTCCTGCCTCTTCTACCAGGGGGCATCAGAGCAGGATGGGAGGGGGTGGCCTCAGCCGCCTACCCCGTGCAATGTTCCAGGAGCTTCTGTAGTTGTCAAGAGCTCGGACTTTGGAGCCAGGTGTCCTAAATATGAAGAGCGGCTCTGCTATTTAATAACTGCAACACCTTACCCTCTCATGCCTCAGTTTTCTCATCTCTGAAGTGGAGATAGCAGTAATGCCTATCTCGCAGACTTGTGAGGGTGAAATGAGTTAATAGGTGTGAAGTGTCTGGGACATGGCAGGCACAAAGAAAGCACACACAAGTGTGTAAAAATGAAGGATGAGTTTCAGTTTGGGTTGAAGAAGCAGCTCTGGAGATGGATAGTGGTGATGTCTGCACAACAATGTGAATATACTTAATGCCACTGAACTGTGCATTTAAAAAGTACGGACCCAGCTTTCTCCTGTCTGAGGCCTCTGCATCTCCATCAGTGTAATGAGGGATTGGACCAGGTCCTTGCTAGGATCCCTTCCTGAAGCGTCTCTGATTCCTGCATCAGGCAACATCACAGAGGTAGACTTCATCCCCCACCACCCATTGGGAGACTAGAAATTCCCACCAAGATGTGAAGACAGAATATCCTCCGAGAGTGGCCCAGCTTCCTGACATTCCCCGAGGGAGGAGCCAGGCTTTGGGCTGGCCCTCTGGCCCTCTGGACTTCAGAAGGAGCCGAGTGTCTCTGAGCTCATAAAGGTCAAGGTTGGGTGTGAAAATTTAGTCTCAAATGAGGACCCGGGCTCCCCGAGTCCCACTGGTGGGAGGAATGCCCTGCAGTGCCTTCTGTCTTTTTGTCACCCCAAGAGGTGACACATGGGTCTGAGTGTCTGCAAAAACCTTCTCTGAGAGGGATGCGTCAGGGGAGAGCCAGGTTCTCCTCCAGACACTGCTCCGCCATCTGTCCTAAGGTCCTTGCCCACCTCCCAGGAAATTCCAGCTTGAATTCAGGGTTGTCCCAATGGCAGCTTCCTGTTTGGGTCTGAGGTCAAGGGCTGGTGCTGGCATCCACCAGCCCCATGACCTTGGGCAGGTTTTCCCGAACATCTCTGAGATATGCTCTCCTCAGCTGAAACGGCATCCACCTCCCAGCGTTGGGAGGATTGACTGAGATTCCACATATAACGTGTTTAGCAAAGCACCTGGCCCTTGGCAAGCGGTCACTGTAGCCAGGACACCTCATGACTCCCTCACAGCTGGTGGATAAACAGCTTTCTCTCTGCTCGCTTCACTTTTCATATTGAACAAAAGCAGCCCGGGTCTCCATCTCAGCCTTTCCAATTCAGAATGTTGGCAGCTTAGACACTTTGAGACCAAAGGGAGAGAAAGGGAGAAAGAAATGATGTGCCCGCTGGATAAATGATGTCCGTGAGAGTGCAGGGAGGAATACGCAACCTAGCTGGGAAAACCAGCTGCTTACTGCCTCTTAACTGGCTTTAGCAGAGGGCAGCTGAATCTGTGTCCGGCGTGTGTTAGGTGCGCAGCATCTGGCCTGTCTTAGAAGCAGCACAGCCTGCTACACGGCAGGCTGGCGAGTGAGCAGTCACAGACTGCAGAATGTTCTAGAATATCATGCGCTAACCCTGGCCTTCCCTTCAGCTTTTAAAGTAAAGAATTACAGATACTGGAAAATGTTATCAAAGAGGGACGTAGAGGGGAAGTGCATAAATTTCACAAGCATGTGGTATTTTGAAGAGATTATTTCTCCAGTCAAGTCCCAGTCGCCAAGCATCTGACAAGCCATGGAATACCCTGATCTAACCCCTACTTTCTGGAACTCCATCCTGACCTTCACACACCCACACACCCCTCCCCTGATTGCCGAGGTGGCCAGGCCAACACTCAGTAGGCCTTGGCTTTCGGATCTTCCTTATACTTTGCGGCAGAGGTTGAGGCAGCTCTAGGGGTTCCCAGGAGGTCCCTCGGGGACCTGCAGTGACAGCTGAGAAGGACAAGCTTTAGGTCCCCCTCCCCACCTCCCTCCCTCACTTTGATTCGGAAGATATACAGCATAGTGGTTACTAAGGCTTGGCTGCAGGAACTGGAATCTGCCTGTATGACCTCCTCCTCGCTCAGCCACTTACTCGTTGTGTGACCTCAGGAAAGGATTTCACCATTCTTTGCCTTACTTTCATCATTTACTTTGTAAAATAAGCTACGTGATCTAGGACCTCATAGCATCATGTTGAGGATGACATGAGAAAACTCAAGGAGTGTAGCATGGTAACTGGCACGTACTAAGTGCTCAACAAATATGTTAGCAATGGGAGATTTTATTTGAAGACAGAACTGTTTCTTAAAAAAGAAAACAAGGTGCAAAACCCTGATCTTGGATATTAACAACCAGAGGATCAGGAAGAGAGGCATCTGGGTCTCACAGGGGCTTTTCTTAGGCAAGACTCCGGTTCAGGGTATAGAAGTTTGAGATCAGATATGAGAGAGAGTCTAGGAACTTCTAAATCGAAACCAGATAATGAAATACAAAATCATTGGAAAGCCTAAGGTGAGCCCCGTGGCGGTAGTCACACCCCAGGACACCCCCAAGGAGAGACCTCACCATCAGCCACCTCCGGCCTCTCCCACACGCATCCAAGCCTTTGGGCAGCTGTGGCCCCAGGACGGCTCAGGGCTTGGTGCTCTCTGCCCCTTTCTAACCACACTCCCATGGCCTCGGCTCTCTGCGGATACCCAGCCAGCCCTTCTCGTCTCTTCTCCACCCAGTTTCTTACACTGCTCCAGGCTTTTTTTTTCCATCTCATGGTCTAAATCATTCCACAGGCTTGGAAGAAAAGCCAAGAAGGACTATTGGATGGGGCTAGACCAGCTCAGGAGGGAAACCTAGAAGCAATATATCATTTCAGATCTCTCCTCATAAAGTCCTTCCTTTCAGTGACAAAGCCACAATCGATGGTGCCCGGTGCTATCCAGTCCACTCCCTGGCCTCTTCAGCGCTGTTCCAGGCAAAAGACTTTCCCAATTCCCAATGCTAATAAATCATGCTAATTGTGGTCCAGTCCGTCTAACTCAGGCCTCCTCTGACCCAAACTGTCTGCCTCACTCTCACTGAGTTTTGGGTTGCTTTGTTCTGCTTGTCCGTCAGCTAGACTCAGGCCCCGGTGGAGATGGCCTCATTTCCCTGAGAACAAATGTCATCCCAAAATAATAACTAATTACAAGTGACATATGGAAAGCTTCCTGTCGTTCAGATAACTGGGCTAAGTTCTTTACATGCATCATTTCTCTTCCATTTCGTAGCAAACTCCCTAAGAGGTAGGCACTATTATTATTCCTGTTTTATAGATGAAGGAGGCTGAGGTCCAGAGAGGTTAGGAAACTTTGTTAGGATTGCACAGCTAACAAGTTGAGGAAACGCAATTAACGTAGTGGTATGAGTAGCCCTGATATTAACAAGTATAAATGGGTGGTATTTAATGGGCACTTACTACCTGCCTGTCCTTTTCCAAGCACTTTCCACGTATTGATTCACTTAATCTTTTTAACAGCATTATGGGGTACGTCCTAGTATTCCCATTTTGCTGAGGGAGTGAGAACAAGAAACAGATGCCCTTGGAGACCCTCTTAGGGTCCCTAGGAGGCAGGACCACTAAGTGTGAGATCACACACCCGTTCAGCTTTTAGGGGGAATCCAAATATCAAGAGCCCTGGTTTCAAGTTCTAGAACAGTGATATTCAAGGAGCCTTCTGGGGCTAAGGAGGGGAAGCCATATAGTACCTTCCCCTAACTCCCAGCAAAGCAGCACTGCTTTTTTTCCAGAGAAGTTTCAATTTGAAGAAAATACTATTCGACTAAAAAAGTTTAAAAGCCTTAGCATGCCCGCTGTAAACAATAGCCCTGAAGGAGACAACCGTCCAGAAGCTTGTGAAGTTCTTCCTCACAAAGTCACTGCCAGGAGTGAGCCAGCCTTGGAAGAGTTTTGACTGACCCTCAGAGTGGTTTTTAAAAATTAAATAAGTCAGCACTTAAAAATCAAGAGATTTCACATAATATCTGGGCTTGGCAACACAGGGCCCACCTTCCTGCCTGGCAACAGCCAATTGGAGCCGGGCCACCACTGTCCACTTGGCATGAACTTGCCCATTCCCACTGTCCCCATCGGGGGCCACTTTGGGCACTGACATACGCTGCTGACCCTGTGGGAATCTGAGTGTGCCAGCCAGCTCCAAAACATAAGGCCTCCCTCCAAATTTCACTGCATCCCAGGTTATAGCACCGGTTGTGAGCATTTCCTCCCAGAATTGCTGAAAACTCCCTTTAGCCCCCTAATTCTTCTTCCCAATGCAGCTAGCCCTTAAACAAGTGTCCTGACCTACTTCCGACTTCAAAGGAGCTGGCCAAGGCTGCTGTTTAATCGTGGCCTGTGGACCTTTGGATTAAGTCTACCAGGTACAGGACATCATCCATACCCAACTGGTAAACATAGGCAGAAGGGCCTCATAGCTCAGCTTCTCCGAAAAGTCTAAATTATTTTGTGAATAGTAAGCACATCGAGGCAAACACTTTACACTTCCAGACAATACAACCTGTTAAAGATAACATATTCTCTGGGTGTATCACCCTGTCTTGTATTTTCCCTGAGTGCATCTCTTCCGAGTAGTGAAGGGGTCTCCGTGCAATACAGACACATACTGTATAAATATTTATATAAACTATGTGCATATGTTTTAATATATTTATATATATATATATATATATATATATATATATATATACACCTTCATTGGAATTGCTGAGTCAGTCTTCCAGATGTGTGTCCAGTCTGGTCCTTGCCAACCAAGAAGAGTGAGACAAAGGTGATGCAAACTTCCCACGTCCAGAGGCAGAAGAGTTGGTGGAGGCCTAACCCCCTGACCGACCAGCCGCGTGGCCTGAGTCACGTAACCTCTCAGAACTTCACTTTCCTCCCTGTGAAGTGAAGATAATAAGTGGCAGTCCCCTGGCTGGTCATTTCACCTCCGGAACACCCACAGGGGGCTAGGCGGGCTCTGCCCTGCTGACTCAGGGTGAAGAGGCAGAGCTGGCCACGCCCCTGTGGGACAGCAAGCCTTCCTGACAGGGGCAGTGAGCTGGGTCTTGAGGACGAGCAGCAATTACTTAGAGGACCGGAGGGGACCGCACCCTAGGTGACCAGAGGCGCCTGTGCAAAGACGCCAAGAGGCTTCCCTCTATGCTGGCGCTTCGCGCTCCACCTGGCCGAGAACAGCTACTTTGCTCGCGCTCAGGACGGACTCCGCTGGCGAGGAGAGCCTGCCGTGTTTTGCCCTGGCTCTGACCTCCCCCCGAGCCGCACACGAAGCCTGCTCTTCGGGGAAGCTGCCGAGGAGAGAGAGCCGAGAGGACGGAGGCTGCGCTAGCGACACCTTCCCAGGGTCAGTGACACTTCTCCGAATCCCTTAGGCCCTCGCTGGCCTCCAGAAACAACACGGCCGTGGCAGTCTCCCAGGGGCAAAGAAAATGACTTGGGGGTGGAAGAGAGAGGGGAGGGGCTCAGAGACTTGGCGCACGCTCTCCATGGAGAGAAATGAAGTGTGCCCTGCAAGGGCAGCACCCCGATAGGCATCTCCGGCGGGGCTCAGCTCGGGACCCAGGGAGGAAGAATTTCAAGGCTCATAAACATCTCTCGTGGGAATACCAGGGAAGTGGAGGCCCCGGGTTTACTCCAGCCAGAACTCGGCACGTGAAAGCACAGGCCAGAAGGGGGAAGGGCCGCCAGGTGTTCCCAGGAGACCCTGGCACCCCCAGCGGCTGATGGGGGCCCCTTCTCATCCAGCAGGTAGAGGCCACAATATCAGCCTCCACCATCCTGGCCGGATATCAACTCTTAGACTCACACACATATAGAATTCTGATTAAAACCCTAAATTTAAACAAACCTGAGATCTGGGACCTGGGACCCTTTGCGTCAGTGCTGGCACCTGGACAAACGAGTCCTCCAACAACAAAATACCAAGGAAAGACATTATGAGGGACTAAAAATAACTGCAGGTACATGCAGTTGGGGCAAATGATGAACAATAAGATACAAAAAGGCCAAAATCCAACTGCCACTTCTGAGGCGCCAAAGCAAAAGCAGGGTCCTGTGCGGGATGTCTGCGCTCAGCTCCACCAAGGGGGTGGCTAGGCCGCCCCTCCCGCCTGACCCACCAATTCGCCCCACCCTCCCCCCGTTTAAGGGACCAGGTTGACCCTCCTCGGGGATCAAGCAAGGGCACGTGTTTCTTGTTCTCACTCCCTCGTGCTGCAGCACGAGTCCCAAGAAAGCCTTGCCTGAATTCCTCGTCTGGCCTCTTATCAATTTCTATTGAGTCTACAGCAAACCTAGTGTTCAAGTTTGACCTCAATCCACTTCACGGTGGGAAAAGAGATTTCTGGAAGGCCTCTACGTTTTAGGGGGAAATCCGAGGAAGTAGAGCTGATGTAGATCAGGGCATATAGCAGCCTGGCCAATACACAGGGGGTGCTTAGGGGCAGAGAAGCCATCTCCCGCCTGGGATTAGAAGCGCCACAGTTCCTTTGGGGACAGGGGCAGCCAATGCAGCATTTAAAGGGGGAATCATAACAGCCTCGCTGCCGTGCACTGTGGGGTGTAACTCGTGAGGGACACTTTCTGTCATCCACACAGCATGAGCCAGTCACCCCTGCCTGCCTCTGCTCCCTGCCTTTCTCCTCAACCCTTCTCCTTCTCTCTGGCTCTGTGTCTGCCTCCACTGTCTGATCTCTTCTCTCTGCTGACCTCTGAGGACCAGCATGATGGAACGGAAAGAGTAATGGCTTTCAAGTTCAGACTGGGGTTCACATCCCACCTTTACCCCACACTGGCTGTGGGATCTTGGGCAAGACCTCCATGACCTTCAGTCTCCTCATCTGTGACCTCCTGGGGGACAGGGACCAAACCTCCCATTCATCATGAATTTTCAGATCAAAATTTGTTGCTTCACAAATAGAAGGTATTCAGTGGTAATCTTCTAGACCCTGTTCTAAGTACCCTAAATACTTTTACATGTATTAACTCATTTAATCCACAGACCAACCCTATGATGTAGGTGCTATCATTGTACCCATTTTACTGATGAGGAAACTGAAGCTTTTTGAATGAATGAATGAGCACAATGGCAATGGCAAGAACTGTTTATGTCAAAGTACCTGACCAAGGACCTGGTACCTCACATCTTCCATAGCAGATCTGCCACCCTTTTGGTTTCTCCTGGCATTGGGACAGTCTGTTGAGCACCCATCTCTGCCCCTGGGTTAGGCACAGCCTCCTCTCAGCCTCCCAGACAGGATGGCACACACCTCTGTCTGGGGCGTAGGGGCCTTCACTGAAGGAGTGAAGGGAATCTGCCCTCTGGATAGAAATTCCTCAAAACAGCACCAAAAACACAAGAACAACAATACAACCAACGCTTCCACCTCCCCCTTCCCCTGGAGGAGCGTGCTCTGGTCATCCAAGGTCTGCCAGATGCTTGGGCAACATTTCAGCAGCCCAAGGCCCTCAGCACAAGATGCCCAGGGGCAGCACACAAACCTATAGCCAGTGCTGGTCAGCTTTCCATAACAGCAGAGGGAATCAGATCAGCCTCGGATGGTGCCTGGCACACCACAGGCATTTGTTTTGGTTGACCAAACATTTTGTTGAGGTTTTTCTGTAAGATGGTGTGGAAAAACCCGAATGAACTTTTTGGCCAATCCGATAATAAGTATTGAATTGATTGATAACTTTCTATGCACCATATAGTTTATAGGCGTTAACCACAAACTCCAGAACAGCCCTGTGAGTGGAGCATATTATCCCCATTTTACAGATGAGGAAACTGAGGCTTAAATGTCTATGGATCTTGTCCAAGTAGAAAGCAGCAGAACCAGGATTTGAACCCAGGCCTGTCAGGCTCTAAAGGCTATGCTCTTGATGTGCTGTTGTCTGAAACCAAATACCTGAAGGGACTTTTTCTTTCCTTCTCCCCTAGTTCCCCCCTTTCAAGGAGCTCCCTAGCCAGGACCAGGTCTCTCGCCCCGTCATTCCCTCTTCTGCCAGTAAGGCCACTCGTAGGATCCAGTCCCCTCTGGTTTTCGCTTCAGGACAGAAGGTGACCAGGACCCCAGCAGAGCAACCCAGGGCTGGAGGCCCCTTCAACTCATTGGACAGAGGATGATGTTAGTAAAACGAGAGCCTCCTTTGAGGGACTTCTAATCCTCTCCTGGCTGTCATCCCTCACTTGTCTCTTCCTGGTACAGCCTGTGACTCCTACTGGCCGTCTGTCCACCCTGAGTACTGGACGAAGCGCCACGTCTGGGAATGGCTCCAGTTCTGCTGCGACCAGTATAAGCTGGATGCCAACTGCATCTCCTTCTGCCACTTCAACATCAGCGGCCTGCAGCTCTGCAGTATGACACAGGAGGAGTTCATCGAGGCAGCTGGTGTCTGCGGGGAGTACCTGTACTTCATCCTCCAGAGCATGCGCTCACAAGGTCAGTGCCAAGAGGGCTGGGCTTTGAGGACAGGGACCCGGTGTTGGGACCAAATGACCTCTGAGGTCCTTCCCTACCATATGACTCACATGGCGAAATTTTATTAGCTGCAACTCTCTGTTAAACCAAATCCCCTGCTAACCAGACCTTTCTGTACCCAGAAGCTCTAGCATGCTAGAATCAGAGATTGGAGGTAAAACGGAGTGAGTTACAAGGAAGCAAGCTGAGTACAATTTTTTAAAAAAAGAAGAAGAAAGAAAGAAAAAGAAAACTAAAACACGTTCAAGGACCGCCCAGGAACCAGGCTGATACAACAAACTATTATGTTCATAAAGATTGTTAACCATAAAGGGTGGACAAAAAGAGGAGGCTTCTGCTTGACATTTTATTAAGCAGAAGGAGAAGAAAATTAACTAGACCCTTTCCCTTCCCTGTTTCCAGAGGAGTCCGACTAATTGCCATTTCCTTTTATCACATTCCTAATGGTCAAGGATCGAATGGCCGCAAGGTGGCCCCAGTAGCATTATTTAACAGCAACATGCCCTGCCAGAGTAGAATGTTGCTGGACAGGTTTTTTAAACCCGGAAGCATTTTTTGAGAACATACAATTCTGTATCCCCATATCACAGAGAAAGGAACTGAAGTCCTGAATGGTTAAGTGACTTCTCCAAGGTCAACAGGGCTGATTCATGGAAAGTCAGTACAAAGCAAGGACTGTGAGATCAGAAAGACCTTTGCTCCAACCCTGGCTCTCACACTTCGGAGCCGCAGGACCTCTGGCAAATGGCTTAACCTCTCTGAATCTCCACTGTCTCGCCTCTGTGGTGGGGTTATGATACACCCTCCCCGGGCTTCTTGACAGGATTCAGTGAAACATTATCTGGCACAGCAAATAAGGACGCAAATACAATGAATGGCAACTGTTTTTGTCATCATGAATATAACCAAGAGGCAGAAATTTTAAAAAAATAAAGAAACACATCTCAGCTGAATTTTAAGAAAGACCTTTCTAAAAGTTAGCACCTTCTTTTAAAAAGGCAGCTTCAGGGGACTTGCCTAGTGGTCCAGTGGTTAAAACTTCGCCTTCCAATGCAGGGGGTATGGGTTCGGTCCCTGGTCGGGGAGCTAGGATCCCACGTGCCTTGCAGCCAAAAAACCAAAACATAAAACAGAGGCACTATTGTAACAAATTCAATAAAAGCTTTTAAAAAATGGTCCCCATCAAAAAAAATCTTTAATTAATTAATTAAAAGGCGGCTTCAAAAGATACCTAAGGTGGGAAGCTCCCCGTCACTGGAGATAAGCAAGCAATCTAATAGCCCCCTGCTTGATGGCGGTGCCGTGGCAGGGATTCCTATTTGGGCGGAAACCCACGGAGTACCTTCCAGCTCTATGATTCTTTGCCCTCCTCTTGATCTCCCCCATCACGGGTGCCTGAGAGCAGGAAAGCTAAGGATGGGGGTTCTCAGGCACTGCTTGGTTTCTGCCCTGGGAGCCATAGCCCCCTGGGGTGAGGAAGGGACAAACAGACCTGCTGTCCACTGTTATCCAGTCTCTGCTTGATTATCGCCAGTGACAGTGACCTGCCAGGAGTAGTGGCCTCCACTCAGCAGGCCTTCCCTGAAAGGAGGCAAGTCTGAGCAAATCACAGAGGCTCAGGGAGGAGCTGGGGGCTCCATTCAGAACCATCCCAAGGGGACAGCCTTGCACGAGAACCCCAGGGCCACAGAGATGAGTATTCCATCCTGAGAAAAGATTCAGCTTGGTACCGCCAGCCTCGGCAGAACGTCAAGTCAATCACGTTTGGTCTTCAGGCCCAGCAGTCCCTGTGCTGGGATCTCCCACCTCGGGCGCTTCCATTCCTGGCAACTGTTACATCAAAAAATACCTATCCCTGGTCCCATGACCTCAAAGTCTGTGCAGAACAAATAAGCTAAAATCCAACTGTTTTTTTAAGCAGGCCACAAGTTGCCTCTTCTTATTCTAAGGAATCCCTGGAGTCACAAAGCTACCTCCAATGGTGGACATTCAGGGACTCTATGAGCCAGGGCGGTTATCCTGTTGATCAGTAAGATGATCTACTCCATCAACCTGCTCTGTCCTCAAATCCCTCCTTTAATGTTCCTCAGGCGAGAATGTATACAGTGATTGAAATACATGTATTGTGACCAAAGTTTCCAGTGTCCCAATTTGGCCAGGACACGGTGTCTTCAACCATTATCCTGTCTTTCATTCTCAAAAGTGTCCCTGTTTGGACAATAAATTGTATGTTATCTAGTTATTACCCAGTTTAGGCTTTATATTACCCCATAGATGAGGGCTCTGGAAGAAAATGACACAGAACAAGTTTTAGCAGGGAGAGGAGTTAAAGGGGGCTCTAGGCCCAGCGTGCTGTCTGGCTCAGCAGGTGTTGCAGTAGGATTGAAGCACGAGGACCCTGGTCGCTGGAAGGCGAAGTCGGCCGGAGAGGTGCAGGGCAGAGGGCAGACTCTCCCAGCACAGGAGAGGAAGATCCCCTGTCACCCCCTCCTGTTCTCGGGAAGAGGGAAGAGAGTGCGTGGCTGACCAGAACCAATCATTCCTAGAACCAACGGCCCTAGGAATCAAGTCACAACTCTGCCCTGTTCCTGTCTTCTCAGTAAATGGAAACTAGTCCTCACATTGGACACCAAGTTAGAAAGCAGGTGTCGTTTGGCCTGTGCTGCTACGTGAAAATGTGATCTGAAACTCTTGATTCGCCTCACTCTTCAGAGACCGCCAAGGCCCCGACCGTCTCCAGACTCCTTTAAATCCTCATGTCGGGTTCTGCATTTCTTGCAGCCTCCCGTGTCCATTTTTCTCTTTGACCCGCATGTAACAGACGTTCAAATCCCCAAGGGATTAGAGATCACATCCCAGATCATAGATTCCGAGAGCCAACAGGGAGGGCAAGGGTGTTTCTGTCACATGTTGCCAGTAAGGAACACGAGCCTGGAGACAGAGTGACTGGGCAAGTCTACACGGGGGTCAGTGATTCGGCCCAGCTCAGAGCCCAGGCCTCCTGATCCCAAGCCAGAACTCACTGTCAGTGCCCACTCAGAAAAGCCTAGAAGCTGCTGGGATGCGTGGCCCAGGGCTCTCTCCAGGTGGCCTTTAAAAACAAGGAGATTGAGGAATTTCTCGGTGGTCCAGTAGTTAGGACCCGGTGCTTTCACTGTTGGGGCCTGGTTCGGTCCCTGATCAGGGAACTAAGATCCAACAAGGCTCGCAGGGCAGCCAAAAATAAAACAAGGAGATTACATCTCTCAGGGGTGGCTTCAGGGTGGCCCTATAAAGGCCAGGTGGCCTCCAAGTTTCCTTCTGAAATAAAAGTACCCTGCAAAGGGCACAGTGGCTCCCCTTCTCCCCAGTACCTCCCCTCGTGACCTGGCTGGGGAAAGCAGGATTGTATGCCATGGTTTGTGGATTTCTTTTTCTTTCCCAGGTTACTCCTTTTTTAATGACCCTGAAGAGACCAAGGCCACCATCAAAGACTGTAAGTAACTGAGGTCAAGCTGCCCAAGGCCGTGTTGAGGCTATTGTTGGGCACATGGGCTTGAATGATGCTCTTGTGGGACCACACTCAACGTCTGATGACCTGAAACAGTAAAGGCTAGAAGAAGATGGCAGGAGAAACACGGTGGACAGAGCAAGTCTGTGGCTTCCTTAACCTCCCCCAGGCTCAGTTTCCTTGTCTATAAAATGGTGAGACACCTGCTGGGTTGTGAGGAGTTCAGGTAACAGCACATACAAAGCGCCTGGCCTGTGCCAGCAGCGTAGATGCTCCAAATACTGGTACCCTTTAGCAATAATAATCATAATTACTAACCATTAGAGGCCTTGTGGTTGATAATGTCTACAAAGAATCTGAGCTCACTAAGCAGGTCACGTTTATAATTATAAGGTAATGGAGGATCTCAGATGGCCTTGTTGATTCTGAAAATTAACACTCACGGTTTCACTTGTGCAGATGGAGAAGGCTTAAGAAAAGGAACTTTGGAGCTTTCATTTTTTAGAGATGATGATGGTTGCTCTTAGTTACTGAGACCCACGCCAAGGTCCTGGCTCAGGGGCCTGGCCAACTAGGACAAAGTAGCATCCTGGGGCTTCAAGCAGTGTTCCCATTCATCTTAAATAGCTCTAAGATTAATAGCTACTGTTAGTGTTTGTGAAGCCCTTACTATGTGCCCAGCGCGGTGCCAGGCCAAGTATTCTACCTACATTAACTTATTTAATCCTTATGATAACTGTGCTAGATCGTAATGTTATCCCCATTTGTATCTGAGGAAACTGGAGGTGCTGTAACTCACAAGTTACAAGTTATAAGTCAATGCCGAGCAGAGATTCCAACTCATCTTCTCAAAGTCTATGCTCTTATATCCTGTGTCCTTCACCACATGCCCACAGGTGCACACACACATGCACGCATGCTCCAAGACCCTGCTGTTCACTCTGCTGTCCACTCAGTTGAGACCTAAGACTCAGGACTCCTCTGGGTCTGGGCCCAGCTCCACAATGGTTCAGAGAACAGGAGATTTTCAACTTAGTACCTGCTGAAGGGGCCCAGGCCCGACAAGCTAGGAAACTGTCAGAACTGGCCCAAGTGAAGTACCCCAGCCCCTCTGCACTTGATGTCTCCTGTCCACACCCTCCCCACCTCCACCGCAGAAGCACCAGAGGACAAAGCTTACGGGCTGGCTTTGCTGCCGGGCATCTCCGGCTCCTGGGAGGCTCTATGGCTGGACTGCGAGCATCATGGGGACGTGCGTGTGATGAGCTCGATTGAGAAACTGCCACGCCAGCCTCCACCCAGCTTCTGGAGGACAGCGGACCAGGATTTCAATCAACGACTGAGAACATATCCTTTGGCCACATTTTAACAGTCTCCAGTTTCAAGGCAACCAAACCTCTCCAAATCCCACAGACAGCAGAGAGCCCAGGCCATGTCCCCACTCGCCCTGCGGCAGGCACAGCCCAGCTGCAGGGGCACATTGAAGATGAAGATCGTTGTGAGACAGGGAGCTGCCCCCCCAGAACACTGTGGAACTCCGGAGAGAAGTTTGGGGTGGGGTTCAGGGTACCGCTGCTGCCACCTCCTCAGACTGACCTTGGGGACGTTTGGATCTGGGAAGCTGCCTCAATGTGGCCACGCACTGATGGCTTCAGCCCCTGTGCCCCCACTAACACCCTCACCCACCACCCGCCAAGCAAGACCTCCAGCCGAGCCGAGCCGTGACTACACTCAAAGCCACCACTGAGGAGTAGGAACAGATAAAACAGGGTTATTTATCTCTGGCAAGACCCACAAGGGGAAACTCCCACCATCCCCACAGCCCTGCCTCGTGCTGACCCATCCTGTGTTCATCTCATCAAGCCAAATCTCTTCCATCCAAAGCACGTGGAGAAAGCATCAAAATTAAAAGGGTGACTCTTCCATTTCTTGCCACTTTGGCATTTCAGAGAAAGCTTGTTGTCTAGTCACCAGTTAATAATTCGCCTGTGTTTGTCTTGATGACTCCATTTGTTGTCTCTCTTCTTAAAAGATTAAATTAAAACAGTGGCCAGGTCTTCTCTGCAGGTGAAGCCGCAGAGCGTGACATTGGATCAGATAGGAGGGCAGAACCCTTTCTCAGTCTTGATCAACCGACCGTCAGCCCTGCTCACCTGCTCACCTGCATTCACCTCTCTCTACCTGGCGGCAACCCCACTGTCAGCTGATCTCACCTGAGCATTCACTGTGGCTTGGCCCGTGTGCATGGGCCCGTTTTCCCACATCAATACAATCCCAGGCTGTAATGTAGGAAAGGGTGGAGGAGAGGCCGAAGGGACCCCGAGAGTTGAAGTCACGCATTCGTGTCATTGTTTGTTCCAGAGAATGATGCACGGCATTTATTAGGGCTGAGGGCCCTGATGCCGGACTGTTCACATGCGATCTCAGCTCCGACGTCGGGCAGGCATATGACCTGGATCGTGCTCCCCAGACATCGCCAGGGCTCGCTCCGTTCTGCTCAGGCATCTCCTTGTCCGAGAGCTTTGTCTGTTCGCTCTTATTACAATTGCAACATCGCTCAGCCCCTTCACCATGACCTCTATTCTCCCACCCCGCTTCATTCCTCTCCATGGCATTTATCACCAACTGAAATAGGCCGTGTTTGTTCACTGGACATTCCTTCCCACTTGGGTGCAAGTCCCCTGAGAGGAGAGCCTGGGACCTGTTTCGTGACATCCTTCCCATGCCTGCTACAGAGAGTACACTGTGTCTCAGCACTCGTGAGCCCGTGAGTGAAGGACCTCCAGGGAGACGCCCAGCCACCTGATACCTCTGTCTTCTTATACGTAAAGTGGGAGAGTAAGAAACGTGCATCATAAGGGTGGGTGAGATTGGGTGAGCACCTGGCAGTAGCAAACACTCAACAAACTTTAATAATTATTCTTTAAGTATCTATTGAACACCTGCCATGAAAGACATGCTGAAGCAGGAATTGTGAACATCTGCTTTGAAACGGAACTGCTGTGGGTTCAAGTCCTGGCTCCACCTCTCTGGATGAAATTCTTAAACTCTGTGGGCTTCAGTTGCTCCTCAATAAATGGAAATAGCGATTATACCACACAGGGTCGTGGCAGGTATTAAATGAGATACTGTATGTGAAGCCCTTACAAGCACTTGGCACTTAGTAAGCACTCCTTTAATATCAGCTGTTAGTACACATGAACAACGGACGAGATGGACCTCTACGGTAGAGGTAGAAAGGGACCAATGCTGGAACACTGAGGAACACGCAGGCGCTATGGGACAGAGAGGGCTCTAACCCAGAGGGTGAGTTCCGAGAAGACTTCCTGACGAGGTTTTGTGAAGGTGGGGTCACCTGGGTGGAAGTGGGGAGCGGGAAGCACGTGCAAAGGAAGCAGGAGAAAGTCAAGCCCCATTGGGACCATCTGACCCAAAGGAGGGACGAAGTTGGGGAGCAGCAAGAGATAAGCCTGGAGAACTGGGTGGGGGTCCATGTGTGAAAGGCCTGACTAACGTGGCAGCCTCTGCGCAGGACATCACAAGGTACCACTGCAGGATGTCACGCCAGGGAGTGACAAGACCCACTGGCACTAGACAGGCCCCCCCTGGGCAGTGGTGTGGTACACAGGACACCATTCCCTCCGTGGACAGCATACGTATTCTGTCATTCAGTATTTATAGCATCATGTCCCTACAGCAGGGAAGGTGAGTGGAGTGCAGCGTGGTGGCCGCTCCACAATACTTACTGAGCACCTACTATATGCCCAGCACTGTGCTAGGTGCTGGGGGATACAGGTGGGAACACAAATCCCTGCCCTCTAGTGGGGAAAGTCAGCCAGCGAGCAAAATAAATAAATATATAATATGTTCCATGGTGACGAATATGACAGCAAAAAATAAAACTAGCACATGGAGTGTTGAGTAGGGTGAGCGTGTGCAATTCCAGCTCAGGCAGTCAGAGAAGGCCTCGCTGAGAAGGTGACTTTGAGCAAAGATGGAGATGAGGGCGTGAGCCCCTGGACATCCAAGGGAAGAGCACTGAGGGCAGAGGGAGCAAGTGCCCCAAGGCGGGATGTGCCCGTGAGTTTCAGAAGGAGCCGGGAGGCCAGTGTGGCTGGAGCGGGCTGAGCAAGTGATGTGGGGGTAGGGAGGGGTGATCTGGTACCGCCTTTTCTTTTTTAATCATATACACTTTGCAGCGACCTGAGTGTCTCAGACTTACAGCGTGATTTCTAGTTTAACTCGGCCTTGAGGTCACGCCTTGCTTTCTGCTCTTCATAAGCTCTACTCTCTTTGCTTTTACCTGTGTCCCTTCTAGTGTGTTCTCCACACACTAGCCAGAGGGATCTTCTTAAAAAGTAGACCTTGTTAAAGTCCTAAGTCTTCGCTTTACTCTTTGAATAAAATCCCACGTCCTGGGCTTCCCTGGTGGCGCAGTGGTTGAGAGTCCGCCTGCCGATGCAGGGGATGCGGGTTCGTGCCCAGGTCCGGGGAGGATCCCACATGCCGCGGAGCGGCTGGGCCCGCGAGCCATGGCCGCTGAGCCTGCACGTCCGGAGCCTGTGCTCTGCAACGGGGGAGAGGCCACAGCAGTGAGAGGCCCGCCTACCACCAAAAAAAAAAAAAAATATATCCCACATGCTTACCATGTGCCCACGTGACCTGCCGGCAGCCCGGTGCCCCTACCGCCACGCCTGGGCACCCCACGGGCCTGCCTGGTCGCCACCCTTGGCTTTGCACATGCTGCTCCTTCCCTCTGGGACACCCTCCCGCCTCCTGACACCAGCGTGAGTGTCTCCCTTCCAGGAGACCCGCCCTGGCCACCCCATCTACAGCAGGTGTTTTCCTCCACCTCGTTCTCTATCTAAGGCCTCCTTCCCTCATAACACTTAACTCAGTGGCGATTTGTGTTTCACTTGTGTTTTCCTTGCCCAATAGTCCTTAACCTCCAGGTGAGCAGAGACCAAGTCTGTGTTGTTCACTTTCTATCTCCAGCTCAGAGCCCAGAACCTGGCACACAGTAGGGCCCCAGTGTTGAATACAAACGCTCCTTAAACCTACTAATTATTCCCAAAGAGCCCAGCACGCTGTCTCCTACCACAAAGGTGTTCAATTAATAGTTGCTCATTTGGTGTGATTTGAGGTCGGAACGTGGTCTCCAGCTTCCTTCCTACAGCTGTAAATCACTCTGTTGCAGACGCTGTTTCCAGTTGCTTGAAAACAAGTGGCATCAAAAGTCAAGACTGTCACAGTCATAGTCGAACAAGTAAGTGTAAGAGATGCCATCTGTCATTGGTAATTTCTTAAAACCATTCATGAGACAAAGTAATCTAACAAGCTTTGAGACTCAGTGTTTGAGTGAGTCCCGTTATTTCCCAAAGAACATAGCAGAGAAATTGATGATTACTGTTATAAGTGTTATCAAAATCCAATTTCTTTCTTTTTACTTGGAAATGGTATTAGGAGAATTAAAGTAATGTTCTAACCATGTTAAATTTCTGAATAAAGGTTTGTTTCTCCTGGTCTACTGTGAATCCTTCTCACTGAAGTACTCAGGGATGATACTAAAGAAACCCCATGAGTTGGCAGTTCTGTTAGCTTTCCCAGAACTAAGATCTACCCAGGACAGGGTCGAGCCTGCTGGGCTTGGTTCTAGCCATTTAACATGTATTAAAGCATAATCCTCTAACCTGTGCTATGAGGTAGGTACTCTTATTTTGACTTTAAAATAATGCACAACATGGGAGTTGCGAGTTAAGTTTTTGGGGGGCAAAATGAGGACTGCAGCCCGGGAGACAGCGGTTCAGGTAACTCTGAGAAACTGCCCCAAGGAGGCGAGGGGAGGAGCCAGGAGATACAGGAGTTTTGCAGCAAAGAGCAGGTAATCGGAACGTCAGAAGAGTATTGATTTTTGCTTTTTGTTTTTCTAACATCTTCATTGGAGTATAATTGCTTTACAATGGTGTGTTAGTTTCTGCTTTATTACTGGGCATGTCCCCTGAGAAAACCATAATTCAAAAAGAGTCATGTACCACAATGTTTATTGCAGCTTTATTTACAATAGCCAAGACATGGAAGCAACCTAAGTGTCCATCGACAGACGAATGGATAAAGAAGATGTGGCACATATATACAATGGAATATTAGCCATAAAAAGAAACGAAATTGAGTTATTTGTAGTGAGGTGGATGGACCTAGAGTCTGTCATAAAGATTATTGTTCATTAAAGACAACCAAATGTCTCAACTTAAGGAATTCAGCGCTTTTCTAGGTATGAGAAGATGCAAGAGTCTGGGCTCAGTGAAATCATTCCTTTGATATGCACCTCAGCTATCTGGGGCCAGTATCCTGTATTTTCACATCCTGAGTTTCCTCAGGGCTCGCCTTAGGGAGTGGCTGCAGTCTGATGGCTGCTAAATGGCAGGGATCCTTTTCAGCCCTGAGTCGCCTCAGGGCTCACAGGCTCACGTTGGAGGGTTGCAATCATTGATGACTGTGACATCTTTTGTTTATTGATATGGCAGGAAATATTCCATTTGTAAATATTCCATTCCATTTATAAATATTCCATTTATCACTTACTAACCCATTTTAGAGAGAAGATAACTAGAGAGATTTGGTTACAGAGCTAGAAGAGGTGAATTCAGGACCCAAACCCAGCCAGCCAGGCTCCAGAGCAAGCCTTAACTATGATACAATGGAACAAGAGAAATACCAGTTTTTCATGCAAAACATAATGGTAGGATTAGTCCAGCCAGACAGTTGTAGCTATGGGATCTCAGTACAACCACACTGCTTTTCAGAAAGAAGAATGGAAACGTCATTCGACTGTCATTTCATTAATTCTGTAGAATTAGTTGGTAGTTCCATCGAGCAGGGAAAGTTCGTGAGCCAGTGTTGCTGGTCGATGTAAATAGGATGTCTCTGTGTGTGTGTTGTAATTACTTTAGTAGAAGAGGACATTTCACAGCTAGGTATGGTTCCCAGTAGAAGAAGACATTTCACAGCTAGGTATGGTTCCAAGTAGAGCGCTCGGTCATCACTTTGGGAAATAACCATGAAGGAGCATTTCTCATGGGTTCATGAGAAGTTGTACAACTCTTCAATTTTTCTGTTTTAATTTTTAGCTCACTTTTTTTCCTTCCCTAAAGGCCTCCAGAGCTCTCACCTATGGGAATTTGTGAGAGACCTGCTTCTATCTCCTGAGGAAAACTGTGGCATTCTGGAATGGGAAGATAGGGAACAAGGTATTTTTCGGGTGGTTAAATCAGAAGCCCTGGCAAAGATGTGGGGACAAAGGAAGAGAAATGACAGAATGACGTATGAAAAGTTGAGCAGAGCTCTGAGGTAAGTGAACAGCACAAAATGCCGTGAGCCTTCAGGCAGAGTTATATAAAAAGTGTCATGAGACAACACTTCAGCTCTTAGGTACAGGTGGGATTAGGGTTTGTAAACTGACACGCCGTCCTTTCCATTCTTGGCAGTGTTCCCCGGGGATCACTCTGAAGCCAGGCTATCAGACACACACACACACACACACACACACACACGTTTTGAACCAGATGTGGTGAGGTTCGCTCTTCAAGATGACTGGGAAAGGTTTAAGTGTAAGTTGATAAGAGGGTGTGAAAATACCAGGGTAACCAAAGACCAGCCTGTCACCTAGGAGGAAAGAGGAACGTGTTTATGCGCTGTTGTTTTCCCAGGGTATGAACCCTCCTCACGTCCCTCTTCTGCTGTCTTTCACAGGTACTACTATAAAACAGGAATTCTGGAACGGGTCGACCGAAGATTAGTATACAAATTTGGAAAAAACGCACACGGGTGGCAGGAAGACAAGCTATGATCTCCTCCATCATCAAGCTCGTTTTATGGATTTCTGTCTTTTAAAACAATAGATTGCAATAGACCTTGAAAGTTCACTTTTTTAAAAGCCTGCAAACGTGCTGATAAAATTTCTCCACATCTCAGCTTACATTTGGATTCAGAGTTGTTGTTGTCTACTTGGGGGTGATGACAGCAACCCTTAAGAAATTCCTTTTTTTTTTTTTTTTTTTTTTACCCGAGGGGAGGAGGGATGATCTTTTGTGGTACCCGGATCAAACATCACTTCCCTAATGAAGAGTTGCAGAACCACAATGCCCTTGCTATTGCTGCTGCTCAGAGAAAAAGGATCCAATTCTGCCATTAGAGGCTCATCCGGTGCTCCCATTCCAAAGGCTCAAAAGTTTTCACATAGTTAACTGTGGCAGCTCACAAAGCAAAAAAGAAGTGATTAGTTTGTAGTTAATATAGTAGGACGGGGTGAGATGTGGGTAAGACAAACATACTGTAGATTTTAAATTGTTAAAGTCAAATTCCATAGAAAAGTTTCTTAATTAGTAAAGGAGCTAAGCCATCAAGCTGGTACATAACTGGATTTAGCATAGGTTAATAGCGAGTTTCTTAACCAGAACATCTTTTTAGCCACTCAGCAAAACTCCCATGGCCATCCTTCTGCAGTAACACAAAATTAGGCACATTCTTAATTCTGACTGAGTGTATTCCCCCTCTTCTCCTAGGTGGGAGGCATCAGATGTGCAAAGAGTCGACAGACGCTTACATCAATTTCCAAATCACCTCTGTTTCTATGATTCAAGTTGTCAACACAATAAAATCGTAATTCATTGATTCTGTCTGTGGGCAAGACGTTACACCTTTATAGAACAGGGAATGTCTTGATGGCTCTATAATGGCCAATTAAATTATGAGCCTCTTGTTTTGTCTTCCCACCCGATGAGTATGCAAGCTCTAAAATGCATATTTCCTTGACAAAATTAGCGACGTTGGATATACACCAGTGAATGTTCACAAGTTAAAGTATGCACTGACATTTTCTCATCAGTCACTGGTAGGTGAGCCATTAGTGACCTCCAGCTGGATGGACTGCCCCTAGAACTCCTTCCCCAGAGCAGGAAGCCTCATGTGATGAGGCACTGAACGACAATACAGGCTGAGGGCCTCCATCTTAGAGTTTCACGTCAAAAGTAACTTGTTTTTTAAAAATGTGAATGACTGTAAAATAGTCTATTTTTTAGATTCATGTGTTTTCCAGGTGGATACAGTTTGTAAACAATGTGAATAAAATATTTAACATGTTACACTGTCTCCATATTGTTCAATTTAGCAAGGCCGACTCAGCAAATATTGACAACCTATAAAACCTTTGATGACCCTTCCATTTCCTAGCATTTAGGAGATGGAGATTCCTAGAGAGCCCCAAAATATGCAAGAAATATATGAAGTAATCCTCCCCACAACCTTTCTATCCTAAGACAGAGGCCCGCTCACAAGATGGAAGGCATGGTCCAGTGGGTCCTACAGCTATATTTTTGTTTGGTATGCACACACACACACACACACACACTTTTTTTTTTTTTTGCTTGTGTTTTGAGGTTTTGTTTTGTTTCTTATTTTGAATTAGTTGCCTTATTTAAAAATCAGGAGATTTACAGACAAATCCAGATTACCAATTTCTTTTTGAAAATCACATCTGGTACCACTACTTTCTCAGTGCCTGTCGCAGTAATTTCCTGGACCTGAGTGGAAGAGCATTTGGTCACCACTTCATGCTGCCTCAGACGCTGAACTTTGTTCTTGCACTGTTGTGGTTGGTTTGAGGGGTTTCTTTGTTTTTTTCTTTTTGATACAATTTTTAAAGGTTACACTCCATTTACAGTCATTACAAACTATTGGCTATATTCCCCATACTGTACAGTACATCCTTGTGGCCTATTTTATACCCAATAGTGTGTGCCTTCCCCTCCCCCATCCCTATCTTGCCCCTCCCCCACCAGCAACCACTAGTTTGTTCTCCATATCTCTGAGTCTGCTTCTTTTTAGTTATATTCACCAGTTGGTTGTGTTTTTTAGATTCCACATATAAGGATAGCATACAGTATTTGTTGTTCTCTGACTTATTTCACTAAGGATAATGACCTCCAAGTCCATCCATGTGGCTGCTAATGGCAAAATTTCATTCTCTTTTATGGCTGAGTAATATTCCATTGTATATATGTACCACATATTCTTTATCCATTCGTCTGTCGATGGACGCTTAGGTTGCTTCCATATCTTGGCAATTGTAAATAATGCTTCTTTGAACATTGCAGTGCATGTATCTTTTTTATTTTTTTAACATCTTTATTGGAGTATAATTGCTTTACGATGTTGTGTTAGTTTCTGCTGTATAACAAAGTGAATCAGCTACATGCATACATATATCCCCATATACCCTCCCTCTTGCATCTCCCTCCCACCCACCTTATCCCACCCCTCTAGGTGATCACAAAGCACCGAGCTGATCTCCCTGTGCTATGCAGCTGCTTCCTACTAGCTATCTATTTTACATTTGGTAGTGTATATATCTGCATGCCACTCTCTCACTTCGTCTCAGCTTCCCCTTCCCCTTCCCCGTGTCCTCAATTCCATTCTAGACATCTGCGTCTTTATTCTTGTCCTGTCCTAGGTTCCTCAGAACCTTTTTTTTTTTTTTTAGATTCCATATATATGTGTTAGCATACAGTATTTTTTCTTTTTCTGACTTACTTCACTCGTATGATAGAATCTAGGTCCATCCACCTCACTACAAATAACTCAATTTCGTTTCTTTTTATGGCTGAGTAATAGTCCATTGTATATATGTGCCACATCTTCTTTATCCATTCCTCTGTCGATGGACACTTAGGTTGCTTCCATGTTCTGGCTATTGTAAGTAGTGCTGCAGTGAACATTGTGGTACATGACTCTTTTTGAATTATGGTTTTCTCAGGGTATATGCCCAGTAGTGGGATTGCTGGGTCATATGGTAGTTCTATTTTTAGTTTTGTAAGGAACCTCCATACTGTTCTCCATAGTGGCTGTATCAATTTACATTCCCACCAACAGTGCAAGAGGGTTGCCTTTTCTCCACACCCTCTCCAGCATTCACTGATTGTAGATTTTTTGATGATGGCCATTCTGACTGGTGTGAAGTGATACCTCATTGTAGTTTTGGTTTGCATTTCTCTAATGATTAGTGATGTTGAGCATCCTTTCATGTGTTTGTTGGCAATCTATATATCTTCTTTGTAGAAATGTCTATTTAGGTCTTCTGACCATTTTTGGATTGGGTTGTTTTTTTGATATTGAGCTGCATGTGCTGGTTGTATAATTTGGAGATTAATCCTTTGTCAGTTGCTTCATTTGCAAATATTTTCTCTCATTCTGAGGGTTATCTTTTCGTCTTGTTTATGGTTTCCTTTGCTGTGCAAGAGCTTTTAAGTTTCATTAGATGCCATTTGTTTATTTTTGTTTTTATTTCCATTACTCTAGGAGGTGGGTCAAAAAGGATCTTGCTGTGATTTATGTCATAGAGTGTTCTGCCTATGTTTTCCTCTAAGAGTTTTAGAGTGTCTGGCCTTACATTTAGGTCTTTAATCCATTTTGAGTTTATTTTTGTCTATGGTGTTAGGGAGTGTTCTAATTTCATTCTTTTACGTGTAGCTGTCCAGTTTTCCCAGCACCACTTATTGAAGAGGATGTCTTTTCTCCATTGTATACTCTTGCCTCCTTTATCAAAGATAAGGTGGCCATAGGTGCATGGGTTTATCTCTGGACTTTCTATCCTGTTCCAATGATCTACATTTCTGTTTTTGTGCCAGTACCATACTGTCTTGATCACTGTAGCTTTGTAGTATAGTCTGAAGTCAGGGTGCCTGATTCCTCCAGCTCCGTTTTTCTTTCTCAAGATCACTTTGGCTATTCGCGGTCTTTTGTGTTTCCATACAAATTGTGAAATTTTTTGTTCTGTGAACAATGCCATTGGTAGTTTGATAGGGATTGCATTGAATCTGTAGATTGCTTTGGGTAGTATAGCCATTTTCACAATGTTGATTCTTCCAATCCAAGAACATGGTATATCTCTTGATCTGTTTGTATCACCTTTAATTTCTTTCATCAGTGTCTTATAGTTTTCTGCATACAGGTTTTTTGTCTCCTTAGGTAAGTTTATTCCTAGGTATTTTATTCTTTTTGTTGCAATGGTAAATGGGAGTGTTTCCTTAATTTCTCTTTCAGATTTTCATCATTCATAGGAATGCAAGAGATTTCTGTACATTAATTTTGTATCCTGCTACTCTACCAAATTCATTGATTAGCTCTAGTAGTTTTCTGGTAGCATCTTTAGGATTCTCTATGTATAGTATCATGTCATCTGCAAACAGTGACAATTTGATTTCTTCTTTTCCGATTTGTATTCCTTTTATTTCTTTTTCTTCTCTGATTGCTGTGGCTAAAACGTCCAAAACTATGTCGAATAATAGTGGTGAGAGTGGGCAACCTTGTCTTGTTCCTGATCTTAGAGGAAATGGTTTCAGTTTTTCACCATTGAGAATGATGTTTGCTGTGGGTTTGTCATATATGGCCTTTATTATGTTGAGGTAGGTTCCCTCTATACCTACTTTCTGGAGAATTTTTATCATAATTGAGTGTTGAATTTTGTCAAAAGCTTTTTCTGTATTTATCGAGATTATCATATAGTTTTTATCCTTCAGTTTGTTAATATGGTGTATCACATTGATTGATTTGCATATATTGAAGAATCCTTGCATTCCTGGGATAAACCTGACTTGATCATGGTGTTTGATCCTTTTAATGTGCTGTTGGATTTTGTTTGTTAGTATTTTGTTGAGGATTTTTGCATCTATGGTCATCAGTAATATTGGCCTGTAGTTTTCTTTTTTGTGTGACATCTTTGTCTGGTTTTGGTATCAGGGTGATGGTGGCCTCATAGAATGAGTTTTGGAGTGTTCCTCCCTCTGTTATATTTTGGAAGAGTTTGAGAAGGATCAGTGTTAGCTTTTCTCTAAATGTTTGATAGAATTCACCTGTGAAGCCACCTGGTCCTGGGCTTTTGTTTGTTGGAAGATTTTTAATCACAGTTTCAATTTCAGTGCTTGTGTTTGGTCTGTTTATATTTTCTATTTCTTCCTGGTTCAGTCTCGAAAGGTTGTACTTTTCTAAGAATTTGTCCATTTCTTCCAGGTTGTCCATATTATTGACATAGAGTTGCTTGTAATAATCTCTCATGATCCTTAGTATTTCTGCAGTGTCAGTTGTTACTTCTTTTTCATTTCTAATTCTGTTGAGTTGAATCTTCCACCTTTTCTTCTTGATGAGTCTGGCTAATGGTTTATCAATTTTGTTTATCTTCTCAAAGAACCAGCTTTTAGTTTTATTGATCTTTGCTATTGTTTCCTCCATTTCTTTTTCATTTATTTCTGATCTTATCTTTATGATTTCTTTCCTTCTTCTAACTTTGGGAATTTTTTGTTCTTCTTTCTCTAATTGCTTTAGGTGTAAGGTTAGGTTGTTTATTTGAGATGTTTCTAGTTTCTTGAGGTAGGATTATATTGCTATAAACTTCCCTCTTAGAACTGCTTTTGCTGCATCCCATAGGTTTTGTGTCATCGTGTTTTCATTGTCATTTCTTTCTAGGTATTTTTTGATTTCATCTTTAATTTCTTCGGTGATCTCTTTGTTATTTAATATGTATAGTTTAGCTTCCATGTGTTTGTATTTTTTACAGTTTTTTTTCCTGTAATTGATATCTAGTCTCATAGCGTTGTGGTCGGAAAAGATACTTGATACCATTTCAATTTTCTTAAATTTACCAAGGCTCGATTTGTGACCTAAGATATGGTCTATCCTTGAGAATGTTCCATGTGCACTTGAAAGTGTATTCTGCTGTTTTTGGATGGGATGTCCTATATATATCAATTAAGTCCATCTTGTTTAATGTGTCATTTAAAGCTTGTGTTTCCTTATTTATTTTCATTTTGGATGATTTGTCCATTGGTGAAAGTGGGGTGTTAAAGTCCCCTACTATGATTGTCTTACTGTCGATTTCCCCTTTTATGGCTGTTAGCATTTGTCTTATGTATTGAGGTGCTCCTATGTTGGGTGCATAAATATTTTCAATTGTTATATCTTCTTCTTGGATTGATCCCTTGATCATTATGTAGTGCCTTTCTTTGTCTCTTGTAATAGTCTTTATTTTAAAGTCTATTTTGTCTGATATAAGAATTGCTACTCCAGCTTTCTTTTTTTTAAAACATCTTTATTGGAGTATAATTGCTTTACAATGGTGTGTTAGTTTCTGCTTTATAACAAAGTGAATCAGTTATACATATACATATATCCCCATGTCTCTTCCCTCTTGCATCTCCCTCCCTATCCCACCCCTCTAGGTGGTCAAAACTCCAGCTTTCTTTTGATTTCAATTTACATAGAATATCTTTTTCCGTCCCCTCCCTTTCAGTCTGTATGTGTCCCTAGGTCTGAAGTGGGTCTCTTGTAGACAGCATATATACGGGTCTTGTTTTTGTATCCTTTCAGCCAGTCTATGTCTTTTGGTTGGAGCATTTGATCCATTTATATTTAAGGTAATTATCAATATGTATGTAAGAAAATTACCATTTTCTTAATTGTTTTGGGTTTGTTTTTTTAGGTCTTTTCCTTCTCTTGTCTTTCCTGCCTAGAGAAGTTCCTTTAGCATTTGTTGTAAAGCTGGTTTGGTGGTACAGAATTCTCTTAGCTTTTGCTTGTCTGAAAAGCTTTTGACTTCTCCAGCGAATCTGAATGAGATCCTTGCTGGGTAGAGTAATCTTGGTTGTAGGTTTTTCCCTTTCATCACTTTAAATATATCCTGCCACTCCCTTCTGGCTTGTAGAATTTCTGCTGAAAGATCAGCTGTTAACCTTATGGTTATTCCCTTGTATGTTATTTGTTCTTTTTCCCTTGCTGCTTTTAATATCTTTTCATTGAATTTAATTTTTGATAGTTTGATTAATATGTGTCTTGGCATGTTTCTCCTTAGATTTATCCTGTATGGGACTCTCTGCACTTCCTGGACTTGACTATTTCCTTTCCCACATTAGGGAAGTTTTCAACTATAATCTTTTCAAATATTTTCTCAGTCCCTTTCTTTTTCTCTTCTTCTTCTGGGACCCCTATAATTCGAATGTTGGTGCATTTAATGTTGTCCCAGAGGTCTCTGAGACTGTCCTCAATTCTTTTCATTCTTTTTTCTTTATTTTGCTCTGTGGTAGTTATTTCCACTATTTTATCTTCCAGGTCACTTAATCGTTCTTCTGCCTCAGTTATTCTGCTATTGATTCCTTCTAGAGAATTTTAAATTTCATTTATTGTGTTGTTCATCATTGTTTGTTTGCTCTTTAGTTCTTCTAGGTCCTTGTTTCTTGTATTTTCTCCATTCTATTTCCAAGATTTTGGATCATCTTTACTATAATTACTCTGGATTCTTTTTAAGGTAGACTGCCTATTTCCTCTTCATTTGTTTGGTCCGGTGGGTTCTTACCTTGCTCCTTCATCTGCTGTGTGTTTCTCTGTCTTCTCATTTTGCTTAACTTACTGTGTTTGGGGTCTCCTTTTCACAGGCTGCAGGTTTGTAGTTTCTGTTGTTTTTGGTGTCTGCTCCCAGTGGCTAAGGTTGTTTCAGTGGGTTATGTAGGCTTCCTGGTGGAGGGGACTAGTGCCTGTGTTCTGGTGGATGACGCTGGATGTTGTCTTTCTGGTGTGCAGGACCACGTCCAGTGGTGTGTTTTGGGCTGCCTGTGACCTTATTATGATTTTAGGCAACATCCCTGCTAATGCGTGGAGTTGTGTTCCTGTCTTGCTAGTTGTTTGGCATAGGGTGTCCAACACTGTAGCTTGCTGGTCGTTGAGTGGAGATGGGTCTTAGTGTTGAGCTGGAAATCTCTGGGAGAGCTTTTGCTGTTTGATACTATGTGGAGCCAGAAGGTCTCTGGTGGACCAATGTCATGAACTTAGCTCTCCCACCTCAGAGGCACAGGCCTGACACCCTGCTGGAGCACCAAGAACCCTGTCAACCACACAGCTCAGAAGAAAAGGGAGAAAAAAAGAAAAAGATAAAGAAAATAATAAAGTTATTAAACTATTTTTTAAATTATTAAAAATAAAAAAATTAAAAGTAATAAAAAAAACCAAAACAACAAAAAACAGGCAGACAGACCCTCAGGCAAATGGTAAAAGCAAAGCTACACAGACAAAATCACACGAAGACGCATACACATACCCACTCAGAAAAAGAGAAAAAGGAAACAAATATATATATATATATATATACATATAAAAAGAGGTAGATTGCCTATTTCATCTTCATTTATTGGGTCTTGTAGGTTTTTACCTTGCTCCTTTGTCTGTAACAATTTTTTTTTTGTCATTTCATTCTTTTTTTTTTTTTTTTTTGATGGGTAGGGCTGTGTTCCTGTCTTACTGGTTGTTTGGCCTGAGGCATCCAGCACTGGAGTTTGCAGGCAGCTGGATAAAGCTGGGTCTTGGTGCTGAGATTAGGACCTTCAGGAGGTCTCACTCCAATTAATATTCCCTGGGGTCTGAGGTTCTCTGTTAGTCCAGCGGTTTGGACTTGGAGCTCCCACCACAGGAGCGCAGGCTCGACCTCCAGCCTGGGAACCAAGATCCTGCAATCTGCGTGGTGTGGCACACACACAAAAAAGGAAATAAACAAAGAAAAAGAGGAGCAGTACAATATCAAAGAATAAAAAACAAAATAAAATTAGAAAGATAAAAAATATATTAGGAAAAATAAAAATATAATTGAAACAACTGCAACAAGGTAAAATAAAACCACAATAGAGAAAAGAAAAAAAGGGGGGAGGGGTGCAGAGGGAACAAAAGGAGAGAACAATAACAAAGTATAAAGCATAAAATAAAATTAGAAAAATAAAGATTTATTAGGAAAAATAAAAATATAAATGAATCATCAACAATGTAAAACAGAACCCCAATGTAAAAGAGGAAAAAAAAAAGCCTTGCAGGCAGAGTTTAGGTGGAAGGGGAACTTAGGCGGGGGTGGGATTTAGGGTGGGGTGGGACCTAGGCGAGTGGGGGGTGACGTTTGAGCGTGGGGCGGGGCCTCTGCTTAGGACCTGTGCAGAAGGGGAGAGGCAGCACGTGGAAAGGAGGTCCTCTGGAGTGTGGAGTTTGGAGGTGAGGCCCTGAGTGAGTGTGTGTGGTAGGGGTTAGGCCCATTGTGTTGGAGGGGGTCTCAGAGAGGGTCTCCGAGGATAGAGGTAGGGCCCTGGCTGGGGTGTGGGGTGGGGGCCTGGGCTCTGCATGGCAGCAGGGAGGCTCTGAGGGCAGAGGATTAGGCCTGGGAGCCCATCTGGCTCCCTGGTGCCTAAATGGACAGGGAAAGCCCTGGTCCTTTTCCCTTCTGTTCCTTCGTGCCCCTCCCCCACCCTCTCCCCCAGGGTCTCCCCCGTCTCCGCTGGACCCCTAACTGTGGGTGGGTCCTGCTGGGTGTAGGAACTCCGCCAGCCACCCCTCAGGGATACGGTCCCGTAGGTCCGGCCTTTACTTTTGCTCCCCCTTCCCTCCCTCCCACTCCCTCAGGACCCGCGTGGCTGGAGGGGGCCTAGGTGGGCAGAGCATCAGGCCCGGGATCTCAGCAGGTTCCTGGGGACCCGAGTGGGCAGGGGAAACCTGGCCGCACTCCCTTTTGATCCTCTGTCCTCCCAGTGGTCCCCAATCTCCCCCTTTGGGCGTGGAATCCCTTCCCCTCACCCAGCCGCCCTTCAGGGGCTCCATTCTCGTCCCGCCTCCACTTCTCCTCCCCCTTCACTCCCCCCACGCCCCACGTCCTACGCGGTCATGGGGGTTCCTCCCGTCCCCTTAGGTGTCCATGGTCCCCCACCAGTGCCTGGTAGGTGCCCCACTTGTGAGGAGACACAAATTCCGCGTCATCCTAGCACGCCACCTTGACTCCGCCCTCCACGTGTATCTTTTTGAATTACTGTTTTTGTTTTTTTCATATCTATACGTAGGAGTGGAATTGCTGGGTCACATAGTAGTTCTATTTTTCGTTATTTTGGGAAACTTCCATACTGTTTTCCACAGTGGCTGCACCAATTTACTTTCTGTTTGGGGTTTTATGTTTTTGTTTTTCATGCATCCAGAATGCTTCTACATTTTGAAATTGGGACCCCTGTCCCGACCAGGTGAAGAGGGAAGTGCCATGTTGATGGACTGGATCAAAGCTCACAGTCCAGCTGAAAGAAGAGACTGTCCAGGAAACTGGAAATTAGCTAACAGGAGGGGAGCTGGGAGCTTTCAGGCAACGAGCTTGGCAGTGAAGAACCAGAACCAAGAAGTTCCGGGGGATGGCAGAGACTGAGGTGGGGGCAGGGCAGGCAGCGGTGGACGGTAATGAGGAGTCACTCACTACCTAAGAGAAGCTGCCCCCAACCCAGAGAGGGGCATCAGGCGATTCAGAGAACAAAAAAATTAATCCCTCTGCTACTCAAAAAGTTTTCATTTTATTAAACTAGCATCATCTTTCTGTGCGTTTCCAGGGCTGCCCAAGTCACCAAATTTGGTGGCTTAAAACAATGGAAATTCATTCTCTCACAATTCTGGAGGCTGAGTCCAAAATCAAGGTATTCCAGGGCCATGCTCCCTCCATAGGCTCTAGGGAAGAATCCTTCCTTGCTGCTTCTAGCTTCTGGAGGCTCCAGGTGTTCCTTAGCTTGTGGCTGTAAAATTCCAATCTCTGCCTCAATCTTCATATGAGCTGCCCCTCCTCCTCCCCTTTGGTCTCTTTAGAAGCACACTGATCTTTGATCATCCCAGATGATCTCATCTGGAGACACTTGCAGAAAACTTTTCTCCAAATAAAGTCAACTTCACAGCTTCCTGAGGTTAGAACATGGACATATTCTTTTAGGGACCATCATTCAACCCACTATACTCTTTAAAATGTGAGTTTTACTTAAACATATAGTTTCATAATGCAATTCATTCAAGAGCAGAAAATACAAGGACAATTTAAAATAGCATACTTTAAGCAAACAATAACAAAGCAAAACAACAAAAATAAAAACGACAATGCAAAATTCACTTAACAGTCAAATGAGAGAATAAGTATTTCCTTTGCAAAGAGTGTCATAGTCGAGCTTTCTACATGTGATTGATTAAAATTTTCAAAAACTCAAAAGTAGGGCTTCCCTGGTGGCGCAGTGGTTGAGAGTCCACCTGCCGATGCAGGGGACACGGGTTCGTGCCCCGGACTGGGAAGATCCCACATGCCGCAGAGCGGCTGGGCCCGTGAGCCATGGCCGCTGAACCTGCGCGTCCAGAGCCTGTGCTCTGCAACGGGAGAGGCCACAACAGTAAGAGGCCCACGTACCGCAAGAAAAAAAAAAAAAAAGTATACGTAACTTTTTGAGTTCACCTCCACTAACCTTTCACATCTTTAAAACTCTGATAAGGATTTTAAAGCCTTCAATTTGTCTTATCAGATCACTGAAAATAGAATTTGGCCCTTTGCCTTTATCATGAACTAAGAGGCAAAGACATGGCCAAGCAGTTTGCCCATTGTTCTCCTTTCAGAATAGCAAGTGCTAAGAAATTCTTAAAACTCATTTCTGTAGCAGAGATTACAAATTAGACTGATGCCCCTTTATATGGGAAAGGAAAAAAATAATGTTTTTAAACTGAAATTCTACATTGAATTTGAAAGCAACAAGGTAATCTCTCAGTGTTTCTATAAGCCCAGACCAAGCCCTCATTTTAGAAGAGTAGTAGATTTTAAAACACCAGGAGTCGATTTTTAGGGAGCGGTGTGCCAGAAGACGAGTGAAAACGCATTTTAAGAAGGTGAGAATGTGAGAAATGAAAAGACATGTCCACACAAAAACACGTACACAAATATTCATAGCAGCATTATTCACAATAGCCAAAAAAGTAGGAACAACCCAAACATCTACCAACTGATGAATGGATCAATAAAAAAGCTTATTCATACCGTGGAATATTATTTGGCAATAAAAGGAAATGAAGTACTGATCCATGATACAACATGGAAGAATCTTGATAACATGATACTAAGTGAAAGAAGCCAGTCACAAAAGATCACATGTTGTATGATTCCATTTAAATAAAATGTGTAACATAGGCAAATCTATAGACGGATTCGTGATGGCCAAGGGTTGCAAGGCAAGATTAAGTTGGGGTAATGGTGAGTGCTGCTAATGGGTACAAGGTTTTTTGGGGGGTGACAGAGATGTTCTACAATTGATTGTGGTGTTGATTACACAACTCTGTGCCTATACTAAAAACCACTGAATTATGCACTTTAAATGGGTGAATTTTATGGTAGGTGAATTCTATCTCAAAAAAAAGCTGGGTGTTTTTTCTTTAAAAAAAAGGTGTCAATGATTAAGTGTTTTTAAACACTAAGAGGCCAAGCAAGGTGAGTATGAGAATGGACCATTGGGCTTTGTGTGTGTGTGTGTGTGTGTGTGATGTGTGGTAAAATATACATAAAATTTACCACTTTAACCATTTTTAAGTGTACAGTTCAGTGGCAAATACATTCATGCTGTTGTGCAACCATCACCACCATCCATCTCCAGAATTTTTTCATCTTCCCAAACTGAAACTCTGCACCCATTATATAAGAATTCCTCATTTCTCCCTTCCTCCCACCCCTGGCAACCACCATGCTACTTTCTGTCTTTGTGTATTTGACTATTCTAGGTACCTCATAGAAGCAGAATCATACCACAGTTGTCCTTCTGTGTCAGACTCATCTCACTTAGCATAACGTCTTCAAGGTTCATCCATGTTGTAGTGTGTGTCAGAATTTCCTTCCTTTTTAAGGCTTAATAATATTCCACTGTCTGGATATACATTTTGTTTATCCATTCATCCATCAATGGACCCTTAAGTTGTTTTCACCTTTTGGCCCTCGTGAATAATGCTACACATTTTACACATATCTCTTCAAGTGTCTGCTTCCACTCCTTTTGGGGATATACCCAGAAGTGGGATTGCTGGATGGAACCATTGGATTTTAGTGGCATGGAAGTCATTGGTGACCTTGGCAAGGGCAGTCTGCTTGTAGGTTCAAGAAAGGACAGAAGAGAGTGAAGATAGCAAGTAAAGGTAATTCTTATAAGATATTGGGGAGAAGAATAAAGGGGGCAAAGAACAAGAGAGGCCTATGAGATCAAGAGAGGATTCAGGGAGACTTACAAGAGCAAGTCATTCTGAGAAGAATGATACAGAATTCCAGAGCAGGCAGAAGGGCATGGACCAGCGCACGTATAGGGGGCTAACTTTCAATATGAACCGAACTCATCTGTGTCAACAGGAAGGAAAAAAGAGCACGTGGATGTCAGTGCTGGCAAGATGGAGGACTTCGGTGGAGGAAAAGATAAGGAAGTTATCCTATCCTTGATGAACTAGGAGCAGAGGGAGTAGGAGAGTTTACTGAGGAAGGAAAGTCAGATTTCCAGGCGTGCTGAGGGCCCACTTGAGGTCGTGGTCAAATTTTTAAAAGCCCGCTTCGTAGGGCTGTGTTTTGCTCCTGCCACAGTCATTTCCAGTGTAAGAAATGAATAAGTGAGAGGTTTAGTTTACCAAGGCTGGGTTCTGGAGTAATTACAAAATCTAAACAGGGGAAGTAAGGACAAGAAGAGGGTGATGACCAAGGGAAGTTGCTAGTAGTGTTGAAGAACTGATGGGAGGGGAGCCCTATGGGAAATTAGGTTAATGTCCAGATATGTTCACACACACACACACACACACACACACACACACACACAATTGGCTCTGTGGGTACAGTACACTGCCTCACCCTTTGACTTGGGCTTAACCATGTGACTTGCTTTGGCCAATGAAATATTAGTGGGCATGATATGAACAAAGGCTTGAAAACACACTTGTGCAATTTGAATTGCAATCCCGATTTCCTGAGAAAGGAAAAACAGGTTTCCTTTTCTTGCATTCTTGCACTTTTGCCGTTATTATGAGCTAGCCATCACCATGGGTCCTGTGTATCTTAATGTCACTTAAAAGTAATATCATTAGATAGTAACTCCCAGGAAGTAAAACCCAAAAGGAAAAGTTAACTTCATCAGTATTTATATTTGAAAATTACAAAATAGGTCTCCAGAGTAGAACTGGGGACACCTCCATGCAGATTTTTACATATGGAAACATGTTAGATACATGTAATTTAACTACCAGCTTATTTTTAGACTACAGAATAGAACAAAGCAGAAAATCAGCTCAAAAACACTGTGTTTATAACCAATATTTAAATAAATAACCTCCTTCCCATCATCAAAGTATATTAATTTTTATGACTTTATCTTATATATTTAATAAAGAGATGTAACTATATAGTAAAATTACTATATTGAAAGTATTCACCATTGGGTACAAATTGATAAATTTGTTTTCCATGTCTACAAATATAACAGTTTCCAGGCACATTCAAACACAGGAAGGATTTAAGCAGGAGAGTTTTGACAGGAGAGTAAAGGAGTTTGAGCTAAAAGATTGAGAATTTGTATCTACTAGTGTCTAATGGTTTCCTGATGCTCAAGATCTGATTCCTAAGAGTAAGCACAAACTGGTTTTGAAGATCTGAGATGAAGGGAATAAGAATTTTCAAGGAAAACAAGTTTTCAATTAGCATTCAGAACTCATTTTTAAAGTGTTCCCCTTGATTTTCAAGCACGATAGGCAAATACGGGTTAAAAACAAATGAAAAAACTTGAGGTTCTGAGCCCTATTTAAAAAATTCATAACCATAAGACTACAATGAATTCAGTAAAATTGCAGGATACAAAATTAATGTTCAGAAATCTGTCGCATTTCTATGCACTAACAACAAACTGTCAGAAAGAGAAATTAAGAAAACTATCTCATTTACAGCTGTATCAAAAAGAATAAAATACCTAGGAATAAATCTAACTAAGGAGACAAAAAGCCTGTGCTTAGAAAACTATAAGACACTGATGAAAGAAACTGAAGATAACACAAACAGGTGGAAAGATATACCATATTCATGAACTGGAAGAATTAATATTGTTAAAATGACCATACTACCCAAGGCAATCTATAAATTCAATGGAATCCCTATAAAATACCAATGGCGTTCTTCACAGAACTAGGACAGATAATTCTAAAATTTGTGTGGAAACACTAAAGACCCAAAATAGCCAAAACAATCTTGAGAAAGAACAAAGCTGGAAGCACCATGCTCCCTGATTTCAAACTATACTAAGAAGCTACAGTAATCAAAACAGTATATCACAAAAACAGACATATAGATCAATGGAACAGAACAGAAGCCCAGAAATGAACCCACACCTATCCAGGTAGTTTATATACAACAAAGGAAGTAAGAACATACAATGGGGAAAACACAGCCTCTTCAATAAATGGTGTTGGGAAAATTGGACAGCTACATGCCAAAGAATCAAACTGGACTACTCCCTCACACCATGCATAAAAATAAATTCAAAATGGATTAAAGAATTAAATGTAAGACCTGAAAGCATAAAACTTCTAGAAGAAAACAGGCAGTAAGCTCTTTGGTATTGGTTTCGGTAATATTTTTTTCAATCTGTCTCCTCAGGCAAGGGAAACAAAAACAATAATAAATAAAATGAGACTACATCAAACTAAAAAGTTTTTGCACAGCTAAGGAAACTATCAACAAAACAAAGAGGCCCTACACAATGGGAGAGGATATTTGTAAATGATCTATCTGATAAGCAGTTAATATCCAAAATATACAAAGAACTTACATAGCTCAATGTCAAAAAAACAAACAACTTGATTTAAATATGAGCAGAGGACCTGAATAGACATTTTTCCAAAGAAGACATACAGATGGCAATCAGGCACATGAAAAAATGCTCAACATCACTAATTATCAGGGAAATTCAAATCCCAACCACAATGAGATACACTTGTCAGCATGGCTAGTGTCAAAAAGACAACAAATAACAAGTGTTGGCAAGGATGTGGAGAAAAGGGAACCTTCGTGCAGTTGGTGGGAATGCAAATTGGTGCAGCCACTATGGAAAACGGTATGGATATTCCTCAAAACTTTTTAAAAAGATTACCATATGATCCAGCAATTCCCCTCGTGTGTATTTATCTGAAGAAAATAAAAACACTAATTCAAAAAGATATATACACCCCTATGTTAACTGCAGCATTATTTACAATAGCCAAGATATGGAAACAACCTAAGTGCCCATCAACAGACGAATGGATAAAAAGATGTGATATATAATGGAATATTACTCGATCATAAAAAAGAATAACATCTTGACATCTGCAACAGCACAGATGGACCTAGAGGGTATTATGCTAAGTGAAATAAGTCAGACAGAGAAAGACAAATTCTGCATGATTTCATTTACATGTGGCATCTAAAAACCAAAACAAACAATCATAACAAAGTTGCCAGAGGAGAGGGTGGTAGGGGGAGGAAAGAAATAGGTGAGGGAGATTAAGAGGTACAAACTTCCAGTTGCAAAATAAATGAGTCATAGGTATTAAATGTACAGTGTGGGGAATATAGTCAATAACTATGTAATACTGTTGTATGGTATCATACATATCATAACCAGACTTATAGTGGTGATCATTTTTAAATGTACAGAAATACTGAATCACTACGTTGTATAACAGGAACTAACATCGTGTTGTAGGTTATTTATACATCATCAACAAACTCAGAAAAAGAGATCAGGAACTTCCCTGGTGCAACAGTGGTTAAGAATCCACCTGCCAATGCAGGGGATCCGGAAAGATCCCACATGCTGCGGAGCACCTAAGCCCGTGCGCCACAGCTACTGAGCCTGCGCTCTAGAGCCCGCGAGCCACAACTGCTGAGCCTGTGTGCCACAACTACTGAAGCCCACACGCCTAGAGCCCATGCTCCACGACAAGAGAAGCCACGGCAATGAGGAGCCTGCACACAGCAATGAAGAGTAGTCCCCACTCACCGCAACTAGAGGAAGCCCGCGTGCAGCAACAAAGACCCAACGCAGCCAAAATAAATAAAGTAATTTTTTAAAAAAAAGAAAAAGAGATCAGATTTTTGGTTACTATCAGGTGGGGGTAGGAGAGAGGGGAACTGGAAAAAAGCAGTCAAAAGGTACAAACTTCTAGTTATAAGATAAATAAGTACTAGAGATGTCATGTACAATAAATATCATTAATGCTACTGTGTGTTACATATGAAAATTGTTAAGAGAGTAAATCCTAAGATTTCTCATCACATGAAAAAAATTTTTTTTCTAGTTCTTTAATGTCGTACAGTATCTATGTGAGATGATTAATGTTAACTAAACTTATTTTTTTTGTTTGGCCGCAACACGCAGCTTGTGGAATCTTAGCTCCCCAACCAGGGATCGAACCTGGGCCCCTGGCAGTGAGAGGACTGGGTTCTAACCACTGGACCACCAGGGCATTCCCATTAACTAAAATTATTGTGATAATCATTTCATGATATATGTGAGTCAAATTTATACAGTGCTGTATGCCAATTATATATCAATAAAACTGGGAAGAAAAAAAGGAAAAAAAAATTTTTTAATTAAAACTCATAATTAGATAAAGAAGTGAGCTAGTGAACAAGAGATCTAAGCAATTTTCAAAGCTGGGAAATTTGCTGTTTTCCCAATAGAATAAAGTTCTGGTCCCCTGTATCTCAGAAGCTATCTAAAGGCTATTGGTTTAAACAAATAACATACTACCCTTGTGAGGTTGATATTTTTAATTATACGGGTAAGTATCTGATAACAGATGACACTCAGATTCAGAGTCTTGAGACATTCCAAGTTATATATGGAGCCTAAAGAAACCAAATACCAGTCTTCTATTTTTATTTACAGATTATTTTATTGTAAAAAGATAAGCAATTACAGATCAGCCTGTTGCAAAATCAATACTATATTATCATAAATGTAATTCCAAGTTTTAAAAAATCTGATCAGTTCCAAGCAGGAATAAACATTAAGCCATGATGGTACTGAAGTTATTTTCAAAAGACACCAAATTGTGCTTCCTATAAGGAACTTAGAAAAATTTAAATTTCTGAGTGGATTATCTTTATCTTTTCTTCTTATATAATTACAGCCATATTTTTATATAACGGCCATGAGATGATATGTAAACATATTAATTTCACCAAGATTTTTTCTTATCAAATAAAATCGTATTTCTGCTAGAAACTTTCATTCTAGTCATTTTAAGTAAATAATCAGCTGTCAAAAGCAAATACACGTTTCTTTCAAATGATTGTTAAGCTCTAACGTTCATTTACCCCTAGGAAGATAGCATTAAAAGCCATTATTACGTTATTTGCTATAGAAACCTGGGATTATCATTGTACAGACATAAACTTGCATTTGCGTGTCTAGCGCAGGAGAATCTTCCATCCAGCGATGAGTGGGCATGTGTGTCAACATTATGCTTTGTTTCATAGGCGGACGGACGACCCTCACAGATTAGCTTTCTCCCTTGCAGCCAAGTGAGACCCGGGATTTACATAGGTGTGAATCGCGCTCTGTTTCGAAAGACCAAGACCGGCAGGTTACTTAACTCACTTGGGCAGCAACTCAGTATTTATCTTAGCTTTAATCTGTGCTCAAATGAAAATAAGCATTCAGAATTTGTTCACCTTCGACTGTCTTATACTGCCCAGGGCTAAAACAAGGAGCATGTGCTTTCCAGGTGAGCTCTTTATATCTCAAATGAGATTCTGAACAGCTGCTTAGGAAACGGAATAGCTGTCCCTGAGGAGAATCATCATAAAAGGAAACCCAACTACGCCCATCCACGACACACCCCCTCTGCCACAGCCAGGATGCTCTGGGCTCACCTTAGGTTTCTCAGCGTTGTATTTGTCCAAAAGAGCCTGGATGCGGGCCCCATAGTCAGGATGGACATCGCTGAAGTTCTTAACCTGTAACCAGGTGAAAATAATGTAAACATTACCCTAGCCCTCACTACACCAGTCCCCAGAGTCCGCCTCACAGGGTCGACTCCAGAGGGGAGGACGGACGCTTCCACGGGAGGCAGAACCACACAGCATTTACCAACACGGAGGAAGGCTTGCGTCCTGGACATATACTGGCTGAGCAACCTTGCCTAAGTCACTCATCTGGGCTTCAGTACCCACTCCTCATGAAATCAGTGAGATAACTAAATCTACCTCACACAGTTCATATCCACTCCCCAGAAAAATAAGTGGGATGACTACATCTACCTCGTAGAGTACCGTGAGAAAAACGCGTTATGAGGTGAGCTACATTTACAGCAGGTAAAGGGCTGACCTCGGAGGAACGCAAAAAGTTATAGCGATTTGCATTAAGAAACAGGCCCAGACACTGCCTGAATTTAAAGTGAGATGTACAAACACTGGCCCCTGCTGGGCAACTAAGCATACTTCAAGCAGGAATTCCTGACCGTGGGCTGATCCTGACGTGGGGCATCAAGAACCCACAGGGGGCCTTGCAGCTTCAGCATATGTGAGAGGAGAAGGCCAAGGGTTCAAGCCCAGTTCTCTACTTACAAACGGTCTTATTCATTCTTATCAGTGAGATGAGAAAATACCCGCCCCACCTATCTCACAGAGCGACTGTCAGGCTCTCTGCCCCAGACAGCAAGAACTATTAGCGCCCAGGGACTTAAAGGGTTATCTTTCATACACGCCCTGGTGAAACACAGTTATAGAACCTTGCCTGCAGACAGAGCATCCAGCCTGCTGGTACATATCTCCGGGCCTTAGAACACATCCCAGACAGCTGCCCCCATGAACAGAGAAGCAGCAACCAAGAGACAAAGAAATAGCCAGGGTTCCTAAATCTACAAGAGGCTAACTCCCCTGCGGCAGGCCGGGAGACCACAGCAGAGCACACAACACAACGAGCTACCATCAGAAATACCCTGGTGCCTCAGCTCAAAAGTTCAGCCTGAGTCTTTGGAAGCAGCTCAGTTCTGACCCCAGAAAACGTGCAAGTTTCTAGTTTCTTCCGAAGGAGGGTCAGGCCTCATAACATCAAGTAGTCAGGCTGACTTCAAATCACAAAAATGTAATCTGTATTTCTTATCACCTGAATTCTAAGCAAAATTGTGGCAGGACCCACATTTTGACATTGGACATCACCCTCTTACACAGAACTTGGCTGCAGTCAGACTGAACAGCATAGGAGGCCATTCACCCTAAACTCAACTAAATTATTATACACTGGACAAAGAGCTAAGGATCAATGGATATGGCATATATACTGGAGGTAAAACACAGAGAGAAAAGAATCAGAGGTTGATTGGGGATTCATACTAGTTTTTTTAAGTGTGCTTAGCTCAAGTGAAATAGAAATGACACTTCCATGGAAGGGTTTTCTCACACAGCTGCACTCTCTTCTCCTGCCAGCAGGTGTCACCCTTCGGCTTACAAAGTATCACTCACCGCTTTCTTCTGGATAAAAAGTTGCGCATCTTTCAGATGGCCCGCTATGTTCTCACATAGGCGTTTCCTCTGCTCCTCATTCAGTACGTTCAAATAGAAAGCCCGCACCTGCTCATTGAAAATAGAATGCAGGGAATCAAATAACCACTTTAGCACCAACAAAACTCACCCAAACACCACTTTTGAAACGAAGATGCAAGATTTCTCATTGGTATAAGAAGGAAAAAAGGTTTTAGAATTTAAGAATAATTTAAAATTATAGTTGAAACTGTCACGTGTTGAGTTCCTCACTTTTTATTTTATTTTAAGCAAAACAGGAAGATAATAGCTCATAACTTCTTTTTAATAATGTCCTTTGCAGTCACTGCTTATAAATCTCTCATAAATAGAAGGCAGTGTTGCCTACAATTAAAAATGCCACCACACCTTAATACTGACAAGTGCGGAATGTGCAAACCGTCATTAAATGTAAGCTTAACGCAATACAACCTTTGTTCAATTCACCCAGAACCAAAGGGGAGGAAAACACCCTAATTTATTAATTAGGTCTTTAGTTATTCAGAAGCCAAGATTTCTTGGAGAAAACAGATGTTAATAGTGATATTTTGCTTAGATTATTGGGTTTAACCTCTAAAATGACTATCAAGAAGTTAAAATAAAAAGTAAGAGCTTAGTATTAAGTATATGAGTCCTAACAGCCTCTGCTCATTTCTGAAATTAACCATTTCTAAGTTATGGCTATGATTCTATTCTACATTTCTTTCATTCACTCATTGAGCAAATACTTACTTCTCATGTAACTATAACGCACCAGGCACTACTCTATGTACTGTTCTACTAATGTTTATAAAGTCCAAAAATATCCAATTATCCAAAGTAGCAAATTCATAAAATATCAAATATTCATAATTTTTCTGTTATCAAATATCAGAATATAATAATATTTCTTAAAATCTGAGCAAAGTCTAAATATAAGGGACTTCCCTGGTGGCGCAGTGGTTAAGAATCCGCCTGCCAAGGCAGGGGACACGAGTTCAAGCCCTGGTCTGGGAAGATCCCACATGCCGCAGAGCAACTAAGCCCGTGCGCCAAAACTACTGAGCCTGCGCTCTAGAGCCCACAAGCCACAACTACTGAAGCCTGCAAGCCACAACTACTGAAGCCCATGCACCTAAAGCCCGTGCTCCGCAACAAGAGAAGCCACCGCAATAAGAAGTCTGCGCACCACAGCGAAGTGTGGCCCCTGCTCGCTGCAACTAGAGAAATGAGACGGGGTCTTCTCATTGTGGTGGCTTCTCTCATTACAGAGCATAGGCTCTAGGTGCTTTACCCACTCCAACACTTTTACCACAGACCTTTAAGAGCAGGACCAAATTCCTCTAAAAGGAAAAGTGACATTTTTACTAGTCTATACAAAGTTAGAGAATGATTTTTTTCTTTTTAAGTGTAACATGCCTACAGTAAAGGGTACTAAACATAAGTGTGAAGTTCAATGATTTTTCAGTGGACACAAATGTGTCACAACCACCCAGATCAAGACAGAACATCACTCACACCCCAGAAATCCCCCTACCATACTCCCCCACCCAGTCATTATCCCCTTTCTCCAACTGCCTCCCCAAGGGTGAATTTTTTGACTTCTAATATTATAAACGTTTTTTACTTCTCTTTCAAATGTACACAAATGGAATCATACAGTCTATATTCTTGTTCTTTTGCTCAATGTCATGTTTGTAAGGTTCATCTATGGTAATGTTTGTTGGAATACTTCTTTAATTTTCATTGCTGTACACTGTGGGAATATACTGCGGTTTATTTATCCAAGCTTTTGTTGATGAACATTGGGTAATATGAATAAACAGTGCTGTACATGTCTTCTGCTGCTCATATGTACACATTTCTATTAAGAATCTATGTAAGAGTGCACTTACTAGGTCAAAAGACACGTACATGTTTAGCTTCAGTGGATATTGACAAACAGTTCTCCAAAACACCTGAACCAATCTACACTCAGGTAAGAGTTAGAGTTGTTTCTCATTCTCGCAATACTTGGTACACAGTCTTTTTCAGTCTAGTCATTCTGGTGTGTATGTAGTGGTATCTCTTTTTAGTTTTATTTTGCATATCCCCGATGACTAGTGAGATAAACTACTCTGTGTGTTTTTCAGTCATTTGGATATTTTCTTTTGTGAAGTGCCTGTTCAAGTCTTTTGCCCATTTTTCTATTCATTTGTCTGTCGTTTTCTTATTGCTCTGCAGGAGTTCTTTACATGTACTGTATATGAGTTGTTTGTTAGTTAGAGGAACCGCAAATATATTTTCCCACTCTGTGGTTTGCCTTCTCAATCTCTAATTGGTTTCTCATAACAAAGAGAAGTTCTTTTGCTCTCTCTTCATGACTGAGTCTTGATAACATCTACTGCTCTATCCGCCAATTCAGTAATCTTCTCTTTGGCCATATTTAATCTCCTTTTAAGCTCATTTACTAAATGCTTAACTTTAGTTGTTGCATTTTCCAGTTCAGTATGTTCATTCAATTCTTTTTCTTTTTAATTTAATTTAATTTAATTTTATTTTATTGGCCGCATTGCATGGCATGCAGGATCTTAGTTCCCCAACTAGGGATGGAACCCGTGCCCCCTGAGTGGAAGCACAAAGTCTTAACCACTGGACTGCCAGGGAAGTCCCCTCCATTCTTTTTGGACAGATTCAAGTTCTCTTATTAAATTCTCCATGTTGTCAACTGTTCTCTGTTTTCCTGAACATATTATTTGCAGTTATTTTAAAACCTATATCTGACAATTCCACTATCTGGATCTTCAGTAGGTTTGTTTCTATTGCCAGTTGTTTTTTTTTATCCCCCTCTTGCTTTTCAGATATAAGGTCTTATGTGTTGGGTATGCCTGATAATTTATTACTGAATGCTGGGCATTTGCATATGAAAAAATACAGAGATAATTTGAGGCTCTATTTTCCTCCAAAGCCTTATGTTTGCTTCTGGAAGAGAGGATAGAGGGAGATCATCTTAATCCAGTCTGAGATTGGACTGGTATAAAACTGAGTCTCATTTTTTGTAAAGGCAAGTTGATTTCAGGTTTGCCCTTATTTCTAGGGTGGCCGTTCAGGGATCCAACTGAGTGCCTGGGATGTTAACTAGAGGCCCTCTTCCTTAGCAGGTCCTGAACTCCAATTTTTATTCCCTCCAGACCCATGAAAACGCTGTAAACTCTGCTCAGTATGTTGGCCAATACTTACAAAGTAATAAATGCCTCATGAGAAAAGAAGAACAAATATCAAGCTCATATCTCTGCACTTCTTTTCTGTTCAAAATCTTGGCCCCTCAAATTCTTGCTGCTTTTATAGCTCTCCACAGCCTTTTTGTATCTTATCTAGCTTTCCAATGTTCTCCATGAGAGGATAGGTCTGACACAAGCTTGTCTGTCACAAGCCAGAAGCATGAGTCCAAGTGAATCATTTTTAAGAGTATAAACCTGGATCTTCCTATTTATATTCCATGTGACTCTTACAGTTATAGGATTATGCTATGAAGCTATAAACAGAATCTTGACTGCTTAAAAACTTGAGCTCTATATAGTGATAAGAAAATCTCTCAAAATAAGAATGATCATATAGTAAATTTTAATGTGTGAGCAACAGCCTCATTATCTAAATTAATTTTTACAGAGGTTGTATTAGCTAGCTTAACACTGGAATAGACTTCAGGTAGGTAAAATTTTATGAGAAGCAGGAACTGTATTGTAATATATTGATACTTGGTAACCTACATCACCAAGAATAAGGCAGTTACTATAAAAGGCTTTTAGGAGACATTTAATTTCATCTAAAAATGGTTTATAAGGTACAATAAAGTAATTTCTTTTTTACATACATGTATACACGTAAGTGCCTTTCAAATAACGGCATCTTCATAGTGAATTAATTTATGTATTTAAGTATATTTTACTGGGAACACACATTGACAAATTGAAAAGCTAGAATAGGTCCCATTCTAATTTAAATATTGTTTAACACCAACTACCCAAGCAGAGATCTAAGACGACTATACTTTTTAACTTTATCCTTTTCTTACGTGTGGTATAAGTTGCACTGGGCACATTAATGAGGTGGCTGCTCTTCAGAGTCAAAGGGCCTCTTCCATGGCATCTACTAAAAGAACAGCCCCCAGGCAGCCATAGGTGATTAGAAAGAGGATGGGCACTTGACCCCGGGCAGTTAACTAGAGGCTGGCCAAAGGCCAATGATGCAACCCACAGTGAAAACATTAGTCCATTCAATCCAATTTCCTCTCTCCAGAATCTGACTGTAGAAGTATTGAGAGAAGGAGTAAAAAAGGACCAAAAAAAAAAAAAGTAATACATGGAGAAAGAAGCCGTAAAGAAGAAGAGTTAGGCCATGGTCATAGCAAAACCACAGCAATGTTAAAACACAAGCTATGAGGCAAAGAGGAGAAAAATAGGGAAGGACATGGTAAGAATGAGTAATTGGTATTGGAGAGCAACAGCAGACAGATGGAGAGTAGCTGAGTCACATGAATGGGGTGCCGTGCAGTGGAAACACCCACACCTTTGCTACTGGGCCTCCTAGTGCTATTTTGAATCCAGTTCTAGTCCCTTAAATCTGGACTGCCTTTCTCAGATTCTTAGATTCAGCTGTACTTAAGCTTTACTTGCCCATTTCTTAGATTTCCACGAGATCACTGCTTCCCCAATGGCTCCCACTTACATCCCGTCAATAAAATTTGGAGGAACTGAAATGAGTCTCCATACCTTGTACTAAAAGGGCATAGTAACACAACTCTTCAACTCCATTTAATACAGGCACTGATTTATGAATAGAGATGTTGTCCCTGAATTCAAGTTAAGACATATTAGACACTTTAAACGGGGGAATATATGCAGACATTGACAAGGAGAATAACCAAGCAACTCGCACAGCATACAAAAGAGCCACTACCTGAGTGACATTATCATCGTTGGCACTGTTGAAGCGCTGCACATCCCCAGAACAGTGGGTCCTATGTTCCAGGGCATAAAGCTGCTGCTCTGGAGCACCAAAGCTGTTGGGGTAATAATTTGGAGCTCCACCTTTAACAGAAAACCACACAGATTCACTTGGGGAGATGAAAAATGAAGGAAGTCTACAAACAGTCAACAAAATAAGAAATAAATTCAAGTGACATTTATACATATGTGTATACACACACATATACATGCCATGCACATACGATTTTTAACACCCCATATTTAGCTACAGGCAGTACTTGGATTCTTAGAGAATATGCCATCCGCCAAACGCTTGCGGTGGCTGTCTCACTCTGCGTCTTAATGAAGAGATCTCAAATTCCCTTTGAACACTTCAGACGGCCTCATCTCTACAATCTCCTGATGCCTTCCAGTACGAATATATTTATATGAGCTTGGTTTGGTCGCCATAGAAGAAGAGACTCAAAGACATATTTCAGGTTGGAGGGTTTCATTGGGGCTTGGGCTCAGTTCAAAAACAGAATCACAGGGCTTCCCTGGGGAGGCAGTGGTTGAGAGTACGCCTGCCGATGCGGGGGATGCGGGTTCATGCTCCGGTCCCGGAAGATCCCACATGCCACGGCGTGGCTGGGCCCGTGAGCCATGGCCGCTGAGCCTGCGCGTCCGGAGCCTGTGCTCCGCAACGAGAGAGGTCACAACAGTGAGAGGCCCGTGTAATGCAAAAAAAAAAAAAAAAAACAGAATCACAGAATTCTTGGGAGCAGCTCAAAGTTCTAGCTCTGCTCCAGCTCTGCTCCTTCAATCGCCAGACAAATGAACGGAGCCCTGAGATGTTCACTGAGTGCTGCAGGGTGATGTGGTGGTCAGTGGTGGATCCGGGATCTGGGGTTTTTGTCCTCTCCATTCCAGCACGTACTACACTCCTATCACAGGATTCTACTTCACTATTTATTTCTTAATGGTGTTTTAGGATTCTCGGGATATCTATCCTTCCTATTGACCAAGACTTTATTCAGTTCTAGTTTCACTTTCACTTCTCTCTACAGATAAATTTTTAACAAATTTTTCTAAAATTTGATATTTCTAGTATGTCAGCACTCATTCATCTGGAATTAGGAAAAATAATGACAAATGCGATCAAAACATTTATTAAGATTTCTGGAATAAGTTATGAGGCTCTTTTTTCCTTTTGGCATGTTCATTTTCCCAACTATACCCTGCTTCGGCTGATGTTACAGAAGCTGCATTACCTGAGTACGTGCTGCCTAAACAGGAAGGATGGCCTGGAAGCACAGTAAGTGGTTTGAACAAACCAGTCGGGATTAGAATTTTACCCAGCTCACTGCCAGAACAGATTATTCTGGGTGGATAAGCAGGAGATGCCTGTACATCACATTGACGAAGGAGCCAAATGCATGTAGGAAGAGAGGGGGCACCCTACTACCATGGAGCCCAGTTATCCACCTAAGAAATTCATTCCAGCTCAGCCACGTCCATGCGAAAAGCAAAGTGCTCCAATAACGAGCCATCACAGTGGTTTTCTGCACTAAGAATTAGCTCTTTGAAATGTGCCAATTGAATAATTTTTAAATTTGATTTCCAAATTATCTCTACCTTTACTCAAAGTCGCAGCTGTCTTCAAGTCATTGACTACTGGGAACAATTAAGCTCTTTCATCAAACTGCAAGGGCACAGCCCAAATGGTCTACTTTTAAAATTAGGCAAAAGGTGTGTCAAAGTAGTGTTTTTCATACATATGCCACTATAATAGTAAACAAGAATGGTAAACACAAAGCATTTACTTATTAATGACATTCCAAAATATACATGAACTGCTCTGATACAGCCAGTCTCAATAATGAAAGGACCGAGGGAGATTAATGAAAAAAAATCACTTTAGAATAAAAAAGCAGAAGACAGACACAGAAGTATCAGTTACTTTGGGCAATAACACACTCCATACCTTTGTAAACCTCAAAGAGCAGAAATATGGCAACAACACAATACAATCATTCAGTGAGCATGTAAACTTGTTAAATACTTGGAAAAGGCTTAATGATAATGGTAACAAAATGCAAGGCACAAAACTATATATACAAACTAATCTTAAATGTATAACAAGTATTCACAGAAAAGACTGGAAAGAAATACAGCAAATTGCAACAGTTCTGGCCTTTGGATACTGTGACTATATATGGGTTTTTCTTCTTTCTTCTCTTCTTTCCCTTATATTTTCCAAATTTCCTTTAAGGTACATGTATCATTTTTAGCATAGAAAAATAAACTTTGTTTGAATATAGACATCTATGGCTATAAATATAAATCATCAGTAAAATTTCTGAAGGGATCATGTGTCCTTCAGACACATGTAGTATGGCATGTGTACGGCAACTCTTGGCTTTTGCATTTCCAAGAGGCTAAGTCCTGGTGACTTAAGAGTGATTTCAGGAATCGTCCACTTTGTGAAGAGTCTTTAAAACCCGCTCCCTAAGTTGGATGATACCCTACAACAGCCAATGTGGAAAAACCTTTCTCCCTGCCTTTCATAGTCAGATGCACAGCAAGTAAAATCTGAGGAGGGAACTCTCCATAAAACATATAAAATAGATGAAAGTATGGAGAGTCCTCAGGCAGTTTAAACCTTCATTGCTGGGCAACAAATAGGAGGTTGGCAGGAGCGGCTGCGGGGCCTCCACAGAGCAGCAGGTGCCTGGGGCAGCCTGATGACCCCTGGGCTGGCGGGGCCTCCCACGCCCTGCCCAGCAGTGCCCTCCACACCCGCGGGGTGAGCCACGGTCCCAGGCCTACCCTGATTGTCCAGCACGCACATGGGGCCGTCACGTTGGTAGCTGGCCACTCGAGCTCGGAAGGGACAGTTCACAGGTATCTGAAGATAGTTGGGTCCCAGGCGGTGGCGGTGAGTGTCGGGATAGGCAAAAAGGCGGCCCTGCAGTTACAAATGAAACAGACTTTGACGGTGTGCAGTAACATACGAAAGAGGAGTGGCCCGTGAACATCACTGTAAAGTTTCAAGCACAAAGCATCACAAAGCCCTGCCTGTCCTCCCAGTAAAGAGCAAAGTCTCTTCTCTCTCATGAAATGAGTTCTCCCTAACTGAACGGTCCTTACTCTTCCACCCCTGGGGGCCAAACAGCCACAAATCTTCACATCTGTTCTAGGTCATCACTCCTTTTTTCCTCAAGTAACAAGTTAGTGCCCAGGCTTGAATGATTTCCTATTCCCAAGGACACATTACATTGTGAAATAAGTTTGCTAGAACCCAACTAACTGGAATCATGAACTAATTCCACTCCTCCCTACTCTCTCACTCTAGGGGAGGGGTCAACCATTTGCTCTTAACAAAAAGAAGATTTCTACAAAACCAACCGTACGGGAAATCATTCCGAAAAAGCACCTCCCATGTTGCATTCTGGTGTATGTCAGATACACTTTGAGCCCTGAGACTTCCTAGATTTAAACAAAATACTACACAAAGAAAGCCACAGTGCAAAAACGATGGCCCTACATTGCCACAAGGTCCTGAGTCAAAGATTAAATTACATATTTACCAAGGCAGGAGGTTTTGCCTCACACATATTTACCAAGGCAGGAGGTTTTGTAATTTCTTTCAGTTAGTGTTGAAACAAAAAGCTTTATGATTAACTCCCCATCAATCTTAGTATCCAATTATTTAAATATTCCCATTATTCAAAGCTCTATTACATAAGCAGAAAGATTAGGAGTAGTTTTCTTTCATTACCTTCATTACTGGCCTTGAATCTGAATGAGTATTCTTATGTCCCTAATTCTATGGGCCAAAATACAAACCAAGTTGAACAGGACAACTGATGTGATTATTTTGTACCAAATCACGGAGGCCAACGTGCTCAATCCCGTCTCGCCATTCTGTCGATAATTTGCTCTGGGCTGAGCGACCCTGCCTCCCATAATCATTTCAGATAGCCCCTAAGGTAACATTCAGATGACTGGTCATGCAGCCGTGCCCAAGACCACCTACACTTTGGAAACTGGTTGCCTCCTTTTACCCAAAACAGACTAACTTGTGCTCTAACTTTACCAACAGGACAGAAGATACAGTTGAGCCAAGAGCAGCTCCTGGATATAGCCTCATCATGTAATTCTGGTCTTGTGTCACCTTAGGTTTATAAGGCATCACTATCCCACCTGCAGGTGGAGACCTTCAAAGCTAAGGCTGTGAAATGGGCACAGCAAGGCCATACCCTGACCCCAACTTGAATGCAGGCCTTACCCAAGGCCCTGTGCCCAAGCTCCTTGCTGGGCCGGGGTGAGAAAGCAGAGCAAAGCTCTCCCACTCAATCAGTCAGGCCAACTTCTCCTCTCCCAGTAAACTGCAGAGTGTGGGAGAGAAGAACGGCTGCACCTGCATCACCAGGTACTCAGGGGACAGTCTCTGTGACTTGCTATTATACTACTGCCTGCTTTTCACCATGGTATGGCTTACACTTTGGATCCCAAAGTTTTAAAAGTTAATAATCTGACCTGGTTGAAAGGCAACTGAGAACACTGTTCGTTACTGTACAACCACTACCACCTGAACATGCATTAGTTCTCATCAGGGTAATTTCCAAGCCCTCCGAACCAGCTCTCCACTTCCAATCCCTCCTCTAACGACATCCTACATATTCCTGCCGAAAGACTCCTCCTAAGGTCCCATGCAGATTCTATTACAAACCTACTCAAAAAAGCTTGGACAATTCCTCACTGGTCACCAAATGGCTAAATAAGTACAACAGTCCTTCCCTACTGTATGGCCTCCTATTTTAGCAGCCAGGACAGTCTATCAATAGATAGGTATTCAATTTATAGTAAACTGAAAACTAATATAAACTTTCTTTCTATAAAAGGTTCAAATGTTCCCAATGTCAAAGCAAAAAGTTATTATTTAAAAAACAAAGGAAACAGCTTGCCTCCATGGAGAGTGACACCTGAACTGGAATCAGACACTTACATAAGAAAACAGCTGTCAGTCACTGTGGTCTTTAAACTTTGTATCATGGTCAGTCCAAGAACATGAAAGATTGATTTACTCAATAATTATTAAGCCAGTTATTTTCCTATTAATTTCTGATCCAAATAAGAGTTTTTCTCTCTTTGTACTCCTGAAAAAGCATACTGGTGAGTGGTGAAAAAATACTGAATGCCTAGGAACATTACCAAAACAAATGGTTAAATTAACCCACTGGCTTTAATCAATGGAAACATAAACTGAGTTTGTAAAAATCATCTCTGGGGGGCTTCCCTGGTGGCGCAGTGGCTGAGAGTCCGCCTGCCGATGCAGGGGACACGGGTTCGTGCCCCAGTCCGGGAAGATCCCACATGCCGCGGAGCGGCTGGGCCCGTGAGCCATGGCCGCTGAGCCTGCGCGTGTGGAGCCTGTGCTCCGCAACGGGAGAGGCCACAGCAGTGAGAGGTCCGCGTACCGCAAAAAAAAAAAAAAAAAATCATCTCTGGGTCTCTTTCTACATGTGGCAAAATTCAAGCATCACCATAGAAGAGGAAATAAATAAAGTTATGCTGACCAAGCGTTACAATCAATTAGTGACAGTCCTCCATCCCATTGATTACAAATTGAAAAAGAATATTTTACCCCACAAATACCTAAGGTATTTCTACTATAACTTCTTTTAAATTAAGAGCCTAAATGTCAAAGTCTTACCATATTGAGGGACCTACAATGAAATTTGTTTTACACTGTAATGCTCATTTAAGGATGTTTCAGTCAGTCCCACAGGAACTAAGGACCCAGACAAAAGTTTAAGTGATGTTCTAGTTAATTCTTCATATAAAGGTCATGCCAAATTACACTCTGCGCGCGCACGTGTTTGTGCGCGCACACACTCCCGCCTCAGAACCTCTCAATCCACCAGGTTTACCTGAAGCATTTTGTCAGGGCTGGGCTCAATGCCAGGCGGCATGTTGCTTGGGTCAAAAGCCAACTGTTCAACCTCAGCAAAGTAATTAACTGGATTCCGGTTTAAGACCAGTTTACCAACTGGGATAAGAGGGTAGTCATTGTGAGGCCAAACCTAAAAATAATGCCATATTCACAATTACCAGACAATCAACAGAAGGAACTTAAAGTACCCATAAAAATACCAGCTTTCAAATACAATGAAGAAAATGATGATAAGTGAAAATAACATTTTTGAATCCAACAAAATGATAAGAACTTAAGGTGAGTGCATTGGTTAAAACTTTCACAACAGTAAACAGTAAACATTGAGTCTTTCCCTGGGCAAAAGTACATCAGCTCATCAAAATTTGTTCCCTGCTAATAACAATATATCAGGCCACCCAGATGAACTTAGTAAACTCATCAAACAGGAACTGGAAGGGAAATGCTGGTGAGCCCTCACGCACAGGCTAGGAAACTCTTATGTGGTACCACTGTGTTTTGTATACAACTTACGAATGCTTGACCACAATTTTTTTTAATTAGTTGCAAAGACACTTAAAAAAGAAAACAGTTTGGTTGTTAACTGACTCACCTTGGTAATATCAAATGGATTAAATGGGAAAGTTTCTGCCTGTTTAAATGTCATGACCTGGATGTAAAAAGTCCAGGAGGGGTAGTTGCCTGTGGCAATGGCATTAAAAAGATCCCGGAGGCCATAGTCAGGATCTTCCTGGGCAAGTCTTGCTGCATCTTCAACAGAAAGGTTTTTGATGCCCTGGTCAGTCTACAGAATGAAAGAAAAGAAGCTCAAACTGAAACTTATTAGCAAAGTTATCGAACTTTAATCAATAATTCATTGAAGAATTATGAGTAACACCAACCAAAGGCTGGATTTTCCTTCTAACAGTAATCCTACTGTTCAAATCTGATACAAGTATGAATTTATCACTAAGAAATTCTACTTGATTATCCTGATTCTTCTCAATGTCCAAGGAATCTGTCTACACATTTTATATTTAAAATTAGTCTTTCTTTCCCTTTATGTATTCTATATTATTTGAATTTTTAAAATTGTTGACAGTTTATTTTCAATTTTTCACTCATAGAGAATGCTACATTACTGTCTTCAGACAAGCTAAAACAATTTTTGCTATAAAATATACATAACAAAATTTATCTTTTAACCATTTTAAAGAGTCCAATTCAGTGGATTTCTTTGAGGACATATCTTAAAATGGAACTGTTGGATCATATGGTAATTCTATGTTTAAATTCTTGAGGAATTTCAAAACTGTTTTCCAGAGCGGCTATTATTTGAATTTTTATACTCATGCTATTTTCAGATCAGAAAAAAAAATTAAAATATAATTTTTTTTTTTTTGTCTGTGTTGGGTCTTCGTTCCTGCACGCAGGCTTTCTCTAGTTGCGTCGAGCGGGGGCTACTCTTTGTTGCGGTGCGCAGGCTTCTTGTTGCGGTGGCTTTTCTTGTTGCGGAGCATAGGCTTTAGGTGCCCAGGCTTCAGTAGTTGCAGTATGCGGGCTCAGTAGTTGTGGCTCACAGGCTCTAGGGCACGCGGGCTTCAGTAGCTGTGGTACATGGGCTCAGTAGTTGTGGCGCACAGGCTCTAGAGCACAGGCTCAGTAGTTGTGGCGCAGGGGCTTAGTTGCTCTGCGGCATGTGGGATCTTCCCGGACCAGGGATCGAACCTGTGTCCCCTGCACTGGCAGGCAGATTCTTAACCACTGCGCCACCAGGGAAGTCCAAAATATATTTTAAAAATAAGCAAATGATTAATGAAATTAAAGGACTTTCCCTTTTTTTTTTTGCATGAAGTAATTTTTTAAATTCCCTGTTTTATAATAGCTCAAGTCAGTTACTGAGATTGTGCTGAGCTAGTATCCCTCCACCCCAACTGTCTTCCTTGTTTCTATTTTTAAGAAATCACAGAGTCACAGTTTGTAGAGCTGAAAAGAACTTCAGTACAGCCGCTCTAAAGCAGTTCTCTGAGTATGAGCAACTAAAATCAGTATTCTGACCTTCTAAACAAGCCATTAAGATCCAAAGAAGTTAAGTCACTTTCACAAGCGCTCCTATTATCATCCCATCCTGCTCTTCAACAGAGTTCCCACCGGTATCTTATTCTGAAAGATCCCCAACAACTCAGGCACCATGGAAATATTTCTTTAGCAAGTCAACTCTGGAAGGCTGGTCTATTTCTACCACAGAAATACCAACTCTTTCTAGCCAGTGGGAAGGTTTAAACTCTTCTTACTATTAGATCTTCAGGATTAGAAAATGGAAGTCACCATCTGCAGATCACCCAGCTAATACAGTAAACTGTGCAATAATATTTCAATACCTTTCTGATTTTAACTGAATCCCCTGGGTTTAGAAAAGAATAATCTTAGGTCAGAATAATCCAGATTGATGAACCTATGTAGATCTCATGCTACCTCAGAGCCCTCTGCTGAACAGACCCATAAGGAATCCAATCTTTCCAGGACCGCTGACAGCTGGGACTATTACCAAACTTTACTGTGACAGAACTGGAGCTCAGAGAACTTTTTTTTTAAAATAAATTTATTTATTCATTTTTGGCTGTGTGGGGTCTTCGTTTCTGTGCGAGGGCTTTCTCTAGTTGCAGCGAGCAGGGGCCACTCTTCATCACGGTGCGCGGGCCTCTCACTATCGTGGCCTCTCTTGTTGCGGAGCACAGGCGCCAGACGCACAGGCTCAGTAGTTGTGGCTCACGGGCCCAGTTGCTCCGCGGCATGTGGGATCCTCCCAGGCCAGGGCTCGAACCCGTGTCCCCTGCATTAGCAGGCAGACTCTCAACCACTGCGCCACCAGGGAAGCCCCCCAGAGAACTTTTAATAATATACCAAGTGCCAGTTCTCTAGAAGAGGGAAGATTTGAGTTCAGATTGTTTTAACTACAAAGCCACAACATGCTAGCTGTCTGAGATACAATCATTTAGTTCTGCTCTAAGTGACACTATGCTGCTCCTTTTGGCAATTACAAGCCAATGGGTCAACTGTTTCCTGCAACCGTTCCTTGCCAAAGATTATAGATCCGAGTCGTAAGTATAAAGACAGGTGACAGTTTTCCTGTTTGATATACCCACATAAGTTGTTCAGATAACAATTAAAACAGGACAGAAGAAAATAGGTCTTTGGGATATCATTAAGGGGGAACCTATATTTGTCATGCGTCCACTTCTGTCTCTGCTTATTTTAGCAGTAGTTATTTGGAAACAAGTTCTTAGGCAACCAGAGGATTTTTAATAACCTTCTAGAGTTCTCTGGCAATATTACTTATTCTAACCAATGCCAAGATCATACTAAGAGAACCCTTTAAAACACCTCAGTTAATTAAAAGATTCTCAAAAACTTCCCCAAAAGTAACTGATCTGATCTGATTGTATGAAAGCACGTGAAAAAAACAAATTTTGGGCGGGAGGAAAGCAGCAGCCAGGCAGCCCAGCACACCCCTCCAACCCCCGACTGCTGCCATGATGCCCAAGAGGAAGGTCAGTTCTGCAGAGGGGTCAGGGAATGAGGAGCCCAAGAGGAGATCTGCAAGGTTGTCAGCTAAACCCGCTCCTGCAAAAGTGGAAATGAAGCCCAAAAAGCCAGCAGGAAAGGATAAATGTTCAGACAAAAAGTGCAAACGAAAGGCAAAAGGGGGGCTTCCCTGGTGGCGCACTGGTTGAGAGTCCGCCTGCCGATGCAGGGGACATGGGTTCGTGCCCCGGTCCGGGAAGATCCCACATGCCGCGGAGCGCCTGGGCCTGTGAGCCATGGCCACTGAGCCTGCACGTTCGGAGCCTGTGCTCCACAACGGGAGAGGCCACAACAGTGAGAGGGCCGCGGACCACAAAAAAATAAAAAATAAAAATAAAAAATAAATAAAAAAGGCAAAAGGGGAGCAAAGGGAAAACAGGCCAAAGTGGCTAACCAAGAGACTAAAGATGATTTACCTGCAGGAGACGGGGAAACTAAAAACGAGGAGAGCCCAGCCTCTGATGAAGCAGGAGAGAAAGAAGCCAAGACTGATTAATATCACACACCCGGTCCTATCAGTGGTCCCTGTCTCCCTTCTTGTGCAATCCAGAGGAATATTTTTATCAACTATTTTGTAAATCCAAGTTTTTTAGTAGCTTTAGAAACAGTTTTAAGAAGGAGGAAATTCCACCTTATCCCATTTTTTTAAGTGTAAATGCTTTTTTTAAGAGGTGAAATCATTTGCTGGTTATTTTTTGGTACAACCAGAAAATAGTGGGATATTGAATATGGGAGGCTTTGATTGTCTCAGGTGTCAGCTTAACATTCCATAAATGGGGATAGCTTTTATATCCTATAATACAAAGCATACCAAATGGCAATTTGGAGTCAGTTGTGCATTTAAACGTCTTGAACACTTTAAATTACGTCTCTTCCCATGTTGTTTTTGGTAGAATTGTTTCCTAAAGCAAACCACCCCTTGATCTTGGCTCTCCTGGTCAGAATTGTATGCACTCTGCTACATCTTTGGTCGTGGTAGTCCAGTTTTCCTAGTAACTTCATTAACATGCTATAAACAATTGAAAATTCGAGTACATAGTGTATATATGATATTAAATCGTGAATTAGTGGGACTTATGATGTAACAGCACATCAACGTTGGAAGGTATTGGTACTTGATATTCCGTTAAGGAAAATTTGCCTCCAAATTTTAAGCTGGAAAGTCACTGAAATAAGTGACTCTGTGTAGTTGTGATTTTGTTTAGAAAAGAATCACAACTACATGATTTTTGTAGATTTTTTTGTACATATGTTAAGAACTGTGTACAAATTGAAATGTCTGTGTACTGATCCTCAAAACAACCAATAAAATCTCAATTATGAAAGAAAAAAACAGAATTTTTGTTTTCTGACATTTGTAACTGATTTTTCTATGTGCCTTGTGCATGATATATCCTCAATAAATCCTTAAAAATGGATGGATGGGACTTCCCCTGGTGGTGCAGTGGTTAAGAATCTGCCTGCCAATGCAGGGGACATGGGTTAGATCCCTGGTCCGGGAAGATCCCACGTGCCACGGAGCAACTAAGTTGTGTGCCACAACTACTGAGCCTGCGCTCTAGAGCCTGTAAGCCACAACTACTGAAGCCCATGTGCCTAGAGCCCATGCTCTGCAACAAGAGAAGCCACCGCAATAAGAAGCCCGCGCACCGCAAGGAAGAGTAGCCCCTGCTCGCTGCAACTAGAGAAAGCATGTGCAGCAATGAAGACCCAACACAGCCAAAAGTAAAATAAATTAGAAAAAAATTATATAAAAAAATAATGTTCTATTTAAAAAAATGGATGGATGAATTAAAAAGTTAGGAGAAATGTTTTTGGAAAGATAGCATCAGATGTTGAAAATGAGAGTGAGATTGGTATTACAGATAGAAATGCCCCAATTCTGTCTTAATCCCCTCCTGAACCCCAAAACCATATATGCTCAGAACAATGTACTCAGGGCTAGGAAAGGCAAAGCAATATAACACTTTACTGTTTGCTAACACTTGACTCTAAACTCCAACAAAGAACTCTAGGCTAAACCAGGTAGGAATTTCCTTTTACCTAGCTTGGAGACCTGTATTATCTCTTTTTTTTTTTTTAATAAATTTATTTATTTTTGGCTGCGTTGGGTCTTCATTGCTGTGAGCGGGCTTTCTCTAGTTGCGGTGAGCGGGGGCTACTCTTCGTTGGGGCGCGCGGGCTTCTCATTGTCGTGGCTTCTCTTGTTGCGGAGCACAGGCTCTAGGCGCGCAGGCTTCAGTAGTTGTGGCACGTGGGCTCAGTAGTTGTGGCACACGGGCTTAGTTGCTCCGCAGCATGTAGGATCTTCCCGGGCCAGGGCCCGAACCCGTGTCCCCTGCATTGGCAGGCGGATTCTTAACCACTGCGCCACCAGGGAAGCCCTATCTCTTTACCTTTGATCTAAAACCTTAGATCTTCCTTCTCCAGAGAGAAAATAATATCAACGTGCACCTGCCGGCACCAAAAATATTAAACCAGAGAGCAAGCACAAAATGAGCATTTTCCGAAATATTTATGGCAGAGCTTCCCAAATATTTATGGCAGAGCTCCTTGGGAGCTTGATTGCTGATAGTAGCTGTGTGCTATTACCCTCCAGCCACATGAAGAGACCAAAGAGAGACTACACACAGTTCTTCTAATTGGGCAGCGTGAGTCTATTCACTCAAGCTGTGGTCAACACAACAGTCATGGTCCTACTCAACCAGATCAATACTTGTCATCCTTGAGGGTAGAGGTATGGCTAACGTGGGGGAGGCCTTGATTCTTGCCCAATCCTCAGAAGAAGTAAGGATACGTGGGCGGTGGGAGCCTTCCACCGCACTGCCCAAAGGCAACATGTACCTTATAATGGAATTTGCAGTAAACAGCCTTTCCATTCGCATCAACCAGTTTGAAAGTATGCGATCCATATCCATTCATGTGCCTGTGTCCATCTGGGATCCCTCGATCACTGAATAGGAAGGAAACCTAAGGAACAGAAAAGTAAAGTGTAAAATTTTTCAGTTTAAATCAAAACATCTTATATTTTTAAGACATTCCCAAGTTTCCATAAAAATCTCCTAATGACATGGAACATACTAGCCAAGTGCCCACAGGAAAGGTTACCATTTGTAAAAAATGACAAACAGAAGAATTTTTAAGCAGAATGGTATATAAATCATTAACCTCATGGCTCAAAATTCTATAAAGAAACGTTAAAACAAATCTGAAAACTAGCCTAACTTGCTATTCAAATTTTAATTTAATAGAAAATTTGTTTGGTACTACTTTCCCCTCATTTCCCTAATACAAAGAACTTTACTCCCTACTAGAAACTTTAATCCTTAATATTGCTAAATATCAATTGATAATGATTCTAGAATCACGTAAGGTCTATGAATGGGGAAAGATTAAGAAAATCAATCATTATAAAACCCTTCAAGGATCAATAAATCTGAGGAAGCCTCCCAAAAAGAAAGTCAAAAACCAATTCCAATAAAATAGGCAAAACTGGAGAAAAACGTATGAGGCATAATTAAGAGTTCCATATCAGGTGATATAACATAGCGAAAAAAAAGGTGTTCCCACCTGATGCAGAGACTCAGGACGCAGGCTCCAGAAGTCCCAGACCATGTCAGGATCCTTTAGGTGCGTCTGAGGGTTTCTCTTTTGGCTGTGGATAAAGGATGGAAACTAAATGGAAAAAGAGAGAAAAAAAATGCAAAAATTAAGTTTACAGGAATAATGGTGTCTTATACATTGCTTAACGCTAGGTTTACAGATTATAATTTTGAACAATGTAATCCTAGAATTTTAAGCTGCAAAACCCTAAAATGAAATTTGCCCTCTACGTGTTTCTAGGGCAAATTGCCTCTTTTTATTCATCTTCCAAGCTCTGCAAGGAAAACTGGACTATTCCCATAACATCAGTGAATCCCGAAATGCCAAACTAAGACCAATGATAACTGTTGTTAGTTGACCTTATAAAAAGATATTAAATACAGAAAAAATTTTTAAAAAGGCAATCTAGCCAATCCAAATTCTCTTCTTTCTGCCCTTCCCAGGGCTTTTCCTCAAATGCCAATCTATACAGAGTATTTGAAAGCAATTTAAATCAGCAGAGTGCAAAATGCCTCATCACCTACCAATATGGCATCCCTGATGAAGAAAATGGGGGTGTTATTTCCAACAAGATCCCAATTACCATCCTCCGTGTAAAATTTCACTGCAAACCCTCGAGGGTCACGAACAGTGTCAGCTGAGCCTGATTCTCCAGCTAGAAGATTCAAATGAGAAAAATGAAGCCTCCACAAGAGTACTTTGCATCCAAGAAGCCTAAAGTCATAAAGAAACACTGGGATCTATCCTTTCCAATTCGTTTTCTAGAAGTAAATTAGGTATTTAAGTGCCTGGGTTATTATTTCTACTACCCACCAGCTAACTCAGACTAAAAAGTAAACAAAAGAATTAACTGAGAGAAATGAGAGAGTGTTATGTAACAACAGCTGAAAAGATTATCCACTTAACATAAAAAGATAGCTTTGTTCAAACAGGTAATTAAAATTTAAATTAAGGGAAGAGAATAATTATGAAGATTAAGGTAGTGAACAAAGAGAATAAGTGAGTGTCAAAATTATGAGGTTAATACTAAGAAAATGAGTCAAAACATAAATTCTTATTCTTAATTTCATTTACTTTTGCATTCCACAGTATTTTTAAAATGCACAAGTTCATGCAGAAACAGAATTAACCAGGCATTGTGGTATGTTGAGATGCAGTTTGATAGCTCTAACTCTTACTAGCTCTGTAACATGAGGAAAATCACTTACTCTCTCTGAAATAGAAAGAACCCCATCTTGCAAAGTACATCTACAGACTATAAACAATGTCAGTAAAGCACCAACCATGGATGGCATAGAGTTAATTCTCAATAAAGGGCAACTGTTATCATGGCTACTGAGTAAGATTCCCACTTCATGCAACCACTTGTAGGAAAAATTCTTTCCAAATGTCACAGAATTGCAGAGGCGGCCTCTGCATAAGTATGATTTCCTAAGACCTCAACAAACAGAATTATAAGTAACTTTCTACATGTCTTAAAATACTTTTTCTACTGTAAAACCTTGCTATCATTTGAAGAAGTGCTTGTTTTCTATTGTCTGGTAAGCTTTTTCTTGAAATTAAGTTATAAATGCCCCAGATAAGATACACGGTTGAGTTAAGCAACACCAGTAATGCAAACAGACCAACTTACCAACAGTGGAGAAGCGAACTGCAATGGGCGTCCTCTTTCCAATGTGCTCAAACACCTTCGCCTTGGAGTATCTGGTAATGTCATGCGTGACCTCAAAGTAGCCAAAAGCCCCTAAGGAAAAAGACACAGAAATCCTCATCACAAGACCGTCACTCAGGCCATCAGGCCCTCAATAGGCATCCGCGTGAGAGAGAAACTGGTGGCTTAGCACTGGCCTTCTGGGAGCTTCCAAGATGATGGGAGAAGGGGAGATAACCAAACACAAAATGATGAGAGCAAAGTGCAAAGTCCTAGGTCACTTAGTACTAAGCTGAGTGCTACACAGCTGGAGCCAAAGAGGAGGAGGAGATGGGTGGGACCAGAAGGAAAGAGCCAAGGTTGCCACGAGGACACAGGGCCTGAGAGGCCCCTGAAGTAGAGGCCAGGACCTAGGAGAGAAAGAACAGGGTGGAGAGGAGGAGAAAACACAGGGAGAGAAGGATTGAGCATGTACGAAGGTCGCCACAGAGCCAAACAACAAACTGAACAGCATATCAAAATCATGAGGGAAAAGACACGCAAAAAAAGCTGGAGAAGATGGAAGAGCAAATAAAGAAATTGGGAAGTCCTAACTGGGAGTCCAAGTAAGCAGCTAAAACAAAACAACTTCTTCCTTTCTATCAAGCTTTGTTTTTCCTATTGAGTTTTTAGCTTTCTTTTAAACACCACCCCCATCTTTTGTTTCTCTAATAAATGCAAGATAAAAGTTTTACAGAAGTTTTCAACAGAAAGGAAAAATCACCACAAACCCACCACACTAACACAACCGTCATCGATTTTGCCCAGTTCATTCCAGTGTTTATCCAGTTAAGTGCACCATCTAAATCTAATTATAATTACAGTATGTCTGTGTCGGTACTTCCACATTTTTACTTCTTCACTAAACTGCAAAATGGACTAAAAGGAAGATTACTTTTATTTTCAGTAAAAAATATTTTATATATAATGTGAAATCCAGGGAAATAACCATCATTTAATTATTGACTCCTCTATTGACAGACATTTTTTCCCTTCCCCCTGGAATGGAGATTTGGCACTTCTATTAAAGGAGCTCTGATCCTTTGAGAAGGAATTTTTAACCCAGGTGTTATGAAACAGTCCTTTTACAGCAAATGAACACAGTTCTCACCTGCTCCTTTGGCGTGCACGACTCTCTCAGGAATTCTCTCCCGGTCAAAGTGAGCCATTTCATCAGTGAAAACCACATCCTGAACAAGAAGGGGCCCGCGGGGCCCTGCTGTAAGAATATTGAGTTTGTCTCCTATCGGATTACCCGCTCCGGTGGTCAAGACATCAGGTTTCTAAGTGAACATGAGAGGAGAAGAGTGCAAGAGAGTCAGTACAATCACACACTTAATTTCCGCCATCACAGGGCACATCGTTTTGCATTTTTTATACCTTCTACCCAAACTCTTTTTAAATTTCCTGTGTCAAAAGTACTGAAATACTCAAAATATGCAATTGCCTGAAATTTATAGTCAGGTCGCAGAAATCCTAAGAAATCTGCTCTGAGCAGCAGGAAGATGGCTAAATAACTCGCCAGCTTGCTCCACCCCTGCTCCAGCTACAGCCACCGGGCTCCACACAGGAAACCCCAGATACGGATCCGCCCAAACGGATCCTATGTGCTGAACGTGGAACGTCCAAACTAATAGTGAGACGATGGTCCCCACAGAAGCTATGCCTGTAAATGCTTTCCTCAATCTTATAAACTCTTCCTGACTGCTGCAGAGGTCAAGGCGGGTCATCCTGTACAATGCATTCATTTCTCTCAAGCAGTGTGTACCAGCTATTTGCAACATCTCTTTTCAATTCCAAGAAAAAAAAAAAAGTCAGTGGCTTTTGTTGTCACTGATAATAAACAGTTATTGGTAAGATGGATTATAGTACTAATTTTCTTTTTTCTTTTAAACTTCTTTTATTAATTTATTTTTGGCTGCATTGGGTTTTCGTTGCTGTGTGCAGGCTTTCTCTAGTTGCGGCGAGCAGGGGCTACTCTTCCTTGTGGTGTGCAGACCTCTCATTGCGGTGGCGTCTCTTGCTGCGGAGCACGGGCTCTAGGCGCACAGGCTTCACTAGTTGTGGCACATGGGCTCAGTAGTTGTGGCTCACGGGCTCTAGAGCGCAGGCTCAGTAGTTGTGGTGCATGGGCTTAGTTGCTCTGCAGCAAACGGGATCTTCCCGGACCAGGACTCGAACCTGTGTCCCCTGCACTGGCAGGTGGATTCTTAACCACTGCGCCACCAGGGAAGTCTCTATAGTATTAATTTTCTAAAGATGCCAAATGTCTCTGAGATGAGATAGGTTGTTTTATGGTAATAAAGAATTAGCTTTCATCCACCCAATTCTCCCATTTCCGTTACATCAGAAGCCTCTCAGCTGTCCCTTCTCTAGAGTGGGGACAGCACTTTTAAGTCTCACATGATCCTGGGCAGCTCCCAGCTGTGGTCACACTCTGCTTTTGACTACAGCCAACTGCCTCTCCCATGACCTCCCCTGGTCACTAGGAAATCAGGGGAGATGCAGAGCTAAGCCACCTCCAACTGGGTGGGTCCAACCCCCAGCCTTGCCAATTACCAGATGTGTGGCTACTAACAAGTTACTTAGTATTTCTGAGGTTATTTTTCATCTGAAAAATGGACAAAAAATAACTACTTCCCAGGGTTAACACATGGATTAAGAGAACTGAATGTACACAAAATAAGGCCACACACCAGGCAAATACATGTTACTGCTGTACTGGCCATGAGAAAGTGACCTGATACCAGAAACAAAGCATTTCTGGCTTTATTTTTCTAGAAACCATGACAGATGTGTAGGTATCCATCCAGACTCTCTCGCCCTATCCCCTACCCATCCGGCAACAAACCCTTCCAAACTATATGAAAGTTTACGTGTCCAGTCTGTGGTTACCACCCAATCACACCACCCCCTTTTGAAGACACACATGCGCTAGTAAGTGTGACACTGTATACTTGTTTAAAATCTAAACTAGAAAATGAATCAGAGAAAGAAAGAGTGAAATTGCACAACTTCACCTTTAGTTTAAACCTAAAACCTTGATTTTTCAACCTTGGATGTCACTGGAATCACCTGGGAACTTTTTTTTAAGTTTTTTTTAAAATTTATTTTATTTCATTTATTTATTTTTGGCTGTGTTGGGTCTTCGTTGCTATGTGCGGGCTTTCTCTAGTTGGGGCGAGCGGGGGCTACTCTTCGTTGCAGTGCGCGGGCTTCTCACTGCAGTGGTTTCTCTTGCTGCGGAGCACGGGCTCTAGGCACGCAGGCTTCAGTAGTTGTGGCACGCAGGCTCAGTAGTTGTGGCACACGGTCTTAGTTGCTCTGTGGCATGTGGGATCTTCCCAGACAAGGGCTTGAACCCGTGTCCTCTGCATTGGCAGGTGGATTCTTAACCACTGCGCCACCAGGGAAGCCCACCTGGAACTTTTTAAAGCACTCGGATGCCTGGCCGTTCCCCCCTAGAAATTAGTGATACAATTAGTCTAGGTGAGGCCCAGGCTGTTATTTTTTTGAGCTCTCCAGGTGATTCCTAAGTGAGGCCAGGATTAACCACCACTAACCTAAAGCTTTTGGATGGTCTACAATTAAAATTGTAAAAAGTCTGAGTAAACTAAGTCTGTCCACCCTTTACATGCTCTTTTCATCATATAATCAAGGCACTAAAGGAAACCTAAAAATGGCAGAGGGGGGTGGAGGGGAGGAATGTCCCATAAAAGAGAAGAGTATGAGGGAGAATACCAAGCTTAGTAAAAGGAAAGGTAAACAGGTCAGAGTGTCATTTACTTTTCTGCATCCCTAATACAGGAAGGAGTTGCTGCTGAGAAACAAATGAGACCACACCACAAGACCCCTCCTCATGACCAGGTCAGTGTGATAAAGTCAAGAATAAAAACCATGCCCAAAGGAGGCAGATCAGAGTAAGCCGGATGAGCGAATGAACGAGTGAAGAACTAAAGAATGAGATGGTTTCGCCTGGTGACACTGAATCATGGAATCTTCGCTTGGCAATGCTGGAACATTGCCACCACTGGGACTCCCTCCCCCCAACGCAGGAATCTCCTCCATAACACCCACCCCCTGGAGAAATGAAACCTGGGTTTGTAAGTTACAAATGCAGCATTTGTCATCTCTTCTTATTCCCTGGTCTAATAGATCAATTGTTCTCACTTTTAACACCTTTCCTCACACATGCTAATGGATATGTAATTTGCTTTTAAAACAAGTGTGGCAGGGAAAGCTTCAACATGGTCAGCAAGACAGAAGGGAGGCCAGTGGGCAAAGACTAGGGAGGAAAAGATCCTCGACTTCAGGGGGTGTTTAGGGCAACATCAGATAAGAAAAACTGACTTCAAGCAAAGGTAAGAGTATTTACTAGATGAGAAGAAGGACTCAGTATGTTCGCTGAGATGGAGAGAGTTAACGCAATGATGCTTTACTGAAAGTGAGGGTGGAGCTGGGAAACGGACCTCGAAAGCAAATTTTTAAAACTCATTTCTGAAAAAAAGCTAGCTCCATGCAGCGAGCATTGTGATCAGCCCCAGTGTAGACACAATTTGTTTTTATTTTCGTTTGAGCCAAACTTCCAGGAGTCTCAAGCATTTAGAATAATTTTGAACTTGAAGCAGGAAGCAGTGAAAATCAGCCCTCCAGGGCTACAAGCAATGACAAAAATGTCCTGGAATGGCAAAACTTGGAAGATGATACCTGCTTATATGAGTACAGTCCGATGAAGCCATTCCCTGTACAAGCTGAGAAGGGCAGAGGTGATGGGGCGGGGGTGGGCGGGGGCCGGCAGGGGGCGGGATAAGGGAGGGAAGAAGAGAAAAAATGAAAAGTCTACAAACAGCAAAGGCAGCAACCATCTGGCAGCGACGATAAGAGCAACAGCGTGGCAGATTTCAGCCAGAGGCTGGGAGAGAAAGGGCTGGAGGGAAAAATAACTCAGAGCTTGTCTGCAGGTCAAGAACACAAAAAGCAGCCATAGCACACCTGGGTCACATTAGAAGTTCAACAATCCCAAGGTGGACCCCTCTACAGGCTGGATGGTGAGGGGGGCGGCGGCAGGTGGCAGTGGAGCGGGGCATGTGGATTTAGAACAAGGGTCCCTCAGGCGACTCATCTCAACACTCACGCATTCACCAGCCAGGGTCCCTGTCCTCCCCGTCGCCACAGACCACAGAGGCTGGCAAGAAGCATCCCTGTGTCCTGCACACACAATGCTATGGGTCTGCAGTCTTGGAGGAGGGTGGACAGAGGGCTCCTGAGGGCAGTGAGTGCCAGGAAAACCATAATACAACCACGTCCTGTAGCCTGCGCCCCTGTTTTTCACAAGCATCAAACAAAAGAAACAATATCCCATGACGCAAGCTCTGGGCTTTCTCTAGGAATATGATGGAGTGTGGTTACTGCTGGTCCAAAGCTAATTAGAAAGGACAAACACAGAATCAATGCAGTTGACAGAACTGCATACGTTCTGTATATGTTCCTCATTTCCCTCTGTAACTTCCATTTCTCAAGCACCTGCCATACACAAGGCCTTATCCTAGCTACCTTCATTCAAGCCTCCCAAGAACCCAGTGAGATAAATGTCATTACTCCCATTTAATGGGTGATGCCACATGCTCAGAGAACTTAAGTAACTTTACACAGATTTCAACGTGGCAGCACACGTTTACCTGCAACATATAACAAGTATGGAAGGGCAAAGATGTACCTGCCTACTTGCTGATTATTGGGGGTTTTTTGTTTGTTTGTTTTAAAACTCAGTGCAAGGTCACTTTACAACTAGAATTTTTTTGAGACAGAAGAGCTTTTCTGTTGCTGGACAATTCTAAGAGCTCCCTCTCTAGAAAAGCAGCATCAGTACCTGTTAATGTGTTTACATCTTTCTGGCTGCCAATTCCTCATGACATTCACACATGCTTCTCCTGGACCGCTCTTCCTGCCCCGCCCATGCCACCCCATGAGCTGGGCCAAGGGCAACTTCTTGTGCCCCACAGAATAAATATTATAATTGTCTGTGTACTTCACAGTTTTTCCTCTCTAGACAGCACACTCCTTTTGCATCTATAGCCCTGACACCTGCCACAGTGCTCTGCTACCAACAAGTGCACAACCAATGCTGTGGATCCAACATGGGAATGAATTAAACTATGGACCAATATGAAATGGCCAAGAAGGATTATTTCTAAAAAGGAGGAGGATACAACAATAGTCTATGCCTCTCCCTGCACCTCCCCTCCAAAAAATAAAAGAGAAATATTTGAACTTATAACTCCATATTCTGATCAATCACCTTCAGACAAACTTCTTATAAAAACTGCTGCAGAAATTGGCAAAGAAGTACTTTGGCCTGGCTAAAAACTGGCACCATGATTAGAAAGAAGGACTCAAAGTTAAAGTAAGGGCTTCCCTGGTGGCGCAGTGGTTGAGAGTCCACCTGCCGATGCAGGGGACACGGGTTCGTGCCCCGGTCCAGGAAGATCCCACATGCCGCGGAGTGGCTAGGCCCGTGCGCCATGGCCGCTGAGCCTGTGCAAAGTTAAAGTAAAATTCCACTTTGGCTTTGCTGTTTGTATTTTTTGGCTCAAACTAAGACATGGATGAAGAAATTTTCCTGGGAGGAGTCAGGTTGGCTTTCTCTGATGAAATATTTTATCAACCTAGCTTCCACTGATTGGTGCCCACTGCTGACATAATTTCCAAGAACTTGCTACCCATCTTAGTTTTCCTTTTTTAAATTGAAAAACAGTGGTCATGCAAACCATCCCCAACTTTCAATCCCAACAGAGTCATAACGACAGCTTCATATTCCCAGAGGTCAATACAGAATATACCTAGTATTTCTAGCAAATCACTGTCTATGACACACCCGTGTACAGAAAACCAATGACAGTCCTGGTCCTCAGATCTCTTGGTGCTCCAGGCCTCTGTCCTGATCCAAAGAAGGAGGTGGGGGGGACTTCCCCTGATGGGGCAGTTTGGGAAAGGGACCCAGGCCTGCACAGGGCTCCACTCTCTCCCCTTTGGAAACCAATGGCTGCAGGCAGCAGCCATTCCTCTGGTCATCTCCAGAGCTGCCTAAACACAAGGGGTAAATAAATTCAGCTCAGGAGAGCGGTCTCAGCAGGCCCTCTTGGCCAAAACTCCTAAGCCACGTTCTCCAGTCAAGCCTCTACCGATAATAAAGGTGATTCTGGATTCCTCTCATGCCACCGACTCCCTGCTTCTCTGTCAGCTTAGGTGTGCAACGTGTACGTGAGAGGCCTAACCTACTAGACTCGCTCAAGCCTCAAAACAACAAACAACAGCTTGCTCTGCGGGCGCTGTTCTAAACTCTTTACTCGGTGATCACATTTAATCCATCTCTCCGAGGCAAGGACTATAATAATCTCCATTACACGGAAGAGGAAACTGAGGCACCAAGAAGTTATACAACTTGCTCAAGGCCACCCACCTAGAATGGGGCAGAAGCAGAAATTGAACCCAAGCAGACTGGCTCGAGGACCCAAATCTTACCCACACGCTATAGCACCTCTCAAAACAACATAGCTAACGTCTCCTGCACATATTCTTCCGGCTGGGTAATTGACATGTATTCATCTACACACACGTTTTAGATAAATGAATTCTCACAGCAATACTGCAAAGTAAGGAGGATTATTATTCCATTTTCAATATGGGAAACCAAAGAGGAGGGAGGTGAAGTAACCTGGCCGGTGGTCAAGCCTCAATTTGAACCCTGTCTGACTATAAAGCCTGACCCCTCACCTGACCCCCTTAAAGTTTAAGCCACATAAACTTCGTTTACAACCACCCTAGGGAGGAGAAAGACGGACTTAAGAGACATATCAACCCATGTAGTGTATGAACGTTATTTGCATCTGACTTTGAACAAAGTGTTAAAAAAAGAGAGACGGACAGTGTCAGGGGTCCCCAAGACCACCCCGGGTTCAGTGATTCCCTAGAACTCACAGAACTTAGCATCTAGGCATACTCAGGCCGTTACTTATTACAGCATTTAGGTACAAAGCAAAATAAGCAAGGAGAAAAGGCACAATGAAGTCCAGAGGAAACCAGCACAAGCTTCCAAGAATCCTCTCCCAGAGTCATGCAAGACATGCCTAATTTCCCCAGCAAGCTGTGGCTACTCCCGTGAAATGCTGTCTCACAGGGAAGCTCGTTAGAGACTCGGCACCCAGGGTTTGTACTGGGGGCTGATCATAGAGACACCCTCTGACTCCCGGAAGGAAAGCAGGTGTTCAGCATAAACCACACTGTTTGCACAAATGGCTTAGGCACTGTGAGCCACTCTTACCAGTTAGGGTGGTGGGAACCCTCCAGAAAGCCAAGGTCCAGATGCCAGCCAAGGGCTAACCTTGCCAAGAGGTCTTTCTAAGGGCAGCAGTCTCAGGCCTGCATGGAAACTCTTTTCTGCACAGAGACAATCTGGGAAACTGATCAGGCTACTTGGAAATGTGAGGATGTGAGGTATTACTGTTCATTTTGTAGATGTGACCACAGTATTATTTTTAAAAAGTCTTATCTTTTGGAGATATATCCTAAAATATTCACAGATAAAATGATACAGTGCCTGCTATTTGCTTCAAAAATGGGGTGGGGGGGAGTTGGTGGGATTGAAATTCATTATTGAAGCTGAGAGACAAGGCACTTGGAGGTTTGCTAAACTATCCTCCCTATTCAGTTCTGGTTTGAAATTTTCCACAATATAAAGTTTTGGGTTTGTTTGTTTGTTTTTCCACGAAGAATCAAAGAGAAATGCCTAAGAAAAGAAATGAGGGAGAAGTTGAAGCAAGGGAGAGAAATAGGGGGCCGCATCATACATGAGTGGTAGCTCTGAGCAGGCAAACTCAGCACTGCACTCAAAACATGCAACAGACCAGGTGATGAACGCTGGCTCCTGCTCAGACAGGGCTTACCGTCACTAGAAAAAGTGGAAAATGCTAACTTCCATGTAGGCCACTTACTCCTCAACTCTGGATTAAGTCTGATGTGCTTTTCATTTTCAGCATCAGACAGTGACTCACCTCAACACCACATCACGCTGAGGGGGTTTTCTAGCACACAATCAGTGAACTGACAACACTAGGAAATTTTTCTGACTGCCTGAAAGACTGAAAACTACGCTTTCTGGGCTCTAAGTGGACACTTCATCACTGGGATATACTTCATTTTGTAAGTTGACTTCATCATGGTTAAGCCACTAAGGGTCTCAGTATAAGTCAAGAACAGTTGGTCATTCTAAGCTCAAGAGGCGAGAAGGAGTTTTCATTCTACTTTACTAATTGCCTAAGTTATTCTATACCATCTGCCTGGAGAACTGCCATTCAGTAAAATACTAAGTAATACATAATGGAAAAAGTGAAATCCAATAAATGTAAGAAAAGATCAAACTGTGTTTTTCATCAAGAACCAAATGGGTCCTGTTGGTACTAAACAAAGTATACTAAAGTATCACTGAAGTGACAACAGGCCATCTCAGCAGTGTGCTAACTGGTATGGGATACGGCCTTAGGCTGACAACAATACACTCACTGCTCAAGGAACAATAGGATCTCACAGGCGTAAGTGGCGCTGGGAAAACCGGACAGCTGCACGTAAAAGAATGAAATTAGAACACTCCCTAATACCATACACACAAAAAAAACTCAAAACGGATTAAAGTCCTAAATGTAAGACCAGACACTATAAAACTCTTAGAGGAAAACACAGGAAGAACACTCTTTGACATAAATCACAGCAAGATCTTTTTTGACTTGCCTCCTAGAGTAATGGAAATAAGAACAAAAATAAACAAATAGGACCTAATGAAACTTAAAAGCTTTTGCACAACAAAGGAAACCATAAACAAGGTGAAAAGACAACCCACAGAATGGGAGAAAATATTTGCAAAAGAATGAACGGGCAAAGGATTAATCTCCAAAATATATAAACAGCTCATGAAGCTCAATATTAAAAAAACAACCCAATCAAAAAATGGGCAGAAGATCTAAATAGACATTTCTCCAAAGAAGACACACAGATGGCCAAGAAGCACATGAAAAGCTGCTCAACATCACTAATTATTAGAGAAATGCAAATCAGAACTACAATGAGGTATCACCTCACACCAGTTAGAATGGGCATCATCAGAAAATCTACAAACAACAAATGCTAGAGAGGGTGTGGGAAAAAGGGAACCCTCTTGCACTGTTGGTGGGAATGTAAATTGATACAGCCACTATGGAAAACAGTATGGAGGTTCCTTAAAAAACTAAAAATAGAACTACCATATGACCCAGCAATCCCACTACTGAGCATCTATCCAGAGAAAACCATAATTCAAAAAGACACATGCACCCCAATGTTCATTGCAGCACTATTTACAATAGCCAGGTCATGGAAGCAACCTAAATGCCCATCGACAGACAAATGGATAAAGAAGATGTGGTACATATATACAGTGGAATATTCCTCAGCCATAGAAAGGAATGAAACTGGGTCATTTGTAGAGACGTGGATGGACCTAGAGACCGTCATACAGAGTGAAGTAAGTCAGAAAGAGAAAAACAAATATCGTACATCAACACATATATGTGGAATCTGGAATAATGGTACAGATGAACCAGTTTGCAAGGCAGAAACAGAGACACAGATGTAGAGAACGTATGGACACCAAGGGGGGAAAGTGGAGGGGGTGTGGTGGGATGAATTGGGAGATTGGGATTGACATATATACACTAATATGTATAAAATAGATAACTAATAAGAACCTGCTCTATAAAAAAATAAATAAAATTAAATAAAATAAAAAAGATCTCACAGGCAAGCAAAGACCTGCCTGTCCTTGAACTGCATGGGGGCAAGAGGAGCAAATGCCTGAAGAAAATAAAAAATTATTCCAAGGATTCCAGGGAAGGAAACTAGTGGGTAGTGTTTTTTCTTGTTTAATTAATTAATTTATTTATTTATTTATGGTTCCTTGGGTCTTCCTTGCTGCGCACGGGCTTTCTCTAGTTGTGGCAAGCGGGGGCTACTCTTCGTTGCAGTGCGCGGGCTTCTCATTGTGGTGGCTTCTCTTGTTGTGGAGCACAGGCTCTAGGCGTGCGGGCTTCAGTAGTTGTGGCTTGCGGGCTCTGGAGTGCAGGCTCAGTAGCTGTGGCACATGGGTTTAGTTGTTCCGTGACATGTGGGATCTTCCCGGACCAGGGCTTGAACCTGTATTCCCTGCACTGGCAGGCAGATTCTTAACACTGCACCACCAGGGAAGTCCCTAGTGGGTAGTTTATTTTCTTCTTTTATTTTATCGGTAGATATTAATCCAATGTTATCAGTAATCACTTTTTTTTAAAGTAGGTCTGGATGGACTCCATTCACTGTGCTTTTGTAAAAAATTTTTATTGAAATATAGTTGATTTATAATATTGTGTTCGTTTCAGGTATACAGCAAAGTGATTCATATATATATATATATATATATATATATATATTAGGTTCCTTTCCACTATAGGTTATTACAAGATATTGAGTATAGCTCCCTATGCTATACAGTATACAGTAGGTCCTTGTGGGTTATCTCTTTTATTTATAGTAGTATGTATATCTTAATCCCAAACTCCTAATTTATCCCTCTCCCCCCCCACCGGCCCACTTTCCCCTTTGTTAACCATAAATTTTCTTTCTATGTCTGTGAGTCTATTTCTGTTTTGTAAATAAGTTCATTTGTATCATTTTCTTAGATTCTAGTGGATAGTTTTAATTCCAGAAAAAACTAAAAAGTTGCCTTCTACAAGGAAGATAAATAAATGTCAGACTTCAAGGTCACATGGTTGGATGGCTGAGCTCAGACTGACTGAACACACCTCCTCTCTCACTCAAATGGGAAATGTTTGTTTTTACAGCAAGGCTCTTTTGTATTATTTTTTCTAAGAGGAAACATGTCACAGTAGTTGCTAATATTTTTCTACTCTCTTCTTGGTAAGTTGTCCACGTTTCCAGCAAGATATGGTTAAAATACACTGCTACTGGTTTTCAATAATAAGCAAACAGGGCTTCCCTGGTGGCGCAGTGGTTGAGAGTCCGCCTGCCAATGCAGGGGACACGGGCTCGTGCCCCAGTCCGGGAAGATCCCACATGCCGCGGAGCAGCTGGGCCCGTGAGCCATGGCCGCTAAGCCTGCGCGTCCAGAGCCTGTGCTCCATAATGGGAGAGGCCACAACAGTGAGAGGCCCACGTACCGCAAAATAATAATAATAATAAGCAAACAATTAGAATAATCCCACCAAGAAAAAAACCTTGAAAATACACAGAATAACTACTGCAAAAGGGGTTTTCTCTGCCTTGAAACTGACTTTACTAAATAAATCTGATAGCACTGGGAATTGCTCTGGTCCTTCAATTTTTCAAAAAAGTAGGGAATAAGAGGAGAGAAAGGCTCAAAAAATGAAGGACAACTGATCCACAAATATAAAAGATTTCACTACTCTTTGTAGTAGAAACTACAGTAGTCACAGTACCAGAAAGAAAATAAAGAACCAAAGTGAGAAAATAAACAAAAATAAATATTTGCTTGTTTTATGTTTCGCAATCAGCCTCTCTTTTCTTACCAGGAAAAAAATACAGAGTGGTCTAGATGTTGGCTAAAAGAAGTAAAAGCTTAGAAATTTTAATTCAACTTCTCCTAATGTCCATCTGTCTCTCTCTCTTTCTGCCATACTATGTCCCACTCCTAGGTAGTTGCCACCAGAAATGAAAGCACGTGTGCACAAGAAGTTACTGAGTCACCCCTTCTCCAGCCTGAATGTTAGCAGTGTAAAATCAATGCAGTTATTATCACGTTACCCTAAAAAATACATAAACCCTCAAAGGCTCTGTCTTATGACTCATTGACAGGAATGGATGGGATAAGACCCAACCTCTCTCCCAACTAATAAGGGAACTGTTAAAAAAAAAAAGGTTCCCTTGAAATGCTCAAATTCTCCAGTTTTTAAGGGATCAGAGGCTACCAAGTACCCTAAGTATCCCAAAGGAAGAGACAATGGCATTCTAAGCAATGAACGACAAAGTTTCCATCTAAGTTCCATTCAGAGTGACTGGAAATACATGGAGAACCACCTCCTTCCCTTCAATGTATTTTGACAGAAAGAAAAATAAAGTTTTTAAGAAGATCCAAGTCATACCTACGAACATATTTTTTTTTTTTTTTTTTTTTTTTTGCGGTATGCAGGCCTCTCACTGTTGTGGTCTCTCCCATTGCGGAGCACAGGCTCCAGACGCGCAGGCCCAGCGGCCATGGCCCACGGGCCCAGCCGCTCCGCGGCATGTGGGATCCTCCCGGACCGGGGCACGAACCCGCGCCCCCTGCATCGGCAGGCGGACTCCCAACCACTGCGCCACCAGGGAAGCCCCTAGTACGAACATATTTGATTCATTCATTGCTCGCTTATTAAAGTTAACAAAGGTCCCAATTCAGTTGTCAGCAACAAAATATTCCCACAAGGAGAGACGCCCAAAAAATTGCTTTCATTCTGGCTGACACGGGTCTTAAAGAAGGAGACACCCAGCTTGACATTCGGCATCTAGTTCTTGAGGACGGAGACAGCAGGGTGCCCTCCAACAGTTGTTCCATAACTTAAAGCTCTCACAATCCAGAAAAAATAAAAACAAATTGGGGGGTGGGAGGCAGGCTACTGACACAGAGCTGCCCACTTATAAAAAAAAAAATTTGCCAAGCAAGTGGAGATTTTTTTTAAAATACCACCCTTTACTGTCATAATTTTCTAACAGAAAGAATATTTTAAAGCCAGAAAGTAAAATACCCTTTTAAAAGAGATTATGTCTGTTTGCCCATCACCACATCACAAGAAAATGGCTAGAGAGATTGTCACCACATGGAACGTATGTTTGGATACAATGTAGTAGGGTTGGCTACCTAGGCACAGAGGTAGACTATGTTTCCCAGCCTCCCTCACAGTAGGTGTGGCCATGTGACAGGGTGCTAGACAATGGAATGTGAGTAGAAGTGACCTACACCACTTCCAGCCTGGCCTCTAAACCTCCCTCATACTCTCCTCCATGCTCTTAACCTTCTGTGACTAGACAGTGACGTCGAGGGCAACATTAAGAAACCATGTGTTGACAACGGGGAGTCCTCCTTCAGCCTGCAGCCCTCGATAACTGTGGGCTGCAGAGTACTCACTACCCTCTTCTTCAACCTCAAACCACTTTGGCTAATCATGTAAGAGAGAAATAAACTTCTAATATGTTTATGCCATTATACACTTTGGGATGTATAATATTATTACAGCACCTGGCCCATACATGACTGTACTTAAAATATGGGCTATGAATTAAGGATAACAAGACAAACAATCCAATGTTTTAAAGGACAAAAGATTTGAACAGATACATCAAAGAAATATATACCAATGGTCAAATAAGCATATGAAAAGATGCTCAGCATCACTGGTCATCAGAGCAATACAAATACCACTTCCTACCCACCAGAATGGCTTAAATTAAAAGAATGACAATACCAAAAGATGGCAGGATGTGGAGCAACTGGAACTCTCAAACTCAGTTGATGGAACTGTAAAATGGTACAACTGCATTGGAAAAAGGCTTACGAGTTTCTCACAAGACATTCAATTACCTTATTCACTTACCCAGCAATTCTACTCATAGGTATGTTTTAAAAGAAATAAAAGCATATGTGTACAAAAAGATTTACATAAGATTCTTTATAGAACCTTTATTCATAACAGCCACACTGGGAATAGCCCAGGTGCCCAGCAACCGGATAAACATGCGGTGGTCTAACCATACAATGGAATACTACTCAGCAATAAAAGAACCATGGATACGTGCAATGACGTGAATGAATTCTAAAACATTTTTTTAAATCTTAAAACATATTTGCTGAATGAAAGCAGCATTACACAAAAAGTACATAAATCGATGGTTAAAAAAGAAAATCAACATGGTTGCCTGAGGCAAGACTGCAGGGGTTGCAGGAAAAGACTGGAAACAGCATGAGGGAACATTCCAGGGTAATGAGAATCTTCTGTACCTTAATAAAGGAACCGGATGCACAGGTGTTTACATTTATCAAAAAGCAGAGAATGGTGCGCTTAATATTTGTATATTTCCTTGTATATAAATTTTGCCTTAAAAACATAAATAAGCATTGAATTCTGTTAATTTGCATACTTACTATTTAGGGGTCAAGTCTGCTGATGTCTACAACTTACTCTGAAATGCACCTCCAAAAAACAGGTTAAAAGATGTATGAAGGGACAGGCAGATGGAATAACATGTAATAAAAAAAGTACACAGCAAAAAATATGTGGTGGATATATGGGCATACACTACACAATTCTTCCCACTTTTCTGAATGTTTGAAAATTTTCAAAAGAAAGCACTGAAAAATTACAAAGGCCATGTGACATATGCAAAATTCCGTTTGGTGGGGGGAGTCACCTCAAAGAAATAAGCAGTTTTCACTCAGAGCAGCTCAAGTAAGAAACAACAAGACATCAATGTGACGGCCAATCAGGACAACGTAAACAGTGCACTGAGATGCATGGGCAGAGGAGACAGCAGTATTTCAACTAGAAGTGCCCAAATTATAGATGTGCTTTGCGAGCCAGCTGTTTCTCACATGGGTGACCAGGTGGGGTAAATCACCAGGGAGGTCATAATGACTTAAAAACAGTTAATGATTCTCCCAAACAGTGAAGAGGCAAGCTAGTCTCAGGGGAGTCCTTTAAAGAGAATAAATTTTGTTTTATGAAAAACTCACTACATTGTCCATGTTTTTTTCAGTTCACCAAGTATTCATGAAAACCTCCATGTGAACCAGGATGCAGCAGCCACTGGGTATGGAGAGAGTCCTGGCCCCAAGAAGCTGGGTTCTAACCTTGACCCTGCCACTAACTAGCTGCCTGTCCTTGATTGATAAGATGCTAAGTCTCTCTGGGTCACTTTGACTAAGAACTCATGAAAAACTAAATACCCTAGTAGCATATAAGGAGCAAAATGATAAATTTTCCAGGCTCTTAGAAGAGAATGGCAGCCTTCCCACAAACAGGGAACTATAAGGCAATCCATGGGAACTCAGCATTAATACTAGTTCATTAACACTAACCTGGTTTTAAGAAAGAGCGCTAGACATGACTCTAGTCCTCTCTCTGCCATTAACCAGCCACCATGGGAACTGGGCAAGTCCCTCAGACTCTCTGGGCCAATTTGACAAAAGAAGACTAACTAACACAGTATTGTGAAGCAATTATACTCCAATAAAGATCTATTAAAAAAAAATAATAAATGCTCTCATCCCATCCAACCTTCTCAGAGATGCCCTTCAAGGCTCTGCACCCCAGGGTACAGGCCAGGAATGCCTGGCCCACCAGCACTGGGCTGAAATCCTACTCATCTTTAAAGCGCTTGTTCAGATGTCACCTGCTTTGAGAAGCCTGCCAGCCCAGTTGGTCACTCCCTGTACACTCTGCAATTAACCTATATTAGCACCTTCACCACGTTGGATGGTAATCATTTGTTTATCTGTCTTGTCTCCCAGACTGGACTTGGAGCTTCTGTGTGGTGCAATTCTGGCCTCATTGGAATTTGTACCACTCACCCAGCACTGTTCTTAGCACATGCTGGCACTCAAAGCATATGTGTAAATAAGTGCATTAATTAATCACTAAGGTCACTTCTAGCTCTAAAATGCTAGACTTGATGTTTTTAAGTGCAAAAGAAATCATGGGTGTAAAAATCTTTTTATGTAGTTGTTTAATGCTGTGTGTACGGTGCTGCGGACGTCGACATGATAAAACACGGTTCCTGTCCCCCTGGTACCCCACAAATATGAAAGCTGGTAGTCACTGAGCAAGGGCAAAGCTAGAGCCTGTTCCGACTTCCCCCCTCACTTCCTTTCCTGCAGCTGCAGCTCTCTGCCTCTTTCCACGTGAGCCTTCACTCCTGCCTCAAGTTGCGACCTCTGTCCCAGCTGGCAAAAGCGCAAAATTATAAGCCAACCACCCGCGACCTGCGGCCCACGACAAATCCTGCACACACACACCACACACACCACACACACACACACACACCACACACCACACACACACACACCCCGCCCGTTATCTTGGTACAGCCCTACCGAACCGCCGCGCTGGAGAAACAGGGGCGGTTACTCGCGGACACCTAGCTTTCTGCGCGGACCGTTGGGCCGTCTCAGTGAGCGCAGGGTGTACCTGCACGGCTCGCTGCTCCTTCCAGAGCTTCATCTGGTCGCTAGCTGGATCCCGGCTGTCCGCCATTACGTCTGGCGATGCAGAACGCTGCAGGATACCTCTACTCTCGCGTCTCCAGCCCCGCGGCTAAAATTGGCTACTTCAGACTCCGCCCCTCAGCTCCGGCCCTTGTCCCGCCCCCCTTGGCGGGACCGCCTCCTGATTGGCCGCTCGAGCGCCAGGCGGGATGGGATTGGAAACCAAATAGGGGCGGGGCTGGAACTCGGAGGGGAGAGGTTGGGGAGAGGTTGGGGAGGGTGGGTAAAGGTGGGGAGACCCGCGGCTCAGACTCCCTAACCGCGGGATTAAGGGACCTAGGGCCGGGGCCCCGAGTACCAGGACGTGACTCTCTCCTCGGTTTATCAGCATCCTTCAGGTTGCCCTGGGAGGCAGCGGTTGGTGGACTGCCAGTTTTGTTGAGGGAAAGCTTAGGTCCTGCTGGGTGCGGCTTTGAACTCTGTAAATATGCTCTCAGCTCTTAAAAAAAAAGAAAAAGAAATTCTGGGTTGAGTTCATCTGTGCAAAATGAAGTTTTGTCATGTTCTAATGTTAATATTGTTTACAACTGAAGGATTGATGGAATTTGGAATAAATGCATACACTGATTCTGCATTTAAGTATGACCAGTGGCCACACTCTCAAATGTTGCATTATTTCTTCTTTGCTACAGATTATGCACAGAAAGACATGCCTTTTTAAAAAACACAGAAAAGCAAAATATTGGCAAGTTCTAAATGATCTTAATAGTCTAAAATACATAGGAAGAACATTCAACCTTTTAGACTCCCTTTTTGGTTCAGAAGCTCCCCATTTTTGAGTGTCTACTATGTGCTAGACATTGCTGATGGTTGCCAGACTCTATCACTTAATCTTCACAACAAAAAGACATTAAAGATCAATGAAGTCTCCCCACCATGACAGTATAAACAAGAATCAAGAGGTTGGCTTGCTCCTGATGTAGAATAATTAACTAAGTTAACTAAGATGCTCAAACCCACTATTTATTAGTAGAAATGCTGGCATAGAGTTTAGAAAATCTCTTCAGTAAGTTAATGGGGCTGATTTTTGAGGTGTTCGAGCAGTGCATTTTAATAAGTGAAATAGCAGAATATATTTTGTGATATTCCGGAAGAAAGTTGCTCAAGAGTTCAAAGATGCAAACAAGTTCTATGACTTATTCTATGAAAATATCTTCAGTTGGTGTTTTACTCATGTCAAGATGCTTAATTAGATGAAGTGTGAAAGGCGGACTTGCTTGTCCCCAGCTAGAGAGATTGTCTACAAAGTTAGAGACAATTGCCTTGGCATAATAAAGCTAGGGGAAAAAATGGGACTCCTAGACCTCAACAGAGATCTGTACTCCTACAACTTCTCATCCTGAGGCCACATCATAGATTTTTCTTCCACTCTGTGAACCTCCCACTCATAGGGCATCACACTTATTCTTCAGATCTTCCCTTCCCTCAGTTGTTTCCATCCTCGTGTGGTCAGGGATTGCCTTATTCCAGACAAGCTGTCACTCTTTTACTTGTGGATTCATATCACTTTTTATGCTTGAGCTTGTCTTTGAAATGTTAGCATACTGTTAGGACTCTAGTTCAGTCACATTTGTATGAAAAAGGATTTTTGTGAATAGAACTGGAAATCTAACCACTGTTTATAACATTATTTGCATGAGAATAAGTCTTTCAAGTTTAAATTAAGTGAAAGGAGCTAGGGAGGGCTACCAAGACTTTTTGCCAAGTCACATTACGATTACCAGACCTATTAGAAAACCCTAAAGTAAGAAATAAAAACACAGGGCCCGTAGACAACTTCCAAGTATTCAATAATGTACATGATTTCTCCGGTGGTTTTGTGTAAATCTCATCTCCTGTACCCACTGATGCATATGTCTCCTTATTTTAAAGGCCCTTTGTTTCCTGGGCCTCAGCTGCTCAGCGGTAGGACTTTTGATTCTTTCCAGTTTTCACCATGAGTTGAATCAAATGCAATTCCCTCTCCAGATCATCGCTTAACTTATCTGCTTCTCTTGAAAAGTAGGCATTTTTTTGTTTGCCCCTCCAGATCCACTCTCCACCCTTCTCAATCCTCATCTGTACTCCAGGAATCTTGATTTTTATCATCCACTTTTCCCCATGATACCCTGCCTTCTTGTTGAGTTCAGCCAATGGTGGGCCGGCACAAGATGGGAACTTAGGAGGAGAGAGGGGCCAAAGTATTCATTACATCAGCTCCAAAGTCGGATTTACCACGAAGTTAATGAAGCTTAAATTTTAGAGTTCCTCACCTACACACGTTCCTTCCAAACTTCTGAGAGGTGTCCTCACAACGTGCTTACGTGCAATGTGTTTTCATAAAATTAGAGCGAGATATTTAACCATGATTGAATATGACCTCAGTCTCTTTTGATTCTGAATTCCCCTCCATCACACTACCTCTCTTATCAGGTGTCATTGGAGTGACTAGTTATTTTTGGCATTCTGTTAAGGAGACATTGAGCTGGAGATTCATTTAGTTGGGTTTAGTGGAATACAATTAAGTGACTTGCAGTCTCTTCCATGTATAGTTAGTTATTATTCATAAAGTTTCACAGGCTAGAGAGTGGCAGAGTTATGTCTGACTCTGATACCAAGTATCTGTGTGGCCTTTTCTCTGTCTGGTGAGCCTCACTGAGCCTTTGATTCCTCTATCTAAAGGCACAGTAGCCCATCCTCAGCCTCTTGCCAACGTTTGACACTTTTCTCACCTCCAGCACACTTTGTTGTCTTGTCACTTGGTCTTTATCCCCCACCACTGCCCTATCTGTACTCCACACTCCACTAAGCTAAGATTCTTGACTTTGTTGAACCTTGCACTGCTCATGCTCTTCCCTTGGCCAGAAATGGTCTTCCCTAATCACACTTGCTTAGGTTCCTATTAATTTCTTGCTGGTTTGACATTAAAAAAATGATGGGGCTTCCCTGGTGGCGCAGTGGTTGGGAGTCCGCCTGCCGATGCAGGGGACACGGGTTCGTGCCCCGGTCCGGGAAGATCGCACATGCCGCGAGGCGGCTAGGCCCGTGAGCCATGGCCGCTGAGCCTGCGCGTCCGGAGCCTGTGCTCCGCAACGGGAGGGGCCCCAACAGTGAGAGGCCCGCGTACCGCAAAAAAAAAAAAAAAAATTTTAGAGATGTGTCAGACTGTTAATGAAATATTATGCTATTTTGGGGGGATTCTGTGATGTGTATGGTACTTATCAGATTATTCAAGTTTGTAAGTTGTGATTTCTTTTACCATTGTAAATAAAGGTTGATTTTTGTGCCTAAGTATATGTTCTTTTCCTTAAAGAAGCAGTGCAAATTATATAAGCTTTGAATCCCACAAGATCGGGATCCATTCCTACCAAGCTCACTGCCGGCCTACCCTGCCAAGATTCCTTGATTTCTTGGAAGCAGCCATTTCCTACAGCTACAGGTATAATTGGTTCCAGAAACCACTCTTTTTCTTTGCCTCTTCAGACCCAAGAATTGCACAGCCTACCTGACAGTCACAGGTGCTTCACCCTTTTTGTACAGTCCCTTCATGAAAATTTCCACAATTTTCCCTTCAGAGTGTGCTATTTTTTGCAGGAATTCTGACTGATACAAATCATAAAAAGCAAAATAATGTGATGCATCTTATTTATTTATTTTTTATTGAAGTACAGTTGATTTACAATGCTGTATTAGTTTCAGGTGTATGGCAAAGTGATTCAGTTATATATATATATGTTATTACAAAATATTGAGTATTGTTCCATGTGCTGTATAATAGGTCCTTGTTGGTTATCTATTTTTTATACAGCAGTGTATATATGTTAATCCCAAACTCCTAATTTATCACTCCCCCCCCTTTCCCCTTTGGTAACCATAAGTTTGTTTTCTATGTCTGTGAGGCTACTTCTCATCTGTAAATAAATTCATTGGTATCATTTTTTTTTAGATTCCACATGTTAGCGATATCATATATTTGTCTTTCTCTGTCTGGCTTACTTCAACGTGATGCATTTTAAAGGACACATTCTGTAGATATTACAGCACTGTGTTGGACAATACTTGTCCAACCAGCATGGTACAGGGCAGTAGTTCTCAAACTTTTGACCTTAGAACCCATTTACACTCTTAAAAATTATTGAGGACTCCCAAGAGCTTTCTTTTGTTAATGTTAGAAATTATTGAAGCATCCAAACAGAAGAACTAAGAATATTACTAATATTAAAATTCTTTAATTTGTAATTTGTTTATGAAAAGAAATAATAGCTGTCTTCGAGTCACTTTGGAAGTTAGCTAATGAGATGTCAGTATGGTCCACGTGAATGTTAATAGAAGCCAAGTTCCATGGTGTTGAACCTCACTTCTGAAGGCACATATCAGAAAAATAAAGAAGGAAAAAAATGACAATATATCTAACTATGACTTATTTATTGAGAAATTAATATGCATATTGGAACTCTCAATCTCAACATTGCCAAACATCATCTAAGATAGAAGGTGATTATGATGAGGCAATCTTCCTTGGAAAATTGCAGTGGTTTCCAACTTTCCATTGGCTAGGAAATGAAAGAATCGCAAACCTCGAAGATACTTGACGTGAATATTTTGAGCTCTAAAACAGAAAATTGTGAACAAAAAAATATTATTAAATACTGAGGGCCGAAGTCCTCATATTTTTGAGAACTGAATTTAGAAAAAACAATCCCTCTGCTGCTTACTGGCTGACCTGAACTAAGGGCAGGGATGGCTTTTGTAACTCTCCCCACCCTTTCTGGAACATGACCAGCCCATTGGGCGGTCTTATTATAGAACACACAGTTAAACTGGCTCCCTGGGGGTGGAGCTGAGGCTGCACTTTGCCAGTTTGAGAGTAGTGTGCACCAACAACACAATCCCTGCCTTTCATTAATTTTTCCTGGGGCTTGATCTTCTATCTGAACCCACAGAAAACTGCCACTGGCATGGGAGTGGTGATGGTGGTAGGTGCCAGGGGGAAGGGGGAAGAAAAAGCGTCAGGATCCACTGGAGAAGCCAGTTATTTTTAAGTGGGACAACATTAATACAATAGACATCTGTTCCATTGAGAAAAGACCTTTGTTTAACGTATGGAGCTTTCAGTATAAATCACAAAATGATCTAACCTGTAGATGGTAGGCTGGAGTATTGGAATCCTCATGCCTTACATCAATGGGAGCTGTCATTGCAGAATTTAGTTCCCTTTGTGGTTCCCCCAAATGTGCACTAATTATTAACTTTTAGACTTATAGCTTAAGAGCTGTAAGTAGAGCTAGCTCTGAATTGAAAATTGAATGCAGCCAGCTAGTAAGCCCTCAGTTGTTCAACATTCAAAAGGTTTTTATTTGGTATCAACCTGGGCAGCCTCTAGGGTTCAACAGTTCATAAATTGGTATGATCCCTGCCCTTTGGACCCTATCATCTAGTCTTTCTCAAGCTAACAAGATCACAGGTTCAGGAATTAGTCAATCAACTGTTCCCGAAGGACAATCGACTAAGCTGGAAGGAACCAACCAACCCCTACAAATTAGCAATTTAGAAATAAGGGGTTAAAATCTAAAATGCATAAGGAATGCCTACCACTCAATAGCAAACAAACAAACAACAAAAACAAACAAACAAAAGCAAATAAGCCAATTAAAAACTGGGCAAAGACCCAAATAGACATATTTTCCAAAGAAGACCTACAAATAGCCAACAGGTATAGAAAGAGCTGTTCCACATCACTAATCATCAGGGATGTGAACATCAAAACCACAATGAGGTATCACTTTATACCTTTTAGGATGGCTATTATCAAAAAGAGAAGCAATAATAAGTGTTGGAGAGGATCTGGAGAAAAGGGAACCCCTGTACACTATTGGTGGGAATGTAAATTGGTATAGCCATTATGGAAAGCAGTATGGAGGTTCCTCAAAAATTTAAAAAGAGAACTCTCATATTATCCAGCAATCCCACTTCTAGGTATATATCCAAAGGAAATGAAATTAGTATCTCCAAGAGATGTCTGCAACCCCATGTTCATTGTAGCATTATTTACAATAGCCAAGATATGGAAATAACCTAGATATCTGTTGACAGATGAGTAGATAAAGAAAATGTGGTGTATATATATATATACACACACACACACACACACACACACACACACAGTGGAATATTACCAGCTCTATGTAAACACACACACACACACACAAAGGGAAATCCTGCCATTTCCAACAACATGGATGAACCTGGAGGACATTATGCTAAGTGAAACAAGTCAGACACAGAAAGACAAATACTGTAGGATCTCACTGACATGTGGAATCTAAAAAGGTCAAACTCATAGAACCACAGCATTGAATGGGGTTGCCAGGGGCTGAGGGGTGGAGGAGATGAGGAGATGTTGGCCAAAGGGTACAAACTTTCAGTTATAAGATGATTAAATTCTGGAGATCTAATGTGCATCATGGTGACTATAGTTAATAATACTGTATTATATACTCGAAGTTTGCTAAAAGAGTAGATCTTAAGTATTCTCATCATGCACGAAAAATGGCAACTATGTGAGGTGATGGATGTGTTAATTAACTTGATTGTGGTCATCATTTCACAACATACACATATATTAAATCATCTCTGTTTACACCCTAAGTATATACAATCTTTATTTGCCAATTATACCTCAATACAGCTGGAAAAAAAATAAATAACTGAGGTCCTCATAGATTATTATATCCATGCATCTGTAGTTCAAAACTAGTTAGAAACCAGGACTAGAACCCAGCTCTGCGGACTCCCAGACTTTTCCTCTTTGGCGATGTTTACTTTCCTTCCCACTTCCCCACACACAAAAAAGCCTAGTTTCACATTTTAGAATCCTTATACCAGTAAATATCTGAAGACACACACAGGAAATCAATGGCCATTGACTCCTGGCCATATTGCAAAAGCAATATGTTGTTTGTCTTGTATATTTGCCAACTGCTAGAGTACAGTTGTGACATAAATTTGTTTTTCATGAAACATTCTCTACTTTTAAAACCAAAGTTCAACAGAAAGCTGATCACATGAGAAGTACGTCACATATAACTTCGGTTGATAGATGGACTTAAATGATAAATATTAAATAATGGCATTAATCTCTGCTTCAGTAAAGTCCCATCAAAGCTTACCTTTCATAAACATGTACTATTCCTTTAAGTTGGCTTTTCAGATTTCCAAAAGGATTTAGCATAACCTTTGTCATAGTGATTTTTTTTTCTTTAAGATATATTTTTAATTAAGCAAGTAATTCATGAGTACTTTATTGTGTTAAAACAATCAAACTATACAGAGGTAACTAGTTAATGAAGTCACTTACAAGTCAGTATGTAATAGTGATTTTTTAATGTAATATTGATTTTTAAAATATGCTAGACTGAGGAAAAGTTGTGAAATATATTTAGGAGTGGAAAGGCAGAATAAAGTTCCCTGTTTCTTTCTTCTTCTTTCAGGCACCCAGTGGGTCCAATGTCCTTTACCTTAGTGTACCATGTAGAGTAGTTAACAACTGTTCCTAAGAAAATTGTCAAGTAGTTAATGTTCTAGTTATCACCCCAAACAATTCATTTAAAAAAGAAGACCCAGGAAAAACACTATCAATACAAAGTATTGAATGCTTATAAGGAATTTAGGCAACACCCAGAAAGTGTATTTTGCAGGGGTAGAGGGGCTGGAGGGAGGAAAGAGAGAGAAGTGGGGAGATGGGAAAGAGGTATAGAGTAAAGGGATCTACCATATGCACAGCACTGGAGTTACTTCTACAGGTTGTCAATCCAGTTGGGGAGGATACTGATAACATTCCTCAATCATGGACAAGGAGACAAAGTTTGCATTTGTCATTTTCCCAATGTCAGATGACCAGAAGTACAAAGCCTGATCTGATTTATATTCTCTTTATTATAAATCCTATGTGTTTTCCACTACCCTGGCATTGCTGCTCTATCATTGTGCCAGGCGTGGCATATACAATGCTATGTTTAATTCTCACAACAACCCCATGGGATAGATGTTGTTCCCAATTTCAAAATTAAGAAACTGCCTCAGAGAGGTTAAGTCATTTTGCCCAAGGGCCCACAGTAAAAGAGAGCATTTAATAGATAGGTGAGTGCAAAGCTATGCCCTAGTATTTCAGTGTTTCTCAAACAGACCATGAGAGCCTGTGAACCTATTTTTAGAGGCCTGAAGAGCCTCTTCAAGAACTTTTAAATTTTGTATTTTTGGGCTTCCCTGGTGGCACAGTGGTTAAGAATTCGCCGCCAATGCAGGGGACACGGGTTCGAGCCCTGGTCCGGGAGGATCCCACATGCCGCAGAGCAACTAAGCCCGTGCGCCACAACTACCGAGCCTGCACTCTAGAGCCCGCGAGCCACAACTACGAAGCCTGCGCGCCTAGAGCCCGAGCTCCACAACAAGAGAAGCCACCGCAATGAGAAGCCCGCACACTACAACGAAGAGTAGCCCCTGCTCACCGCAACTAGGGAAAGCCCGCGTGCAGCAACAAAGACCCAACACAGCCAAAAATAAATAAATACTTTTTAATTGTATTTTTATTTTTAAGATAACATTTAAAATTTAATAGAAACATATTTTGTATAGCCAATGCAGGGGAGGAAAACTTTTCCCTTCTTCCTTCTATGTTCTTTGGCTGACCTAATAATTAAATGGACATAAAACAGATTAACAGGAGAAAAACAAATTTAATTTCACAAGTACAGGAACCCCCCCCAAATATGTGGCTCCCCAGCAGTCTGGCAATTAAGGCTTATATGCCATCCTGAGCTAAGGAGAAGGGGGTAGGGGCCTGGCACTTGAAAGGGGAAGAAAGCAATTCATAGAAAGATGGGAAGAGCAAATGTTTGGTAGATAAATGTGTGCTGGGCCACGTAGATAGGTCTTCCTGATGAAAAAGGTTATCTCTGCTAATAGCTCTTTCTCTGGTACAAGCCTCTTATCTAAGAGATAAAAAGAGATAAGAGATAAAAATCTCTCCTTGAGTCTCTTGAGCCTTGATCTCTTCAGTTGGAAATCATCCACATGCCAAAGTGACAGTTTTGGGTAGCCTGCCCTGAGCCCCATCACCAAGTAATGCAATGACATTTCAGTGCAGGCATTTATATTCATATTTATAATCATCATAACCTTTAAAGTCTTGGTAAACATGTTGAGTTGCCACTGGATTGGTGTGTCCTCATGTCCAAATGGCAACTCTCTTTCATTTGTACCTAGAGTTCATTTTTTTGCAGTTATAAGACCATATTTCTTTTCTGCGGTGATAATTCATAACTGAAAAATTATTAAACCATTATCTGATATATCAAGACTGTTGCAGCTCTGCAGTTTCTATGTAGGAGAGACTTTAATGGCTGTAGTGGGTTGGAATTAGGAGCAACAAGAGTTGTCTTGAAGCTTCATTGACAAGGGCGTGATTTTCTTTTCTTTTCTATTTTTTTAATAGATCTTTATAGGAGTATAGTTGCTTCACAATACTGTGTTAGTTTTTGTTGTACAACAGAAAAAATCAGCCATATGCATACACGTGTCCCCATATCCCCTCCCTCTTAAGCCTCCCTCCCATCCTCTCTATCCCATCCCTCTAGGTCATCGCAAAGCACCGAGCTGATCTCCCTGTGCTATGGTGCTGCTTCCCACTAGCTATCTATTTTACATTCGGTAGTGTATATATGTTGATGCTACTCTCACTTCATACCAGCTTTGTCCTCCCACTCCATGTCCTCAAGTCCATTTTCTATGTCTACCTCTTTATTCCTGCCCTGCAACTAGGTTCATCAGTACCTTTTTTTTTTTTTTTAGATTCCATATATATGTGTTAGCATACGGTATTTCTTTTTCTCTTTCTGACTTACTTCACTCTGTATGACAGACTCTAGGTCCATCCACCTCATTACAAATAACTCACTTTCGTTTCTTTCTATGGCCGAGTAATATTCCATTGTATATATGTGCCACATCTTCCTTATCCATTCATCTGTCAATGGACATTTAGGTTGGTTCCATGTTCTGGCTATTGTAAATAGTGCTGCATTGAACATTGTGGTACATGTCTCTTTTTGAATTATGGCTTTCTCGGGGTATATGCCCAGTAGTGGGATTGCTAGGTCATATGGTAGTTCTATTTTTAGTTTTTTAAGGAACCTCCATACTGTTTTCTCTAGTGGTTGTATCAATTTACATTCCCACCAACAGTACAGGAGGGTTCCATTTTCACTACACCCTTTCCAGCATTTATTGTTTCTAGATTTTTTGATAATGGCCATTCTGACCGGCATGACATGATACCTCATTGTTGTTTTGATTTGCATTTCTTTAATAATTAGTGATATTGAGCATATTTTCATGTGCCTCTTGGCCATCTGTATGTCTTCCTTGTTGAAATGTCTATTTAGGTCTTCTGCCCATTTTTTAACTGGATTGTTTGTTTTTTTGATGTTGAGCTCCATGAGCTGTTTGTATATTTTGGAGATTAATCCCTTATCTGTTGTTTCATTTGCAAATATTTTCTCCCATTCTGAGGGTTGTCTTTTTGTCTTGTTTGTGGTTTCCTTTGAGATGCAAAAGCTTTTAAGTTTAACTGTCTCATTTTTTTATTTTGTTTTTTTTTCCATTACTCTATTGTATATTGTATATTGTATTGTTGTATTGTATTGTTGCTGTGGTTTATGTCAAAGAATGTTTTTCCTATGTTTTCCTTTAAAAGTTTTATAGTGTCTCGTCTTACATTTAAGTCTTTAATCCATTTGCAGTTTATTTTTGTTTATGGTGTTAGGTAGTGTTCTAGTTTCATTCTTTTACATGTAGCTGTCAGGTTTTCCCAGCACCACTTATTGAAGAGGCTGTCTCTTCTGCACTGTGTACTCTTGCCTCCTTTGTGGTAAATTAGGTGACCATATGTGCGTAGGTTTATCTCTGGGCATTCTATCCTGTACCATTGATCTATATTGCTGTTTTTGTGGCAGTACCATACTGTCTTGATTACTGTAGCTTTGTGGTATAGTTTAAGTCAGGGAGCTGGATTCCTCCAACTCTGTTTTTCTTTCTCAAGATTGCTTTGGCTATTCAGGGTCTTTTGTGTTTCCATATGAATTGTAAAATTTTTTGTTCTAATTCTGTGAAAAAAGCTATTGGTAGTTTGATAGGGATTGCATTGAATCTATAGATTGCTTTGGGTAGTATAGTCATTTTCACAACATAAATTCTTCCAATCCAGGAACATGGTATATTTCTCCAACAGTTTATGTCGTTTTTGGTTTCTTTCCTCAGTGTCTTATAGTTTTCTGAGTACAAATTTTTCGCCTTCTTAGGCAGGTTTATTCCTATGTATTTTATTTTTTTTGTTGCAGTGGTAAATGGGAGTGTTTCCTTAATTTCTCTTTCAGAGTTTTCCTCATTAGTGTATAGGAATTCAAGAGATTTCTGTGCATTAATTTTGTATCCTGCAACCTTGCCAAATCCACTGATTAGTTCTAGTAGTTTTCTGGTGGCATCTTTAGGATTTCTATGTATAGTATCATGTCATTGGCAAACAGTGACAGTTTTACTTCTTCTTTTCCAATTTGTATTCCTTTTATTTATTTTCCTTCTCTGATTGCTGTGGCCAGGACTTCCAGAACTATGTTGAGTAAGAGTGACGGGAGTGGACATCCTTGCCTTGTTCCTGATCTTAGTGGAAGTGCTTTCAGTTTTTCACCGTTGAGTATGATGCTTGCTATGGGTTTGTCATATATGGCCTTTAGTATGTTGAGGTAGGTTCTCTCTATGCCCATTTTCTGGAGGGTTTTTATCATAAATGGGTGTTGAATTTTGTCAAAAGCTTTTTCTGATTCTATTGAGATGATCATATGGTTTTTATTCCTTAATTTGTTATTGTGGTGTATCACATTGATTGATTTGCATATATTGAAGAATCCTTGCATCCCTGGGATAAATCCCACTTGATCATGGTATATGATCCTTTTAGTATGCTGTTGGATTCTGTTTGCTAGTATTTTGTTGAGGATTTTTGCATCTGTGTTCATCAGTGATATTGGTCTATAATTTTCTTTTTTTGTGATATCTTTTTCTGGTTTTGGTATCAGGGAGATGGTGGCTTTGTAGAATGAGTTTGAGAGTGTTTCTCCCTCTGCAATTTTTTGGAAGAGTTTGAGAAGTATCGGTGTTAGCTCTTCTCTAAATGTTTGATACAATTCGCCTATGAAGCCATCTGGTCCTGGACTTACGTTTTTTGGAAGATTTTTAATTGCAGCTTCAATTTCATTACTTGTGATAGGTCTGTGTATATTTTCTAATTCTTCCTGGTTCCGTCTTGGAAAATTGAACTTTTCCAAGAATTTGTCCATTTCTTCGTGGTTGTCCATTTTATTGGCATATAGTTGTGTGTAGTAGTCTCTTATAATCCTTTGTATTTCTGCAGTGTCAGTTGTAATTTCTCCTTTTACATTTCTAATTTTATTGATTTGCATCCTCTCCCTTTTTTTCTTGATGAGTCTGGCTAAGGGTTTATCAATTTTGTTTATCTTCTCAAAGAACCAGCTTTTAGTTTTATTGATATTTGCAATTGCTTTCTTCTTTTCTATTTCATTTATTTCTGCTCTGATCTTTATGATTTCTTTCCTTCTACTGATTTTGAGTTTTCTTTGTTCTTCTTTCCCTAGTTGTTTTTTGGGTTTTTTTTTTATAAGAAGATGTTGGGGGTAGGAGTTTATTAATTTATTTTATTTATTTTTGCTGTGTTGGGTCTTCATTTCTGTGCAAGGGCTTTCTCTAGTTGTGGCAAGCGGGGGCCACTCTTCATTGTGGTGCACAGGCCTCTCACTATCACGGCCTCTCTTGTTGCAGAGCACAGGCTCCAGACGCACAGGCTCAGTAGTTGTGGCTCACTGCCTAGTTGCTCCACGGCATGTGGGATCCTCCCAGACCAGGGCTCAAACCCATGTCCCCTGCATTAGCAGGCAGATTCTCAACCACTGCGCCACCAGGGAAGCCCTCTCTAGTTGTTTTAAGTGTAGGGTTAGATTGTTTATTTGAGATTTTTCTTGTTTCTTGAGGTGAGATTGTATTGCTATAAACTTCCCTCTTAGAACTGCTTTTGCTGCATCCCAAAGGTTTTGGATCATCATGTTTTTGTTGTCATTTGTTTCTATGTATTTTTTAATTTCTTCTTTGATTTCTTCAGTGATCTCTTGGTTGTTTAGTAGCACACTGTTTAGTGTCCATGTTTTTGTGTTTTTACAGTTTTTTTCCTGTAACTGATTTCCAATTTCACAGTGTTGTGGTCAGAAAAGATGATTGATACGATTTCAATTTTCTTAAATTTTCTGAGGCTTGATGTGTGACCCAAGATTTGATCTATCCTGGGGAATGTTCCATGTGCACTTGAGAAGAAAGTGTATTCTGCCTCTTTTGGGTGAAATGTTCTATAAATATCAATTAGATCTATCTGGTCCATTGTGTCATTTAAAGCTTGTGTTTCCTTATTTATTTTCATTTTGGATGATCTGTCCATTGGTGTCAGTGGGGTGTTAAAGTTCCCTAGTATTATTGTGTTACTGTCCATTTCTCCTTTCATGGCTATTAGCATTTGCCTTATGTATTGAGGTGCTCCTATGTTGGGTGCATAAACATTTATAATTGTTATATCTTCTTCTTGGATTGATCCTTTGATCATTATGTAGTGTCCCTCTTTATCTCTTGTAACAACAGTCTTTATTTGAAAGTCTATTTTATCTGATACAAGTATTGCTACTCCAGCTTTCTTTGGATTTCCATTTGCATGGAATATCTTTTTCTATCCCCTCACTTTCAGTCTGTATGTGTCCCTAGGTCTGAAGTTGGTTTCTCATAGACAGCATATATATTGGTCTTGTTTTTGTATCCATTCAGCCAGTCTGTGTCTTTTGATTGGGGCATTTAATCCATTTACATTCAAGGTTATTATCAATATGTATGTTCCTATTGCCATTTTCTTAATTGTTTTTGAGTTTGTTATTGTAGGTCTTTTCCTTCTCTTGTGTTTCCTGCCTAGAGACGTTCCTTTAGCATTTGTTGTAAAGCTGGTTTCGTGGTGCTGAATTCTTTTAGCTTTTGCTTGTCTGAAAACCTTTTGACTTCTTCATCGAATCTGAATGAGATCCTTGCTGGGTAGAGTAATCTTGGTTGTAGGTTTTTCCCTTTCATCACTTTAAGTATATCCTGCCACTCCCTTCTGGCCTGCAGAGTTTCCACTGATAACCTTATGGGGATTCCTTTGTATGTTATTTTTTTGTTTTTCCCTTGCTGCTTTTAATAGTTTTTCTTTGAATTTAATTTTTGTTACTTTGATTAATATGTGTCTTGGTGTGTTTTTCCTAGGGTTTATCCTGTACAGGACTCTCTGTGCTTCCTGGACTTGATTGACTATTTCCTTTCCCATGTTAGGGAAGTTTTCAACTATAATTTCTTCAAATATTTTCTCAGACCCTTTCTTTTTCTGTTCTTCTTCTGCGACCCCTATAATTTGAATGTTGGTGCGTTTAATGTTGTCCCAGAGGTCTCTGAGATTGTCTTCAATTCTCTTCATTCTTTGTTTTTTATTCGGCTCTCAGCAGTTATTTCCACCATTTTGTCTTGCAGCTCACTTATCCATTCTTTTGCCTCAGTTATTCTGTTATTGATTCCTTCTAGCCTATTTTTCATTTCAGTTATTGTGTTGTTCATCTCTGTTTGTTTGTTCTTTAGTTCTTCTAGATCTTTTTAAAATATTTCTTGTATTTTCTCAATCCACACCTCCATTCTGTTTCTGAGATTCTAGATCATCTTTACTCTCATTACTCTGAATTCTTTTTCAGGTAGATTGCCTACTTCCTCTTCATTTTTTTGGTCTTGTATGTTTTCACCTTGCTCCTTCATCTGCGACATATTTTTTTGCCATCTCATTTTTTTTTTAATGAGTGGGATTGTGTTCCTGTCTTACTGGTTGTTTGGCCTGAGGCTTCCAACACTGGAGTTTGCAAGCTATTGGGTAGAGCTGGGTCTTGATGCTGAGATGAGGAACTCCATGAAACCTCACTCCAGTGAATATTCCCTGGGGTCTAAGGTTCTCTGTTAGTTCAGTGATTCAGACTCGGAGCTCCCATGGCAGGAGCTTCGGCCCGCCCCCGTGTTTGTGAACCAAGATCCCACAAGCCACCTGGGGAGGCAAAATAAATAAATAGCAAAATAAAAAATAAAATTAGACTAGGAAACTAACAGATATGTTAGGAAAAATATAAAAATAAAAATATAGATGAATCAACAACTGGAAGGTACATTAGTACCACAATAGTAAAAAAGAGGAGGAGGGAAAAGAAAAAAAACCAAAACAGGGCGGGGGGGGGCGGTCCTTGGCTGTGGGGGGCGGAGCCTAAGCAAGGGTGAGGTTTGGGCAGTAAGTGGGGCCAATGCTCAGAATCCACAGGGCTGTGGGGGTGTGGGGTGTGGGGCTTAGGCTTAAGGAACAGAAGGGGCCCAGGTGTGCCCCCCACCCCTGGTCTCAGAGGGCAGGGGACCTCACCTGGGAGCTCAGCAGGCTTCCTGGGCTCAAGTGGGCGGGGCAAACGCCCTCCTCTCCTCTCCTGCTCCTCTGGCCTGGGACGGCCCCTCCCGCCTGCCTCTCCTGATCTCTCCGGCCTCCCTCAGATGCCTCCAAGGACCCACGCGGCCTGGATGGGGCTTTGGATAGAGGGGAAGCGGCTTGGGAGCTCAGCAGGTTCCCCTGCCCGAGTGGGCCAGTGGATCGCCCTCTGCGCCTCTCCCACACTTCCCGGAGAGTCCCTCCCACCTGCGTCTCCTGATCTCCCTGGCCTCAGGGGTGCCGATCCTGTCTGGCCTCCACTTCTCCTCCCCCCTCAGTCCGCCTACGTCCTACCGGTTCACTTTGGGGTTCCTCCCGTCTCCTTGGGCATCAAAGTCCCCCACCAGCGGCCAGCAGGCGCCCTAGTTTTGGGGTGACGCTAACTCCACTCTTCCTACACTGCCATCTTGACTCCGCTTTGGGAGTGATTTTCTACAAATAAATTGAGCCCTCTACAGAGCATAGTTCTCTCCAAGAAACTCTTAACATTTTCATAAAATGATCATTATTCAATTACTACATAATGTTTTTCACTCTTGCACTTGTTTAAAATAAAGTGCCTTTCCTCCAGAGCCTTATGTAATTCCTTTGCTAGTAACTTTGTACCTTTCCTGATTGCTTAATTTAAATGTAAGAAACTCTAAAAATTCTTAACCATGGGACATGGATATAGCGCTGATCAGAGCTTTGCTCTCAGTAGTTAAATCAGCATTGAGTCTGGACTGCCAAATGAATTAGGAATAGTACAGATTTTAATGGCTAAAGTCACAGTTAGCTATGTAGACCTTTTGATTTCAGCACTTTAACGCACAAGTTCCTCTTGTTATCCAAATTCACTCTCCAAACTCTCTGAACACAGGAACTGAATTCATTTGGATCACAAGGAATAATTTTATAAAGAATAAAACATGCCCCCCAAAGTTCTTTGTCCTTAGAAGTCTCACCCAAGGAACCAAGAAACAATACTGACTGATGTTATTCATTCCATAAGAAAACAGAGATCAACATTTCCTCCACAGGATCTTTTTGTGCCTCTTTAACATGTCTTGAAAACAAGAATCATTTGGCTCTGAAGTGAGAAAAGAAGACATCTATACCAATGGCATTTAAAAATAGTGTATCTAGAAATGCAATTAAAATTAAGGACTATAGCAGAAAACCATATACATATATGAGATTCAAAAGTTGAGCATATCACCAGTACAAAGAGGAGGTTTTAGCAATTAGATGTATCTTTAGCGATGAATGATTGTAAGAAAAAAAAATTGCAAGCTATGAAGACATGGTTAATTTGAAGAAGTCTCTACTCAGCCTTACCTAGTGGAGGGGAAAACAATTAGTATTCAAAACCTTAACTAACTGTCCTCTCTTTTGTCTGCTAAGATTGTTGTGGGGAGGCACAATTTATATCCATGAATTATAATATGAGTGATTCTATCTCTATACCACACCCACGCACTTGCGGACAGTAACAGGAAGAGAAAACCCAGCCTAGGGTTTAGGAAAGACATCATTGAGTCCTTAGCTAAGTATTAGCATCCTGCAGCTGAGTTTGGGGGCAGTGGAGTGAGCTGCATAGTAAAGCAAAAGGGATTTTAAGTTGTTGAGGTACAGTGGTATGGGGGTCAGAAAGGAAGAGTCCTAGAAATCACCAAGGGAATTTTGAAGAACAAGAGAATCTGATTCCGTTTTGTTATGGGCTGGATAGAACTGAAGCATAATCCTCCTTGCCCCTTTCTCCAAAACTTTATACGTCTGATTCTACAAATGACTTTTTTTTTCTCGTGGAGGATAACAGGAATCAAGAAAAACATGATTGAGTCACATGTCAAGGTCATTATTGAGGCAGAAAAGTAACAGCAAAAGGCAGTATTCCCCCTAAACTTGGGCCAGATGGACCCGGCCCCAGACTCCAAGCCCCAGTCTAAAGCAGTGCTATTAACACTGCAGTGGGAATGGAGTCCCCAGTGGGGCTTGTTAGGTGTTCAGGGAGGGCTGAGATTCTACAGTTCCAACAAGCTTCTAGGTAATATTGATGCTGCTGGTCAAGGACCACACCACCCCCTTCCCAGACCATGCTCTGATACCTTGCCCAAAGGACCCCAGCCCATGTACAGGACTTGCACTAGCTTTATCCCTGGATCCATCCTCTTAATGACAGCCCATGTTGCTGGTGTGCATGCCACTAGGACTAAGGTTTGTCCCAAGGAGTGGCTATTTGAGGGCAAGTGGACAGAACTTAGACATGCTGGGATGTCCACAGCTGCACATGAGACCTCTCGTGGTGTGAGATGGTGGAGGAGGGGGCACGGAAGAAAACAAGAGGGTGGAATGGGAGTGGAGGGGGGTGTTGATTGGCAGGGTCCAGTTCTCCCCACACTGCCAATTTCCAGGGGTAGACCAGAAGTCCAAGAATTCTAAATTTCAACCTGGTTTTCTATGTTGTCGAAGGCATATTTATCAAGGTAGGAGGACAGTACAAAATTTCATTTTTAATAAATTCATTTATTTTATTTATTTATTTTTGGCTGTGTTGGATCTTCGTTGCTGCGCGCCGGGTTTCTCTAGTTGCAGTGAGCAGGGGCTACTCTTCATTGTGGTGCGTGGGCTTCTCATTGCAGTGGCTTCTCTTGTTGTGGAGCACGGGCTCTAGGCACGCGGGCTTCGGTATTCGTGGCTCATGGGCTCTAGAATGCAGGCTCAGTAGTTGTGGCTCACGGGCTTAGCTGCTCCGTGGCATGTGGGATCTTCCGGACCAGGGCTCGAACCCGTGTCCCCTGCATGGGCAGGCGATTCTCAACCACTGCACCACCAGGGAAGCCCCAGAGGACAGTACAAATTTTATTTAATAGTTTGTTAAATATCTAGACAACTGTTAGGTGAGCTTCCCTTCTTACTTCTGCCCTGCCCTGGGCTTTGTAAATATTAGGGGCAGGTCCCTACAAAGGTACATGCCTCAAGCCAGAACAAGAGTTGTGTGGGAGCTGGATCCAGCCAGAGTGAAATTTCACCAGAAATGTGCAGAAATCCTGCAAGGATGTGCCTTGGGAGGCTTGAGCTAACATCTGGGTTACATTTAAGTGTTTGGAAGTTATCAAAATATGATAAGGCTATCCTCGATAAAAAGTTGGCCTCATCCCCAGAAAACTTACAATAACCTTCGAGAACTTGTAAACAAAGGCAAGTAATACATTAGCCAGTTTATTTCACATGTTGAAGCATGAGAGGAGACAGTGAACAATCAAGCAAATTAATCTCTAAAACATTGAAGGTATTGTATCTTTTTTAGTTTTCCAGCTAATAGAGAAATGGCAAAAGCTAGAGAGAATTACCAAATATATTTCAGTGGTTCCATACATGAAATTTCAATGTGAAGGGTTACAATAAGATTATAAAACAACACTCACACTTCTGTGTACACAGAAGACCAGAGTGCTAATATTCTTTTCTTCACGAGGCCATAGGAAGTCCTGACCAGTCAATTCAGAAAACTTGCTTTTTTTTTTTTAACTTTTTAAAAAAAAATTTTAATTTTATATTGGAGTCTAGTTGATTCACAATGTTGTGTAAGTTTCAGGTGTACAACAAAGTTATTTAGTTATACATTTTCATACATATTCATATATAGAACGCACTTGCTTTTAATACCCTTCAGATTTTCTTTCTCATTGCCTAAATTCTGTGGCTATTAGAGACCAAGATCAGCCAGGTTGGTTAGGGGCGGCATGAAGTGTAAAGAGTGTTGGCCCAGGAATCACAGACCCCTGGATTTTAGTCTCAACTCTAGCCTCTAACAAGCTGTGTGACCTGGGGAAGCCGTTAGACCTCTCTGTGACTCGTCTTTAACATAACTACGAGGGCTTCAGCACACACATTCTAGGGTATTGATGGATATAGTATCTATTTTCCCTCTTAAAGTACTGCTGTTGATGGTATTATTTTCTACCACTGGAAGAACCAACATATCACAAAGAATGAAAGAGGAGACATACATCAAATCTCATTTTTACTGGTGAGAATACTGAGGCTGAAGTTCAAAAAGAATCTGTATCAGTTAAGGGTCACTTAAGCAGAAATGGGGAATTTCCTGACTTGCAATTATGAAGTCTGTGGCTAGGCAAGGTTTTCAGGTGGACATCTTCCCAGGTTCAAATTCAATGAAAGGAAATTGGAGGACCACTCAGTCACTCAATCTGCATTCTAGGATCTTGTTTTAATTTCCCAAGAATCCCTTGAGGTAAGTATTATTATTTTCCTTATTAAATGAAAGTATCTATTTCATGGAGCTGTGAATTTAAAAGAAAACCATGCATAAAAAAAGTCCTCAGCACAATCCCTGGCACAGAGTAAGAACAAGAAATGCCAGCGATTTCATATATATTTACTTATTTCGTATTTTACTATACATAATGGGTTACATATATTTTATTATCTACACTAGAGGGTTTTAATTGTGCTCTAAGGAAATAAAAAATTTCACTAACAATGAAATATTTGGCACCAATAATGAGGATTACTAAGTGAGGAGCTCATTTCTTGATTTTTTAAAATGTATTTTATATATTTGTATGTTCCATATAAGACTTTGCTTGAAAAATGTGTTTCACTGCTAAGAATAGATTCAAAAACCTCTGACATATTCCAAGCCATTAATTTTACTGATGATAAAACTGAAGCACAGAGAGCTGAGATTCTTAAATTCTCATCTTTGAACATCTTAATACATCTGTTAGGATGTACTTGGTTGCAAATATGTAACAGAAAATCCATGTTAAGCAGTCTAAATAATAAAGGGAAACAATCAGTCACATAACTAACAGGAAGGCCCATCAAATAAGTAGGGCCTATTTCAGGGTTGATTTGATTCCACAGCTCAAGCGGTATCACCACTGTCTGCTTGTCTTAGTTGCTTTTGCTTGTTGGCTTTATCTTGCACCTGGCTTCCCTCATGGATGCAAAATGGCTTCAACTGTTCCACATGTGAAGGCCACCCAGGCCATCCAGAAACAGAAAGAATGTTTGCATTCCAAGTGGGAACTCTGATCTTTCACACTCATTGGACTAGTTGGGGTCATGTGGCTACCTCTGAACCAATCACTATGTCCTGGGGGATTGAACATACCATTCAAGGTGCACTCTTGAAGTTGACTGGAATGCTGTTCACCTTTCTCCAAAGATGGGGCTCTCCAAAGATGGGGTATATGCCCAAACAAAAAGCTGGATGCCAAGACTTCCCTGGTGGCGCAGTGGTTAAGAATCTGCCTGCCAATGCAGGGGACACGGGTTCGATCCCTGGTCCGGGAAGATCCCACATGCTGCAGAGCAGCTAAGCCTGTGCACCACAGCTGCTGAGCTCGTGCGTCACAACTACTGAAGCCTGTGCACCTAGAGCCCATGCTCTGAAACAAGAGAAGTCACTGTAATGAGAAGCCCATGCACCACAACAAAGAGTAGCTCTCTCTCACTGCAACTAGAGAAAGCCCGTGTGCAGCAACAAAGACCCAAAGCAACCAAAAGTAAATAAATTTTTTTAAAAAAGAAAAATAAATGGTTTGACCAAAAAAAAGAAAAAAAGACATGGATACCATTAGGAAGAGAGGAATAGGAAACAGGTGCTCGATAGGCAAGCAACAAAGTGCCTTTAACTGTGTGACTCTAAGTTACTTCCCTTCTCTCTCTTTTTTTTTTTTCCTTTTTTGGGCCATGCTGCGAGAATTGTGGAATCTTAGTTTCCCGATCAGGGATGGAACCCGAGCTCTCTGCAGTGAGACCTCGGAGTCCTAACCACTGTACCGCCAGGGAACTACCCCCTTTCTCTTATAAAATAAGGTGTTGGATTTGATCAGTGATCTCAAATGTTAATATGCATAAAAATAGCCCAAGTTACTCATGAAAAACTGTTAATTCAAAAATCCCATGCTAGGCAGTTCACAATTTTTAATAAGCACTGTAGATGACTGATGTGGGTGGTCCCCAGGCCTCACATAGAGAGACACCAGATGAAATCAAGGCTACTCAAAGTGAGGGCCAAGGACGTGTGCCAGTTCATGAGCTATGACTGCTCTGGGATGAGGTAAGAAGATTGCCCCAGAAGACAAATCAACTGAACTCAGCTGTGACACTCAGCACTGTAATTCAGCTGTATTCTTTTTTTTTTGAGTGCCTATTATGTGCCATAACAATTCCTGGTACTTACGGTGCATCAGTAAAAAAAAAAAAAGAAAAGAAAAAAAGTAAAAGAAACAAACACCCCACAACAAAAACAAAAAACTATGCTCTTGCAAAGTTTGTTCTAGTAAACCTAAACTAACCCAGTTTCCCAGCATTATAGGTACAGAGAATAACAAACAATGAGTTGGAGGCAGGAAATACAGCAGAATGATGTGGAGTCTATTTTAGCTGGAGTACAGCTTTTTTTTTTTTTTTAATGTTAAGACTTTCTTGATGAAAGAAGCAGTTCACTGATAACTGGACAGCAGTAGAATTTCATTCTCCAATTATAATGGATATCAAAGCATCTCTGTAGAAGCTGACAACCAGGGAATAGAGAAGGTGTATCACACTGGGACATATAGGGATCCAATCCATGGGTGTCCACAAGGTATTAGATGCTGCAAAGTATAGCACTTCAAGCAGCAGCATGGAAAGCATGAATGCAGGAACATTTTACATGGCCTCAGGGACCTTTCATCCTCATTATGCCGCTGTCACCAAACAGACAATGTTTCAGCTTCCTTCATGTGAAGCTCTGGGATCAAGCAGCTGATTCACAAGGAACCTAAATTCAGAAATGGCCCCATGATATGCAACAGGTCAAGGTCGTACTAATCCTTGTTTTATTTAGCTTTCTTGTTGGCACACATCCTATGTGACAAATTGTGTATACTTCCACTTGTATATTCCTCTGGGGCACGTTAAATTACAAAACATTATTCAGGGATAATATTTCAAAAGTTCTGTTGAAATGAGGTAAAGGGTCTTACGTCTAGAAAATTAGATTCACCAATTTCAGTATCCTTATATTTTAGGTTAAACATACATATTCTTTATATTAGAGAAGCAGTATAAGGAATATAAAAATCCCAGACCGTTCAGATAAATATATTTGAGTTCCAGTCCCAGCCCTGTCCCTTCAACTTTTTTTTTTTTTTTTTTATAAATGTGAGAAATATTTGTACCCACTTCCTAGGGTTATTGTGTGAACTATAGGAGTAATTCATCTAAAGCACTTAGCACAATGCCTAGCACTTAATAAATTAAATTAAATTACATAAACCAAATAAAATCAGCAAATTAAGATGTAGCAGGGTACTGGTAGCAGTAAAGATCGAGGTTAGTGTAGGAGACATACTTTTATGCTAATTCTGGTAACCGTATTCCAGTTTTTCTCAGAGGAATCACCTACATCCTGCCCTTCCCCCCACACATGCTGTAGGATGAGTTGAAGCCATCCCCAGCTCCAGGACGACACAAGACTAAAGCCTAAGCAATCAGGTCATTGTATTCCACTGGCACAGTGATGGCTTTAGGGATGGGGACATGACCCAGTCACAGCCAATGCGACACAATGACAGTTTTGCTGGGAAAGTTGAAAGAAAGAAGCCTAACCTTATTCTGTTGCACTTGAAGCTTGAAGAAGGTGCCCTGTAGCTTCTGGCCATCATCTTGCCCCAGATGTGGGGGTGAGGTGGGGGTGGGGGGGTGGATAGGGGTTAGGGGGCAGGGAAGCCAACACAGAGGAAAGCAGACACAGTGATGGCAAGAAACAGTCTTTTTTTTTTTTTTTAAGAAACAGAGTCTTGATGTCATAATTGGATGCCTAATTCACCTGTGCTAAAATTATGATTAAATGAGACAATAAGTTCCCTTATTGGCTTACATTATTTTTGCAGTCAAAAGAGCCTAAACTCAAATACCCAGAAATGCATATTTTAAGATCTTTGTGCTGGGAAATAGACAGACAGCTCATTTTCTGAGGCTAGCATATAAATAAATTAGAAGGGGGAAAAGCATAGGATCATTTCAATGGATGCAAAAAGGGACTTGATAAAATTCAATATCCATTAATGATTTTTTAAAAAATAATAAAGAACTCTTAAAAAACTAGGAATAGAAGAAATCTTCCTTATTCTGATAAAAGGTAGCAGGGGGGGAAAAGGCAAATAATTAACTGAGTGAATCAGTGACATCTTTCCCCTGGAGGTTGGAAACAAGACAAAGACAGTTCCTATCATAACCTCTACTTAACATTGTTGGGTATGCTGGAGGCCCTAGATGGTGCAATAAAGGAAGAAAAGAAATACAAGATACAGCAATTGAAAAAAAAGAAAGAAAATGTCATTTTCAGATTATACAATAATGGGAAAACAATGCAAAATAATCTACTTATACATTATTAGGGCAGTAAGAGATTTTAGCAAGGTTGCTAGGATACAAAGTACATACAGAAACATCAACAGCATTTCTATACCCCTCAAAAAATTAGAAAATGAAATTTGAAAAGTGATGCTATAGACAATAGCATCAATAATATTGAGTACCTAGAAATAAGTTGTTTTTAAAAAGTGTAAGACTTCTACAGGAAAAATGATAAAGTTATACTGAGGTACATTGAAGAAGACCTGATGCAATGGGAAGTTATATCATATTCATTGACTGAAACTTTCAACAGAATTTGGGCGGTTTGTGTTGTTTTGTTTTTAGAACTTGACAAGCTGATTTTTAAAAAAATTAATTAATTTATTTTTGTCTGCGTTGGGTCTTTGTTGCTACGTGCAGGCTTCCTCTAGTTGTGGCGAGTGGGGGCTACTTTTCACTGCGGTGCATGGGCTTGTCATTGAGGTGGCTTCTCCTGTTGCAGAGCATGGGCTCTAGGCATGCAAGCTTCAGTAGCTGTGGCTCGCGGGCTCTAGAGCTCAGGCTCAGTAGTTGTGGCACATGGGCTTAGTTGCTCCACGGCATGTGGTATCTTCCGGGACCAGGGCTCGAACCCATGTTCCCTACATTGGCAGGTGGATTCTTAACCACTGCGCTACCAGGGAAGCCTTGACAAGCTAATTTTAAAACATATGTGATGATGCAAAGGGCCAAAAATCTCCAAGACAATCTTAAATCTTAAAAATGACAGGGGATTTGCTTCAACAGATACCAAGATATTTTGATATCAAAGCTATGATAATTAAAACAGTGTGGAATTGATACAGTAATAGACAAAGAAACCAATAGATAAGAAAAGGATATCCTAAAAAATGGACCCACATATACGTGGACCTTGATTTAGACAGAAGTGGCAGTACAGGGCATGGAAAAAGGACAGTATGTTTAATAATGATGCTGAGACACCTACCTATATATGTGGGAAAAAATGAAATTGACCTGAAAGATGCTGACCTCACTGGTATGCAGAAAAATGCAATTTAAAAATCACAAGGAGGGCTTCCCTGGTGGTGCAGTGGTTGGGAGTCTGCCTGCCAGTTCCGGGGACATGGGTTCGAGCCCTGGTCCAGGAGGATCCCACATGCCGGGGAGCAACTGGGCCCATGCACCACAACTACTGAGCCTGAACTCTGGAGCCCTCGAGCCACAACTAGTGAAGCCCACACACCGCAACTACTAGAGCCCATGCACCTAGAGCCCATGCTCTGCAACGGGAGAGGCCACAGCATTGAGACATCTGTGCGCCATGACAAGGGGTGGACCCCACTTATCGCAACTAAAAACAAAACCCACAAGCAGCAACGAAGACCCAACACAGCCAAAGATAAATAAATTTTAAAAAATCACAAGGAGATACTACTACATACTCATCAGAATGTCTGACATGTAAACATCTATTATAAATACCAAGTGCTTGTGAGGGAGTGAAGTAACAGGTATTTTCCTGCACTTTGATGGGAGTGTGAATTGGTTTAATTACATTGCAAAACAGATTAGCATGATCCATTAAAGGGGGAGAAATGCACACCCTATGACCAAACCATTCAATTACACTCCAGGTATGTGTCTATGTTCACAAGCATCCAGCAACAGTAGAATAGATGGGGTTTTTTTTAAGTGCGACATATTCCTATAATGGAATATGATGTATCAATGACAATGAACAAACATTACCTACCTACCACACGAGTGGTGTTCAAAACAGTCAAGAAGCAAGACAACAAAAATGCATGCTGTAAAACTAGATTTTAAAGTTGAAAAGAGGCAAAACAAAACATATTGTTTAGCAGGTTTACAAAGGTGGTAAAATTATAAAGAAAAGCAAGGAAGGGATTACTATAAAAGTCAGAAGAAGCATGATGGAGAAAGGGGGGTCTGGGGATTGTCAATATTCTATTGGTTCTGTCCAGCAAGACTTCCTGGGTTGAGGGTGATTCTCTATATCTCAGCTGTCCAATACCCTAGCTATTAGTCACGTGTTGCTATTCAGCATTTGAAATGTGGCTAGTGTGACCAAGAGCTGAATTTTAATTTTATTTCATTTTAGAATTTAAATTTATTTCATTTAAAATTTAAATAGACACAAGCAGCCAGTAGTTACTCTTTTGGACAGTGAGGTATCACGTTTGCATCAAAGTTCCAATGGGAAACAGAGGGCTTACTCAAAACAAGGTAATTTGAGGAGGGCTCATTTAAAAGACAATAATTACAAAGGTGCAGGTGTAGGGGAAGCACAGGAGATCGTTTTGCAACCCAGAGCTAGTGGCATCCAGGCTGTTACCACCCCTGAGCCTGAAGGGACAAGGGGAGGGCGTGGTCTCTGGAATTGGAAGGACAGAAAATCAAGTAGATTCTGCCAAGTTAAGAGGAGTGGAAAGACCCAGCCAGCCTGAGATGACCTCACATTAGGAGTAAAACCAGAGCCATGAAATGCAACTGTGGTTTGTTTTTAAAGACGCGTGGATCAGTTAGGAATGCTTTGGCTGACAGTGAGAGACAACTGGTTAACCGTGGTTTAACAAACAGAGATTGTATTTCACACATTTAGACAAAAATCTGGACATAAGCAGCTGCTGGTGATGGTTCAGTGGCTCAGTAATTTCTGGACTGGCATCTCTGCAGTTCTTCTGGCCTTTTTCTTCCCGTCACAAATGACTGAAACAGCTCCAGGTATCATGTTGAAGGCACTTGGTGAGGGGAAAGAGGAGGTGTTGGAGGGCACAAGCATTAACCTTTTGCTTTTATCAGAAAGGCAAAAGCTTTCTTTCCAAACCCCCAACAGACTACCACCTACATCTTATTGGCTAGCGCTGTGCCACTTGGCCACCCCTGGATGGAAGGAGGCTGGGAACAGGAGTATTTAGCTTTTGCAACCTTTATAGGGAAGTTGACAGGGGATAAGGGAATTGGAAACAGCTGTTAGCTCAGCCAGCTGAGCTCTTAATACCTGAAATATGTCCCCTGCAATGTCCAAAATGCCTACCACGAGAATGAGACTTCTTTGGCTGTAGGAATAATTTCTAGATGACTTCTATTTGTACGTACACGTTGCCTGGAAGGGTGACATATCATCAACATACTTGTGCCCTTTATCCTATTAGCATTACTTTGTTTCTGAAGATTTGCTAGGAGGTGCTGAGTATGCCACCAAGTGGTAAGACGCAGAAAAGTAGTCTTTAACATAGGAGAAATCTATCAGGAAAACTCTAGGCACTGAGAATGGACTGTTAGTGTCAATAATCAGGTGAGGGCACTAAATCTAGCAAGTGGGGCAAGTAGGGCAGGAGGCACTGAGAGAGAAAATTCACCCACTGCTCTTTGCCTAGGGTCACTCTCAAAGCCAACTCCCGCAGAGCAAGGCAGATTCCTCTCTAGTATGTGCCATTAAAGCTGACCCACTGCTCCCTCCAGGCTGCTGAGAATCAATGAGTCATGAAAAATGGACATCATGAATATGTGTTGACAGGGAGACGCAGACCTAGATTTGTTTCTTAATGGTAGGGTGTGCATGAGGAGGGCAGACTGTAGAGCTGGGCTCCCAGGGACCAAATCTGGCTCTATTAGCTCTGTGACTTAATCATAGGGTGGGACTTCCCTGGTGGCACAGTGGTTAAGAATCCGCCTGCCAATGCAGGGGACACAGGTTCGAGTCCTGGTCTGGGAAGATCCCACATGCCACAGAGCAACTAAACCTGTGCGCCACAACTACTGAGCCTGTGCTCTAGAGCCCGTGAGCCACAACTACTGAGCCTGCATGCTGCAACTACTGAAGCCCGTGTGCCTAGAGTCCATGCTCCACAAAAAGAGAAGCCACCACAGTAAGAAGCTGCGCACCACAACGAAAAGTAGCCCCCACTTGCTGCAACTAGAGAAAGCCCGCATGCAGCAGTGAGGACCTAATACAGTCAAAAATAAATAAACTAAATAAATTTTAAAAAATCATAGGGTGGCCATGAGGATTAAACAGTTAATACATGCAACTTACTTGAAATCATACATGGTGTATAGTAAGTGCTGTATATGAGCTGCCTTCAAAAAAAATAAAGCCTTTCTCCTCTGATTCTATTGGTATGATGCTTTAATATGTGCATGTTTTTTCTAAAGTCTTTTTTCTTATTATAAGAGCAACATAGGTTTACTCCAGAGAACTCAGAAAAGACAGAAAAAAAAAGGAACTTTTGAAATCGATCATTTCCTTCCTCCAGAGAAACCACTACTAATTATATTTGATCCATCTGTATATTTTCACTTACAAAAATTAGGTCTACTTTGCACACTGCTCTGTAATGTGACTTTTAAAAAAAATGTAATGATATATTAGGAACATTTTTCCATACCTAGAAATATATTTGTACAGTATCCAGCATCTTTTTAGTTGTCATGAGATATTCTGTTAAATGGGTATTCCATTATTATTATCCTTAACAAATCTCTGCTGTTGGGCATTGATATTGTTTATTTGGTTGATTTTTGCTATTACAGACAGCACTGTGTTGAACATCCTTAGAGCGACTTTCTTGTGCACATCCACAATAATTTCTTTTGGATAAATGCTCAGAAGTGAAATTGCTAGGTCAAAAGTTATATTTATTTCTAAGGCTTTTGATGAGTATGCTTCAATTATCTCCAGAAAAAAATGCATTCAAGTATATATTCATTTCCTTACCCTTCTTTCTGGCTGCACTGCAAGGGGATCAAACCAGTGCCCCCTGCAGTGGAAGCGTGGAGTCTTAAACACTGGACCTCCAGGGAAGTCCCTCATTTCCTTACCCTTGGAAGTACTATTATTACTGTTTGTTTGGTTTGCAGTTTTCCTGCAGTACTTTCTAAGATCCCCAAACTTGATGCTCTTTGATGTAGCACTCTTTGATGTGATTTCTATGAATTTTTTACCTTTAGCCTTTGTCCCCTCACCTTTTATCTTAACTTTGCGTCAAGGACTTCTGTGGTGAATTTGATTTTTGCCATGATATATTTACAGTTCTTTATGTCAAATTCTGATTTGGTTATTTGGGAGTAGAACTCCCAGATATTTTTGATCATCATCTAGGTGTGAGAACCACTGCTTTTTTTCTAATCAAAGTTTGTTTTAATATAAATAAATTCATTGACTACATTCCTAGGTTAGAGCAAGACAGATGGTGTGATTGTCATCAACATACGTTGAAACTAAAATTGAAATCTTTCAGCACTCTTCAGTGTGCTGTTTACTCAATTATTCAACATTTACTCATCACCTATCAGATTCCTGACCTATGTGCTAGGTGTATAATGATAAATAATAATAATCCCAGCTCTAAAGGAGCTTGGGCTGAAGGAGAGGCAGACAGGAAAACAGGTAAATCACAATGTAATGTGAAATACGCTGTTGAAACATTTTTGTTACATGTCAGGAGAGCACAAATTGCTATGTGGGGAAAACTGAACATTATATGATCTTTAGTTCATCTATTTACTTCCATCATACTTCCTAGAGCCAGGCCCTGACTGTACTTTTATTTTCCAAATGTATTGTTTTTATTGTAACAAAGTAATACATACTAATTTCAGAAAGATCAAAGAATATAGACGAGGCCCCCTCCCCAAAAAGATACTTTTAAACTGTAATTTCATCTACCTTTTTTTTTTTTTTTTTGCGGCACCCCGCAGCTTGCAGGATCTTAGCTCCCCGACCAGGGATGGAACCCAGGCCCCAGCAGTGTAAGTGCCAAGTCCTAACCACTGTACTGCCAGGGAATTCCCATTGCTTTAGTATTCTAAGTTGTTTTCTATTCTTTTTTAACAAAAGTAGGATCATGTTTTATCATCTATTTTTTTCTTTTAATATATGGTGAACATATTGCAAGGTAAAAGATATATTTCTACATTATTTTAAATGGTTCCATATTATTCTACTATATAGATATTCTATTATTTTAGCAATCTGCTACAGACATTTATAGTGTTTCTATCTTTTTACAATCACTAACAATACCACAATGAATTATTTTGTTGCTAAATATCTATGCTCATTCCTATTTCCTTACCACAAAATTTAAGAAGTGAAATCATGTAACATTTGAAATGCTTCACTGGTAATCAGATTTAGAGACAAATGACTACATTAGATATCTCCCAGCTCAGTTGCTTTCTGCCCTCTTGAGTTTCAGTCCTAGCTGCTGTAGATTAAACGTGATCAAAGGGGCATGTACCATGGACCAGGGTTCAGTGGCTTTTACCCCTGCAGCAGGCTGGAGGCTATCACCTTCCTATAAAACATAGGATGACGATTAGTTCTGAATGTAATGCTTTCTTGAAGCCTGATTGGCAGGTTGCCTAGGATAACTTGCAGACTACTTCCCAGATTGTTTGGTTTTTGTTTTGTTTTTTTTCCCAAGATATTTTTTTCTGATATCAATGTTTGTATCTCAAACTATCTAAATGCACTCTTGGCAAGGTTCTGCTTGGGCCACGTGTGGCTGTGGCTTGCCAAAATCATGGGTATATTTCCTGCTGCAAACTTGTACATGATCTTGGTCCACTCCAAGCTGACTGTCAGCATGTTAACTCTGCTCAAATAAAGAGCAGCTTGTTGGCCATCTGTCTATCTTCTTTGGAGAAATGTCTATTTAGGTCTTCTGCCCATTTTTGGATTGGGTTGTTTGTTTTTTTGTTATTGAGCTGCATGAGCTGCTTGTAAATTTTGGAGATTAACTACCATATGACCCAACAATCCCAGTACCGGGCATATACCCTGAGAAAACCATAATTCAAAAAGAGTCATGTACCAAAATGTTCATTGCAGCTCTATTTACAATAGCCAGGACATGGAAGCAACCTAAGTGTCCGTCATCAGATGAATGGATAAAGAAGATGTGGCACATATATACAAGGGAATATTACTCAGCCACAAAAAGAAACGAAATTGAGTTATTTGTAGTGAGGTGGGTGGACTTAGAGTCTGTCATACAGAGCGAACTAAGTCAGAGAAAAACAAATACCGTATGCTAACATATATATATGGAATCTAAAAAAAAAAAAATGTCATAAAGAACCTAGGGGTAAGACGGGAATAAAGACACAGACCTACTAGAGAATGGACTTGAGGATATGGGGAAGGGGAAGGGTAAACTGTGACAAAGTGAGAGAGTGGCATGGACATATATACACTACCAAACGTAAGGTAGATAGCTAGTGGGAAGCAGCCACATAGCACAGGGATATCACCTAAGTGCTTTGTGACCACCTAGAGGGGTGGGATAGGGAGGGTGGGAGGGAGGGAGACGCAAGAGGGAAGAGATATGGGAACATATGTATATGTATAACTGATTCACTTTGTTATAAAGCAGAAACTAACACACCATTGTAAAGCAATTATACTCCAATAAAGATGTAAAAAAATTTATATATATATATATATATATATATATAAAGAGCAGCTTGCTCTCTGGGGCTTATATTTTTATTCAAAAAAAGTGAGAAGCAGGATAATGAGGTGGGAGATTCCTTCACTGAGAAGCAATGAGCCAGGGACTCTGTGGCAGGTGCTATGTGGGCATAAGGGTACAATGATTCCACACAGCTTGCTGGCTCTTCTGGTTTCCAGGGTGCCTGGGGCATTACTAGATGGAACACAAGACCCCAGTTATGAACTATTAGAAGCAACCGAGGAGTCAGATTACAGAGAACAAAAGACACAGTCCCCAAGATTATACCCCAAGAGTTCCACTGGGTCCCCTTAGGCCACCAGTTTCCAGACTAAGTCTGAACAAGATCCAGTTTTATTCCATCTTCAACACTCTGAAAAGGCAGATGAATTTCAACTGCACAGCATTCTGGAAAAGGCAAACCTATGGAGATGATAAAAAGATCAGTGGTTGCCAGGGGCTCAGGGAGGGGGATAAAGAATGAATAGGTGGAGAACAGAGAATTTTCAGGGCAGTGAAACTATTCTGTATGATACTGTAATGGTGGATACCTGGCATTATACATTTGTCTAAACCTATAGAATGTACAACACCAAGAGTGAACTTTAATGTTAACTATGGACTCTGGGTGATGATGATGTGTCAGTGTAAGTCCATCAATTGTAGCAAACGTACCACTGTGGTGAGAGACATTGATAATGGGGGAGGCTATGTATACAGAGGGGCAGAGAGTCTACAGGAAGTCTCTGTACCTTCCTCTCAGTTTTGCTGTGAACCTAAAACAGCTCTAAAAAAAATGTCTAAAAAGAAAGGAGATGACAGCAAAAACAGAGTCCCTAATCAGCATTATTACATCAATCGTTCCTGAAGAATTTCAGACAGGTTGTAACAGACTCCTCTATGAGTGAATGAGTCAAATGACGTTGATTCTTGCTATTAAAATGGATGTTAAGACCGTCACAATCTGAGTCATTGCTTTGCACAATTTTCACTTTAACAATAAGCAAGAATAAAGAATATTGATTCTATTTCATCTGCTCCCTATATGTACAAATTTTGTGTGAGGTTGTAAGGTAATTGGAAGAGCTACTTCACTAAATTATTTTTCAGTTGTTGACTAAGTGTTTGGGGTAACTCTTCCCAGTCACTGGCCTAAATGACATTTCTTGCTGCAAATCCTCGTTTCTTTCTAGCTAATCTATCTGATCTTGAATCTTCTTTGCTTGAGAGAGAAGGCGTGTTCTAAATGTCCTACATCAGTGGTCCCCAACCTTTCTCAGCACCAGGGACTGGTTTCATGGAAGACAATTTTTCCACGGACCAGGGCGGAGATGGTTTCGGGATGATTCAAGCTCACCCCTTTTTTTTTTTTTTTTTTTGCGGTACCCGGGCCTCTCACTGTTGTGGCCTCTCCCGTTGCGGAGCACAGGCTCCAGACGCGCAGGCTCAGGGCCATGGCTCACAGGCCCAGCTGCTCCGTGGCAAGTAGGATCCTCCTGGACCGAGGCATGAACCTGTGTCCCTTGCATCGGCAGGTGGACTCTCAACCACTGCGCCACCAGGGAAGCCCGCGTGCAACACATTTATTGTGCACTTTATTTCTATTATTATTACACTGTAATATATAATGAAATAATTATACAACTCACCATAATGCAGAATCAGTGGGAGCCCTGAGCTCATTTTCACTTCCGCTCACTTGATAGGGCTTTAATATGAGTCTGCAAGCCATTGATTTATTATGGCCTCTGTGCAGTCAAGCCTCTCTGCTAATGATAATCTGTATTTGCAGCTGCTCCCCAGCACTGGCATCACCGCCTCGGCTCCTCCCCAGATCATCAGGCATTAGATTCTCATAAGGAGTGCACAACCTAGATCCCTCGCGTGTGCAGTTCACAGTAGGGTTCGCACTCCTATGAGAGTCTAATGCCACTGCTGATCTGACAGGAGGCGTAGCTCAGGTGGCAATGCGAGCCATGGGGAGCGGCTGTAAATACAGATGAAGCCTCGCTCACTCTCCTGCCACTCACCACCTGCTGTGCAGCCCAGTTCTTAACAGGTCACGGACCAGTACCCATCTATTGCCTGGGTGTTGGGGACCCCTGTCCTACATTGAAGTATTTTATGAATATTTACAAATCCTTTGGCATACCATCTTAACAAGCAAAATGTGTTACAAGCAGATAGAACTTTCTGGTTTTGAGCAATGTGTGTTGCATAATTCAGAGTAACTCAACTGAGTTTAATGCAACAAATATTTATTGAGTGCCTATTCTGCATTTAAACTGTGTTCTGGGGTGTCGGGGGAAGGGTATGGAGAAAGATATAAATCAGAGTTCTTATCTTCGAGAAACAGGCAATGTAGTTGGAAAGAAAAGACACACACTCAGACTTCCCTGGTGGTGCAGTGGTTGAGAATCCGTCTGCCAATGCAGGGGATATGGGTTCAATCCCTGGTCCGGGAAGATGCCACATGCCACGGAGCAACTAAGCCTGTGTGCCACAACTACTGAAGCCTATGTGACTAGAGCCCGTGCTCTGCAACAAGAGAAGCCACTGCAATGAGAAGCCCGCGCTGCAACGAAGAGTAGCCCCCTCTCGCTGCAACTAGAGAAAGCATGCATGCAGCAATGAAGACCCAAAGCAGCCAAAAATAAATACATAAATAAATTTATTTTTAACAAAAAGACACCCATGAAACAATTCAATCACATTATTGGACATACATGATAAATGTCACTCATTCATCTGTTCAGCAAAAATGTTGAATGCCTTCCATGTGCTAAGTACGAACTGGGGATACACAGTTAAACAAAATAATTTCTGCCTTCAAGGTGCTGACAGTAAAATGGAAAAACCAGACGAGTAAACAAGAGTTACACTGCTATGATGAGGGATGATTACAGCAGAAATGGGATCAAGGCGTGGGTGGGGTCTGGAAGGTTATGGAAAGCTTCATGGAGGAGATGGTTCAAGAGGCCCCACTAAAAGGAACTGGAGATCTCTGGAGAAATGGCCGAGCCAGGTCTGCAGCAGGGAAAGTACGAGGTGAGCTTGGGGGTGAGGACCTAAAGTTTGTTCATTAGATATCTCTAACAAAGTACATTGTTTTAAGAACAGCCATGTATGAAACAGATAAGAGCACTAAGTGGTAAAATGGGCTACACTACTAGGGACATGGAGAAGCTGGGAGTAGGAACTCTGGTCAGCCTTGGAAGATACCTATGAATTGAGAAAGTAGCATGTAAACTGGTATAACATTTGGGGGAAATTTTAGTGATAAATGTTTTTTTTTTAAAAAAGTAAAAGCATATCTCGTGACCTGTAATCCAAGTTCTAGGAAATTTATCATATGGAAACAATTGAATAGCTAGAAAGATTTAGGTACAAGAAAGTTCATCACAGCATTGTTTGTATAGCAAGAGAAGAAATACAGAGAGACAGAAACACAGAAAAGAAGGAAAGAAAGAAAGACGGAAGGAACAATGGGAAGAAAGAAAGACAGGAGGGAGGGAGGGAAGAAAGAAAGACAAAGAAAGGAGGGGAAGGAATGGAGGAAGGAAGAGAAAGGAAGAAAGAACAAGTTCTTCAATAAAGGCTAGCTGAAGAAAGTAAGGTACACCATGCAATGGAATGTTATTCAGTCATTTAAAAAGACTGCAGTAAAATATACTACTAATTTGGAAAGTAACACCACACCCATTTATGATAAAAACCCTGCAGAAAGTAGGCATAGAGGGAACTTTCCTCAACATAATAAAGGCCATATATGACAAGCCCACAGCAAACATCATCCTCAATGGTGAAAAACTGAAAGCATTTCCACTAAGATCAGGAACAAGACAAGGTTGCCCACTCTCACCACTCTTATTCAACATAGTTTTGGAAGTTTTAGCCACAGCAATCAGAGAAGAAAAGGAAATAAAAGGAATCCAAATTGGAAAAGAAGAAGTAAAGCTGTCACTGTTTGCAGATGACATGATACTATACATAGAGAATCCTAAAGATGCTACCAGAAAACTACTAGAGCTAATCAATGAATTTGGTAAAGTAGCAGGATACAAAATTAATGCACAGAAATCTCTGGCATTCCTATATACTAATGATGAAAAATCTGAAAGTGAAATCAAGAAAACACTCCCATTTACCATTGCAACAAAAAGAATAAAATATCTAGGAATAAACCTACCTAAGGAGACAAAAGACCTGTATGCAGAAAATTGTAAGACACTGATGAAAGAAATTAAAGATGATACAAATAGATGGAGAGATATACCATGTTCTTGGATTGGAAGAATAAACATTGTGAAAATGACTCTACTACCCAAAGCAATCTATAGATTCAATGCAATCCCTATCAAACTACCACTGGCATTTTTCACAGAACTAGAACAAAAAATTTCACAATTTGTATGGAAACACAAAAGACCCCGAATAGCCAAAGCAATCTTGAGAACGAAAAAAGGAGCTGGAGGAATCAGGCTCCCTGACTTCAGACTATACCACAAAGCTACAGTAATCAAGACAGTATGGTACTGGCACAAAAACAGAAAGATAGATCAATGGAACAGGATAGAAAGCCCAGAGATAAACCCACGCACATATGGACACCTTATCTTTGATAAAGGTGGCAGGAATCTACAGTGGAGAAAGGACAGCCTCTTCAATAAGTGGTGCTGGGAAAACTGGACAGGTACATGTAAAAGTATGAGATTAGATCACTCCCTAACACCATACACAAAAATAAGCTCAAAATGGATTAAAGACCTAAATGTAAGGCCAGAAACTATCAAACTCTTAGAGGAAAACATAGGCAGAACACTCTATGACATAAATCACAGCAAGATCCTTTCTGACCCACCTCCTAGAGTAATGGAAATAAAAACAAAAATAAACAAATGGGACCTAATGAAACTTCAAAGCTTTTGCACAGCAAAGGAAACCATAAACAAGACCAAAAGACAACCCTCAGAATGGGAGAAAATATTTGCAAATGAAGCAACTGACAAAGGATTAATCTCCAAAATTTACAAGCAGCTCATGCAGCTCCATAACAAAAAAACAAACAACCCAACCCCAAAATGGGCAGAAGACCTAAATAGACATTTCTCCAAAGAAGATATACAGAATGCCAACAAACACATGAAAGAATGCTCAACATCATTAATCATTAGAGAAATGCAAATCAAAACTACAATGAGATATCATCTCACACCAGTCAGAATGGCCATCATCAAAAAATCTAGAAACAATAAATGCTGGAGAGGGTGTGGAGAAAAGGGAACACTCTTGCACTGCTGGTGGGAATGTGAATTGGTTCAGCCACTATGGAGAACAGTATGGAGGTTCCTTAAAAAACTAAAATAGAACTACCATATGACTCAGCAATCCCACTACTGGGCATATACCCTGAGAAAACCAAAATTCAAAAAGAGTCATGTACCCAAATGTTCATTGCAGCTCTATTTACAATAGCCCGGAGATGGAAACAACCTAAGTGCCCATCATCAGATGAACGGATAAAGAAGATGTGGCACATATATACAATGGAATATTACTCAGCCATAAAAAGAAACGAAATTGAGCTATTTGTAATGAGGTGGATAGACCTAGAGTCTGTCATACAGAGTGAAGTAAGTCAGAAAGAAAAAGACAAATACCGTATGCTAACACATATATATGGAATTTAAGAAAAGGAAGAGTGTCATGAAGAGCCTAGGGGTAGGACAGGAATGGAGACGCAGACCTACTGGAGAACGGACTTGAGGTTATGGGGAGGGGGAGGCGTGAGCTGTGGCAGGGCGAGAGAGAGTCATGGACATATACACACTAACAAACGTAGTAAGGTGGATAGCTAGTGGGAAGCAGCCGCATGGCACAGGGATATTGGCTCGGTGCTTTTTGACAGCCTGGAGGGGTGGGATGGGGAGGGTGGGAGGGAGGGAGACGCAAGAGGGAAGACATATGGGAACATATGTATATGTATAACTGATTCACTTTGTTATAAAGCAGAAACTAACACACCATTGTAAAGCAATTGTACCCCAATGAAGATGTTAAAAAAAAAAAAAATCTCTAACTCTTAAAAAAAAAAAAAAAAGACTGCAGTAAAATATATTCCTAATTTGGAAAGATGTCCATGATATCTTTCCACATGATATCTTATAGACCTTACATATTACATAAACCCATTTCTGTGAAAAGAAAAAAAGTGTGTGTGTGTGTGTGCGCACGCACGCACGCATGTGTGTAGAAAGAGATGTTTGTCTGTTAAGCTTAAGGAAAAATTCAGAACACCCAACAGTTAAGAGGCATGAGCTTGAAGGAATAAACAAAGGACTTTCATTTCCTACTTTGTATACTTTAAGTGGTGGTTTTATGGTTGTTACTTATTTTCATTTTATTTTTCCAAATACAAATTTTAAATATAGAAAATAGGTTAATATTAAAAAGTTGCTATTCTAGATTCCTAATATAAACTTTTTTAAAAATATATTTATTGATTGATTTGGTTGCACTGGGTCTTAGTTGTGGCAGGTGGGCTCCTTAGTTGTGGCTCCAGGGCTTCTTAATTGTGGCTCGCCAACTCCTTAATTGCAGCACTTGGGCTCCTTAGTTGTGGCAGGCGGGGTCCTTAGTTGTGTCATGCAGGTGGGATCTAGTTCCATGACCAGGGGTCAAACCTGGACCTCCTGCACTGGGAGAGTGGAGTCTTATCCACTGCTCAACCAGGGAAGTCCCTTAAAAGCATCTTTCTTCTAGCTTTTCTTGGGGATGGTGATGATTTAAAAACCAAAACCCATACACAGGAAAAATAATTATTAGTTACTACCTTCAATATCCTATAGACAGCCCCTTGATAAAAGTTTGGGTGTACTGGCTTCAATTCAGAAATTAAGAAAACAGAGTAACAGTAATTGTTCATACCTATACCACGGTGATTTTCAAATCAGAGGGGAAACTAATACCAAGTGAAGTGTAACCTGAACCCCATAACTTAAGTAGAGCCCACATTTACAAGTGTCTTCTTGGTATCAGGGGCTGTATTTTGTGACCCTGAGGGATATTTCTTTAAAAAAATTATTTATTCATTTATTTTTGGCTGCATTGGGTCTTCCTTGCTGTGCGGGCTTTCTCTAGTTGCGGCGAGCGGGGGTTACTCTTTGTTGCGGTGCATGAGCTTCTCATTGCGGTGGCTTCTCTTGTTGCAGAGCATGGGCTCTAGGTACACGGGCTTCAGTAGGTGTGGCTTGCAGGCTCTAGAGCGCAGGCTCAGTAGTTGTGGCGCACGGGCTTTGTTGCTCCGCGGCATGTGAGATCTTCCCGGACCAGGGATCGAATCCATGTCCCCTGCATTGGCAGGCAGATTCTTAACCCACCGCGCCACCAGGGAAGTCCCTGGGGGATATTTCTTAATGTGAAACTAGCAGGACTCTTAAGATGGTCCCGTTAGCCCTGTCCCAAACCACTGAGTCAGCCCAGCAAAGACTTAGGTGAGCATTACTCAGTGTCATAATATTTGAGATTTGCTTTAAAAATACTGGAGATGGGGAAGTAGGTGACAGTGTAAACAAGGTTGACCACAAATTGATAATTATTAAAGTTGGGTAATGGGTACATAGGGGTTCATTATAAAATTCTGTCTTTTTTTTTGTATGTATCTGGAATTTTCAATAATAAAAAAGGTTTTTAAAAGTGTTTAAATAAGATCGTTCAACTAGAAGTCACAAATCTTGGTTATTAATCTTGATTATTCATCCCGTGTTTGATCCTGGTTTGCCGACCAAATTGAGGCAAGAAAACTTTATGTGCTCCAGTGTTTATCTGTAATACAGGGGTCATCCCTAACACCCAGTAATCTCTTCAATTCCAAGTTGATGTCTTACTTTGATTTGGAGTGCTTTTAAAAAGGCCTAAAATAGTGAATTCCCTGGCTGTGGTTAAGACTCAGTGCTTTCACTGCTGTGGCCTGGGTTCAGTCCCCGGTTGGGGAGCTAAGATCCTGCAAGCTGAGAAGCGCAGCTGCTCAGCTTTATTTATTAAACAAAATTTATTTTATTTAATAAAATAAAATTTAATAAATAAATTTTATTTATTAAAAAATAAATAAAATAAAATAGACTAAAATAGGGTTCAATTTTTAACTCTTTGGTATTAAATTAACACATATTCCTATCATATTTGTAGCCTTAATTGTCTTCAAATGAATTCAGTATTAAAAAGTCTAAGGAGGGCTTCCCTGGTGGCGCAGTGGTTGAGAGTCCGCCTGCCGATGCAGGGGACACGGGTTCGTGACCCGGTCCGGGAAGATCCCACATGCCGCGGAGCGGCTGGGCCCGTGAGCCATGGCCGCTGAGCCTGCGCTCCGCAACGGGAGAGGCCACAACAGTGAGAGGCCCGCGAACCGCAAAAAAAAAAAAAAAAAAAAAAAAAGTCTAAGGAGGACTTCCCTGGTGGTGCAGTGGTTGAGAGTCCGCCTGCCGATGCAGGGGATGCGGGTTCGTGCCCCAGTCCGGGAGGATCCCACATACCGCAGAGCGGCTGGGCCCGTGAGCCACGGCCGCTGAGCCTGCGCGTCCGGAGCCTGTGCTCTGCAACGGGAGAGGCCACAACAGTGAGAGCTCTGCCCGTGTACCGCAAAAAAAAAAGAAAAAAAGAAAAAAAAAAAAGTCTAAGGAGACCACAGTCTGAACTCTGAAAATTACTTACACCAGTCTCACCTGCAAATCAGCCATCCCTATGCTTGGGGGTGTCTACAATCATTCCTAATATGGAACATCCTTTTTTCAGGGCAGACAGAGACATCTTCAAACTTTGGAAGGAATTCATCAGTAGAAATAGCTGTTTGGTCCCAGATCGATCCACTAGGGAGATTTAAAACTTAAAAAAATAAATAAATAAAAATCCAGCTCATGTTTTTTTTTGGCTGTGCCGGGTCTTAGTTGCAGCATGTGGGATCTTTAGTTGTGCATGCATGCAGGATCTAGTTCCCTGACCAGGATCAAACCTGGGCCCCCTGCATTGGGAGAGTGGAGGGTTACCCACTGGACAACCAGGGAAGTCCCCCAGCTCATGATTAAAGAATTAGACTTCTTAGGTGCAAGTTTTTAGCAAAATGAACAAGAGCGCCAACTGCTGGGAACATGTGAACTTCTGAGCGTGAATACTGAAGAGCTGGTTTCCTCAGCCTCACCCATTTGAATCACCTGAGAGCCACTGGTTAAAATGGAAGGTTTATAGGCTCTAGGCCTGCTGTATTAGAATCCATGCAGGTGGGGCTCAAAGATTTATATTTTATACAAGTCTTCATGAACTTTGAAGTTTAAGAGACAAATGCCTTAGTTCCCAAACTTGCCTGATAAGAATCATCTGGGAATGCTTGTTTAAAATACTTTTACCTGGATCACACTCCAGGCTTATGGAATCAGGACATCCACGAAAGGTCTTGATAAGAATCATCTGGGGTGGGGGGGAATGAGCGCAATAGGTGAGGGAGATTAAGAGGTATAAACATCCAATTAAAAATAAATGAGTCGGGGGCTTCCCTGGTGGCACAGTGGTTGAGAGTCCACCTGCCGATGCAGGGGACACGGGTTCGTGCCCCGGTCCGGGAAGATCCCACATGCCGCGGAGCAACAAAGCCCGTGCACCACAACTACTGAGCCTGCGCTCTAGAGCCCACGAGCCAAAACTACTCAGCCCACGTGCTTAGAGCCTGTGCTCCGCAACAAGAAAAGCCACCAGAATGGGAAGTTGTCCCTGCTCACCGCAACTAGAGAAAGCCCACATGCAGTGGCAAAGACCCAATGCGCCCAAACCTGAATAAATAAAATAAATACATTTTTTCAAATAAATAAATAAAAATAAATGAGTCACAGGGACGAAATATACAGCATGGGGAATATAGTCAATATTGTAATATCTTTGTATGGTAACAGATGGCAACTAGACTTATCATGGTGATCATTTTGTAATGTATAGAAATATTGAATCACTAGGTTGTGCACTCAGGACTAATGTTGTGTTGTTGTAGGTCAATTATACTTCAATTCAAATACATGCATACATACATACACACCTACATAACGGGGAGTGGGAATCATCTGGGAATACTTGTTAAAAATACTTTTACCTGAATCACATTCCAGGCTTACTGAATCAGGACCTCCAGGAAAGGGGACTGGGACTTTAAATTTGTAATAAGAATGCCAGATGAATCTTAAAAGTTGAATGTTTAGTAAATATTGCAGAGTTAAATGTCATATTTAACTTTAGGTATTTTCCATGCCAAGATAGAAGAGCACAATTGCAGTTAATTGATAACTGGTGTATAGGACATCCAGATGTGGGGATTTGGCAATAGTCCCTGGGTTTTCTGTCTTGTAGTTTTAATTCAGCTCTGCAGCTTTAAGTTCTAGCCCATATCCCTTAAAATTCCAACCCCAGGCTCTTGAAGGCTTCATCTCTAATAATAGCTATCAAATCTATGACACCAACTGCCTAACAGGCAGAACTCCCTCTTGGAGAGACTCCTTCCTCCCCGTCTTGTTTGCTTTGTGAAACTTTTTACTCGTGCCTGCACCCTTATGCACTCCACCTCCTTTTCTCCTGTGGACCAATGCCCTAGGTTTATGTTTACCTTTGGAATCATATTTGTGTCCAACAGAATCACCAAAATCCAGCTTTGGGCAGGGGTCAGATGGTGAACCTTGCCCTGTTCTGGGATTTATCTGAATTCCTTCCAAGGGTCCTGCCCTACCACTGCTGTCTGAGGAGACACATAAACAATAGAGTTGTCTTTTCTGCTTCAGGTTAAATTAAAAATCCCAATCACTTTACAATAGGTCTGCCGGGGATGGGGAGAGTTCTCTGCCCAGTTAAGTCTGAGATATACTAGGTCAAAAAAATATAAACAGAGTCTTAAATAAAAATATTGCATCATGAATATAGTAGAGGAAGAAACAGTGCAAAATTTCCCAAATTTAACTATTGAATCCTTTATTTTTTATTTATTTAATTTTATTTTTTACAAGTGGAACTTTTTATTTGGAAAGTTTTGGCACTATCATGTACAGGAATGCAAAAATTTTTTAATTGAAGTATCATTGACTTACAGTGTTGTGTTAGTTTCGGGTGTACAGCAAAGTAATTCAGATATATATATATATAGGTATATAGATAGACAGATAGATGTACTCTTTTTCAGATTCCTTTCCTTTATAGTTTATTACAAAATACTGAGTATAGTTCCCTGTGCTATACAGTAGGTCTTTGTTGGTTACCTATTTTATATATAGTAGTGTGTATATGCTAATTCCAAATGCCTAATTTATCCCTCCCCCACTTTCTCCTTTGGTAATCATAAGTTTGTTTTCTATGTCTGTGGGTCTATTTCTGTTTTGTCTGTATGTCTCTTTAGTTTTGAGGTCCAGAAAACAATACCTGTGTCAGGAATGGGCTACCTTAGGTTACATGGAACAGAAGGATTACCTCACAGTTTCCACACCATTGGTGCTTTTTCAATAGCTGAGTGTTCTGCTTGAAATTCAGCTACAAAGCTGTTCTGCTAACCACGGCACACTCGTCTCTCTACCAGCACCTTTGTCAGCTCTCCTGGCATTCCACACAGCATTCCCTTCCTTGCAATTGTACCATTCCTCCTCTAGATGCATCAATCTGTGTGGTGAGTCAATGACCTGGCAATGGCCCTTGGTCAGTGGTTTTTGAAAAGCTCCACAAAGCATGTTTTGCAGAAGAGTTAGTCTCATATGCCCATTTCTACACATTGGCCATGCTTTTATTTATGGCAGGGAACTTGTCTAATGCACCTCTACTGTACCTAGCCCAGTTCTAGACCCAGTAGGTGTTCAATAAATGTTGCTGAAAGGATGTACCAAACATGATCCATAAACTAAATTAAAACTTGGTCACTCTCCAAAGTCAAGGTCATAATCTACCTTTCTCATAAGAGAGTTCTGTCTGTACTTAAATAGTTGGGATTATTAACCCCTTCTCTTTAAAGATAAATTCTACAGTATTTTGTTCTCTAACCTTCACATTGTTTTTGATTTTGTAAAAAACTGTATAACAAATATGAGACCTTGCCCAAGATAAA